>NW_027508734.1:13142500-14342500 GCF_051911475.1 Siphateles boraxobius
AATAATTTTAACCCACAAAACTCATCTTTGATCACCAAGATTACATGGTCTTCATGCCTTAAAATAGCTTGAATGTAACTCTACATCCTTTAATATTCAGTATATACGGTTCTTTGAATATGCAAATTAACCCCGCCTCCACTCACTCACACCAGCTCAGAGATCCATTCGTTGACGATCACATGTTGACGTGACTGGTTACAAGGTAGTTTATGACGTCAGAAACCCTAGCGATTTCAAACCGCGATTATGAGACTGTCTTTGGTTCACTGCAGTTTTAAGGAGAAAATACCAATCAATGAATTTGGTTTGTCTTAAAGCATATTAAAAACACAACATATAAACAACATTAAAAGCTTGGTTTTACCACAGGGGGACTTTAAGTTTCTGTTGTGGGGTTACCCTCTGTAAACGTCATGTCTTTCACTCGCCTGTAGGTGGAGCAAGTGAGTCAGTTATCAGCCTTGATTGAGGCAGCTCTGGATTACCATCGACAGTCCTTGGAGATCCTGGAGGAACTTAACAGCAAAATACAGAACAGGTAAATCTTCAACTGCACATGCTGGCAATTAAATAGATGGAGCTGAAAGTCAGCTATATTCCAAGGTCAGCTATATTACATGCATCTACGATGGCAGTAACAGGATGTGCTGTTGTTCTGTTTTCTTCGGTAAGTAAGGAAAACACATTTTTGTGAGAAAACAGAAAAAGATGAATCTCTCTTTCTTTTCTTTTTTTGTAGCCTGTTTTGTTCCACTATTCAGACTTTGTTGTTGAGTTCTTGCTTTAGACACCAGACAAAAAACAATTGGGATGTTATCAAAGTGTTAAAAATAAAAAGGTTTCATGCTAATTTACAATTGTGTTTATGCACACATATTGGCATCTGCTCTCGCAGGATATCTATTGCAAGCAGTCGGCCCAAAAAAGAGTTCAAGCCAAAGTCGATCGTGTCCAGTTTGGAGACCGTCGAGAACACACAGCACAATGGACTTTCCCACACCTCATCTGTCAAAACCACAGGTATCAACAAGAAAACATCTTGACAGCTCTCAAGAGGAGATTTTCTTATGTGCTTTAATCTAACCAAGACAATCTGTCCCAGTAAAAGTTCAGGATATTTATTTTATATGTTGTATTTTATCATAACATTTATTTGTTAAAATATTTTTTAAATCTTTAAACTTTCACGTATTGTCTATGTTTAAATAATACATTTACATTTTTAAATGTGGTCTAATTTTGGATAATATTAATAAAAAATTGCAAGTACAGTACTTATGGTTTGTAGCATATATATATATATATATATATATATATATGCTACATATGTACATATGCTACATATATATATATGCTACATATGTATCACTTATATATATATTTGTGATACATTTATTAATCATAGTTCAAGGTTAGTAGCAAAATATATTATATTATGTTATATTATATTATGTTATATTATATTATATTATATTATATTATATTATATTATATTATATTATATTATATTATATTATATTATATTATATTCTTGGTTTACCAGCTATTCACTAGTTGAAAAATCACATATTCTGCAATAATGGTCTTAATAGAATTACAGTGTTATACAGTCAATTTTTTTGGTTTGGTTTCATTTTGTGTTTTGTTTTATTTTATTTTTATTCTGGCTGTCGTTATTTCTTAGTAATTTAAAATCAAGAGGATCTTGATTGGCTTTCATTGTGTGTTGCTCACATATATCACCACCATCATGTTGTCTTACATAATTCCTTCATATTCTTTTCAGATATCCAGGTCATCCACACTGTAAATGGAAAAAGTAGGTGGTAATGTTTATCACAGAAACGTTTTATTAGTAGGACTTTTATGTTGCATCATTTTTTATCAGTTAAAAAAAACTTTATCACTTTTATCAGTTGCATCATGATGTATGTTTGAAGAGACTTTAAAACTAGAAGTATTGGGATGATTTAAAACTTAAAAGGGATCAAAACATAAAGGGGTGGTGAAAGTAAGCAAATTAAAACAATCAGAATTAAAATCTGAACTTTAAAATTCCCATCCATAATTCATAGATCACATGGTTGTTTTTTGTGGTCATGTTCATCAACTGTGTTTCATTTGCTGTATTGTGCGTATGTGTCTGTCTCTCATGTTTGATCTCATGTGTTTTTGCTCTCAGTTGATCAGTTCACACACACAGCTCCCACAGTACCCAATGTATCATGGCCTGAAAGCCCCAATGGTAATTGCAAACGTGAGTATATTCCTGTAGGATCATGCCTAGACACTTCACTAAATGTGAGGTTGTTGGCAATACCCAGTCATATAAAAAGCAGGAGATGTGTAGTATTTTGTCAGTAATAGCTATTTGAATTCTGCAGAAATATGTGGAGCTTTTGTTGGATATCTGCGGTCATAGATTTCATGTGAACCTACTCATCTAATCTACCCACACATCAGCTCTCAAACTACATTATTCCATCATTTTCTGTTACTTTCCTCTCAATAACCTGGTCCAATTTTAAAATGAGTTGTTCTTGCTGTTTGGAAGCAGCCCATAGGTGTTAATATATTTCATTTTAAAACCAATTTTCTCATCCTCATGTGATTCAAGACTTAAATGACTTGTTTGTTCTTTGGAAAACAAAACAAAAAACATTGTGAAAATAGTCCAAAGTTAATGAACTATATTTGTGCATTATTATGCATTTTTGTGCATTATAATTGAATTATATTTGATAGCTTTTTATGAAGAATAGACTGAATACGAATGGACATTAAATGCAATGAGAACTTAACTTTTGATCACTCACACAAAGCTATAATATGACTTAGGATATAGCTCATAAATGCAACATTTGAGACTTTTATGGTGCTTTTTTGAAGTTTGACAGGTTATTGTTGTAAACTGAATCTATGAAAACCATTTTCATTACTTGAAATAAAATAAACATAGGGTTATTTACCCAAAAATTATTTTTTCTCATTTAATTACTCACCCTCATGTCGTTCCAAAAACGTAAGACTTTCCTTCATCTTCAGTAGACAAATGAAGATCTTTTTGATGAAATCTGAGAGCATCTGATGCAATTACTACCTTTCTAGAGCTTGAAAGTAGTAGTTAGCCTATGCAGCTACAATATTCAAGCCCTAGAAAGGTAGTAAACCGAGAAAATGAGGACCGAAAGCTCTCAGATTTCATCAAAAAGATCTTCATTTGTGTTCCGAAGATGAACGAAAGTCTTACGGGTCTGGAACTACGTTAGGGCGAGTAATTAATGACATTTTTGGGTGTACGAACCCTTTAAAGGTGCAGTATGTAATATTGATAAATAGTGGTTGAAATGGGTACTGCAGTCCAAATAACTGGCGGTAGCATTGTTCTTCAGAGAAACAAGTATTTGAACTTAGCATGTTTCCTAAATCTCTGCAAACACATTTTAGTATTTTTATGATTTTTGTACAGTAAAAAAATGACATGCAGCACCTCTAACTAAAATAACAACATTTTTAATTTTGTTGTTTACTAATGTTGAAGTACTAAAATAACTAAAACTAAATTAACTAAAATGAAAAATAAAACTTAATAAAAAGCATATAGACATTAAAAAATATAAAAAAAGACTGCAAAAAAGTACTGAAAATAGAAAATATAAGAATAAAATTTAATTCAAAAATTTAATAAAAATCTATAATAGTATTTTACTACTATATAATAGTACTAAAAAAACACTGGTTTGACAGCAATGGTCACTCTGAATGTTGTAGGATGAACCTAAAATTATTCCAATGGAAATAAGAACAGCATATGGGTTTGGAACAACATGTTGTATAATAATTAAATAATGACAATATTTTAATTTATGGGTGAACTAATATATTAACAAATGTTTAAATCTGTGACATGGTTGTATTTTCCTCATTACAGAGACAGAATTACACATGGACCAGCCCTGTTGTCGATCGCTTTACGACTTTGATCCGGAGAATGAGGGTGAGCTGGGTTTCAAAGAGGGTGACATCATCATCCTCACCAATCAGATTGATGAGAACTGGTATGAAGGCATGATTAATGGTGAATCGGGCTTCTTCCCCATAAACTACGTTGAGGTCCTAGTGCCCCTGCCTCAATGAGCCGAGTCAACAACAACGGTCACTGACCACACAGCCAAACTAGACTGTCTCAACCGTCCACGCACCCAACATCCTCTGCTGCATTCTCACCAATGAAAGCCTTGCTTTTTACCACAGACAATTTTGAAGCTTTCACATTTCAGTATTTATCTTATTACGTTTTACCGGCGTCATGGTGCAACATCTAGATTTTTACACTGCGAAAACATTTTAATCAGTATTTATCTAAACATCGTTATAACTAATACA
Source organism: Siphateles boraxobius (assembly GCF_051911475.1). Lineage (NCBI taxonomy): Eukaryota > Metazoa > Chordata > Actinopteri > Cypriniformes > Leuciscidae > Siphateles > Siphateles boraxobius. Next base: position 13,146,890 of record NW_027508734.1, read on the forward strand.
GACCTATACGTCATCTTAGGCCCTGCTTTCACTTGGTATTAAGATGCGTTTGGTTGATCGGATCACAAGTAAACAAAGGAGGCACATTCCCGTTTACACCTGCTGTTTTAATCTGTCTCTTTTGTCCACTTTCAACCACTTCTGTCCTGATTTCTTTGAGGGGAGGGTCTGTGGGCAGGTAAATGAATGGGCTTTTGATCTAATGGACGAAATAAGCACACGCAATTTGCATATGTCCTCGAAAGGAGATACACGGAAAACACACGGAGAGCAGCAGCTTTCGTTTCTGCTCTGATAGCTGCTTCTTAATACCAGGTGTAAACAGGGCCTTGCATATCATGCAGTATAGAAAGAACATGATGCAGGGCACCAACTGACCATGTGATGAAGCCGATTAGAATGGAGCGAGAATGCCACTGAAATTCAAGATGTAAAAAAATATATTAAAAAAAAACCTGCATTGGTTTTTTGAAAATTGAAACACAATTTTGTTTCTCCAGATTTAGATTTTAGGATGTTTAGCTATTTTTATTGGAAAACGATTACGATCGCAGATTATTTTTTTGCAGTGTAATTTCAATGCACTTGTTTTATTTCAGCTTCAACGCAGCATTCAACTTGTTCATTTGGAAATGTGTTGCATCCAATGGGGTGGATTTGTATTTCGCTGTCTCCGTATGTTTTGGTTTTTTTTGCTCTGAAATGGGGTTTACTGCCTGCGGTGGTCTTATGTGTTTTTTGAAACACAATTTTTCTAAAAACTGTGACTATCTTGACTGCTACTCTTATGAATGTCTTACTCTTACTCTCTTCCTGTCTCCGTTTACAGACTTCCTGTGATCTTAGGTATCATAGTAAGCATTGCGGGTGGGTTTTAATGGGTTTTGCTCTCTCGCGCCTTCAAGTGCTTTTTTTTGAATGGTGGTGTATTGCACTTAAGCTTTAGAATAACACACCCATTGATGTGCACATTTTATTTTTTGTGTTGTGTTTTTTGGTTTTAGGACATTGCACTTTCTACTGTATCTCTTTCTGCCATGCCGATACATACAAAAGTTTATCAGTCTTATCTTATGGAGTGCTAATATATATATATAGTTATATATATATATATATATATTGATATTGATAATAACTTTGTACTCTATGTAACAAGAATTTTTTGCTCGCCTATGTGGTTTGTTTAACCTATGTCGTACTCTGAATGACATTTAAAAATTTGCAGATGTTAATCAAACATTCTCGCCCTAGTTAAACCGTCCTGTGCTTATGAACAAAATTGGACATTTGAAATCAGACCGGTGCTGTTTGAAATTACAAAATTTGTCTCTGTGTTTTTCCACCAAAATTAGACTGTATTCTATTAATGTCAATCATTATTTTTGTTACTCTGAACAGTATGTTTTTTTGTGCATGAAATGGAACTTTGAATGAATGTTTTTGTTTCTGTATTGGCCAGATACTGCCATCAACTGTCACAAATGTTGTAATCGTCTCAGACCAATAACTTTTTGACTTCTCATTCCCTATTGTATCTTTTTCTGGCCAAATTAAGCAGTCAGAGAGCAAAAAGGGGAAAAAAAATTTGAAAAAGTTGAAGAAACAAATTATGCTGAAAGCTGCAATGTGGGATTTCTGTGCCACTAACAACACCAAACCCGAGTTGCCAAAAGTACTATATTTTTGCATTTAAAAAATAATGTCAATGATCATTCATGACCAGTTACAAGTCTAAGTTTAATTCTTAGGGTTACAGGTTGAAATCCCAAACCCTCAAAAATATTCCCTTTGCAAATACCACCAAATATTTTCAAATAGGCCTGGATAATAAATATTTCCTGATTCGATTCAAATCACATACTCAAGCTCTTGATTTGACTTAATTTGATTCTAGTTCATATGGATATATTTCAATTATACTACGCATGTGAAAGAAATTCTCTCTAATTGCTATAGATGCCGTGAACATTCCAACTTGTTATATTACGAAATTATTATTTTTATTTTTTTAAACAACAGGCACAATGTCGTTTTAATGATTCATCAAAAGGACCGGCTAAAAAAGTAATTTGTTCAATAATTAGACTACACTGGTTTACTTTACGCAGTGTTTTGTTGTTGTTGTTCAGCCCACAGAGATAACTTAATTGAAAGATCTTTTTGCCATTAGTCCACAGGAATGTTTTAGCTCATCACATTCAATTCATAATGCAAGTTATCAAATAACTTGAAAATATCACTTCTTTTGCTGCAGATTTAGCAGCGGGGATGCACAGTTACTGAAAAGCAGTGCCACAAACATTGACACAAAAAAGGATCGATCTTGGAATTAAAGAAATTTATATAAATATTGTTTAAATATTTTTACTTGTCCCATGTTTCTTCCACTGTTTGGAAAAACGTGTTCTTCCCAAATCGACCGAAAGTTCATTTTACAGACCACTTAAATCAAACTGAGCACCATTTTGAAAGTGCCACAGTGTTTACAATCCTCAGGAAGTCAACCTACTTACACGACCGTTCAAAAGTCTGGGGACGGTACTTGAAGAAAAAATGAGTAAATTCATATTTTTATTCAGCAAGGAACATTAAATTGCTCAGAACGACGGTAAAGACATTTATATTGTTGCAAAAGATTTATTTATTTTTTTCAAATCAATTATTTTGAACTTTCCATTGATCAAAGAATCACGAAAAAAAACCTTCCACAAAATTAGTAATTAGCACAACTGTTTACAACATTGATAATAATAAGAAAATATTATTGAGCAGCAAATCAGCATATTAGAATGATTTCTGAAAGATCATGTGACACTAGTAATACCATCACAGGAATAAATTACATTTTAAAATATATTAAAATAGGAAACTGTTATTTTAAAATTGTAATAATAAAAATGCAGCCTTTGTGAACAGAAGACTCTTCTTTCATGAAAAAAGCATTAAAAGAAACAACCCAAACTTTTGAACGGTAGTGTGTATAACTGTCTCAGCACAAAATACAGAAACAAATAACACATGGCAGCTTTAAATTCAAAAGCAAATGCATGTTCTAGCTAACTGAATGATCTGATTCTTACAGAAACAGACCCGGCACAAAAAACTACTTGACTACTTTCTGAAGATGATTGCGAAAACAATATGAAATTGCTTGAATCAAAGGATTGGCACCCTAATCATCTCGATCTCAAAATTACGATGTCGAATAGCTCTTTACTTCCTAACACTATTACTAACTCCTAAACCAATTTTACAGTGTTCTTATGAAATTTCTTCTTGAATGTTCATCACTACATCACTGAGTGAAAGGAAAGGCTTGTGAGTTGTTTTCTTTTTTGCTCTCTGGCGTCATTTATATACAAAATGGTTTATTGATGTTGTAAATGAATATATTATTACACACTGTATATTGCATAAATAAATGACGTGGAATTATTGATTACATGTCAAGGCTGATTGTACATTGTATAGTTTATTTTTTGTCTTTTTAAGCTTATCCAAACAAACAAGCAGCAGCTGCCTTCAAAAATCTATCATTTATTAACATACACTAAAATTTTGCAATCAAATTTAAGACTCTTCGAATTGTCCTTAATTGAGTTTATATCCAAACCTCAGTGCTCCTTTGTTTTGATTTTCTTTCTTTGTTTGGCTGCGATTTACCCTTGAGCAATTGTGTTCCTCTGTAGGTGTCCTTGTCTTTCTTCGTCGAGCAGTTCCCAACACAGGTCCAGTCAGGCTGGTGGTCCACCACTAGATCTAAGGTAGGAAGCGAAGTAGTGCTGGTCACGTCTCTGAAAGTTAGAGAGGCTATGGACTGCGAGTCTTGGTTTATAGTGCCGTAACCCCTCCAGGAGCTATCCTTTATGAGCATTGACTTCTTGATCATTTTCCAGCCCAGATGATTGAGCTCTAAGAAGTTGAGGAAGATGCAGAAAACGCCTACGCAAAACATGAAGATCAGGAAGATGGTTTTCTCAGTGGGACGGGAGACGTAGCAGTCGACCCTCTGTGTGCAAGGAGTCGCCGTGCACACGAAGTGAGCGGGAACGTGGAAACCGAAGAGGAGCCACTGCGCCACGACGAAAACGACCTCGAGAACGGCACGGAAGCACACGTGGAAGACGTAGTACTTTGAAAGGACTCCCGAGGAGATCTTGGATGGGGCGCCGGTCTCCCTCGGCGCCTGTGAGCTCTTCTGTCCGCTCTGGCTGGCGATGCCTTCGAGAACGTCAGCAAGACTGTGACCCAAGTGCTTGTGCGACTTAATGGAGCAGCTATCCGAATCGCAACTGCGACCGTACGCTTCCCTCGCCTGCTCGCCCTCTGGATGCTTGGATAAGTTGTGCCATGTGTAGATTATGAAGCAAAGAGAAGGCGTCGACACCGTGATGATCTGGAAGACCCAGAATCGAGGCTGGGAGATGGGGGCGAAGGCGTCGTAGCAGACGTTGGGACACCCCGGTTGAAGGGTGTTGCAGACGAACATCTCCTGCTCGTCCGTATAAACGTCCTCAGTCGCCACAGCCACAATGAGCAGGCGGAAGATCACCATGACCGTGAGCCAGAGGCGTCCGATCATGGTGGAGTGCTGGTGCACGGCGTCCAGCAGCCGCTTGAGCAATGTCCATTCTGTCATGTCTCTACGCAACGGCCTCCTGAAGTACAGCACCTGAAATAGATCCACTTTAGCTCTGTTGCCAGCAAGGACGGGTGTTTTCATGTTACAGCTCTGGCCAGAGAGCGAAGGTGCCATCACTGCTCCCAGCCATCCCTTTCTCCTTCAGAGATAAGGCCTCCGCTTGGGACAGTGCTGGCCACTTCACATTGGTCACATGGTGCTGTCGCTTGTCTTTAGAGTCCATTTACAAACCACAGGAGAGACTGCACTCTTCCTACTCTTGATAGTGTCGGCAGATTACGTTCTTTTCAGATTGCCGCCGTATGTGATAGGATGGGTTCCTTCTGAAGGCCACTTTTAAAAATACGCCACAGATAGCGGATACGTGCATGTGCTAATCTATATACTTTAAACTTGGCATTGTGCGCTATGAATATTGTTGGCTCTAATGACAAATTGCTTATGTTCCTCAGTTGTAAACTGTTTTGGATTAGTGTCTGCTAAATAGATCAATTAAAATGTGATAGTTGCCTAGTGCATGATTTTGTCGGTCATGTTTGTAACTTTTGAATCGGTTTGAATTGAGTTAAAATTATATACCATTCAAAACATGTTTTTGAAAAAAGTCTCTTATGGTTACCAATGCTGCTTTTGTTTGATAACAATTACAGTTAAGGCTTATACAATATATACATTTGTTTTCTACTATGATTTTTTTTTTAAATGCATATAATTTATTCCTGTGATGGTAAAGCTGGATTTTCAGCATCCTTACTCCAGTCCTCAGTGTTACATGATCCTTCAGAAATCATTCTAATATGCTGATTTGCTGCTCAAGAAAGATTTCAATGGTGTCAATTTACTGTCAATTTTTTATCTGATTAATGCATCCTTGCTGAATTAAATAAAACATTTTTTTTTAATCTTACTGCCCCAAAACCTTTTTATTATAGTAAATGCCTTTTACCAGTATAGGATAGCAGAAATAAAATGTTTCCAATACTGATGATACTGTTTGTTTACAAAGCTATTTTGAATCTTAAACTAAATTAGACAGATGATAGCAGTTATCTTCATGGTATCTGCTAACTGGTCCCCGTTGATTATATATGAGCCCTTAAAAGGTCTGACACGAGTGGGTGCTAAAGAAAAAGCAGTAGCAGGGGCTCTATTTCTAAACAACTTAAAAGCCAACTATGTAGACTGTAAGGCAGCTCACTACATAGTATTTTGAATAATTTTGTACGCTAGATTGCCAGCAACTCCATGCGTCATACAAATAGTATTCCTAGAGTAAAACGCTGGAGACTCAACTCACACAATTGATTTCAACAGAGCTTGGAGTTGGCATCTAGTTAGCATCGCACACTACTAAAAATGGTCTAACTTTTAATTTAATAATTTATCATTTAAAAATAATTATTTTGTTCGCCATCTAAAGTCTTTTCAGCCCATCGCAATGCATTATGGGGTTGTCTTCTCAGAGAGGAGTGGATCTGATGCCGCCTTAGAAAGATTAAAGGTACAGTATCTTAGAAGCCATCATCCACATTCAAATTGGAAGCACCTACAATATCTTAAAATTATGTTCATGTAGTCAGGTTGTAGAATAGAGCATGTCACACAAGTGTAGACCTTATGTAGCCCCTCCCCTTTTTTGCTGCATTCCTTGTGTCTTTCGGTTTGTTTTTCCACATCATGAAGGTAGGATCCTACTGGTTTATGAATGAGCCACCCATTTTAAAATCTTTTAGGTCTGCTTCTGTTGGGACATCCGCTTCAAACATTACAACGCTCATGATAACTTTCGATAACGTTTCGATAATTAAATAAATCCACTTCACCAGCTAATTACTCTTCGACAGCGATGCCATCGAAAAAAACAGCTAACGAAAGAATGTAAGTTCAAACACAAAATTCTAAAATCTATTTAAGTAGATAGTGCCTAAAGTTTTTTTTCTTTCATTGGCATGGTACGAAACTTGACTTTTGCGACAGTGGCTACAGTATGTGACACCTGCTTTAAATCAGATAAAGCATTTCTGTTCATTTTTGTAAAAAAAAAAAAATATATAGAATTTTGATGTTATGTGTAGAAAAGGGTATTTCTCTGTGTTCAGGTTTGTCTGTTGTAAAATGAATGTAAAAACCGACTCTTCAAATCAACATTTCAAACAAAAAAATATAAACCTTGACAAAAAGTGTTTTTTGAGAATGTCTAATATCCAAATCCACAAATTAATAAAAATAAGTATTCATGTCTAAAAACATCTAGAGTTAATAAGCATCTTTATATAGAGTTATATAATCTAGTGGTTACGCCACAGCATTACACAAGTTTATCTGTATTTACTCCCACCAGATGGCACTTATCTTCCTTCAAAAATTAGATTTTTCAATGGGGAAAAAATATCATAATTATTGCATAAATATTAATTATTTAGTGCCATGAAATTCTCTCAAAATAATAAATAAAAATAATTATTGAACAAAAATATATTACATTGATTTGACTGAGAAAAAAAAAAGTTACATTTCAGATGTCCGGTAAAATTTGTGTTACTCCCAAATGAACAACAACTTTTTAGAGAATTTTTTTTTCTTTTTCAATCTGGTGATATCTATTAGTTTTGTTTTAAATGTATATTTTGAGGTCGCATTATCGTTTAGGCCAATATGTGTCTCGTCTGAACACATAAAGTACATTTGGCTCATAGGGCCGGTGATATTAAAGGACTCACCATGACTAATGGCTCTATCAGTAACTTTTGCTGTGATGTTGCCCATGGCAATCAGACATTGATGCAGGTCTCAGGTCAGTATAGGAGGGTGTGCGTGTGTGAATACTTGTCAATGTTGTGTTTCCAGGAAGGCTGTGTTCAGAGAGTTCCCGTTGATCTTAGACGAGCTGTCAGCAGTGTCTGAACCTTTATCACACAAGCACATGTGTAACCAACACATTTAATATTCAATTAATATTATATAACAATATGTCTATGTCGTGTGCAGTAGAGGTTTTGTTAGATTAAATATGGCTAAAAAGAATTAACTTGTTGTTACATTTAACTGTGAGGTTCATACTGAAATGCACTAGATACATTCTCTGAGTTTTACTCTGAGTAGCTTGCAGCAAGTTTTAATAATCTACAATTTAAAAAATCTAATTTTGAGGATGTTAAGAATACAGTTCTGCACAAAAAATCGTACTTGTCGCTTGCAGGGTTCATCACTTTTTCTAGACATTTTAATGAATATTTAAATTGTCTTGGCAGATTACGACTAGTATTAGGGAACTTTTTTGGTCTGTTGCACCTCCTGAAATTAGAAACCAAATTATTTTTCTATAAATATTTGTTGAAATAGAGAAAGAGAAGGGAAATTAACTTGAAGCAACAAATTATTTAGACTTTCAGATAACATGTTTTTAGTGTATTTTGCCTTACTACAATTTTTTTTTAGTTAAAAGTGCAGTAAGACTATAAAATGTAAGACTTGCTTTCAGTATGTTTTAAGTGTACATATATATATATATATATATATATATATATATATATATATATATATATATATATATATTTATTTTATTTTTTTTCTGGAAAAGCAAAGGTGTACTTATTTAGCCCCTCTTTGACATGCATTTCCCTTTTCTTTTCCCAGTAAATTCTCAATGGATAAAATTTAATCCCGTCCAATTTTTCTAAATAGATGTCCGGTTACACTCAATATCACATTGTGGAAGTAAAATAGGTTTTGAAACAGTGTTTCATGTTGACTTTAAGAAATTACAAATTTGAACCATTTACTTCTCGTAATTTCTGTTAAAAAGAAATATTCAATTTTGCGCAGAGAAGATTTTTTTGCATTTGTCATGTTGGAGCATTTTGGGTGTTTATGCAGATGGTATGAGTTCAAAGCTAGCTTGTCTTTTCCGATCCTTTCCTTATTGTTACTTGCTTTATCTCTCATGATCAAATTAGAAGTATAGCCAGAATGTAGGCCTACAACAGCGCCTCAGCCGGTCACACCTCACTGAATCCCACAACATTAAAGAGGAAGTTCTCTTTCACCAAAGCTTGTTTTATTTCTTTGGTAATCCCTGGTGTCTGGGTCTTTCCTGCAAGCGTCTAAGAGGTGTCAAAGGAATTATTCACCCCTTCACGTGGTTCATGAAGAAATCCACATTGATGTCCGTCCCCGCCGGCCTTTCTAGCGAGCAGCTTGGCCATGAATAGCAGACAGGATTAGTGCCAACAGGACAGAAAGAAAAGCGAGCAGACGGGAGGAAAGAAAGAGGCAGATTTATGGGGCGAGACTCAATGAGAGTGAAAGTCTCTCATATGACTACTTGTCTACAGTGTTTCCCTTCTGCAATTTCATCTAAGCTAGACCTGCGGTATAATGAAAGATTGCCTACTATGAATAAATCAACCCTTTACTGCCTAATCTCTCGTGATTGTCGCAGCGGAGTTTCTCACGTGTTCAAAGATTGCTTTTTTTGTCCTTTGCTTCTGTTGTGTCTGCGTCGACTGGCTTTAGGAGACATTTGTAATCAAATAATCGGACCTCCAGACAGGGGCAATGCTCAGAGGTTTGAACGACAATTAAACAGGCCTGTAGCCTAAAAACACTCAAAACCACTCAAGACTGTGTGTTAAATTGATTTTTCAACAGGTAAGAGCTGTTTTCGGGCTTCATATCATGCCTAACAAAAATTCTCTGTAACACTCGGCCTCAAGTGGCTTATTCCTTTAATAACATTTTGATATGGGTTTTTAATGCCAATATAGATATAATGTGTATAGTATGTATATCATTATTGTTGCAAATTGAATTTTTTGGGAAAGAAAAATTTTACTGACAATTCCATGAAAAATACGAATACCAAGTAGAAACATATATGATGAATATTTAAAAATATGACAATGTTGCAAAATTGCTTTATTTAATTTAAAAATCACCCTGACAACTGTATTACTAAATGAGATCTATATTTCTTAATTCCTTTACCAATATTAATACTGAAAAAAAAGAATATATATATATATATATATATATATATATACACACACACACACACACACAGACATATATACACACACACTTTAAGATCATTTGTCCTCTTCGGTCATTTCTGACCGAATTTTTGATTGATTTGTTTATATTATTACTTCATCGGAAGGGTACGAATCTTGGTAAAGTTTTCAGCACTTGTTATGTGAACAAAAAAAATCATGGACATAATTTGAAAAGGTTAAATGGTACTGAAAAAAATAGTCACACTGGTCAAAAATGACCACATTGATGTGGTATGAATGGGAGTATGAATTGAATTGAAATGAATGAGAGACTTATTTCATCTAGTGAAATATTTTGGTACTGTGGCGAAACAAAATCTTATTGAAAGCTCAAAGCTGGTTTTGGTTTTCTTGCAGTTTTAGAGTAAAAAGTGTTTTTGAAAATATAGATTTCATATACTAATTTAAAATAGTATTTTTGTGGATTTTTCATAACAATAAACGTAAAATTCTGTAACTTTTAAAGTTCACTTTTTAAAACTTTTTTTCACTTCAGCAATAATTTGCCAAGTGTCGTCTTTAAAAAGAGATCAAACTTAAGTCTGTGCTTTAAAGCATTCAAGATTTACGAATACATGGATTATAACTAGCCTACTGCATAAATATAATGTAGTACCATAAAATCCCACAAATCAAACAGTTGATGGACCCCATTGACTTCCATAGTATTTATGTTCCTAGTAATTGAAGTCAATGGGGTACATCAACTGTTTGATTACCAACATTCTTCAAAATATCTTCTTTTGTGTTCAGCAGGAGAAAGGAATTCATAAAGGTTTGGAACAACTTGGGGGTGAGTAAATGATGACAGAATTTAATTTTTGGATGAAATACCTTCAAGAGTAAAAGATGCCTTTAAAATTAACATACCAACACTGATGTTCCACTAGAGCTGTAAGTTGGCAACATAATACTTTGGCAAAATATATCTGCTACTCAAATGTAGCAATGGATTACATTGAATTATTGTTCGGTATGTGTTTTACAGTAGTGTACACATGGCTGGACAAAGGGAATCTCTCAAAAACAATAAATGCTCACAATGCGGAACCATTTTAGACATCAGTCTGCGAACAAGATAAAAAGGTATTTAGCAAGAGATCAGGCCGCTCTTATAGATCAGCAGGCTAAAATTAGACCTGGTCCATGAGGTTTAGACGCTGCCAACACTTTCAACCGTTTGTTGTTGTTGTTATGTCTGCAACGGGTTACAGTCAAAGCTTTGGACCCCGTTCGATTTGCATAATGTCAGGAAAATGAAAAGCCATTGGTGACAACTAACTGGATTAAGGAATCTTGATTGAGGAGCTGCCCGGAGTGTAACCAACGGTGATGTGAGAAGGATTTCCCTTTGTCGGTTCTGTGCCTGTGCTTTCCTGGCCTTCCAGCTAATCCTCAGCTATTCTCACCAACGACCTTGGGCTCATGCTAATCTGACCGTAGAGAGAGAGAGAGAGAGAGAGCGAGAGAGAGGGAGAAAGTCTGCCTACCTTTAAACCTTCAGAGGCTGATTCTGCTCGTGTTATGGGGAGTTTGGGTTTGGGGAACATCGTCTGTCTGATGGTAAGTTCCTAACTTTCCTGAAAACTTTGAATTAGCTTTTCATTGGCAAAAGTCATTAAATGGTGTGTTTGAAGTTGTTTTAGATGTCCATTTGGTAAAATGTTTTACGGGGCTTGTGTGCCTATACAGTAGAGTTAATGTTGCCTCCATCACAAGGATGCAGCAGAGAAATGCAATGGTTTGCAAGAAAAGTGATGCTCCAGCATGTAATCAAAACTTCAACTTTTAATGTTTGCTCTTTGATGTATAAGCATTTGTTGACCGATTTCAGAGAGGCAGGATGTGTGTCCTTCAGAAACAACTTTTGAACAATCTTCATAAAACTAATGATTTCAATGACCTGCCATTCTCCACACTCTCAAAGGACCTTTCGCATCCTTTACAGTTTAGTTACAACCAGTTCATGAAGTCTGTACATCATTCAGTGGAATAGAGTGTAACCTCAGTTAAATCCTTCACTCTCAGAAGGTACAAAAGCTGTCACTGGGGTGGTATCCTTTCAAAAGCTACGAATATACACCATTTAGGTACTAACCTGTACATTTAAGACCTTTAATATGCACCGTTTAAGGGTAAATGCGTCAGGTGTACCCTTTGAAAGTGACCGTTTTTGTACCTTTTTTATACAGCAAAAGTCATCATTATGAACCATTGATTCATATGTGACTGAGCTGTAGTAATAAAAAAAACCAATGAAGCAAGCATTGAATGTGAATGATAAGCTAAAATGTATGTGCATTCAATTGTTGCAAATATGCAAGTGATCATCATTTGCAATAGTTTAAAGAGGGACAAACACACAATGTGTGTGTGTATATACAGTACATGTATGTGTCTATACATGTATGTATGTGTCTATATTTATTATTTAACTTTTTTTTTTTTTTTTTTAGTGAAATCTGTCATTCTATCATATCTCCTAACATCTGTGTTCAAATTAAAAGTAGTTCTTCTTATAAATTCGCGTAGCGGTTTTATCCAAACTCGGCAAATTATATCTCAAGAGTAAAAAAGCAGCTATTTCAGTCTGTTCCTCTCACAAAGGACAAAGCTAACGCAAACAAACTCAGGTTCCTGTCTGTGTTGTTCTGTCAGTGTCTCTCTCAGTTTGCAGTTACTTCGGTATGAACGGCCTGGTGTGCAGCAGTCATGCTCTGTGAGGAGTCTTCAGCTGGGCTCAAGGCTGCTCTGGATTCTCTGGATACTGAGACGTCCACAGATCCTGTGCAGGAAGTCATCCACAGTAGCACTTATTTTTGCCCTGTGATCCCTGCACATGTGGGCATCAGGTGGGTCTAAGCCATTTATCCAAATACCCATTAGACACTGGTGACGTAAATATGTGCAGTCATGAGTTTATATTCATCTGATGTCAGAAAGTTGCAGAAAATCTCTCACCAACGCTGCATTTATTTGGTAAAAAAATACAGTAACATTTTAATTACTTCTTTCATTATATATTATTTCAATTTTAAATACCTGTATTATATTTTTATGTTTTAAAATTGATTCCTGTGACATCAAAGCTGATTTTCAGAAGTCATTACTCCAGTTTTTAGTGTCACATGATCCTTCAAAGTTCAAAATTATTAATTCCTTTAACTTATAATATTGTATATCTCACAGTTGAAACTTTATATCTCATATGCATAAATCTATTATTTGTAACATTTTTTTTAACTAGGGTACAAACATGCTTCCATTCCAAAATAAAGTGCAATAATATATAATGATAATGATGAACTGATTCAAATAATGGTAACTCTAAGCGATGTTGGGTGATGTCACTTCTTGTTGACATTTAAAGTATTGTCAAACAAAACGGAGGCTAGCTAGACCCTCCCTTCCTCCTCATCCGCGCACTTACCCCCCAAACCCCACCCCCAAATCTTCCTTGTCGGTTAATTTGGCCAACATGAAGAAATCGTAATCACCCCAAACTTTTGAAGATAGTGTGTGTGCATGCATATATGTGTGTGTATGTATGTATATATAATTTAAATATAAGTAAAAAAAGCAAGAAATGAAAGTCGTTATTCTAACACATCTCATGTTCATATACTGACCTCACAGTTGAAAATATATCTCATATCTATTCTTTTTTAACTCTATCCACAATTAACATTTGTTTTAATGTATTACTATGGTGCAAACAGGCTTCCATACAAAAAAAAAATAGTGTTAACATGATTTTTAAACAGCCCACGAAAGGCTTGCTTATAGCCTGCACATTTCAACAACCATCTACATCGTGAATTTTAGTAACCTGGAGTCCTGTGTAATCTTCAGTTCTTGTTTTCTGATGGATATCCTGGTCTCTCTTTTCAGCCTGAACAGCGAGGAGCCGTTCTGTCGTATCTGTCATGAAGGCAGCAGTGCGGGCGATCTGCTATCACCCTGTGAGTGTGCCGGGTCTCTGGCGATGGTGCACCGTGTTTGTTTGGAGCACTGGCTCACGGCCTCCAGCACCAGCCACTGTGAGCTCTGCCACTTTGAGTTCTCTCTGGAGAGACTTCCTAAGCCACTCACAGAGGTACAGGAAAATAATCAGCAGTAGTGCTTTTGAATGATTTAATCCTCTTTTTGCTTTAGAATATTTCTAATGAGTCCCTAGAAATTTCTAATTTCTAATGGCCTATACACTTTGAAGTCCCCTTGTAGTCAATAATTGTATCCCTTATAACTCATCTTTGATAACCAAAATTACATATTTAAAGTTTTTTCACCCTTGCCACAATTATTATACGTGGATCTATGAATATGCAAATTAGCCCTGCCTCCACTCACTCACACCAGCTTAGAGACTGTCTTTGGTTCACTGCAGTTTTAAGGAGAATATACTCAGCAATGGTGTTGACTTATGAATTTGCACATGGTTTGTGTTAAGGATATTAATCTTTTACCTATCTTAAAATATGTCAGTGTTATTGTTTTGTCTCAAGATGCACACCAATAATGTTTTGTCGAAGGCACTTTCATAAAAGCTACTTAAATTTCCTAATTGAACAAGGGTCTAATCCTGGTTTAATCTAGGCCCTGTCTGTGAAACCAGGCCTAAACTTAATTGACCGTGTGTACTGTAAATGACATTAAAGCAGACGAAGAGGCAATGCTTTCGAAGGTTGTTAAATGGTCTAGCCTACCTAGGGTTGTTCTTGTCGCCTAAAGCAACAGTGACAGCTACCGTTGATGAGTAGCAGTAATGTTTTTCCTAGACTTAGTTATATTAAACTGTCTGAAAACAAAACAGGGTACTCAAACTGTCTAAATATGTTCTACATGGCCCATTGCTGTATATAATGTATATAATATATCTATATATATATATATATATCTATATATATATATATATATATATATATATATATATATATATATTCACATGTTAGTAAGATATGCCAACATTGGAAACCGATTTAAAGTTGTTTTTTTAATATATTTTCACATTTCTATCATTAGATATTTGAGTAAGTTGAAACCCAATACTTGCATTTAAAAGTATAATTAGGCAATTTCTCTCAAAAAAAAAAATCCTTTCATCACTGGCGCGCAATGAATTCTGGGGTAGGCAAGGCTGCGAAGGATCCATCTGTTGTATCCTTCATTGTATGAGAAACAACATTTGAAGGAGCCTTCGAATTGGGACAGCCTTCGCCGCGCCACTGGGATGCAATCAGCGTCCGAAGGATACTGCTTCAGATTTGGGATGGAGCCAATGAACCAATTTAGAACATGACACACAAGCAAGTTAAAGCAGAGATCACACGAGGGGAAGAGGGAATCACATGACACTAGACAGGAACCATGGCTGTAACCGAAATCGCATAGAAGGGGAAAAACAGCATGCGACAAAAGAAGTATGTCTGAATTTATACTCCTAAAAGAGTAGGTAAAGTAGACCACCCAGATGACCTACTTCCGGTGAGATTCTGAAGTGTGCATATGATGGACACTTTACTATCCCATGAGGCCACAAGACAGGATTTATGAATGACAGTGAAACAAAGAGAACTGATGCTGGTAGGTCACATGATAATGACAACATGGCGGATGTAGTACATCCGAATTACATTCATACTACACATTCATGCTACAGTATATAGAACATACTTTTTAGTGGTTGCAAAGAACTGTAATTACTTATTCAAATTATGTTTTATTAACACAGTTCGAGAGTCACACATTCAGATAATCTAACCAATCAGCGCAAGAGGAGGCATAAGAGCTGACTCACATCGGTTCCAAAACAGTTTTCCAGCATCCCTCCTCACTCTAGATTATTCCTATCCCAGGCAGGGATGGGGGAGTATACTCTGATTTTGGAGCCCTCTCCCCGGACAGCAAGCCAACTATTCATATTCCATACCTGATCTGATTATATAAATGTGAACTAGTGGAAATAAGTACCTACTCAAGAGAGTATGTGATTTAGGACGCAGCCCTTGACTATGACAATATACAAAATAAACGACATGAAAACTTAAACCTAAAACCTAGAACAGAAGTGATTTGTCCTTTTATCTATTTGTGATTTTATCACAAATATTATACATTTGTGATTTATCTATTTGAATTGACAAAATTAAAAAAAGTTATCTTACCTTTTTGGGTAAATGTCAAAAAAGCCCATGCAAAAAAGAAACATAATATATAATTATAATATTTAATGAGTTGTTTTTGTGTTTTGTTTTTACTGTTGATGCAACATAAGATGTGACCAAAGAAATAAACAAACACCTTTTAGTAGTTCCTGAAATGTGTAGGATTCATTAGTCCTATAGGGCCTAGTGTTTATTTTTTCACATTGATTTTCAATTCTGATGAAAAGAAAAGCTTTACAAATCAGACCCAACACATATTTCTGTCTATGCAAAAAACAAAAAAAAAAAAAAAGTAGTGTTTTGGCAGTCATAGATGGATTCCTAAAACGTAGCTAACAGTTAGGCTATATTAAGTCCCAGATTGCACAATAGTTAATATTTAGCCCCTCTTGATTTTCAGTGTGAAATTTATTTTAAAGTAGTCCCGTTTGCTATAATTTCGTACGTTTAGCAGATCGTGAAACTACATCTTGGGAACCGACTATTTACTTGTTGTTGGCTAAATGTTGCTATGGAAACGCAGATATTGTCCGACCTCAGTTGATACACAATTCACTGCGCGTTTGTCAATCTGCCCTCACAAATGACTTTAGAATTTATTTGGAGGCATAAAGAGATCTAAAACTGCAAATGGACATATAATAGCATACACTCTGCAATAGTCACAAGGAATGCGTTTTAAGCAACATTATCATCAGCCTTCATTCTCATGGAGTCAGTCACTCTTGAGTCCTGAGTTGTGTCTCTGCTTCACTTTAAGGCACACAGCAGATATTGGCAGGTCTGCTTTACCTCGACATCTTTTAAACAGTAATCCACTTAGCAGGAAAATGAGATTAGATGAAGAACGTATCCCTGTCGCTGCAGAGGCTGGATGGTGACATGCCGCTTTATTAATGTCATTATCTCATGTTTGGGCTGGAGGACAGGAAGATGATACTAAGAGTCCATGTGCATCACAAACCTCACATGCCCTATAAATGATGTGCCTTGCACTAAAGTTAGAGAACAAGCAATATTATGACAGATACAAATACAGATTATAACTGTCTGATAGCCTGTATCTGATATACTTATGCATCATCATACAGTAAAACTATACTATTTATGAATAATAATAATCCATCCATCCATCCATCCATCCATCCATCCATCCCTCCCTCCCTCCCTCCCTCCCTCCCTCCCTCCCTCCCTCCATCCATCCATCCCTCCCTCCCTCCCTCCCTCCCTCCCTCCCTCCCTCCCTTCCTTCCTTCCTTCCTTCCTTCCTTCCTTCCTTCCTTCCTTCCTTCCTTCCTTCCTTCCTTCCTTCCTTCCTTCCTTCCTTCCTTCCTTCCTTCCTTCCTTCCTTCCTTCCTTCCTTCCTTCCTTCCTTCCTTCCTTCCTTCCTTACTTACTTACTTACTTACTTACTTACTTACTTACTTACTTACTTACTTCATTACTTACTTATACGTGTAATACCCTTCTAATCATCTGTTTTTCATGGCTCCAGTGGTTCACTACACCGTCTATGCAGCACCAGAGGCGGACGCTGTGTGGGGATGCGATCTGTTTCCTGCTCATCACACCATTAGCCAGTCTGTCGGGATGGCTGTGTGTGCAGGGAGCCATGGATCTGTACTACAGCAACAGCATGGAGGCCATCGGACTCATAGTTCTCACACTGACACTCTTCACTATTTACCTCTTCTGGACTGTTGTAAGTTTACTCTTGTTTTCAGTCAAGCTAAATGAAAGCGCACAGATGCTGCATTCACGCCATGTCGTAATTACCGTAATTACAAGATGATAACCCGCTATGTTCTGCTTGGAGCTTTTCTATGGCGATAAATCAATGAACCGAGTGCACAACTGATTCTGGTGCATGCGGTAAATTACTTTTTTTAGCGATTTTGAATTTCTACGGCAACACTATAAACGGCAAAAAGAATCTGTAGAGGTCAAGTCGGAGTTTTTAATCTGTAGGCTACCAGTTCTATGAGGACTTGATTTTCACACATCGGAATCTCGTAAAACAGTAATTTCAACATGGCGTAAATACACCTAGATATTTTTTATTTGTAGTGTATGGATCCCCTAAAGAAACAACATGGTGGTGGTCATAAAAAAAATGTAGATGGAAGGAAAAACACATAGGCCTATTTCAAAACATTTGCATTCGCTCATAATACTTTGCGTCCCCCGAGAAACTCTGCATTTTCTCGCAATATTTTTGCATTCCCACTTTCTCTCAATAAAGGAAGGCACGATAGAATCTGGACTTTGGTGAACAAATCTGTAAAAGAGTAATAAAAAAGTCAAATGACACTAAAATGGCCAATCTTCCTTTTTTTACTGCAGGTATCCCTCCGTTACCACATTCACCTTTTCAGGACGTGGATGACGACGAATTCCAGCGTCCGGCTCCAGATTCCCCGCCCTGTGAAGACACAGCAGAAACAAAAACATCTAATGATGCACTTCTTGTGCAAAAACAATAAAAAGGAGACCATGGTGTAATGCCGGCGACAGCATCAGGAATAAAAGCCCAATGGTTATTTCAGAGACCCTGATTTCATGATGTCTTGATTTTGTGTGAAGCCCTGATTTAGAGTCACACTCAGATTTGGAGTGACATTTGGGACACACACACTGAATTGAAGCCATGCCCTAATTTGGAGTGACAACATCATTTTGAGAGCGATTTGGAGACCCTGATACTGAGTGACGTCCTTAATTTGGAGCAACGTCCTGATTTGGAGCGACATTCTGATTTGAAGTAGTGTTTTTACTCGTGTTCACTTGAGTTTTTAAATGATGGAAAACTCTGCAGAAGAAACTTTTCTGTCATGAAATTTCATCAAAACATTGGAAAAGCATGTCAAACCACTGGAAAAGGACATGCCTTCATAATTATTCCAGAGAACAATGGTGTTGAGATGATAATGATTGAGCTATTTATACCTGCAGGTTTTACTTTACAAGATTGTTTCATAATTATTCAGAAGAATCTAGGTGAATGTACAGTAAATAGGTAAGACAATCATACAGATTTGCAGATCATTTCATTACTGTTTGCTTTATTAAGGAGACACTGGAAATATATAGAAAAGTGCCCCCATCCCCCCTTGAAAAAAGGAAAAATATTGAACTTTAACCATCTTTTAATTACTTGATGAGCTGAATTGAAAAGACTAAAACAAATTTGCTTTAAAATCTTGTAACATTGTGTGCATTATTAATGTCACATCAGAATATCCAACCCGATTCTCATGAGAAAATATAGACTATTGTTCAAAGGTTTGGGGTCAATACGATTTTTTTCTTGAATTAATACTTTTATTCATAGAGGATGCATTAAATTTGTCAAAAGTGGCAGTGAAGACATTTAATATCGTAATGTTATAAAATATTTCTGTCTCAAACAAATGCTTTCCCTTTTTATTTTCAGGATTCTTTGATGAACTGAAAGTTCAATGTATCATGGTTTCCACAAAAATATGAAGCAGCACAACTGTTCTCAACATTTATAATAATAACAAAACAAATTTGAACCGCAAATCAGCATTATTAATGAATTTTGAAGGTTAATGTGACACTGAAGACTGGAGTAATGATGCTGAAAATTCTGCATAAATCACAGGAATATTTTATATTTTAAACTGTATTCAAATACAAAATTTTACATTCTAATAATAATAATACACAATATTGTATGTTAATACAACATAAAAAATTCTTACTGATGCAGTTTTATTTTGTGTTAGCCTAATTTAAATCATAATTCACCACCAGGTCACCACAAGCCAAAATTTCTCTTTTAATATTGAGATTTTTTTTTTAACTTTTCTGTTGTGGATGTGGACACGATTTAATTCCTATTGTGAAAGTGAGGAACAAGCAAATAAAACAAGTTTTACTGTTCTTATTTTTTGTTTTTACTCTTACATTTTTCTATCTGCAGGTACAAATATCCTGGGGTGTATTTTTTCCCCCCCACTGAGATCTGAATCATTCAGAGACTTAGCAGGCTGGATAGCTTTCTCCATTTCAATGCGGCCAGAATACAAATAACTGCGTTCAGTGAGGTGAATTGGTCTGCAGTCTAAAAAAGAGCAGTAACTGATCTTCATGCTTTAAGATGATTTATAAACCGTGAATATTGTTCAATGTTAGGCTAATGTAGGCTACACAACATAATTACAGGGGTAGCAGTAAATCAATTCAATTCAATTAAAAATGTATTTGTACAGCGCTTTTCACAATATATATTGTTTCAAAGCAGCTTTACAGAATGTGCATTTCAGAAATGTATATAGAAAAAATACAGTTAGTTAATCATGTAGTAATTTAGGGCATAACATATCGCCGGCGTTGAGTCGTCTCATCACAGGTGTTGGGGCATCTGAAGTCTCCCTGAGAGGCTGGATACAAACTGGAGCTGACGAACGCTATTTACCTCGGGACTAGGGTCCCGAGATAACAGCAGAAGAGCAGATGGGAGATAATTAGCATAGCTGCTGTTCATAATATTAATGCATTCGATCTGATTCAACAGTGGTATAAAAGGTAAGCATTATGTGAATGCTTGGCTAAAGAGATGCATCTTTAATCTAGTTTTAAACTGGGACAGCGAGTCTGAGCCTCGAACAATATCAGGAAGGCTATTCCAGAGTTTAGGAGCTAAATGCGAGAACGCCCTCCCTCCTTTAGTGGACTTAGATATCCTAGGAATGACCTGAAGCCTCGAATTTAGTGATCTTAAAGAACGCGATGGATTGTTGGGCGATAAAAGGTCCATTAAATACACAGGAGCTAAACCATTTAGGGCTTTATCAGTACTAGTGATACTTTGTAATTGATACGGATCTTAATAGGTAACCAGTGTAGAGATGATAAAATTGGTGTTATATGATCATATTTTCTTGACCTAGTAAGAACTCTAGCAGCTGCATTTTGCACTAACTGTAGCTTGACTATTGAGGATGCAGGACAGCCAGCTAATAAAGCATTACAGTAATCTAGTCTCGAGCTCATGAATGCATGAACTAACTTTTCTGCATCAGAAACAGATAGCATGTTACGTAGCTTAGCAATGTTTCTAAGGTGGAAAAAGGCTGTTCTTGTAACATGAAATATGATTTTCGAAAGACAAGTTGCGGTCTAGTATAAATCAAAAAGCTAACTATTCTAGAACCGTGCATCACTGCTATTGCAATCATTGTCCTATAATTGCATCATATGCACAGTAACAGCTCAGAGTCTAGAGAAACACTTTTCTTTTTTTAGGCACTTTAAGAAAAATTCTCAAAAGAAACAGACAGCCAATGTTCGTCGCTGGGCCAGCATGCAATTTATTTTTATTTATTTTTTACTTTTGTGTTAATGACAAAAGCATCTGCAGTAAATAAATGATGAATAAAGACCTCCCAATTGTTTCCTTGAAATAATTGGTGCAGCTGTGAATAAGATCGAGTCATTCGTTATGTCTCTGGAAGCCATTAACTTTGACAATTGCAGTGAACACAAAACCGCAATTGCCAAGAAGTGTCAACAGACGGCGCTGATCATGCGCATGACTATTATTCACATTAGTGTTATTTACATACTAATTGCTCCTAAATAACGTTCAAAATGTGAAAATGTGACCCCCCCCTCCCCCGAAACAGTGGATGACATTCTATTTCTGTGGATATTTGTGTCTTGTGTGCATTATTTTAGGCTAATTTCACAAACCTTTGGATGTTGTGTCTGTTTCAGCTTTTTCAGATGTAGAAAAGTGGCGAGAAATTTGAGGCGGAAGCGGCTGTAAAGCTTTTTAAAATGTGCCCATGAACTTAGAAGATAAGTAAAACTTCATTCTTCAAATCAAAATGTGTAGCCTAATGTTCGTGGCTTAGAATTCTTTCATTAATAATTTTGAAATTCCCTATGGAGAAAATGAAAGAAAAAACCCTTTTTTCTCATTATTATGACTCTTATTATGATTCTTATTAAACCACTATCCAGAAATCCTGCCGTGTACCTGTAGGCCTACCTGGACACCATTCTGTCAAAGATGTGTGAAAGATTCTTTAAAACAAGTTAATGTTAGATAACTAATAGACTAAACTGGAAAAGTATCATTGTACTGTCAAATGTTTATGCAAATACTGCATATACATAGTTAAAGTGCAAATATATTGTATTGATAATTGTAGTATGAAAAAAAGACCGTTCAGCTGGAGTGTTAAACAACGCCCCCGTCTGGAGGATTAGTTTATAGGCCTAGTCTAAAACTAACCATCGAAATGTCTGAGTCCACACTCTCAAAATTCTGATTAAACCAGTAAATAAAGCGTTTGTTTTTTAAATAATCTAGAATAAAGAAAAGTCATGCTGTAAAACAAATACTAAATATTTAGGATTCGTCACCACTTTCGGGTCATTAATCAATTAACTAAATTAGTGACATTGATCATGTGGCTCCATTGAAGCACAAGAAGATGCTCTTTGTATAATTCTCAAATCATGCTGGTAAACATCATAAGGTTCAGATTGCTCAAATTATTCAGCTTGATGGTACAGTTAAAATGTAAGACTAGCTATATATAATCTGCAAAGAAAAACTTTTGTATCCACATAAACATCATGCCAAAAAGGTATTCATCGTGTTCAAACATAATGTTAAGAGGTTTAACAGATGTCAAATATATGATTTAGCTAGGAAATTTGAAATGTCTTCTAGTTTTGGAATAGAAGAATTGCTAAATAAATAAGGAAAAGAAGAGAATGAAAACTGTTGCATGGTTTTCTTCAACAGCAGGTGGAGATAAAAGTCCATGGATCCACTGAAAGTGATCCGACTCTAATAACGATGACGACTAAATCCTCTGTGCTCAGAAAGCAAACACATGGATGCATATTATGTATCATACTTTTGCAGTTCAGACTCTAACATCTAAAATCTAAAATACACATCCGTTGTTTCAATTTGCCACAGCATATTTAAATGTAACGCTTGAACACTTCACACTATCTGTGTAGAATAGTAGCCTAATGCACTTACAGATCCAAGAACTCACTAATAGACTGTTTAAAAGAATGAAAAGCTTTGCACGTCTGCTGCTCACTTTGACTTCAACCACGACAGGTGAAAGCATATCAAAGCATCGCTGCCAAACGCTACTCTACTCTTCATAATAAACAGATAGGCTATGATGAGCCCCAACAAGCTCTTTTGATCACTCGCAGGAGCATATAGAATGATAAAAGCTGACATGAAGTGCTGGGCTGCTCTCTGGAATTGATCCAAATAGTTTAATAATGCTGGGAAAGTAGGCAATTTGAACACTTCAAATGTCTGAATGTCACTGCTTGAGATAAAAGAATCTTGTGCCTCTTGGTTTGATATTGTGTTATCTTTCTTATGGAAGGACATCCAGATATTTTTAAGGCTAGGCCTATAGCAAAAGCGATTGTCCACAAAATTTCTGTCAACATTTACTAACCTTCATGTTCTTCCAAACCTGCATGCGTTTTTATCTTCCGTTGAACTAAAAATATATCTTGAAAGAATGTTGGTAACTGTTTATATAAGTAGGCTATTATATATAATATATATCAGTGCTGTCAGATCAATTGCGCTGAATGGCATCTAACATAAAAGTTTGTTTACATAATTGCATAGCCTACTGTAAATATACAAACTTTTATGTTAGATGTGATTAATCACAATTAATCGATTTGACCGCACTAATATATTTATTTTATTATATATTTCTTTCTTCTGTTGAACTAAAAATATATTTTGAAAGAATGTTTGTACACTGTCTGTGTGTAGCCTGTTGCGTTTGTGTTTACATAATATGTTGGTGTATATACATTATATATATATATATATATATATATATATATATATATATATATATATATATATACATATAATTTTTTTAAACTATAAATTTAAGGTAACGTTTAATTGAAATGTTACTGTATTTTCAAAACAAGGGTATTTCTAATAAATCTTAGATTGGAGCAAGTTGTCACATTTTCATTGGGGCAGTTTTAATGTGTTTTAAATGTTGCATATTTATATAATTAGGCTACGTATTTATGGACTAAAATGTTGATATTTCTATAGCCTATAATTAAATATATATATTTTACTATTTATTAGTTTTTGGGGGGCAAAAATAGGCACTTTAATTACAGGTTCCATCGCAACACCTCACCCCATGAAGCGTGACAACATGCCCCGCTATGGGGGGAGCGTTCTAGGCGCGTCGCGTCCGGTATGGGACGCCTAGTGGACTATAAGCTCAGCACACGAACTTCTGTCAACTCAGTGCTCAGTACGCAGACGTGCGCTGAGGATATAGAAGAAACTCACAGTCATTCGACCTGCGTTCAGCGTTTATAACACCCGACTGACCGCACGTGACGGCCACTCGACATTCAAGTGCGGCGCGCGCGTTTCATGGATTAAAATGTGAATCTATGAGTTACTTTGCAGCAAAGGTAAGAGCTGATCACATAAACGCACGTCTTTTCTTAGCTTTGCATGACGAGTTTTTCTAGAATGATATCAGCTTGTCTTGATCTTTATCTTCATGTTTTTAATATGAGTCATTAATAAAGCAACTTTGATTTGTCTGTATTTGCGTTTGGTCAGATCGTTCATCTCATACTGTTTGCAGCATCTCATATAGGCTATGCATTGATCTGATAATATAAAAGCTGTGTCATGTGAATATAGGTACATAAGACATTCATTGCTGCACAGAAACCTATTGCACTGCATTCCTACTGCTGTTGCATTATGCATGGGGAATACCTCAGAAAGAGGCTGTTTTTCCCCCCCTGTCAAAAACCTTGTACCAGCCTAGATAGGGTAATTAAGTCAATCAGGAGTACCCCTGCCTGGCACTTTCAATCTAGATTCAACTGTCTCCTCAGAGGTAAATAATCAAGCTTCATTCTTTCAGCAGCAATGATGACCTGTGTTTAAAACGCATCTCTCTCTCTCTTTCTGTCTGTCTCTCTCTCTTCAGGCTGATATCTGACTGACATCATTCACCAGACAGCTCTGGAACAGGATTTTAAAGATGGAGTTCTGGATTTTGCCCATATGTCAGATCAGCTTCATGTTGACACTGATGTCATCCACTGGTCAGGTATGATATAGGTCAAAAATAGTTTTTGGTGAAGTTAGTTATCACCTGAATATGATCAATCAGATTTTCTCTACATTATTATACTTGGCTAATAGCTGCTGTACTTTAATCATCTACAGCACTGGCTTTACAATTACATTTCATAAGTTCATTTTATAATAGAACGCTACTTTGACATTACAGCAAGCACGGCTGGGTTATTACTGTCATATTGCAGCATTGTTTAGCTGACAGTGTTTTGTTTTAAACTCATTTGTCCTCTCCAATGTGCAATATTGCCACATATAGTGTGGATTACACGCTTTTACATTGGTTAAACATCATAATGGTGACATCACGTTATCCAAGCGCAAGGGTTAATGGGCGTTCGGCCATTTTTGAAACCCACAATGTAGCCTGATCTGTTTTTGTTTATTTGTTGTCCAACGACAGAAAATTAGGTTGATATTGCAGTAAAAGTTTGAATTTTGTGTTTTATTGTAACAAATTACTGTAAAAGAACTGGCAATAGAGAAGAGTGCATGAAGATTTGAACGTGTACAGGTGTACATTTTTGATATTTGTTTTTGTATAATGAGTGATAATTATAATCGTGCATTAGAAGTCACACCTTATATTGGACACAATGTTTTATTTATATAGTGCTTTTATAATCCACATTGTTTCAAAGCAAAAATGATCCTCCAAAATATTTGATAAACGTATAACGTATATTTAGTCTATATCTCACATTTTGTATTTTATTAACAGTTTTAGGGATTTAGAGTTAGTTTAGTGAGTTTTAGTGACCAATCCAGACCAATCCATTTCATATTTGACCACTTTG
Source organism: Siphateles boraxobius (assembly GCF_051911475.1). Lineage (NCBI taxonomy): Eukaryota > Metazoa > Chordata > Actinopteri > Cypriniformes > Leuciscidae > Siphateles > Siphateles boraxobius. Next base: position 13,172,713 of record NW_027508734.1, read on the forward strand.
AGATTACCATAATTTTCATATAGTTTATGAATAGTAATGGTTATGAATAGTAAATGTAGCAATTTTATAGATTTTAATGTGTACTAAAGTATGAGGTCTGCAAGATGATTTTAAAGAAGTCTTTTGTGCACCAAGGCTGCATTTATTTGATATAAAATACAGCAATAAATATATTTAACAAAACAGTAATATTGTAAAATATAAGTACAATTTAAAGTGTACTGAATAGATTTTAAAATGTATTTTCTTCCTGTGATTCTAAGCTGAATTTTCAGCATCATTACTCCAGTCTTCAGTGTCACATGATCCTTCAGAAATCATTCTAATATGATGATTTGCCGCTCAAGAAACATTTCTTATTATTATCAATGCTGAAAACTGTTTTGAATTGATAATAATTCTGTGGAAAATAATAATTACTGATAATAATTACTGTTCTGTGGAGACCGTGTTACTTTTTCAGTAATCTCTAATGAATAGAAAGTTCAGAAGAACAGCGTTTTTATTTATTATTTGAATTATAAAAATGTAATTGTCTTTAATATCATTTTTGATCAATTTAAAGCATCCTTTCTGGCAATTTTTTTTCATTTCTTTAGAACTCTAACTGACCCCATACTTTTAAACAGTACTGTATCTGTCATTTAAATCGAATTGCTTGATATCACATCTGCATCAGCCATTAAAATGCCCATATAGATTCTGTTGTTTGAGAGGGAACATTGCAACCTTGCATCCCAGTTCAATTTGTGATTATATTAACAGACCAACTCAAATATTCCAGTCAAATGTCTCAGCAAGAGACAAGCTCCTCCAGCCTCTAAGTCAAATTATAGCCTCAGACTGCATCTCAGGTCTGGAGGGAATCGTTGAATCTTGCCTTCTTTTTTTGTGTTAGAAACAGGTTATAAATAGAGTGCTGTTGTGGATGTTAATGGAAGAGCTGGCATGAACGTGGACGCCAGCCTAATCCATCGCAATAGGGCCACTCGATAACAGCCATTAACAGCAGAGCTGCCACCTAAAGTGGCCAAATCTCTTTGTCCTACGCGCCGGTACATGAAAAACGACAGCTGAAACCCTAGTCCTTCCTTTGTGGGATACTGCCGTGGCTGAATGAAATGCAAGTGGAAAGACGGAGGAGAGAGCAGGTAGCGTTGTGGCATTAGTGAAGCAATGCACTCTGGGATGGAGTTACAGCTGGCCACATCGAGCACCTTTTCCATGCACACACCATTTGGCTAGTGTCATTCATTCCCTAGTTTCGTACTTTTGCGCCATTTTTACCACGTCAGAATTGATCATTTGCATTCTGCTGAGTGAAGCAGGTGATTGGAGTCATCCATCTAGGAGGGAACAGGTTTGAATTGAAATTTGATATGCATTTATCCAGAGTCTCCATTAAAGCTCTTTGCAGTAATCTTTCAGAATAATATTTATTCTATGGGCTAAACACTTCGTCTTGATTTATGCACGAGTGGGAGCCGCCGGTGGGGCTCTTTAAGAAGCTGTGAGTTTCAGCACTGAAAGTGAAGCAGAGTCTAACAGGTGTTTTCACTACTCTTTTCCCACATCTCCGATTTTCCTGCTTTTCCTATTAGAGAGCGGCTGTGCTCTTTCACCTCACTCTGGCAGTGCGTTTCTCCTGGTAGACGCGCTCGCGCACACATACACATGCTGACACTTTCTCATGAAAGGCTTTTGCAGGGTCAGTGTTAGATGTGGGCATATGTATTTAATTTTACCTTTTGTTCAGCCTGATAAAGGGATAAAACTCACAAGGCCTTGGCTGAATCGGTGTATATAGTTCTATCAGTGATTTATCAGTCTAGTATTAGGCCAGAAACATATTTAATCAAATACACAAATGCAGATGTGAATGCTTGGCCAGCATATTGCAAGTATTCACACTTAACGTGTTCTTGCACTTTAAAAAATGCTGCGTTGTTTCAACCTAAATTTGGGTCAAATATGGACAAACCCAACCGTTGGGTTACATTTTTTTATTAAAATTTTTAACCCAACAGTTGGGTTCGTCCATATTTGACCCAAATTTGGGTTAAAACAACCCTGCATTTTTTAGAGTGTGTGTTAGGGTGGCAGTCACCAAACTCAAAGGGGAGGATGTGTTATCTGTCTATCTATCTATCTATCTATCTATCTATCTATCTATCTATCTATCTATCTATCTATCTATCTATCTATCTATCTATCTGTAGGGTATCATGTATGAATTTTGTAAACTATCTAGCTTTGAAAATTAAGTTGCAACTAAGGCCCCATCCACACTACTGCGTTTTAGTTTAGAAACTGAGAATTAAAACGAATACGATCTCCGTCCACACCAGCGTTTTAGCTGCGTATTAGAATTGATCTCCGCCCACATTAAAACGACTGAAAACTCGGATCACGTGACCATTCACCTACACTGGGCATGCGCGTGCCGCTGTAAACAGGAATCAGATTGACTATTCCTCAGATTTCGCTGAGATTGATAAGTGCCGATCTGGACACTCGAAAGTTTTCGCACAATTCCTCAGGAACCACAACTTCATTGATAAAATTATCCCACCATGCGCTGGTTCTTCCCAGCTTAACCCAAAAACGACGCTCCATGTACGGTCAATACCGCCTCTGCACACGGGAATTGTCACAGATCGCTCGAATAATAGCTTGCCTCTGGCGCATGTAGGCAATTATAGCATTGTAAAATGCAGAATTTACTTGCACTAGCATAACTGGTAGTCCAGGCTGTTGTTGTATGTTTTCTTCCGTTGTATGACAGCCAATCAGAGAGCCGAGCGTGAGCCGAGCGTGAGCCTCTGCGTCATCGTTTCTAAAGTCCTCCGTATTGACCCGTCTTCACTAAAACGCCCTCCGGAGATTCAAAACGCAAAACGAGGTCGGCAGCGTTTCTAAACTTCTTTATTTTAGGTCTTCGTTTTTGCCGTTTTAGCCTGGACGGGAGGTGCAAACGTAGCAAAAGGTCTCCGTTTCTAAACTAAAACGTAGTAGTGTGGATGGGGCCTAAGTTCTTTCAAATCCATCCATCCATCCACCCATCCATCCATCCATCCATCCATCCATCCATACATACATACATACATAACCGTTACATACAGAATGCTTTGGGTCTTAGTTAAACTGCAGTGCTTTCAACCCTTGTATTCTTAAATACCGGTAGTTTGGTGCGCTCTGGCAGCAGGTTCGTATTAAGCTCTTAAATTCACCTGTTTGAATTAATCTGTACCTAACACTTTATCTCAGCTGAACCTTTATTCTGCTGGGACCGAAAGCATCCACTTCTTCGTCCGGAGGAATGCAACATTTAAGGAGAAGCTCAGAGGTTAAATGAGTACATAGTCAACAATTATGGGCCAGAGTAGATTTTGAAATAGCATTTCTTGCTTGGCTTATAGCATAGATTATGACAAGCAGATGTTGCACTAACCCTGTGCCTGATTGCTTTTTATTGCATTCTGTTTTCAATGGTATTGATATTCTCAAGTTTTCAATTGAAGCCACTTGTGCTCTCTTTTTCAATGTCACCATCTCCTCTATTTTAGGGAGTGTTTGCTTCGCTTTCCATTTTTCTCATTTGTTTTTTTTATTCCCGATAATATACAGATTCGTAAACACTACTGAAGGGGTTGCATTGTAGGCGGACTAACAAATGAGAATGGGTTGAATTTGAACCTTAGAGGTTAATTTTTCATTGCAAACAAATGAGGTATGTTAATATGCCGCCTACCTTTTGGATCAGCCACTGTGTTAGGAGCGTGTTTATGATGCCTTAAAATGCGCACTAGCTTGGAACAGAGACATTATTTTAAACCGTTATTTGTCAGTAGAGACGTGTTCATTAAACACACAAGTAAACAGAAAAACAACAGCTCTATCTCCCATGTCATGCTAGCACTCAACAGGCTCTGAGATTGTGTTTGCGTGTGTATACATTTAAATAAGTGAGTGTGCTGTGTTGGGAACAGTGTGAGGTTTTCCGTGGATGTGTCAGGCTGCAGTACGAGAGCTTTGGTTTCTCAGTGCTGTTGTATTGTGGGTCCAGAGACACTACGGCTGAAGCTTCAGCCTGTTTGAACAGCTGACACCTAAAGCAGAGACAAAGAACTGGCTCCAGACAGCCTCATTGCTGTGTGCCGGGAATAGGTTGTTGATGTTTGAGTGCGTTTCAAGTGTGCACTTGTATGTCTGTATTTGTTCTTTATGGATGAAAAAGAAGGCTACAGGGTCCCACTAAATATTTACACCCCCCAAAAAATGTCAGGTTTATTTATTTGACATCCATATGAAAAGTGTTGCACATAGTGTCATGGAAGGGTGACTTTACAAGGTTTCTAGGTAGCAAAAAATAATATAATTTTGAGGTACTCAAGATCTTGACATTGACATTTTAAACTCATTTTTGCTGCTTTGTACTCAGAAGACGATTGAGGCAAAATCCTATGGTTTTATTAAGCTTTCATGTGTTCTATAGCTTCACAATATCTACTGATGGTTCAAAGGGTGTTAATGTTTTGATTTATTTGTCCATGCAGGGCCATAAATACACAGCTGCTTTTAATTACAGTTCAGTTTTACAGATAAGCACTTAAATCAGTGGAGCACATGTTACTCAGAGACAGTCAAACTCAGAGTGCAGGATAATTGTTCTGCAATAAATGATTGAATCCCAAATATACATCTTTAAACTCATGGATGATGTAAAACTGGATGTAATTCCTGTAGGTGTGGTTTGATCCGTGTAAGAAAGCAGTTTGGGGGTAGTCATCATGTCTTGTTATTGTATAACACAATTGGTGAAAACTGTCGGGTTTAAAGACCCCCTGTGGTAAGTCTGTGTGGTGTTTTTAATATGAATCAAGCTTTTAATGTTGTTTTTATATCTATGTGGTGTTTTTAATATGCTTTAAGAAAAAACATGTGCAAATTCATCAGTCAACACCACTGCTGAAAATGTTCTCCTTAAAACTGTAGTGAACCAAACGTGTTTTGAAACCGCCTCTGTTAACCAGTCCCATAAACGTGCTGAAAATCCAAAAGAAAGTCTGCAGATACTGTCTGAGCCTCAATGTCAGTTATGTGAAAGGGTAAAAGAGCTCTTATCTTTATGTTTTGACATATACTGCTCGTCATGAATTCTCTCTCTCTCTCTCTCTCTCTCTCTCTCTCTCTCTCTCTCTCTCTCTCTCTCTCAATATTCGGTGGGTCAAGTTAGAACTGAAAGGCTCATTCATCCACATTTACTGTGTGGCCATTCACTCTGACCAGCTGTAAAAAGACTCACTGCCTTTTTGCACCCTCTGCACTGCTAATCTTTTGGATGGGACCCTCTCTCACTCTCTCTCACTCTCTGACATAGCAAATTGGCTCTTGACACTAAGCCCTGGCACATATTTCATGAGCCATTAATGGGCCCAGTCAACTTTTGATAGAGAGAGTGGTATTATGCTTAGTACATGACCTTAAAGGAACAGTTCACCCAAAAATTACAATTGTATCATCATTGACTCAGTTCCATGCCGTTTCAAGCCCTGCATTATTTTCGTTCTTCCATTTAAAGAGATGTTTAGCAGAAATGAATGATTTATACCATACCTGGTCACCCTATGCAAGTATCATGGAAGTAGTCCATAAAGTCCCCCTGTATTCAATCATTTTATCACTTAAAACTCATCTTTGATCACCAAAATGACATTTAAAAAAATTTTTCCCTTGAAAATAATTCCTCATGCCTTAAAATGGCTGTATGAATCTAACTCTACACTCTTGCTTCATTTAGTATATGCGGTGCTATGAATATGCAAATTAGCCCCGCCTCCACTCACACCAGCTCAGAGATCCACTCGTTGACTATCAAATGTTGACGTGATTGGTTAAAAGGTAATTTGTGACGTCAGAAACACCAGCGATTTCAAACCGTGTTTTTGAGACTGTCTTTGGTTCACTGCAGTTTTAAGGAGAACATACTCAGCAATGTTGTTGACTTATGAATTTGCACATGGTTTGTCTTAAAGCAAATTAAAAACACCACATAGATATAAAAACAACATTAAAAGCTTGATTTTTTTCACCACAGGGGGACTTTAAGATTCTGAAATTGTATGATAGCTTTCAGTTGTTGTTCACTGATAATTGTCCTCTCTAGTTTGATTTTCTGTCACACTTTTTTTTTATTATTATTGCTGGGCATTTTAAAAAATAAAAGTTCCAAAACTATTTTTTTCCAACAAAGAACTTTTATTTTTAAGAGTGTGACATGATTGGTCACATGACAAACAAGAAATAATGACGTGTGTTCATCTAAAGAGGCACTATTTTGTGCCTCGATACTGCTACAAAGCAGGGGCACTATCCAGTTTCGCTATCTCAAAAAAAAAAGAAAAGCTTGGTGTGGCGAACAGGACGGCCGAGGGACGTGAGAGAACGGCGCGAGGCCGGTGGTGCGATTGCTATTGAGCAACACCTGTGAAGCACACCGGTCTCGCATCTCTCACGGAGGAGCGGAAGCATGAAGGAGGAGCGACGACGTTGATGATCGAGAGAGGAACAGGCCTGTATTTTAGTTGAGTTGTGTTTTTTGTATTTGTGTTTTATTTTAGCCAGCAGTCGTCCGCGAGGGGCTGCTGGCCATTATGTTTATTTTGGGTAAACCAGCAGTCGTCCGCGAGGGGCTGCTGGCGGTATTTTAGTTTGTTTGGTTTTATTTTAATAAAGTATGTTTAAATGTTCGCCGGTTCCCGCCTCCTTCTTCCCTGAACATTGCTACACTGGTGCCGAATCCCGGGAAGAGGGAGAAACACGCTGTCAGAGAGTCCTCGCTGCTGTGGGGAATCCGCGGTGCCATCGAGCATGGTGCGCAAGTCGCCGCCGCTTGCCGTGGGCCGGAGCCTGCTGCCATCCGCCGAACGAGGGGAGGAGCAGGGAGCGGGGGACTCGCGGCCACGGACACTCAAGGCGGTGCGCTGGAGTGAGTTGCCGGTGGGACGGTCGAGCTCGCTGCTGGCCGCCTGGGTATTGGAGGGGCGGCTGCCATCCGGGAGGGAGAGGAGGAGTCGCCGCCGCTCGCCGTGGGCCGGAGCCTGCTGCCGTCCACCAGCGAAGGGAAGGAGCAGGGAGCGGGGGACTCCTGCCGTCTGCCCAAGGCACCCGAGGAGCCGTCGCCGTCCACCGGGCGGCGGAGGAGCGTCGAGCCGTCCACCGAGGGCTACCCAGCGTCACCGCCAGGCACCGCGGAGGAGATCGCCCAGCTGGTGGGGGACCAGATGGCAGCGCGTTGTGGGAACCGGACCAATTATTTCCCTCTCTCCCCTCTCTCGATCTGTCGCTCCTCATGCTTCCGTCTCCGTTTCCTTCGGCTTGTCGGTCCATACCCCCCAGGGATCGCCACCGCCGGGGGGGAGTAGGCACAGGCTCGTGGGTACCCCCCGGCCTGTGCGTGGCGATGGGGGTATGTGGCGAACAGGACGGCCGAGGGACGTGAGAGAACGGCGTGAGGCCGGTGGTGCGATTGCTAATGAGCAGCACCTGTGAAGCACACAGGTCTCACATCTCTCACGGAGGAGCGGAAGCATAAAGGAGGAGCGACGACGTTGATGATCGAGAGAGGAACAGGCCTGTATTTTAGTTGAGTTTTGTTTTTTGTATTTGTGTTTTATTTTAGCCAGCAGTCGTCCGAGAGGGGCTGCTGGCCGTTAAGTTTATTTTGGGTAAGCCAGCAGTCGTCCGCGAGGGGCTGCTGGCGGTATTTTAGTTTGTTTGGTTTTATTTTAATAAAGTATTTTTAAATGTTCGCTGATTCCCGCCTCCTTCCCTGAACATTGCTACACTCGGATATTTTGTCTAGCATCTCATTTTGAGGTTTAAAGAATAATGAAAGTAATATGAGATTGGAATATCAGGGTGAGTAAATGATTACAAAATTGTCATTTAGGAGGGAGGAATTTCAAATGAAATGTCTAAGACAATTAATTTGAGATGTAATCATCTTAGATTTAAGCCTACGTGAACGCTGATTGTGGCTGAGCTCTTTGGTTCTGCCTCATTTCACAAATCTCTAGTTGTTGAAAGGACTGTGATATCTAACTGCCACCAGGTCCATTGTTGTTTAAAGGTAAGATAACTGGTTTAGGACCAAGTGCACCAAATGTTACTTTAGTATAATTTTTCATATAATATTATCATATATTTTCACATTTTGAGTTAGCTTTTATTTGTATATTTTCAGTTTGTATTATTTGTACGTTTACGTTTAGCAATTTTGTTTTATGCTTTTGCCATTTTTACTGGTTTTAGGTTCATTTTATGTTTTATATAACAATAGCAATATATTCACACCCACTTACCTGGCTGATAAGATTTATGTCTTAAGCCAATTTTAAGTTCATTCTTAGATCCCTGACACCATATAATTTTATATTTCTTGATCTTAGGGTCTTAGTTTCAGTTTGGTCTGCATCTGAAGTTGGCCTGTAGCATGCTGTTCATTTGCGTCGCTACACTTCAGTGTTTTATTCAGTCATGTGGAATGCTTACCCAGCACCAATGCACTTCCTGAAGGAGACATGCTTTGTAAATACATTACACTGTGTCTTCGCTCACCTTTACTGTTTATCATTCTGGGTAAGTATTTCAATCTCTGTATTGAAGCGCCTCAGGCGGCTTTTGGATTTGCATATGGAAGATATCCAGCAACAATTCACCTCATTGTTTTTCGACCTCATGGAATTTGTTAGCTTGTGCTGAAATTTGATTGTGGAGGAGGTCGAGATCATGACTGTTCAGAATGGCTGGGAATCATTTAAATTATATTTTATAACAAGTTCTTCTCCTCAGGGGCTTGAGTCATAACAATAGCAAACAAGCTGATTCTTCACATCCAGTCTTCATACTGGATTTTTTGTGTTCAATTTATCTTGTTAGAGTGGATGATTTACATTTATGCTTTTACCAGAGGGTTTCTTATCAAATAGATTTGCAATAAAATGTACATATGTGTAAGCTGTGCTAAGCTAAGCTTCTGAAACCAAGTACAGACTCACAGTAATTTCAAAATTGCAGTTCAGATCATTGTTGTGTGCAATAATGAGAAATTTTAATTCAGATTCTAAAAACCATAGAGTGCTGCAGAGATGAGATATTTTTATAGACCAAAACCTGAACAGTGTTGCCAGATTGAGTTGACGATTTCCAGGCCAACATCTCAAAAACGGCCAAAAGAATGTGATAGAATTCTATTGTCACGACAACCAAGGTTTATTATAAGGATAATTTTACCCACTTAAAACGATAAAAAACATAGGATGGCAAAACTATCGTGCGACCGTGGTGTAGTTCATTTATACCCTAACTTTAGTTTTTACTCCTGCTGATTGTATTTAGATTTTAAAATTCATAAAAAGATGTGTTCATTTGTGAAGAGTATCATGATGAACAATACATGCAAAAATCATACACTTTTTTTGTTCACAGAGCTTATTATAATCAATAATCCAATAGCCATGTACATATGCTATTGGGTTTTTATAGAGGGAACTAGAGTGATGCAAACTTCTGGGTTCGCCTATAAAAATACGGCATCACTGAAATTCTCTATTAGCATGATATTTACTAACTTTTTTTGACACATGTCAACACATGTACAGAAATCTCTGCACCACTACCACCATTAAAAGGTGGAAAACTGCAGGAAAATTACTGGGTTTAAAAAGGTTCCCCGTCTGCTAATGAATGCATTTACATGCACAGTCTTACAGCAATAATGAATAAAGCAACAACAACAAAAAGAGGTCATGCAAGTCCTACCTACATTGTTTTCTTGTTAAATATTCTGTTTCACTTATAAGGAAGTAAAAATTAAAAAGGTTAATAAAAGGAAGTTAATAAAATAGCTTGCAAATGTGGTTTCATGTTGACTTTGAGCATAATAAAGTTGAAAAGGGGACTATATTTTCAGCCTCTCAACCCCCCTCTTTATTTTGGGTGGTATGGACAAGCGTGAGTTATGGATTTAAGGACCATTAAATGCTTAGCGGTAAATCCTGGGCTTCCTGCTGAGCCAAGGCTGGACTTTTCCCACAGGCAGATGCTGTGGAATCAGGATGGGGACTTTTTTGTTGGTATTGGAGGTGGAGGAGGCAGGGTTAAGAGTTAGCCGAGGTGGAGTGGCGTTAAACTGACGTGTTAAGGGATGTGATTAGAAACAGAAGAGGTTTGGTCAGTGCCGAGCCGGGCTGGAGTCAAATGTGGCAGTGCTGGTGCTTGTAGGGGAGGATGATAAGAACCGTTAACAGTTAAGGAGGTTAAGAGCAGACGATGTGGGGTCACAGACTAGAGTAAATATAACAGTGGAAGAATTATCTTGGGCTGCTTCCAGACTCAGACGTATTTCAGAAATGGAAATGTTTTAACGTGATTAACTGTGAAATATGGCAACAGTGTGTACAGTTTGTACCCTCATAAATACATCTCAATTGTAGAGACTTTCCCTCAACAGACCAATGTGTGCTAATTTTGTTTTTGTTTTATTTTTTTGGTGAAAAGATTATTGGCTAGACTGCTTTAGTTGCTTCCTGAACCTTAGTGACCAGTTTTAAACATAACATCCTTTGAAAAAGTTCACACTTAAATTGCTAGTATTTTTATTTAATATTATTATTTTTTCCCCAAATAATTACAAAGAAATAGCTTTCGGCAGACGCAATTCACTAGTGATTTTTTGATTTTAGCGTTTTGAATTAAATACCTCTAAAGATTCCAAACAAGACATATTTAAAAGAATTAGGACATTTATTTAAACCCACATTAAGTAAAAAATATTTTCACTACCGTTCAAAAGTTAAAGAAATGAATACTTTTCTTCAGGAAATCAGTATATTAGAATGATTTCTGAAGGATCATGTGACACTGAAGACTGGAGTAATGATGCTAAAAAATTCAGCTTTGTTATCGCAAGAATAAATTACGTTTTAAATATTTAAAATAGTTTTTTAATTTATGATAATATTCCACGATATTACAGTATTTTACTGTATTTTGATCAAGTAAATGCAGCCTTTGTGATGGGCATAAGGGACTTCAATAACATTAACATGTTCAATTTTAAAGCTAACTGATTTAACATTTGTAAAGACAATTTGTGATACAATTGACATTTTCTTTTAAAAACAGACTTAGTTTTATTGAAAATTTGCAATGATTTACAATCATAATGAACTATAACCATTTATTGATACCTTTTGGTACTGAATTATACTTATAGTTAACATTTATCATGTTCCCTCTACTATTTTATGCCTTATCTGCTGCCAATGAAGACGTTGCTTAGAAAATGTGTACATTTTTGTAACAGCCTTCACATTTCGGGTGTACCTATGATGTCTTAAAAAGGCTTCTCATTAAGGCAGCTTACTAGCCTGTGTCTCTTCAAAAGAAATGTCCTATACTATATAATTCTGTACTATGCCCAGGTACTCAAATAGATCAGGAACAGCTGTTAGCAGATCCTCACGTTTACCCAACTCCTATTCTCAAGGTCAGCCAGACCCCTCTCAGAATTCCTCAACAGGATTTTCTCTGAACACGTCACCTGACCTCTGCGTACATGGCTCATGAGGTGGTCATCAATGCTGGAGGTAACTGTTGACTTAAGGGTTATTGTCCTATAACCTCTTTTTATTGGCTTTTCATAACCTCAGCAGAGCACATAAGCCATCAATCACTATCTCAAGCTAGATTATTGGCTGGTTGTGGAGTCAATGGCTGGCTCACTGTTTTGGCAGACCTACTAATGTTCAACTTAGTCCACAAATGGATTGATGTGTCTAAAAATGAATGGTTGTATTTGATTGGTGCTCAAAAAGTTAGTCCCTCCTCCAGTGCTCTTGTTTACACATCTCGGTGTGCAGCTCATGCCATCAATTGCCTTCTAATTGCTTTAGGAAGCAAGTTGTGTATAATTGCCTTGTAAGTATGTAAGTTTATGTATGTTTAGATATGTGAAAGAGTGTTTGGCAACTGCCAAGCTTTACCTTAGTGACTCAGTAACACTTGCTGGCATGCTGTGAGCACATGTATCACAGGTGTCAGGTTGATGAAAGTGTTACCATTACATGCACCTCCATTCTCTTGAGCTCTTGCTTATTAAAAGTGCCTTCAGAATATAACAAAGACCAACAGACCAAGCCAAACAAGCCAAAAAAGGACCATCTTACTGTAAGACTAATGACAGTCCAACTAAGGATGTCTGGTACTAAAGGTGTGTACCGTCTGCGATAATATCGTAATTGTTGTTTTAATGGCGTGGAAGCTGACTTTATTAAGTGTCACTCATGTTGCAAAATTGTTTTTTCCTTCAAAACCACACCTTTATGTAGCCTATTAAAAGGCCCCCAAAATTCAATATTTGAAGGCAAAAATGTACCTGTATAAGTTATTTTTTATATTTCTAAACAAAAAGGGACATGGTGTAGGAATTTCTCCCATCTAGGGGTGAAATTGTAGTTTGCATTCAAACGAATTGTGCTCTCCAGCGCCTCGCTTTTTCAAATGCGTGTTGCATCTACGGTAGCTGTTATGTACCAAAAAGCTATGACAGGATGTCTTCTAATTAGCACTTCGTCGAGTTTTCCTTCGGGTGAACAGGTTTGTTATTTCAAACAAACTGCAACTTGACACAACGAACAAACGAATGTTACAGTATGAATAATAACAGTGCAATGCAGCCTTTTAAACTTGCCGGGGGAGTGACAAGCGCCTCTCACTGCTCTGCTCCTCCGTTTCTGCTGCTTTCAGTTACGTGACACTGGCTCTGAACTAAACGCGTTGTGGAAACGCGTTGGCCTAGTACTTTTTGACCCAGTACTTTTTGACCCTCTCTGCTATTATAGTTTTTCAAGATGCCGGAACGACATGGAAGCCTCCGTGGACCTACCCGTCACATGTATATAAAGATAATAAATTATTCGTTTACGAGGATAAGTCAGATAATTGGCAGAGGTATTTGTACACCATTGAGGACATTTTTATGAATAAAAATATTGATTTTAGATAATAAAATACCTAAAAAAATATACATTGTCCCTTTAAGCAATATCACAGGGCAAGAGTGCTTTTTCCCCCACATATGAGTGAAAATGTTATATTGATTTTAAACAGCAGTTCAATAAACAAGAACCTAATATTGTGAGTTACATTTTAGACTCAATATTGTCAATATTGTTTGTTTTTGCTCTATTTTGCCCACGAAAATAGTTCCAAACAAGCAATAACTCAACCGTTGTGTGTGTTCGAGCAACACACAGTGGTGTTTCGTTCCTGAATTAATCAGCATTTTTCAATGAATCAATGATTCAATGATCTATTCATAAAGACAGTTCCTGTGCCCGAATATGCCGCCTTCTATACTATATTTGAGGATTTGTGAATGGCAGTGAAGCAACACAACTGAAGCCGTAGGTCACATGACAATAACAATATGGCGGATGTATTACGTCTGAATTTCATTTATACAGTAGGTGGAATTTTGATGTGACGTATGTGTCACATTAAGAAAAATGGTAATGAGCTGCTCAAATAATTTAGCTGATTCAATTATTTTAGTGTCATATATATTCTGCTGCTCAATTCAAAGCATATTTTAACAAAAAAATGTCAAATTAATAGCATTGTTAAAGGATAACTAATGCCGCGTTCCAGGCAACATGTAACCCGTGTTTTTCCAACCTTATACCCGTGAAAGTGCACTGGAACGGCAGTCAAACCTGTGACTTCCCACCCGTGAACACATACTAGAACGATGTACTCCCAGTTACGAGCTCTGACGTCACATAGCCTGCGAAACCATACAAAGCAACAATGGCAGCCCCTACGGATGCAGTGTTTCTGCAGGCGGTACACGGTGAGAATACACTTTAGGACAATATAACGTTGCAGTCAAATTAATTATAATAATATAATAATGATAATAATACATACACGATTATGTATTACAATGTTATGTGTCTGAAACAATAAGTATGTATATTGCGCTCAGGTAGTTTGGCGTGACTGGCCTGGAACGCTACAAAGTCGTGAGTCATGGTTTGAAGTCGTGATTTACGTGCTCAAAAACCTGCCTGGAACGCAGCATAAACACCTGGTCAGAGCCTGACTCCACCCACTGGCAATATTTGAAAAATGCTAGAAAAGTGGGAAGAGCCCAGCGGAGCCAATCTGGGGAGCGTGCACCAGAGACGCGTCTCTCTATAGGCAAGAGTGTGGTTAACTGGTGGCTGCTTACGTCACAGGGCACCACAACAATTTTTTGTGAAAAAATAATAAAAAAATTCATTTCTGGTTAAATCGTATACCTGAAAAGGTAGAATTTTGCAATGCTATTGCACTACATGCATGTTAAACATGTTGACCTCCAGTGTGAGGTAGTTATTTATTTTTATTCAGTTTGCACATTTTCAGGTTTTGGAAAAATAATCTAAAAATGTATTTCTGATTAAACCGTATACCTGAAAAGGTCACAGTTATGTGGTTTTGAAATATGTGGCAAAGCAAATAAAATGCAAAAACTATTACTTATGAATTTTTTTTTTAAATTTATCTTCCCAGAAAAGTTATAATTTTGAAAATGTTGTGGAAAAGAAAATATACAGAAAAAACTGTTATTTAGCAAGAAAACTGACAATTTTTTTTTCCAAATGAGAAATAAAAGCCCAATGTGACATATATGTAACATTAAAAAAATTCATAAACGCCCAATGTGACATGCATGTAACATTACAGATCTTTGACAAGGAGTGGTTGTATTTAAAAAACAACGGCAGAAACATGATTTAAGTGGTCCATTTAGTCTGTTTTTTTATGCCCCATAATTATACCGGGAAATTGGTCCAGGTTCTTATGGGTTAAGACAGTGACTTGTGGGTAAGAACTTGAGGATGACATGGTTCCTCACATCAGGAGCTTGAGGACAGCCTGAACAAAAGTGTTTTTTTATGCTACTTAACCTCTTAGTGAAGGTAGGCCTGCTTTCATAATGAGATCAAAGATCTGACACCATCTTCTAACACCTGTATTGGCTAATTACTTTGTACTCAATGTATATTAGTTTGTATTGTGTTTAAAAAACAGTGGCATCACATTGTATTCCAGTTGAGTGCACTCTTAAAAATAAAGGTGCCAAGAGTGGGGTTTTGCAGCGATGCCATAGAACAGGGATACACAATCATGTTCCTGGAGATTTACCTTCCTGCAGAGTTCAGATCCAATCCTGATCCAACACTTCTTCTTCATTAGGTCCATCTATACTACAGGGCACATTTGGCAGAAAGCGGATTCCACTGATTGCGATTTGCTGCCTGGGATTCGGCATCTTTCCATTTAAAGGGATAGTTCACGCAAAAATGAAAATTACCCCATGATTTACTCGACCTCAAGCCATCCTAGGTGTATATGACATTCTTCTTTCAGACGAATACAATCAGAGTTATATTAAGAAATGTCCTGGCTCTTCCAAGCTTTATAGTGGTAGTAAATTGCAGTCTATTCCTGATAAAAGTGCTCCACACTACTCTGGGGGGTTAATAAAGACCTGATGTGAAGCGATGCATTCGTGTAAGAAAAATATCTATAATTAAAACTTTAGCGACTAAAATAACTAGCTTCCGGCAGACGGCCACACAAGTAGACTCACGCTGGAAAAAAAAAAGAGTAACACTTGAAGATGTACGAGGATGTAGGAGTAGCGTAAGCTTTGACGCCTCTCGCAGTTCAAACAAACAGGGCTGGGCAACAAACTCAAGCTCCTCTGAAATGTCTCTTTAAAAATGCAAATTTTAGACTTCAAAATCGTGAGTCGTGACTGGTGTTTTGTTTTGCTCTATCCTCTGCGCTTCCCGTTCGTCAATGCGTCAGGTCAAATGTTACTCTTTCGCCGTAAATCTATATTAACCCCCCAGAGCCATGTTTATATCTTTTATCATGGATGGATGCACTTTTTATGGACTTCAAAACAGAAATGGCCATTCATTGCCATTATAAAGCTTGGAAGAGCCAGGACATTTTTTTAATATAATTCCGATTGTATTCTTCTGAAATAAGAATTTCATATACACCTAGGATGACTTGAGGGTGAATAAATCATGGGGTAATTTTTTTATTTTTGGGTAAACTATCCTTTTAACGCCGGCTAGCTTTAAGTCCTCTTTGAATGTTCTTTGCCAAGTCGTCTTCTGCCTTCCTGACTACGGCATCCATTGGGCGGTATCCATGTCAGTGCAATTTTTGCTTGCCGTTATTCTGATCGCTGCAGAATGTGACCTGCCAGTTTGATGCGGCTCTCAGACACAATGGCGGAAAGTCTGTGGGTTTTAGCCCTGTGCAGAATCTCTTCGCTAGTAACGCGGTTATGGTACGTGATGCGGAGAATGCATCTGAGACACTGCTGGTGGAATGCATCCAGCTTGTGGATAATTCTCACTATGTTTTTCCAGATCTCACAGACATAGATTGCCATGGTGGACATATTAAGTTCCAGCACAACTGTCTGTACCTAGACAGCAACATAGTGTCAGCCCAGATCCGACCCATATCCTGGTACATGTGGATCCACACGTACCAGATGTGGGCCGGATCTGGGCAGACACAATGCTGCTGTCTGGGTAATTATCAACTGCTCCTGAAGATCTTAATTAGCTGGTTCAGTTGCGTTTGATTAGGGTTGAAGTTGAAGTTTACAGGAAGGTAGATCTCCAGGAACAGGATTGGATGTTAAAGGTTCTTCATGGGGAACCATTGATGCCAATTAAGAACTTTTATTTTGAAGAGTGTGGGATGTTGTGGACTAAATTCATTGAATTATGTTGCAGATTCATGGCCTTTGAGTTGGTGTTAGCCTGTAGGTTATGGCTCAGGTTTTGTTCCCAAGAATAAGCCAGATCTCTGTTCTATTAATCCCTGCATACCAACCGCTTCTGGTACGAGAAAAACAGTCACCAAGAACATCAAAGTATGGCCATAGGGAGCAAGCTCAACCCTGCAGGGCAGCAAGTTTTGCTCACACTGATTGGAATATGTTCAAAGAGACTGCAACATACTGAGATTACACTGATGAATATGCATTATCCATCATGGGCTACAATCAGCATGTGGGTGGATGATGTTGTCACCAGAACCATCACCACACATCCCTACTAAAGGCTCTGACTATATACTCACTCTGTACACTGCCACTGAAAATCCAGCACCACACCAGGCAAAAGAAGTTGTAAATGTCTGAGTTTTGACTGTGAGTTTGCAGTGTGAATCAAATGTCCCATAAGCCAATTCACAAGTAATTGACCACTCAAAAAGGATTCATTGCTTCATGTATTCTCTGAATCAGTTAGAACGGCTACTGAATCAACATCTGACTCATTTACTAAACTACAAGTTTTAATGACTTTCAGTAGTTTCAGTCTCGAAATGAGGCAGGTTTTGAAACTTAAATACAAATTTGTTTTTAAGTATATACACTATTGTTCAAAAGTTTTGGGTCGGTAAGATTTTTTGTTTTGACAGACATGTTATGCTCACCAATTCTCCATTTATTAACAAAAATACGGTAAAAACACTTACATTTTTAAATATTATAACAAGTTATAACTGTTTTCTATTTGAATACATTTCAAAATATACTTTATTTTTTTAGATGGAATAAATGGAATCTTTATTAGTCATTACGACCAGTCTTCAGTGACATGATTCTTCACATTCTTCTTTGATGAATAAAAATGTAAAAGGGGGTCCTTCCTTTTTCACATGACTTTTTACATGCAGGTATTTTTAATATATAAGTACAATGTAAAAACATGTATGTACACAATAAGCCCACTGTATCAAATTATTAATTTCAATGTTAGTACATAGTAGTTAAAGCCACTTAATATAAAGTGGGACCCAACGTTGCTTCAGTTCATTGAGGTTTGTCGGCATTTGTTTATGCACAGCTCTCTTAAGGTCCCGCCACAGGATTTCAGTTGTTTGAGGTCTGGACTCTGACTGGGCCAGTGCAACGCCTTGATTTCTTTTCTTTTTCAGCCATTCTGTTGTAGATTTGCTGGTGTGCTTGGGATTGTTCTGTTGCATAACCCAATTTCAGCCAAGCTTTAGCTGTCGGAAAGACAGCCTCACATTTGACTCTAGAATACTTTCAAATGCAGAAGAGTTCATGGTTAACTCAATGACTGCAAGGTGCCCACGTCCTATGGTTGCAAAACAAGCCAAAAATCATCAACCCTCCACCACCGTGCTTAACAGTTGGTATGAGGTGTTTGTGTTGATATGCTGTGTTTAGTTTTCACCACACTTGGCGCTGTGAATTATGGCCAAACACCTCCAATTTAGTCTCATCTGTTCAAATGTCATTGTTGCAGAAGTCTTGAGGTTTGTTCAGATGCAACTTTGCAAACCTAAACCGTTCTGTCATGTTCTTTTTAGAGTCCCCTTTCCAAACATGCCATACTTGTCCGTCTTTTTCTAATTGTATTTTCATGAACTTTAACATTTAACAGGTTAACAGAGGCCTGTAGAGTCTGAGCTGTAATTTTTGCAGTTTCTATGAAGTTTCTATGTCTGACCTGGGGTAAGATTGGCAACTGTCTTTAATTTTTTCCACTTGTGAATAATCTTTCTCACTGTAGAATAATGGACTTCAAATTGTTGGAAATGGCCATATAACCCTTTTCAGATTGATGGCAGCAATAATTGCTTCTCTAAGATCATTGCTGATGTCTTTCCTCCTTGGCATTGTGTTAACACACACCTGAATGCTCCAGACCAGTAAACTGGCAAAGCTTCTGGTTTTATAGAGGTGATCACATTTGCTGATGATCAGTTAATCAAAGAAAAGTATTTGATTAGCAAGGCCTGACTGCTACTTACCCTCTTAATTCCTATGGAAGCAGAAAGGTTGTAATTAGCTTGTCACCCATGGCTTTTCCATTTTGGCCCAGTTTTTATTAAATAAATAATTACATGGTGTAATTTATCATGTGTTGTTGTTCATCTGAGGTTGTATTCACTTAATTATAAGATCTGCCAAGGACCAGATGATTTTTTATTATGTCCTAATAGATAAAACCATAGAATTCAATAGGGTATCCTTTTTTTTCCTTGACATGACTATATGTACTGTATGTATGTATATATACACACACACACAGTGCATATAGTATATGTAAATATATATATATATATATATATATATATATATATATATATATATATATATATATATATTAGAGAGGTCTACATTTTAAGTGCTATGAGAAAATAAAGTTGTTTTATAAGATAAGTCACAAGAATTTTGCAGCTGGCAGGATTCATTTATGTCACTACGCTTCTATTGTTTCTGCCAATGGTAACTGATTGTCATAAAAAAGGCTCTAAAAGCATTTATGTGACGTCAGGGACATTATGTTTGTCTTAAAAGGGGTATGTGACTCAAATAGTTGTTGCCTCTTTTTCAGAATGATTTAGAGTCAGGATGCTTTTGCCAACTCGTGCTCACATTTCTCAGGGTAAATGCCGAATCTTCATTGTCTCACTGACTTCAGAGCTGAGGAATGCTAGAGTGACCAGATGTTAACCTGGCCCTGTTTTAAAGAGAAGCGCCCTTTCTGGAAGTTATGATCCAGGATTAACTCTTCCTCTGACTGTACTGATCCTTGGCATTGAGTACTAAAAGTCGAAAGCTTATTTAGGGTTAGTCCAATCTGAGAAAAGGCACTGGCCTGCTGCCATTAACCCAGAGACCAGCTGGAGTTTTCTCCACATTATTGAGGATACTCACTCTCATGGCGTCGCCACATTCCTTCGGTCAAAGCTTCAACTTAGTTCTTTACTTATTTGGCACTCATGCCCTGCTGAGACAATGTATCTACAGTTCCCTATTAGAGTGCCTGATGAAACATCTTCTGGCACATGAAAACAAGCACACCTGCTCGGGCTCTTGTGAATGCCAGTGGAAGTGCGCTGAGCCTTTAGTAATGAGCTTGTGTGTGGCACTAAGTTGAACGAAACCCAGTACGGTTACTCGCATGCTGCCTGAAATTTAAGTTGAATCAAAACCAGGTTAAATTACGGCAAGAGTTAAGGGCCGTTCAAACCAAGGTTGATAATGAAAAACATTCAATATAGCTCTTTTTTACAATACACATTGTTTCAAAGCACAAAGTGCAAGGTTATGGGATGCATTATGTCAATGTTTGGCTAAATAGATGTGTCTTTAATCTAGATTTAAACTGGGAGAGTATCTTAGCTTTGAACATTATCTAGAAGGCTATTCCAGTGTTTTGGAGCCAAATGCGAAATCCCTCCTTTAATGGACTGAGAGATCTTGGTTACTACCAAAAGTCCAGAGTTTTGTAATCTTAAAGAGCTTGATGGATTGTAGCACGATAGAAGATCGGTTAAATACACAGGAGCTAAACCATTTAGGGCCTTATAAGTCTGTAGCAATACTTTGTAATCGATACGGATCTTAACAGGTAGCCAGTGTAGAGATAATAAAATTTGTGTTATATGATCATATTTTCTTGACCTGTTAAGAACTCTAGCAGCTGCATTTAGGACTAATATAACTGTAAAGTTTTAATAATCATTCTTATTCTATGAGAAAATGGAAGTCCACACCACAACTGTAACGCTAATGACAAAGAATAACGATATTGTTGGAATCGCTTTCAGAATCAGTTTTATTCCAGCGGATGAATGATCAAAATACTGACAGCCAATCAAAATCCACCTGACATGAAAGTGCTCAAGCATTAAAAGCAGCAGACGACATAACAGCGTGTTCTCTTAGTTATTTTAGTTTTATTAGTATTTTGAATGAGATTTTATTTTTATGTTTTTTAGTTTTCATGTTAATTTTAGTAACATTTTTAGTGCTTTTGTCATTTTATTTTAATTGGCCATTTTAATTTTTTTTTATTATTATTTCCAGTTATTAACTGAGAGTGCTTCAACTTTAACTTTTTTCAGTTTATTACTAAGGCAGTTTTTAAGTTTTCAACAAAAAATTTATTTTATTTCAGCTTTATTTCAATTAACAGAAGTTTTAGTTTTAAGATGTTAATAATATAGCTATTGCTGTAGTAATATTTCTTGGTGTGAATGTGCCTTTATACTCATTCAGAAGCGGCCATCCAATGTAGTGTGGGGTAAAATAAGAAGAGCCCAGCATTAACACTATTAAGATATGATTTGTATATAGAAGCAGAGGTGGCGATTGTAAAGGGAAATTTGAAGTCCGTTGAAAGACTATTTCTTCCTTTTTAGGGCACTTAACGGATCCAATGTCAGACTGAACATCCTCAAAGAGTTTTGTGCAGCTCTCAGAACCTCCTTTCGGCTTCTATTCTTGGTTATGAAATGAAAGTCATTCCTGTTGGCCATATTATTTTTGCTCTGTCAGGGCTGTTTCCTGTAAGAGATGATGAGAGATGGCTGAGCTGCGCGACCTTTCCATTGCTTGCCACGTAGAGGAGGGAGTTTGTTGTCGTAAGACTGCGTGGGCCCCCGTGAGGTACCTTGGGGCCTCATAGGGAATTTACTGGTGAAGATGTCCCCTGCTAATCCAGTCAGCATCTGAAGGATTTCTCTGTGTGTGTGTGTGTGTGTGTGTGTTTGGGGAACACAGATGGTGGGGTGTTTAAAAGGGTGACAGATGACACTTGTTTAGGCTGTAAGCAGTCTAGATGGATGCTTCTGTTTGGGGACAGATTGCAAAAACGTACAGTACATAACAAACACACACAACACATTTCATATGCATACACACACATCGTAATTTTGCCATTATTAACAACAATAACAGAGGGTCTTTATTTTGACTTGATCAGGGTTTTTAATCTCAAATATACATGCATCAGGCCAGGGTTGCATCGCACATGCATCACCATTTATATTAATATTTTCAGACACATTAAATGATATTAATAAGTGCTGTGCTGGTGCTGGCTAGATTACTTACAAACTGTAATCCATTACTGAATAAAAATTACATGATGAAAAGCATAGTTAGTAACCTAACAAGTTACAAGTATTTAATTTTATATTAAATATGTATAATTATTTTGGTAACACTTTACAATAAGGTTCATTAGTTAACATTGAACTATCAAACATCAAACATCGAACTTGAACTAACAATGAACATTTGTTACAGTATTTATTAATCTTTGTTAATAGAAATACACTTGTTCATTGTTTGTTCATGTTAGTTCACAGTGTATTAACTAATGTTAACAAAAACACCCTTTGATTTTAAACATGTAATGGTTAATATTGAAATTAATATACAGTATATATATATATATATATATATATATTTATATATATGTATATATATATATATATATATATACATATATATATATATATATATATATATATAATATAAATAAATTCGTTAAAAGTATTGTTCATTCTTAGTTCATGTTAACTAATGAACCTTATTGTAAAGTGTTACCATTATTTTTAATAAATCAGTACTTCCCTAGTTTTCTTAATGATTAAAATGTTGTTGTCAATAATTTATTTCTATGAAGTTATCTAAGGTAAATTTAGTGGTGTTGTATACAATGTAAAATTAAAAAATCTGTTTTGATGGCCGTATTTAATTCAGTTTAAAAATAGATGTCTAATTAGTTATGATGCATGTTCTACATATGCATAAAGAAATAGACATACTTATTCAAAATGGTCTAATTATTTATGTTTAGTTGAAAAACCTATGTTAAACTAATGAAGTTCTTCCGTGTTGTGACTGTGAATTTGGAGCCAGTTCTTAAAATTCTTCTGAATTTTGCTCACACACACACACACACACACACACACACACACACACACACACACACACACACACACACACACACACACACACACACACACACACACACACACACACACACACACACACACACACACACACACACACACACAAACACACACACACACACACACACACACACACACGCCAGGGCTGTTAATTCAGGCCTGTCAGTGAAAGTCGGTGTGGCTGATGAAAGCATGCCGGGGGCGGCTTCTCTGAGCGTGTGCCAAACTCCTCTGCTCTTCAGGGCGTAAGTGCTTGGAGAAGTAACCAGCTTTAGCATGTATCCATTCACACTTGCACCAGCAGACGCTCCCAGTGCTCGGGTATAAAATTAGATTCACTTTTGATACCCAGGTATATTTCGTTTTCAAGCTTCAAACACTTGTAAATAGTTCCCCATTTAATGAGAAGGGAGGGGAAAAAGCTTTTCAGGAGCTCGCTGTGATTTTATAACCTCTTTAACTTGCATGCAATGTTTATAAGAGTGGCACTTCTGAGAAAACCCGTCTGACTGGCATCAACATGGTAAACTCATTGTAGCTAACTTCAAATTGGTCTGAACGATTCAGGATTTGGTGCATGTGCTGGAGCTAATCTTCCTCAATAAACCTCTAATACTAAAGGGAGTTTCACCTCTGAAAGACCCCGAACCACTTTCTTTGCTGTGGGCTTCTTACTATCTCACAATGAACTTTTAACACTACTTTTAACAGTTGCAATTCCTCTTAATTTGTCCATGCTGTAGTCCTTTATTTTCTTTTAGTTTGGGGGATGTCATAGATGGCTAGCAGCTGGCAGGTTTTGAGGTTCATTTCATGAGTCAGGAAAAGGATGATTATTTTATGTACTATATAAGTTTTTTGATATATAGAGAGTGGCTGATATGTGTGTGATATACAGTACATTAATTGCATATGCATATATCATATATGTACATGTAGGGCTGGGCGATAAAACGATAACGATAATTATCGCGATATAATTTTTCTCGATAAAACGATATAAAGAGTTCGATAAATGTTCGATAATGTTTATGCGCCAAAAGCGGAACGAAACTCATTTGATCCGCGCGCCACACGGAGCATTTATCCGCTCGGCTCAAAGTCCAAAGGGCAGCACAAATAGAGGTCTCTGCAGACGGTAATAGGAGTTACCAAATCAGGGGGCGAGTCCATAAACAGAGGGGCGTTTTCAACCGCGTTACCTGATTTGCCCACGTCACAGTGTGGTTAGGGCTTAGGGGTGGGGTCGGGAAAAGGGCGTCATTTTCATTGCATGATTTATAAACACACTTCCAGTGTGAAAACACCCACAAATTTAGAAACGCCCACTTTTGTTCCGCAGAGACCTCCTACTCAACGGCAGCGCGAGCTCACTAGAGCAGACGCGTTCACTCTGATCGTTTCGCTCACACGATCCAGTGAGAAGCGCTTGAATTCAGCGAAGAACACAAATGTCTCAGTGATTTAAATCAGTTTAAAGGCAGATAACACAGCACTGACAAACAGGAGAAACATTGTGCGCAACGATACAGTCAGAATCTGAATTTGAAGCTGAATCCATTTACCATGGATTTACTGTAATGTTAGCCTAGTAATATTGACTGCACCATGAAATGTGGGATATACATATTGAATTGTTTTTTTTTATTATTAATGTAGACAATGTATAAAATGACTAATGGAATATAATTACAGTATTTAATAATGTATTTAGGCTTCTGTTTTTCATAAATACCATAAAAACCATAAAGTTACATTTTGCCATGATAGTGAGGTGCTATAGGCTATGCCTGGTTTTATCTGTGGTTATGATCTAAATGCATGATACTGGATGACCAATGGTTAATTTTAATAAAACTCAAACAGTCAGAATATTTTTTTTAATTAACATACATTTAACATAGTAGTATTAGCTTTAGTTACGATGCAGATTTACTGTCAACTCACTGTCAAATATGCGTTTTGATACAAAACATGTAATATTAATATTGCAGCCTACACTGCAAACTGTGCTGAAGATAGGCTACGTGCCATCAAAGTCACTTTACACTAAACAATATCCCCCATTAGCACATGCATAAACTAAGAAATGTATTTTTCTATTCAGATATTTATTTTAAGGAAAAATGACAAATGTTTGAATGTTTTACCTCAGATTTGTGAAATGTTCACCTGTTTGGCAAGTTTTTGTCATATATTCTGACAATAAAGAGTAGTTTAAAACCACAATTAATGCTCTGGTTTCTACAACTTTCACTTAGGAGCAAAAATCTGCCTTTAAATTTGAAAGAAATAAAGATTTGTCATTTATTCGTGATAATTATCGATATCGACTAATATAAAAAAATTATCGTGATAATTTTTTTTTGCGATATCGCCCAGCCCCATGTACATGATACATTTATTTGATTTAATACAATTTCAATTCCAGTAAATAAGACACATACACTGTCATGCTAAAATGTGTGTATATATATATATATATAATATTAAAGGGGTCATATAATGGTACATGTACAAGTTGGTACAAGTTTATTGTACTGAAATGTGTGTTGGCAGTGCCTGTACACAACCATCACATAATAATAAAAATCCATCCAGTGTTTTTGTTTTAATCTCCTTATATGTTTTCCCCTGCCTCAAATTGAGCCGTTCGATCTTGTGACGTCACTAGATCGGACGCCCCTCCCAGGATTGATAATTGACAGCAGCGTTTCAACACAGAACCGCCCTGAGCGAGATGTCATCGTAGTCCGCCATTGTTGATACACTGGAGCAGAATGGCGTCTAAGCGATTGTGGTGTTCTGTTCTTGGCTCTAATAACGAACACAGCAGTCATTTTGTCGTTCCTAAATACTAACCGCTGAAGACGCAGTGGCTGAGTTTTGTTTTCGAAGGGAATATTCCCCACGATCAACGTCAATGCTTTCATGTTTGCGCGAATCATTTCTGACAGTTGTACCTAACACTCCATGGATAACGTTACACATCACTGACAAGCCTACATTTACCGAAAAAAAAGTTTTTCATGACCATTAGCTGTAACATCAATCTGTTAATGAACTAAAGTATATTAGTAAACACATAGCGTTCGTATCTCACTACTCTACCCTGCCAGTACATACAAAGATAGATCAAAGTGACATTAGGGTTAACCAACCATTCAGAAATGTCCTGTTCGAGCCTTACTTGTCGAACGACATCTTGTTCCTGGTCCGACTCCGGTTCAAATTGATACGGTTGCACAGATGTGTCCTCAGAGACTCCCGCTACCATTCTTTCTCCAAAATATACCTTCAACTGTTGTCAAGGCAACACTCCACATGGGAGTGTTGTGTAAAAAAACAGAAAAGAGGGGCGGGGTGAGCAAAGCTCATTATCATTTAAAGACACATGCACTTAAATGGCGTGCTGAAAACAGAGCTGTTTTTTAACCAGGTAAAATTAGGGTTTTCTTACAATACTAATGCGAATTTTTAATTAAAGTATATTACAAACTTTTCATTTAGACCCTAAAGAATCATATTAACTTGTATAAAAATGGCATTATATGTCCCCTTTAAATAATATATTATATATAGTAACCCAATTAACGAAAAGTCTTTAACCGACTTTTAAATCTAAATCTTACAATTACAATTGCAATATTATTCAGCTTGATCTGTATGTACAGTAGTTGAACACTTTTGTATACTTACCTCATGGTGTGGCAAATGTTACACGCAGACCTCCCTAAATGATAATGTCTACACGACTCCACAGTACTTTTCGATTAGGTTTAATGTGGATGTTGTGGTCTTGTTTTACAGGGGTTAGCGAGCCAGACGCAGAGTGCTTACTTCCTACCTGAATTTGCACTTTCTCCACAAGGAAGCTTTCTGGAAGACACAACAGGAGAGCAGTATCTCACCTATCGCTATGATGACCAGGTTAGAATCACAGAATTACACACGCATTCCCTGTGAATATTCATCTGGATTGTGTCTATTCAATTGAGATGATTTCTAATTAAAGTCATACTTGCCACTTCATATTGTGGTGATTAAATTGCACGTTGTAAAACTGCTGCTCTGTGAAATGATCGTGGTTCAGTAGCTTCTTGAATTTAATACTAGCTAATAGGCTTTATCTAACACCTAGTGAGCTGTCTTGGTGTGTGTATGTGTGTATGTGTGTGTGTACAGTAGAGCCTATATGTAGAAAATGTGAAAAAATGTTGCATATAATATATAATGTTACGTAATATACATTGAATAATTTATGTATATTCTATATATAAAAAAATTGTATCAGTATTTTTCAGTATTGATTGAAAATGTAAATATATAAAAAAAATTACTTCCTTGTTTTCTCTGAACTTAGTGTGATGCTTTCGAGGATTGCCTTTTCGCAAATATACATTGTCTTTGACCCAAAAATTGTTATGATGCATAATTATGCCTTCTGCCATTTTGGAACTATCAAAACCGCACACCTACGATGTTTTAAAATGCTGTCTGTAGGCAGTTCACTAGGTTTTGGAACAGATCTATAAATTTGTCTTTAGAGTTGCATGAGTTTTTTGTAGATAAGTAAACTCAGTAAGAATGTCTTCTGGGCGTATGATTGAATGAGTCAGTGATTAATTTCACAGGATGGCACAAGTCAATCATGAATCATTTCTGTCTGTGCATTTCTGTGCTGCACTGAGGGGAAAACAGTTCGAAGGATAGTGAAAAATAATATCAGTTCTACAATGTGCCATAATTGTGCTATGAGTAACTTAACTTTTAATATGATATAACCCTATTATATATGTCTTTGACATTGATAATAAGAAATGTTTCTTGAGCAGCAAATCATTTTAGAATGAACTTCCCAGCCCCAAACCTTTGAACGACAGTGTCTTGACTCTTTAATATATTTTTATATTCACTCTTTCCCCGCCACCGTTTTTTTTAAAGGTCCCAGCCGCCGCCAGCATTTTGAAACGTTTTCATAAAAGTTTCATCACCCTCATTACATTTTGTTGTATGAATATCTGAAAAATGCAATATATCAAAAGAAAGAACAGAGCCTCTGCTTTTAAAATGAAAAAAACAAAACAAAAAACATTTTATTCATTTTTTTTTTTTATCAATTCTTGAATGTGGGCAAGTTTCATAAATAAGGCAACATTTAGAGGAAAAATCTGAGAAAAACATGTTTTTTTTCAGACTACATCCAGATGGGATTCAGAACAATGATCAAAACATAGATGGAGTAGACTGAGTACATCAACACCCTAAAAGCTTGCACAGTCCTAATACCTCATCCTGGGTCGACATTTCATTCAGTAACTTTAGGCAGTTTTGATTTATAATATATGCTTTTTAATGTTTATGATCACATTATTTTACATATGCATCTGCTTACACATACTATCGTTTGCTTCTGCTTCTTTTTCACCTGTGTTTTGATCCGGAGATTCAGTACTCTTTCAGAAGATGTGTCATAGCGCCCCCTACCGTATAACAGTGAAAACACGGAAAGCAGGAAATTTCCGTCAATGGTGGGCAAAGAGTTAAGCAATATTTTATGAGAATCTATATTTTATTGTGAATATAGTGACTGCGGAAAGGCTTTGTCAGGCATGGCATGTTTCGCATCAAATCAGTTACTGTTGTGTGGATCACGACTGGAATGCTGTATTGACTAACTGTCTGTTTTAGGACTATGAAATTGTGAAAGTTTTAAGTTGCAATCTATTCCACTGCGAACAGCATTGGGTATTAGGGAAAATTGATACTTCGCTTCACAGGAAGTGAAGAGGGAAAATCACCGAACTGTCCCACCGTAACCAGTCAGAAGGAACGATGGATCAGAGCCATTGAAAGAGTTTTTCAATGGCTCTGCAGTGGAGTTTACATACAGTAGTGGCCAAAAAGTGACGTCCGGAGGGGATTGGTTTGGGAATTTGTTTTCATTGACCCTACAAGTTCGATGAAACCATCAAAATATTTTAAGTATGAGGGAAGAACAAAAGACTACACTTGGGATTTATCTTACAAAATTAGACCGATTCAATGCATTATTATGACCATGTATTAACACATACTGTATACACGCACCTTTATTAAATTACAAGACCTGTCAATGATGTGCTGATTTGTAAAATTTTGAATGATCATAATTCACAGAAATAACATAACTTTCCGTGACATGCTCTGTGTTAGCGGCGGTTGGACCATTTCCACTCAATACAATCAGTTAAGACTTTCAGATCAGCCCTTCGGCTTAAGGGGAATTTAGGCCATGCCGTCTCGGTAAACCCTCTGTAACAGGAAAGTCCAGGTAAACCCAAAGTTTATAGGCATTATAAAGCTCTGCCTGACTGTTTTCTTTTGAACGCCTGCCCTGGGAGCCATTAACCCAGACACATGTGCCACTGAACTGTTTTGGGGCCTGTTATGGAAACCTTGGTTCACTTTAGTTCAGCACTGATGTCTGTTTCCAGGCCAGTTGGTATGTCTGTGACGTGTTGGCATGCATGTCCAGGATGGCTTTTATTATGGTGATTTAATACTGGAATGTGGTGGTGGCACAGCAACCATGCAAACACACGCTGCTTCCTGTTGTTATGATAGACTTCCAAGCATTTCTGCTCGTATGGGCTCATACTAATGCACTGCTGTTGTATATCAATGCTGATAGGTGTGTGTGTGTGTGTGTGTGTGTGTGTGTGTGTGTGTGTGTGTGTGTGTCTGTGTGCACAAAAACATACTCAGTGGCCCTGTTTGCAATAGAATTCTACCTTAATGCTCTTACTTTTGCTGCAGCATAGATTATGTGATTTTTTATTTTTTCAATTTCTAATTAATAAATTTTGCATTGTTTTCTAGTTTCAGTTTATTTTTTATTTTAGTTAATATTATTTCAGGGCTGCTAAAGTTAATTCAATAGGATCATTTAAAAAAGTTTGTTACATTGGAGGTGGATTGTTTCACGTTTTAGAATATACCTTATATCAGAAGTAGTAAAATTTATTTGCAGCCATTTGTGAAAATGTCATTAAAATGTATTTAACTTGCTTTTCCTAGTTTTTTTTTTTTTTTGCAGTTAGCAATTTTTTATTAGTTTTTGATAGCAGAAATGTTTAAATTTTAATTTAAAATTAAGATTTAAATTCACAAAATTTGATTGCAAATACAACCTTTTTTACTTCTAAGATGATGAGATTTCTTTCGCTCAATTAAACAAATTTGTGTGGACTTTTATTTTATTGTTGCACAAAATTTTCATGTTCCCTTTCAGTCGCTCACGTTTGACGTAGTCGAGATCTGGATCTCACACTCCACCCTGCGGCGCGGGTATGAATACGGAAGTGGATGCACGCACCAATTATCTTTCGCTTCGGAGCCGATGGTTCTTCATGTCGATGTCTCTGAAGAGTGTTGTTATATTACAACGAGTGAGTGTGTCGGCGCTTTTTCAAGAAGTCTCTTCCGGTGCTGGTGGATCTACAGCGCGAGTGCAGCGGTGGTCGCGAGACTTCTGAGCTCTCAACTGCTGTTTTAACAGCATCACAATTCTGTGTAAAAATTGTGTTTGTTTGTATGACGGCCGTTTGAGGGCGAAGAAAGTGAGTGCTTCACTGGTACAGGCTGCACCATCCCTGTCAGTGTTGCCGTGATCATTCCCTTGTGTGCTCCGGTACTGGTGAGAGTTTTTCATTTCCTGAAAGAGTTACAAAGAGTCCGGGGGTTGGGCATGGTAATGGAGACTCCAGCTTCGCGGACAAAGGCGAGTCTCAATCTCAACACCGAGACAGTCATATTCCCGCAAAAGGAACATGAACCATCCACAAAAGCTGCTTCAGCGTGCTGTAAGCACAAAAACGGGATGCAACAATTGTTGCTCTTGAAATGTCGGCTTGCTGCGCCATTCCCCTCCTGGACTAGATACGTGCGCAATTCTTGCTCCAGCGAGTTCTCCTTAGCCGAACCCTGCCGATCTCCTCCATACCCTTCTGCAACGGACGTGGCGGAACGTCCGAAGCCAGGCCTATCACTAGTATGCACTGGTTAAACCTGTGTTAGGCTGGGTCCATATGTTGTGGAAGGAGGAGGGAAGGGAGACGTAGTCCTGTCGTCACTATTGCTGGACCACCGCTGACACGGTGCTCCGCTCGGCTCCTCAGCGAAAAACAATTGGTGCGTGCATCCACTTCCGTATTTATACCCACGCCTCGGGGCGGAGTGTGAGATGCAGATCTCGCATGCTAATGTGCATTGGCTCATTTTAACAGTACTCGAAGATGACAGGCTCCCTAAGGCTATGTTTACACGGAAAGGATCTGAAGAGAAAACGCAAAATTGGCGTTGTGTTATCACTTTTTATTCTGCGTTTAGACAAGAGTTATGGGTGGGAAATCTGCGTGCATATGGTGACGCAAAAGTGTGTGAAATTCGATGTAGCATGCACTCCAGGCGGCTAGGTAGCAATGTGAAGCACTGCCACACAACAACACCAAGTCCGTGCGCCTGCGTACAGCCTTCCTTCTACTTCTCTCCCTAGTAGCGCGAAATCAAAACAAGGCGAAGCGAACAGCAAAAAGACTCTTGTACGTTTATCAGAGCTGCTAGGGCAACTTGAAGGTCCGACGTATGGAAATAATCCGACATGTTGGTTGTTATTTTCCTGTACTGGCGCATGCCTGTGACGTAAACGCGTACGCCACGAGAGCCACCGTGAGCAGATTTGCGATTTTACCCTTTAGACAGGAACGCGACGGTGGAGAGTTTTTTAAGATTTCCACTCTGGAGGGTGATTTCACTTTTTTGTGTTTTTTTGCCCCAAAAACGCCATCGGCGTGTAAACAAAAGGCACATCTGATAAAATATATTTACGTTTTCACCCACAAGCGTTCTCGTGTAAACAGGGCCTAAGTGTGATCCCAATCAGTTGACACGTCGACTACGTCTCCGTTCCCTCCTTCAAGGAACGAGGGTTACAAACGTAACTGAGATGTTCAACACTGTTATTTTCTGTAATTTTAGTATTGTTTATATTCTATTATAGTATTTATTAATATTTTTACTTAAATTTGTATATTTTTTATGTAATTTAATAAAAAAATATATTTTTATTATTTTAAAAATACTTAAAAAATATTTTCATTAAGCTTTTATTTTTATTTATTTTTATTTGATTTTAATTTTTTTATTTTAGTATTTCAATTATTAGTTTTTAAGTTAATTGACAAGGAAACATTTCTAATTTAAATTCTTTCAGTTAATATTTAAATATTATAAATATAAATATAAAATATATGTTTAACAGTTTTTGTGTAACACAGTAGACAATATACAGTGTATAATATATTTACTTTTGACTACATCTCTATACAGTGTATATATAGTTCCCAATGATTTAAACACAGTTTCCATTCTTAGGCAGACACAGAAAATGCCCTTACTGGAAAAAAGCATCTCATTTTTGTCCAGTATGTGGGGAAAAACTATACCGACTGACGTTTCATATTTAGAATATGTCAAAAGATTGTAAAATCTTCCCAGTTGTGCCGTCTGCAAGGTAAAGGCATCAAAAAGAAAATGCCACCGTCCCCAGTGCCGCTGCTTGCATGCCCTTTTTCTCCATAAGCCAGAAAGAAGGTGGATACCATCCAGGCCTGTGCCTGCTGAGGTTAGCCACAGATGGAGGGCTTTCCCCTACAGACACGGGGCTTAAACTAATAGATAATGCACGTTCCCTTTGGGCATCTTCCCGGCCAGCCGAATCCGTATGAAGCAGCTTTCCTCAGAGAGCCCGTAAAGCATATCTAATGGTTTTTTGTGTTGCGCTACCTGCTTGAGACTTTGAGTTTAGCCAGCTGGAGTTTTTTGGCTCATTGCATCACGCTAGTGCCAGCGTTTCCACTTACAGCCCGTCCAGTTCTCTCTAAAATAAGTTGTCATTTGAAAAGACGTGACACTGTGCAGGCAGAAGGTAGATTTTGAATGGATGGGTTTGGAGTGTGTTGATTAATTTGGGTCAAGGGGCGTGCAACAGTCGGCGAGATTTGAACGTCTAGGTTTGAGAAGGTGTTCACCTTGGGAAAGCCAGTACCAGGTTTCATCTTTGTGGTGTTTGACAGGGTTTTTTGTAAGAGTGGCCCCCGTCTGTGGTACGCCGATGTGCTGGAATGGAGATTTTAATTGAGAGAGTCAGGCTCAGCATGGCTTAAAAAAACTCAGAACTTAAATACTAACTATCACTGAAGTGAACAATAATGAACAAAGCAGGAGGTTGTTGTATTTTAGCCATAAAGTGTGAGGGGCCCTGGTCTATACTCAATGTATCTGCTTAGTGATATACAAAATAGCTGATAAACAGGTGTTTTGCATCATAGCTGTTTTTATATTGTGTGTTTTAGCACAGTTAGAATCAAGCATTGTCCTCTTACACTTTAGATTAGGGCCAATTCTCACTATTAACTAACTAATTAACTATGACTTGCTATAATAAGCATCCATCCATCCATTCATCCATCCATCCATCCATCCCCTTAAAATGTCCACTATCTATCTATCTATCTATCTATCTATCTATCTATCTATCTATCTATCTATCTATCTATCTATCTATCTATCTATCTATCTATCTATCTATCTATCTATCTATCTATCTATCTATCTATCTATCTATCTATCTATCTATCTATCTATCTATCTATCTATCTATCTATCTATCTATCTATCTATCTATCTATCTATCTATCTATCTATCTATCTGAGCGTTCATGCATAGCTGCTCCTACTTGTCTCTAATTAAAGCCTGAATTCTTTCCAACTGCTAAAAAACACATTTCATCACCCCACTGCCTGCTAATGCCTGATAAATCATAACGCCTTTTTATTCAATGACACCCTAGATCTATTTTTAATGTGGATTAAAATTTCCATAAATTCACTTCTCTGAATGCCTCCTTTGACTTTCAGGTCCGTGTGCCAAAGAGGATGTTGGTAATGCCAAGGTTGGGATGCTAATTAGTTAGTTAGTTATAACTAACTAATTATAACTCTCTCTTAGTTATATGGGACATCTAGTGTTTTACCCTGAGCACTTTCAGTCGTCGAGGGTTGAGTAAAGTCCCGTTTACTTAATCCTCAAGAACGCCTGACAAGATGTGGCTCAGTTATAAGTTAATGCCTGACATTTGAAATTAGATAGCGATGCAAGCTTTCTTATTCAGCGTTGGTAGGCAGATATTAGCTGCAGATGTTTTGTTATCAAAGGATTTAGTGCTGTGGAAAACATGGGCGTTGATACCAGAAACATTGACAAGAACAAGTTTGGGGTCAGTAGGTTGTTTTTTTTGTTGTAAGAGTTTGATACTTTTATTCAGTAGGGATGCATTAAATTGATCAAAAGTGACAGTAAAGACATTTAGAATGTAGTAAAAAGATTTCTGTTCCAAGTAAATGCTGTTCTTTTGAACTTTCTATTCGTCAAAGAATCCTGAATAAAAGTTTCCTCAAAAATATTACAGTTTTTCTCAGTCGCTTTGGTGCATTTCTCACATCACTATTTACATTTGCACAACAGTTAGTTCAACCTCCACAACATTTAGTCATTTGTGCACATCATAGTAGCAGTTTCTCATTTCTTCCAACAAATTGCAAATGCTTTTGGACATGCATCAATTGCTTTCATGTAACTCTTTGCTGTTTTATAACATTATCATTTGCTTATGTCATGTCAGTCAAAATTACAAAAAAGAATAGTCCTCATTTCATTGCTTGAGTCATCACATACAAAAATGTTGAACTAGTTGTCAAAATCTGTCAAGCAAATAAAAAAAAAATGAATCTTTTTTTTTTTCTTCCTGAAAATGTCTTCTAAATTGAACAATTTCTCTCAGGTGAACCTCTCAGGTGAACCAAAGAGCATATGCAGTAAAAATGTGAAACATACATAGTATTCAGTGTCTACTCAGTTACCTCACTAAATACAGTAATGTGTAACTTTACTGTAGTTTTCCAATGGCTGTGCAAATAGTATATAGTGCTGTCTTGAGCATTTTCAGGTAGTGTCACCAAGATCTGACTTTTTTGCATTGGAAAACATTTACAGAGTAAACTGTCATAATGAAAACATGACAAAGCCATTTGACTATCTTGTTCATAAACAATGGTGTCAGGACTTTTCACCTTGATGACACTGACACTTTCATTGACATGAATACTTGCTTTTGAGGAACGAGCTATCCATTTTGAGCAAGTGACACGCTTTTGCAGGTTATCAACAAGGTTTTGCAGTTTGTACTAATTGTTTTGAGAACTGCATCAACTGTTGTGCAAATGTAAATAGTGATGTGAGAAATGCACCAAAGCGACTGAGAAAAACTGTGAGCATAACAGCTGTTTCAACATTGATAATAATAAGAAATGTTTCTTGAGCAGCAAATCATCATATTAGAATGATTTCTGAAGGATCATGTGACACTGAAGACTGGAGTAAGGATGCTGAAAATTCAGCTTTGCCATCAAATGCATTTGAAAATATATTTAAATGTAAATATTATAACTTTTTCTGTCATTTGAATCATATAAGTGCAGCATGGTTAAGCATAACATCTTTAAAAAACATTAATTTATTTTTTTTAAATTTGATCGACCCCAAACCTTTCGCTTTATTATTTGCTCTCTCTTGTATTGTTCCAAATACATATTCTTCTGTGAAACACAAAAGGAGACATTTTGTTGAGTCTTCATGCAGCTCTCACAGCAACAGTAGTGACCACATTTATCAAGATCCAAAAAGGACCATTAAAGGATTCTAAACGTGTGCTGTATTTCGAGTCTTTTGAATATGAGCTTACTGTGAGACTAAAAGTTAGGTCTTATTCACTGATAATCTTTTCCTTTGGCAAAGCTTTAAAATCTCAGATTCAGATTAAAAAATCAGGTTTGACCTGAAAAAGCAAAAATGTGTCCTCAAATACACTCACAGTTCAACATGAACTTCAACATGACAACAACACCTGTCTGAAATGAAATGGTTTTTATTGAATGACGTTTCATTAATTGTTGCCAAACAATTTTCATGGTCACACCGCATAAAATTATCCTCAGACCTTGATGTGTCAAGTTGTTGATAAGACTAAAATCAAGATGGAAAGGAAATTAAACATGTTGGTATTGGTAGAGGAAACATGCCAGGCATGTCTCGTTTTGGGTTGGAATGGAGCGGTAAAATATTTGTATCCATTTCTGAAGTCAAAAGTTTTCTTTGCCATATTTAATTGAAATATTTCAACCTCAACTGCCCCCAGCACAACAATAATAGCAGCTAATGTTACTAGAACCCAGATTTATCTTTTTATTGTTTCATTCACCATATCTAAACTACTTTATTAATAGTTGTTCACAGCCATTTCATCCAAATGAGTCATATCATGAGTCATTTAAATTTCTTTCTTTACTTTTTGGTGTTTTTATGGTCATTCTGGAGCTTGATATGGTAACTACAAACTGTTGATATATGGAAAAATAGCTGTGTGACTGTGTTCCATTGGAAATATAACAGCATATGGGTTTGAAACAACACAAGGGTACGTAAATGATAACATTCATTTTTGGGTGAACTATTCTTGTTGTGCAGCTGAATGCTGTTATTTCTCTGAGAAAAAAAACAGAGTCACAGTATCCAGACCACATGATGTTAGTATTAACTTAGGAGACATAATTGTGTAACTTCATGTAGATTAGTCAACCATGAAGGCCCTGCATTACAGCTGCCATCAATGATATTCAGGGAAAGTGTGTGTATCCTATCAGCCTCCCTCTCCACCATTATTAATAAAATCTGGAACACTTCTGGAATTTAACCTAGGCCGAAATGACTGGATGTTATTGTAGGTTGCATGTTTTTGCTCGAGGAACAGGCCTTTTTGAGGTTCTGACTTATGGGCAGGGAGGGCAAGTTGGATTGTGTGTGCTTTGCTTTGAAAAATATTAATATGTTGCATTGCATTAAAGTTGGCATGAAACGGATGTTCTTCCCGATTGTGACATATATCCAAGTGAAACAGCTTCTTGAACAAGAAAAAAAAAAAAAGATTTTGTCATGGGGAATCGATTGGATGTTTGTATCATTGTGGTTTGATATTGGTCGATCTTATGTGAGTACAGGTTGTCCTGTCCTCTTGTCAGTAAACATATCATCAGAGAAGAGAAGAGATGTCACTGCAAGAGGGAGGGCAAGTTATTTTGATTAAAGATTACTAGTGCACATGAATTAAAAATAATAAGGATGTGCACGTTTGTTTAATAAATACAACTATAATTTTTAATAAAAACTGCAATATTTCATAAAAAAACAAGAACTGTCAATTTTGATTACATTGTGACTTTAAGGATAAAAATTTACTTTACGTAGCCAACTTGGGTGTTAGCACACACATGATGCCTTAAAATGCTGTCTAAGTAGGGAGCTCACTGGGTTTTGGAACAGAGTACAGTTAATTTTTTACAGTTAAATTGATTTAGCTCATGTGGGGGTTTTCATCTCAAATATTTTGCTGTTTTTCTCATTAAGGCTTCAACTTGTGTGTGTGTTTTGCTGTTCCTGCTATGTGGGGGGGCTGTTGCTGTTCTCAGATCAGCTTGTTTCAACTACTTAAGGGACCTGCACAGGCTGCACACCTGTTGTGTCAATTCCCAGCATTCAAGTTCACTCAAGGTCATATTTTTAACAGTGACCACGTTTGAACACATATGCGAACTGCGTTATGTTTGTGTGTGCGTGTGCGTGTGCCTCCTGTCTCCCCCCCCCCCCCCGGACAACAGGTGTGGCCCCTGGAACAGAACAACCATCTGGATCTCGTTTGCCTGTCTTCTGAGAGCACGCCGATTTAGCAATCGCCTCATTTTGCGGCCCTTTTTCACGTTCTCTGACACGGCCTTCTTTGGTCGCGGTTTAACATTAATACATTACGGCAGCGCCCCCTTCACCATCACTGCGGCTTCGGTATTACGTTGAATTTGGGCAGTGGTTGCGTTTACTTTGCAGGACGTCAGCGCTGACCGCAGGGAGAAGATTGAGCCGCTAAGAATTTATTGCTCTTTGAGGAATTCCACTGGAACAAGAGAGTTTGAGAAGCAGGAACAGATAACAAAAGGATAGATGATGCCAGGGCCGTCTCTTGGGTTGTGAAGCAGAGGTTCAACAAGGTTTAACTCAAACAGAGGCTTCTTTAAGACATTCTTAACATGCTGGAGAGATCAGATATTGTCCTCCCTTTGTGCTTTATGTGTCTCAGTTAGGACTTTGCATGAAACACTGGTCTAAATTAAGTTGTTGCAAACAAATCGAACAAAGGGACCTTAGAATGCAGGAAGAAATATACAACTCAGCAAAAGCAATTACTTGCTTGCTAAATAAAATGAGGTCAGGTCTTGCTCCTGCCCCACTGCATCATTCACTGACATTTATGTGTGAGGACAATCAGAAGGACAAATTTTCTGTGGAGACTGCAGGGAACTACATTTCCTAAAAATGTACTGAGAAAATGATTTTCAGTGTAATTGGTGTATATCATTTTAGTTTTTGGTGTGGAATTTAGTTTGAAACACACTTTCCCTGATTTTGAAAATAATCAAATGCAAATAACATAAACTACAACATTTACGTGTGAATTTACAGTTAAATTAAAGATTTACAAAGGGAAATTTTGGAAGACTCTGGCCTCCTAATGGTCAGAGCCGCAATTAATGAGTGCATTGCTATAACTAACACATCCTTGTGGAGCGTCAGTCTTAATCGTGCGGTGGTTGGACGTGAATCCACTAACTGATGTAGGTGGGCACAGAGAGCGGAGTTAATTTGGACAGGCGGCCAAACTGAAGTCCACAAACAGGATCCTAGCATAAGTCCAGATGGTGCAGGATGTAATGCAGTCCCATGTTGACTGCGTCATCCACAGACCTGTTTGCTCAATAAGAAAACTGAAGGGGGTTTAGCAAGGGTCCAGTGATGTCCTTCAGGTGGGCCAGCACCAGTCTCTCGAATGACTTCATGAGCACAGACATTAAAGGAACAGGTCTGTAGTCATTCAGTCCTGTGATCTTGGGTTTCTTTGAATGAGGATGATGGTGGAGCATTTAAAGCAGGAAGGGACTTCACACAGCTCCTGAGATTTGTTGAAGATCTGAGTAAAGATGAGTGACAGCTTGTCTGCACAGACTTTCAGACAGGTGGGCGAGACATTGTCTGGGCCTGCTGATTGCCTGATCTTCTTTTTCCGGAAGAACAGACATACATCCTTTACACAGATTCAGTGCAGGTTGAGCAGTAGGAGTGGGGGGTAAGCAGGAGGTGTTGAAGGTTGTGTGGAGTGAAGGTCAGAGTGGGTATGGGGTGCGAGACAACCTTTTTCAAAACAAAAGTAGAACTCATTCAGGGGTGCGTTTCCCAAAAGCATAGTCAACTATGTTCTCAAGTTCCATCATTATCAGCATAGTTCAACGAGCCAGTGTTTCCCAAAACCATCGTTCCAACCACACAACTTTGTGAATGTCCGTTGGAACGATGGTTTTAGGAAATACCGGCTCGTTGAACTATGCTGATAATGACGGAACTTGCGAACATAGTTGACAATGCTTTTGGGAAACGCTCGACCTGTGGTTAGAAGCAGAGTTTCTAGTTTGCATGACATGTGGACTTAATACGTCCTTATCTTGAGCAAAATAAGCAAGCTGACATTCAGTACAACCTGTGTCTTTAATTTAGAATACATACAAATGTTATTTATGTCTTTTAGTTTGTCAAGAGATTTAAAGCACCGTTTTTGAAGACTGCACATGTACACATACTCTACTACGTAAGAACAAGCCTATGATTGAATCTGGAAATAAAGCAAAATAACTGGGAAAAATGAGGAATATTCCTCAGATGCCATGTGTGTAATTTATAGCAAAATATCTAGCATTAATTCGATCTCAAACAGATTCTTTAAAATAAGTTATTACTCCACCACATACGTGACATCATAAACCAACGTAGTTGAATGGCCACTTTGCGACAGTATGGTTTCGGGAAACAGTCGTGACTAGCAAGTTGATTTCTTTAACGATGCATTGCACTTATGGTAGTTAAGCAGCGAGTTATGTCATTGTACGGGAAAAACACCCCTGATCATCAGCCAGTTGTTAATATAATAATTCCCAGCATATAAAGATGATGATGTCTTGTAACTGGTTGGTGTCTTTGAGGCCTTTCTACTTACTCTTAGCTACTCTTATCTCTTTTGTCAGTGTTTTTTTGGCCTGTTTATAATTTTTTTTACATTATATGTTTTGCCCCCCCCTGG
Organism: Siphateles boraxobius; assembly: GCF_051911475.1. Lineage (NCBI taxonomy): Eukaryota > Metazoa > Chordata > Actinopteri > Cypriniformes > Leuciscidae > Siphateles > Siphateles boraxobius. Next base: position 13,212,936 of record NW_027508734.1, read on the forward strand.
ATTAGTTCCAACTTGTGGTTACATTGCACGCACTACAAGTTCACGTGGCGATAATATTAAACAGGTTTGAAAATATAACAGTGTATGTGACTTTTCAGGACAGGCTCAGATCATGTCACTGACCTGCTCATACAGGTCCTTCTCAAAAAATTAGCATATTGTGATAAAGTTCATTATTTTCCACAATGTAATGATAAAAATTAAACTTTCATATATTTTAGATTCATTGCACACCAACTGAAATATTTCAGGTCTTTTATTGTTTTAATACTGATGATTTTGGCATACAGCTCATGAAAACCCAAAATTCCTGTCTCAGAAAATTAGCATATTTCATCCGACCAATAAAATAAGTGTTTTTAATACAAAAAAAAAAAGTCAACCTTCAAATAATTAAGTTCAGTTATGCACTCAATAGTCAATACTTGGTCGGGAATCCTTTTGCAGAAATGACTGCTTCAATGCGGCGTGGCATGGAGGCAATCAGCCTGTGGCACTGCTGAGGTGTTATGGAGGCCCAGGATGCTTCGATAGCGGCATTAAGCTCATCCAGAGTGTTGGGTCTTGCGTCTCTCAACTTTCTCTTCACAATATCCCACAGATTCTCTATGGGGTTCAGGTCAGGAGAGTTGGCAGGCCAATTGAGCACAGTAATACCATGGTCAGTAAACCCTTTACCAGTGGTTTTGGCACTGTGAGCAGGTGCCAGGTCGTGCTGAAAAATGAAATCTTCATCTCCATAAAGCTTTTCAGCAGATGGAAGCATGAAGTGCTCCAAAATCTCCTGATAGCTAGCTGCATTGACCCTGCCCTTGATAAAACACAGTGGACCAACACCAGCAGCTGACATGGCACCCTAGACCATCACTGACTGTGGGTACTTGACACTGGACTTCAGGCATTTTGGCATTTCCTTCTCCCCAGTCTTCCTCCAGACTCTGGCACCTTGATTTCCGAATGACATGCAAAACTGAGCAACAGTCCAGTGCTGCTTCTCTGTAGCCTAGGTCAGGCGCTTCTGCCGCTGTTTCTGGTTCAAAAGTGGCTTGACCTGGGGAATGCGGCACCTGTAGCCCATTTCCTACACACACCTGTGCACGGTGGCTCTGGATGTTTCTACTCCAGACTCAGTCCACTGCTTCCTCAGGTCCCCCAAGGTCTGGAATCGGTCCTTTTCCACAATCTTCCTCAGGGTCCGGTCACCTCATCTCGTTGTGCAGCGTTTTTTGCCACACTTTTTCCTTCCCACAGACTTCCCACTGAGGTGCCTTGATACAGCACTCTGGGAAAGCCTATTTCTTCAGAAATTTCTTTCTGTGTCTTACCCTCTTGCTTGAGGGTGTCAATGATGGCCTTCTGGACAGCAGTCAGGTCGGCAGTCTTACCCATGATTGCGGTTTTGAGTAATGAAACAGGCTGGGAGTTTTTAAAAGCCTCAGGAATCTTTTGCAGGTGTTTAGAGTTAATTAGTTGATTCAGATGATTAGGTTAATAGCTCGTTTAGAGACCCTTTTCATGATATGCTAATTTTTTGAGACAGGAATTTTGGGTTTTCATGAGCTGTATGCCAAAATCATCAGTATTAAAACAATAAAAGACCTGAAATATTTCAGTTGGTGTGCAATGAATCTAAAATATATGAAAGTTTAATTTTTATCATTACATTATGGAAAATAATGAACTTTATCACAATATGCAAATTTTTTGAGAAGGACCTGTACTTAACGTATGGTGACCACAACAAGCATAAGTTTGGACGCGATCCGGGGTTTTTTTTTTTCAGACCTTGGAAATTTGTCTGTGACCGCAAAATCCAGCCAAAAGTCATGTAGTGTGAGCTTGCCTTAAAGGGATAGTTCACCCAAAAATGAAAATTCTGTCAGTAATTACTCACCCTCATGTTGTTCAAACCCCGTAAGACCTTCGTTCATCTTCGGAACACGAATTAAGATATTTTTGATTAAATCTGAGAGCTGGATCACTCCTCCATAGGCTTCTAAGGGATTTCAACTTGCCAGCCTCGAAAAGTTATTAAAGACATCCGTCCAATATCTGGCCAGACTTAGCTCTGTTTGGGCCTCTATATAAACCTGAGATTATTTTTTGAGCACCATACACTCACTATAACTATATCATACTGTATGGGCTTTAAAAGCCTAATTGATCAAATATGATGCAAAACATAATATGCAAACTTTTTATTTTTAGATTATCAAATTCAATAAACTGTTCCCTTTAAAAAATATTTCTGACTATCCTTTCCTATGCCAGGCTTAAAAGGGTTAACAGATTTTCAGTTGGTTATTTCTTCAGTTTAGCTAGATATAACTTCAGGTCATACTGACAGAATGAGCAAGCGTGCAAGTTATTGTTGATGCTTCAACAGCTTTACACCCAAATTCAATTAGATTATTTCAAGACCTAAATTCAATACATAGAATTTTTTTTTTCTTAGCCTGTTCTGTCCTTATCGTCCTGTCATGCTCGCAGATCCACACCCCCAAAAGGCTTAAAAAAGGAACAAGTTCTAATTGATGTGGGCAGCATTGAGTAACCATAGCTACAGGAGCCGTGTTATCCCAGCCGAACTACGGCCCACTTGCTCATTCCGGGTCTCAACAACCAGTCGCTAACTTTTATTACAGGGGAGCTCAGATGGATTAGGCCTGAATTGCAACAAAGAAAGGCTGTGCATAGATTTTACGCCACGTTACCCCTTCCTGGGAACTGCCCGTCACCGGCTTTGTTTGAGAGTGGACGTTTTTGGAGAGCTGTGTATACACCTGCTTTGTGTCTTGCTACTACACACACACAGACACACACAAGCACAGGTTATCCTTTATTCAACCCTCGTAAGCAAAATGAAACAAGACAATGCACGCTGCTAAACTGTACAAAATGAGGTCTATAAACCATTTTACTTTTATAGTTTGAATGAGAAGTCTTTATTTTATTAGAAATAGCCTGGATTGTGAAACTTCGTGTGTTTTATATATATATATATATATATATATATATATATATATATATATATATATATATATATATATATATATATATAACAAAAAATAATTACATTTATTTCCAAGATTATAATTAGACGAAGTTAGGTTGAATTCAAGTTAATATTTTTTTCTTAATTAATTAATATTAATATTTTGAGAGTTTTCTGTTTTGTTTTATTATTTATTTAATACATGTAATACATTTGTATTTATTTTTTTATTTTTTTATGTATGCTGTTCCCAACAAGCAAACTATTCTTCATATTGGGTTGTTTTGGTGATTTTAATTTTAAAATATTTTATTAATAATATTATATATTATATTTAATTATATATATATATATATATATATTTTTTTTTTTTTTTTTTTTTAAACACATAGACTCCTATAAGAGTCTGCAGTCAGTTTTCCTCTTGAAATACCATAATTTCTGTCAGGACCACTATCGTCAAATACGATTGACAGTTAGCATACAGTTTGGATTGGCGTTATGGTTCTGTTCTGGGCAGGAGCAATAACCCCCCTTAGGGTAAACAGAACAAAACCAACATGAATGTATTGCAGATATCATTAATCAATATTTTAATGTACAATATAAATCGTAAATTGCCTGATTCAGAGGGGAATCAGAATGCCAACTCCTGACTGGATGAGAGAGGAGCTGGGGATGGAGGAGGGTAATTGGCTCATGTGAAACATGATAGCTGTTGATAATACTAAAGGAGGTTATATGGATGCTGTGATAGGCGTCATATTCATATAGGTAGACGTGGATCAGTTCATGCAAGCTTGACTAACGTGACCTGCCAGAACTTGAAAAGTTGTGCATTTTGGTGAAGAATTGACGGACAGACATATTGTTTCTTTGGAATAGCATGCAATTAAATTCAAGATTGCGCCGCGGATGGCTGCCCCGGTGTGGGGCTTTCCAGCTATTGTGTTGTTTTTGTTCGTTTGTTCTGCGTTTAGTCATTCTTTTCCTATCAGTTTCACCAAAGACGAACTACTGGACATTAGGAAACACACACCAGAAACCTTTTCTACAGTTTTTGATTATTCGGACGTTTTGCTGGACATTCTCGTCGGAGGGGCAGCGGTGTTGTTCAAACGTGCGGTCAGACGCAAACGCGAGAAGCGCGCCGGCGCGCTGGTTAAACTCCGCGAGCGCGGCCTGCGCACTGCACTCCCCAGTATTCATCTTGCGAATCTCCGATCCCTTCCTAACAACTTAATGTACAATATAAATCGTAAATTGCCTGATTCAGAGGGGAATCAGAATGCCAACTCCTGACTGGATGAGAGAGGAGCTGGGGATGGAGGAGGGTAATTGGCTCATGTGAAACATGATAGCTGTTGATAATACTAAAGGAGGTTATATGGATGCTGTGATAGGCGTCATATTTAGGGATGCAACGATACCGCTTTTTCAAAACCGATCCGATCCGATACCAAAATTCTGAGTATCGGCCGATACCGATACCAATCCGATACCAGCGCAGTTTTTTTTTTTAAATCAAGTAGAATTTCTATAACTCTGTGTGTTGAACTGATAATCACTCTTTTGTGTGTTAAACACAATCTACTTAATACAGACAACTTCATTATAAAGAAAAACAACAAATCCAAAAAATATATGATCATAATATATGTCAAAAATGCTATTATAAACTAGATTAGTGGATAGTTCAGCAGTAAAATCTAGTCTAGAAATATCACGAGTGCACAATAATTGTATAAAATCTGAACATTTAGTGAAAAAAAAAACATTTAGTGGGGAACAAATAAGAGACAATAAGTGTAACACTAAATCTTGTAAAACGTTACACATTGCTCTTTATATTGTTGTAAAATACATTCATGAAAAACAAGATAACAAAAATCAAAAAGATAATTTTTTATAGTAGCCTAGGCTATGTAATTTGAGACATGTTTTAAATGTATAGCACAGCTGTTTAATGAGGCAGCAACATATGATATATAGGACAGAACAAGAAAGGCTATTAATAATCCTTCATTGCGCAAAAGGCTCCAATACAGTGCGGCACAAAGCGCTTATGCACATCCCAAGCGCAGAATGATGCGCTTGAAGCAACACGGAGTCACAGCGCGCAGCACGTCGAGTCCGCATTGAAAAGTTCAAAGCACAAAGGAAATACATATTGATGCGTAGTGTATTATACAGTATCTATCTCCATGCAATAGTTTATTGAGCCTTTTCTTTTAACAGTTTTAAATATCAGTTACTGTGCGCGTGAAGAACAATTATAGTGCTCTGACTCCAGTGTTGTGATCTAACAGACACACGGTAGAAAGTAACATGATTTAGTTACAGCAATAAAGTCCAGCAATATAAAGTTGTTTTATGCGAAACCATAGACCTTTATCTACAGATCAAGTATAATAATATTAACATTGAATCATCTTGGAGAGAGTTTCATCATGTTGACTGTCGTACCCGAACGTGACGCGCTGTTTGATGCTGAATGGAGAATGACTGACAGCCGCAGCAGAGGGAAAAAGTTTACGTGATCTCGAATTTAATGACTTAAATATTAATTTATATCTCACATTATACTATATAATGGCTTCAGAACACTTATAAGATAGTGCACGAAAACTTTATGGTGCTTTATAATGTTTTTGTGCCTTTTGTGGGGCAAATATTTGTGCCTTTTGTGGGTTAACTATAACACAGAATAGTAGACGCACAATATCGGATTTGGATCGGCCTCGTCTGACCGATACCCGATCCAGCAAAAATGGCAGTATCGGAGCCGATACCGATACTGAGTATCGGATCGGTGCATCCCTAATATTCATATAGGTAGACGTGGATCAGTTCATGCAAGCTTGACTAACGTGACCTGCCAGAACTTGAAAAGTTGTGGATTTTGGTGAAGAATTGACGGACAGACATATTGTTTCTTTGGAATAGCATGCAATTAAATTCAAGATTGCGCCGCGGATGGCTGCCTCGGTGTGGGGCTTTCCAGCTATTGTGTTGTTTTTGTTCGTTTGTTCTGCGTTTAGTCATTCTTTTCCTATCAGTTTCACCAAAGACGAACTACTGGACATTAGGAAACACACACCAGAAACCTTTTCTACAGTTTTTGATTATTCGGACGTTTTGCTGGACATTCTCGTCGGAGGGGCAGCGGTGTTGTTCAAACGTGCGGTCAGACGCAAACGCGAGAAGCGCGCCGGCGCGCTGGTTAAACTCCGCGAGCGCGGCCTGCGCACTGCACTCCCCAGTATTCATCTTGCGAATCTCCGATCCCTTCCTAACAAAACGGATGAACAACTTCTCCTCACCCGCACTAACAAGGATTTTTTAAAACTCTGCTGCTCTGTGCTTCACTGAAACCTGGCTGAATGAAGCTATACCGGACAACGCAATACATCTGCCGGGCTTCCAGCTGTTCCGAGCGGATCGCATCGCGGAGCTAACGGGGAAAACGAGAGGTGGTGGATTGTGTTTCTACATTAACGAAAGTTGGTGTTCAGATGTAACAACACTGAAGAAGATGTGCTCTCCTAATTTAGAGGCACATTTCATAAACTGTAAACCCTTCTACTCGCCTCGGGAGTTTTCCGCTTTCATTCTCGTGAATGTATACATCCCTCCAGACATGTGCGTGAGCGCGGCGCTACAACAGCTGGCTGAACAAAAAGCTGAAACAGAACAAAGGTATCCTGACTCTCTTTTAATCATTCTTGGGGATTTTAACAAAGCAAATCTTTCCCGTGAACTACCAAAATACAGACAGCACGTTACATGTCCCACAAGAGACAGTAATATACTGGACCACTGTTACACCACAATAAAAAATCCGTATCACTCCGTCCCACGGGCAGCTTTGGGGCTCTCTGATCACTGTTTGGTTCATCTCATACCGACCTACAGGCAGAAACGGAAATCAGCTAAACCTGTAATAAGGACTGTAAAAAGATGGACTAATGAAGCAGAGCAGGATCTACAGGCCTGCTTTGATTGCACTGATTGGACTGTTTTTGAAGCTGCTACAAACGATCTGGATGAGCTCACAGATACTGTAACATCATATATAAGTTTCTGTGAGGATACATGCATTCCTACCAGGACATTCTTATAATTTACTAATGATAAACCATGGTTTACTGGGAAACTCAAACATCTTCGTCATGCCAAAGAGGATGCCTACAGGAGTGGGGATAAAATCTTGTATAACCAGGCCAGAAACAGACTGACAAAGGAGATCAGAGTTGCTAAAAGAAGCTACTCTGAAAAACTGAAAAGCCAGTTTTCAGCCAACGACCCAACAACAATCTGGAATGGCCTGAGGAACATCACCAACTACAAGTCACCATCCCCCCGATCTGTGGACAATCAACAGCTGGCTGATGATATAAACTCATTTTATTGCAGGTTTCAAAAGCCCTCATTCACACCACACACCGGCTCAGACCTGCACTTCACACATTCACCATCACCTCCTGCACTCCCATTCCTCCCCCCTCCTGCCATCCAACCAGAGCTCAAGGTCTGTGTGGAGGACGTGAGCAGAGTCTTCAAAAAACAGAAGACTAGGAAAGCCTCAGGCCCAGACGGCATCTCATTTGCTTGTCTAAAAGCCTGCACTGACCAACTGGCCCCGGTCTTCACGCAGATCTTCAACAGATCATTGGAGCAGTCTGAAGTTCCCTGCTGCTTCAAGCACTCCACTATCATTCCGGTCCCCAAAAAAAACAAATCACTGGACTTAATGACTACAGACCTTTCGCTCTCACGTCTGTGGTCATGAAGTCGTTTGAAGGACTGGTGTTGGCCCACCTGGAGGACATCACTGGACCCCTGCTGGATCCCTTTCAGTTTGCTTACAGAGCAAACAGGTCTGTGGATGATGCAGTCAACATGGGACTGCATTATATCCTGCAACATCTCGACAGACCTGGGACTTATGCAAGGATCTTATTTGTGGACTTCATTCGGCCTTCAATACCATCATGCCTGATCTTCTCACAGCCAAACTGACCCAGCTCTCCATACCATCCTCGATCTGTCAGTGGATCACCAGCTTCCTGACGGACCGGCAGCAGCGAGTGAGACTGGGGAAACACACATGCAGGACTCTCACCACCAGCACTGGCGCCCCCCAAGGGTGCGTTCACTCCCCACTGCTCTTCTCCCTGTACACTAATGACTGCACTTCTAAAGACCCCACTGTCAAGCTCCTGAAATTTGCAGACGACACCACTGTCATCGGTCTCATCCAAAACGGTGACGAGTCTGCTTACAGACTGGAGGTTGAACAGCTGGCTGTCTGGTGCAGTTATAACAACCTTGAGCTGAACACACTCAAAACAGTGGAGATGATCGTGGACTTCAGGAGGAACAGCCCAGCACTCCCCCCACTCGCCATCATGAACAGCACTGTGGAAGCAGTGGAGTCATTCAGGTTCCTGGGCACTTCCATCTCTCAGGACCTGAAGTGGGATAATCACATTGACTCCATTGTGAAAAAAGCCCAGCAGAGACTGTACTTCCTTCGCCAGCTGAGGAAGTTCAACTTGCCACAGGAGCTGCTGATTCAGCTCTACTCAGCCGTCATCGAGTCTGTCTTATGCACATCCATCACTTTCTGGTTTGGTTCAGCTACCAAATCAGACATCAGGAGACTACAACGGACAGTCCGGACTGCGGTGAGGATCATTGGTGCCCCCCTGCCAAACCTCCAGGACCTGTACTCTTCCAGAGTGAGGAAGAGAGCAGGTAAAATCATCACAGACTCCACTCACCCTCGACACCACCTGTTTGAACTGTTACCGTCAAGACGGAGACTCAGATCACTGGCCACAAGAACGTCTAGGCACAGAAATAGTTTCTTCCCACAGGCCATTTCCCTCCTGAACAGTTAACACACCTCCCAAGGCATATGCCTTTAAGTGCAATACTCCCACTGTTTAGTGCAATATCCTACAACTCAGGTGATACTTATACGGAGATTTATTTATTTATAATATTCAAAACACTGTAAATATGTTCATAATCTGTAAATCTGAAAAATGTTGACTATTCTGACTAAACCCAACTGTGATACTTTTATTCTCATATATTTATATTTCTATTTTTTATTCTTATAATTTGTAGTATTATGTTTCTTGTTGTATTTGTATTTTGTATATGTCCTTTGCAAGCCTCAGTACCAAAACAAATTCCTTGTGTGTGCAAGCACACTTGGCAATAAAGCTCTTTCTGATTCTGATTCTGATAAAGAGTCATGCACAATAAATAACATGTATTAAGAAAATAAATAGGGTCAATTATGATTTCATGTTGACTATTAAAGCTAGAAGTCATCTGTTGATTTGATTTTGGCTGATGTTTTCTGTTTTTACTGAGGTCATTTTGTTTGTTCTGGATCGGATGAGCCGGTGTGTCACGCTGATCAAAGGCTGTAAATAGCTCAGGATGAGTGTATATGTGTATATGGTCATTCTGATTCTAGTGTTTGATATTCAATCCAAATCCAAATTAAAGTAAACATTTAAGTGCTTATACAGCACCCCATTTCTTTTGATCATTATTTTCTCTTTCCTATCAACTTTGCATAATAACACTTCTGAGTCTAATATAGGAGAGATAACTGCAGAATACAGGTTTCTAGGACATATTCAAGATTGCATGCTACTAATATTATACTTCTACACTATAGTATATACTGTGCACAGGGGATTTATTTTACTTCACGTCACGTCACGTCGCTTCACTTCACTAAACTTCACTACCAGAGCACACTGCTAGGAATAAAATACCCCACAATGCACTCGAATTGACCTTCCATTTCCATCACTATGATAAATTGGACATGATATCAGCTGCGATCTCTTTTATGACTCATTGTTTGAACAGTCTGCCAAAAGTTTAGTCAGTTTTTATATAAAAAAAAATAATTATTAAGTAGACGCCACACAAACTGAGTTGAATTCAAGTTAGTATGATTTTTGGGTGTAAAATTTTTTTTAACTACACATGCTGTTCTCACTGGGCAAACCACTTAGCAGACATCGTATTTTGTATTTTATTAATGTTATGTTCAAAAATAATATTAATATTTTAATTCATATTTTTATGCAATACATGTTATTTATTTGTATTTAATATTTATCTTATGATTTTATTTGAATAATTATTTAGGTATAAGATATTGCTAAAATATGTACGCTTAGATTGTCATATTTTGTTGCTGTTTTTAATACTGATATTTATATTAATACTCATATAACACATTATATTTCATGAGTTATGTTTTTAATATTTAATTAAATATTTTATTAATATTTCAAATAAATATATTCAATATTTTTGTATTTGATCATAATTTTGTTTTATAAAAATAATAAATATTATAATAACATTTTTAAGTATCAAATAAATATAAAAAAAACCACATTCAGACTCTCAAAGCTTATGCTCCCCTGCGGGTTTACATTGGTGTTGTAACGGTGTGGTGCACGCAGAAGATGAAATCCAAACAAGACTTTAATAATAACACTCAAAAAAATATATAAAAATAATAATAATAATAACACTCAAGAATCAGGGAACAGGTAGGGAAACTCACGTTAACATGACAGTGTAGGTATTTCGGTGACCGGACAAGGAATGCAGGAGAAGGAACAACTTTAGTGAACACAACAAGGATAATTACTAAACACAGCTGACACACATGACCAAATAATGAGTGTAACCAAGGAGACGGACAAGTAGCGGGAAACTGAAATAAGAAACATGTGACATGAAAACACACTGAAAGTCCATGAACAAAACTACTCTGAACTGAATGTGACAGCTGTATGTGATATTGTTGAATATAAGAGTTGAAAAGCAGCTCATAGATGCTGATTAGAAAGTTCAATTGGGCTTGTGCTTTCCTGTGTTGAGATTTGGGCTATGAGCCCAGATGCTCTGTGGGGTTCTCCTCCGTTCCACCTCCTCCTCCTCTCGCGCTCGCTACCTCTGTTTCTCATGCGCTCTCATCCTGTGTGTGTATTTGTATTTTTGGACTCGTTTGCGATATCGTAAATCTGATAACCATGTAGTAGTGTTGTTACCTGGGAAACCCACCCTTAGGATGTGTGCTGTCGGGTGGGTGGACTAGTGTGTTATTTGGCACATCAGAACACATTCCATGAGATCTACAAACACTGCTACTAATGCTTACAGACACACACACCAGCGTCACACTGTTAGATAAACCTTCACCACTCAGACAAATACTCAAACTGTCACCACGCCGCTAGTGTGTTGTAAGTCTGATCGCTTAGAAAAAGTAATTGCACATTGCTCAATGTGAGGTGTAATGTCCGTAGCACAAAAGGTGCAGGATGAGTCACACACTTAAGTGTTTGGGATCTGATCACTATCAATAGTATTAAGCACTAGTCTCTGTTCCCTTTCTGCACACACACACAAAAAAAGTGTAGAAATAATGTTCATTCAGAAATGTCTCTGATGTGAATTTCACAAACAATTACAAAGAAACTTGAAATTTCGAAGTAGAAAAACAGTGCTATTTTCTTGTAAAACGCTCTCCAATAATCTTTTATTTACCACTTCAAATTTAAAGTCTTAAATATTTCTCCTTATGAGAAATAGCTTTTTTTAAGCATTATTTTCTATGCATACTACTAACTTTTTTAAAGGTTGTATAGGCCTACATTAACATTAGTTCATGAATTGGAATGGGAATGGGCATGAATTAACAATAAACAATATTAATGAAATTAACAACATTGCATAAACTGCTGTTAAAAATGGTTAGTTTTCAGCTTCATTACTCCTGCCTTCAGTTTAAAATGATCCTTCTGAAATCATTCTAATATGCTGATTTGCTGCTCAAGAAATTATCTTATTATCATTATCAGTGTTATAAGCAGTTATTCTGCTTAATATTTTTGTGGAAACCTTTTTACAAAATGTATTTTTTACAGGATTCTCTGATGAATAGAAAGTTTAAAAGAAAAGCATTTATTTGAAATCGAATCCTTTTGTAATATTATACATGTCTTTACTGTAATTTTTGATCAATTAAAAACAGTTGAATCTGTCCTTGCTGATTTCCATTACACGAGAGTAGATGTTAAAACTTTATGGTGATTTGTACTCGGCTTTCGCCAAGATAAGCACCAACTAAGACATAGCTTTACAGTAACCTATGCTTCATCCATTTACGCTTCTTTCCATATGGTGATGTAAATCTCCTTCTGTCTAGTGTTAACACGGTCACTACACACAACGGCTGCAACCACTGTGCGGTCCCCCCATGACAACCGTCTGGATTGAGCTGAGTAGGGGACATCTCTAGGGTCTTCAAGTGGGCACCTTCCGTCCTCAGTGTTTCGTCGACTAGCCCACGACACCTCAAGAGGGCTCGACAGTGACTCTGGCGTCCCAGAGTCACCCCCCTCCGTCCCCCACTCAACTCAGCCCAGCTTACTGACCTCTACATCCCTCCTGCTTCTGAGACCTAACCACAATCTCACAATCTCTCCGCAACCCAACCATACGCGCCAACCCGTTTGACTAAGGCTGTCGAGCCCCACTGGTGCGTTAATATGGAGTTTCAGTGGCAACGGTTCTGTATGGCATACCACCTACCGCAAAACACAATATCTGCCCAACCACCCGTCATTCACGCAATATACACAGGAACGTAATGACTGTAAATACTATACAACCTATACAAATAAACCAACAGACTCTTCAAGTTTTCAAGAATTCTACGAAACCGTAGCATGGCGGCCTGTACATAGCCAGCTAGAATCTTTCCGTCTCAACCACAGCCAGATGCTGCTCCTTTCTACTGCTTCAGATAAGTTCTTAACTGTGCGACTCAACTCTTGGCCCCTGAATCCGACGTCTCTGAGGAACCGGATTGTAGAGTGTGCCACAAAACCTCGACAACCCACTTCCACTGGATAAACCTGGACTCTCCATCCTCGCTGTTCTGCTTCAGTGGCCAGATGAGCATACCGCAGTTTCTTCCTCTCATATGCCTTATCTACCGCATCCTCCCATGGCACTGTTAACTCTATCAGTTGAACAATGCGTGCTGATCCAGACCACAAAACAATATCTGGTCGTAGGTTAGTGGTGGCAATCTCAGGTGGAAAAATAAGCCGTTGATCAAGATCAGCCAGCATCTTCCAGTCCCTAGCAGCTTCCAGTTGTCCTGGGCGAGAATTGGTGTTAGCACCTTTTCTTGGTGGTTGCTCGACTGGGGGCAGGAATATTGTCTTCTGCGTGTAATGTTTTGCTAGAACAGGCGGCAACTTATTGGTCATACTACGCTTGCCTTCCAATGCTAAAGCCAAACATCGCAATACTTGGTCATGGCGCCTAGTAAACCGACCTTGGCTAAGAGCCACCTTACATCCTGTCAAAATGTGCCTTAATGTGGCAGGTGATGAACACAAAGGACAAGAGGGATCCTCTCCTACCCAGAGGTTTAGGTTCTGCGGTGATGGGAGAAAATCATATGTTGACCTAATAAGGAAACTGATCCTACTCTCTGCCATTGACCAAAGGTCTTGCCAGCCCATTTTGCGTTGTTCCACACTCTCCCATCTCATCCACTCTCCCTGCTTGGCCTGGGAAATAGCCTTTATACATCTCATCCTCTCCTCCTGCTTTCGCACCTTGTTGACTTCCAGCTTCCTCCTTTGAGCTGGGCCTGCCTTGTGCCATTTAGGAGGAGCTAAACTGAGCCCAAAACCCCCGTCTTCCATGCTGTACCTGTCCCACGATATCCCCAATTTGAAGGTCAGCCTTTGCCTCTACTACAGATTTCTTTGCTGACCACTTTCTACAAGTTTTTACCACAGGGGCTGCCTCCCTTACACATTTGTCGCGTGACATGGCTAAAGTAATTTCCAGTCTGACCGGTGCACACTTAAACTCCTCGGTTAAAGCAGAGACTGGCAGCTGCAATACTCCTTTACTATAAAGTCCCACTCTGCTGAGGCAGCGTGGAACTCCCAACCATTTCCTGATGTATGAACTTATTAACGCTTCCAGCTTATCCACTGTTGTCAAAGAAACCTCGTACACAGTCAGTGGCCACAGCAACCTTGGCAGTAGACCAAACTGAAAGCACCAGAGTTTTAGTTTGCCTGGTAGAGCGCAGCTGTTTATGCTCTTCAACCCTTCCACTGCTTGTTGTCTAACTTCTCCCACTCGAACTGTTTCCTTTAGATCCCCATCGTACCATCTCCCAAGACTCTTCACTGGCTTCTCAGAAACTGTTGGTATTGCCTCACCATTAATGAAGAATGTTTTATCTACTACCTTTCCTTTAACTATCGAGATGCTCCTTGATTTAGAGGGCTTAAATTGCATTCGTACCCATTCAATATTATCTGTTAACTTCCCCAATAACCGATTAGTGCAGGCTACTGTTGTAGTCATGGTTGTCATGTCATCCATGTGTGCTCTGATTGGTGGTAGTCGTATCCCAGAAGCCAAGCGCTCTCCTCCTACTACCCATCTTGATGCCCTAATGATTACTTCTATTGCCATGGTAAACGCCAGTGGAGAAATTGTGCATCCTGCCATTATTCCAACCTCTAAGCATTGTCATGCGGTGCTGAATATTGGAGTTGAGAAACTAAATAGCAAATCTCCAAAATAGGCTTTCACTAAAAATTTTTATTGACATTGGTACTCTAAAAAATCAAATGCTGCCCAAAGAAGCTCATGTGGCCCTGAACCATATGCATTAGCCAAATCCAGGAATGTCACATGGAGCTCCTTCCTCTCCTTTGTAGCTGATTGAATTCGTTGCCAGATAACATTGATGTATTCTAAGCATCCTGAGAACCCTGGAATGCCCGCTTTTTGAACTGAAGTGTCAATGAAGCCATTCTTTAATAGGTAGGTTGACAATCTTTGCGCAATAACGCTGAAGAAAATCTTACCTTCGACGTTTAATAGTGAAATAGGACGAAACTGACTGATGCTTGTAGCATCTTTTTCTTTAGGTATAAAGACTCCACCTGCTCTGCGCCATGCTCTAGGTACAACCTGCTTTTCCTATGCCACTTTTATCAATTTCCACAGAATTCGTAGAAGTCCTGAAGCACTCTTGTACACTCTGTACGGAACTCCATTAGGCCCTGGAGATGATGAAGCCCTTGCCTTTCTCACAACCTGCTCTATCTCTTTTAGGTGCACAGACCTCCATTTGGTATTCTGGTGGATTGATAGGTGGGATATCTGACGGAATTGACGTAGGCTCATGCCTTTTTGCATCTGTATGCGTTTCCTCCAAATATCTCTCTAGCTCAACCCTAGATGCTTTTAAAGTGCCATTCTTCTCACTGGTGAATAACTTCTTTACGAATTTGAATGGGTCTTTATAGAAATTAGCCCTCGCACGCTCCTTCTTTTTGTAGCGTTTCAGTAGGCGCTCAGCTCTGCGTAATGTTGCCGGCTTATCTTTTATGGCCCTTTGTAAGAGATTGAGTCCCTCCTTCTGACTTTGTTCTGCTTTTTTTCCATTGCTTCCTCAGCTGTCTCCTTTCTCTAACTAACCCTTCAATTTTCTGCTGCCGTCTAGATACAGCAGGAGTAGTTTGTACTTTTTCCTTCCTTTTTTCCACACCAAACCTCTCACTTCCATATGCGTAAATGATGTCCCCAAATTTATCCAGCTTCTTATATCCAGCTTACTGAATAAAAGTATTAATTCCTTTAAAAAAAATAAGCACACTGACCTCATACTTTTGAAAGTTAGTACACAGTATAAGTATAGTGCCAAAAAATAAATTAGGATAGCATATAGCTCATATTTGGTCTTGGGAGATTTTTAGGTGAGATTTCTGACTTTTGACTGCAGACTTTGGTATCTTGGCAAATGTGAGCACAGTTTGAGACATCGCTGAGATCTCTATTGAAACTCTACATGTGATATTACAGATATATTTTTCTCAAGAGTCAAATCTGATTCGCACAGTTTCCATTCACTCTCCATTAAATCTCTGGGAGAAACATTTGAGATACTGAAGAGATTTCACACTAACCGTCCTTGATAGCGATATTGGTCTAAATTGTCCATTGTGTCCTTCCTCTTTCTGAAATACTGCTTGGATTCGTGTCGACTCTGTGTGACAGTGGAAAATCCCCCAGCATTACCCTGACAAGGTCTCGGCATCTGGCCAGTGCAGACCCAGAACGGCCCACTTGTTGAATAGGTCAGTCGGCCCTCAGGGAGCGAGGTGGATAAGAATAACTGAATGTCATGGAGGGCTTCGGTGGACTTAACTTAATTAGGGGACATTTTTAGCTGAAAAGCCTGCTTCACAGCTGCTACAGCCCTGCAGGTACAGCAACAGGGGGCCTCAGAGCTTCCATGCACCTTTCCTCATTTAACTACTTCTTCCTGATATAATGCTGCTAAAAAGGCCACCTGGCATTCCCGCTAAATGATAGAAGCTCGCTAAAGGATTTGTGGGGTGACCTCCACGACCTGATGATATTAAAGGAAAGATCGGCTCGGATGGAGAGCTCTTTCAAGCTGGAGAAAGGTGAGCCAGAGGTGAATATTCAGAGTCTTTTTTTTCTTGTATATCTTTCAAGACAGTAGCTCTAGTATGCATTAGTTGTGGAATTTGTTTTTAAGCTCACCCGTATTACGTTGCATAATCTTCTATGGTTAGTTTGCACTGTCATCTCTTAATATTCTTGTATTCATAGAGACTGTAGAGCAAAGAATATCCCATAAAGCATATTGGCAGCTGTAATAAGACCAACTGACCATCACTAGGATCATGCATTATAAAGCTATATATAATTAATCAATATATTTATTTATTTATTTATTTATTTATTTGAGATTTAATACTTAATCATGATTTCATCGTTAAAGAGTGCAATATGAATTTAAAGCATTCAATATAATGCATTGGCCTCTTTAATACCAGCACTGTAATACCATGGTATTCTTTGAAGTACCTTAAAGTAGTAGTGTCTGAAACCATTGTGGATGTTATCGAGAGCACTCATTCAATCCCACAATGCTCTGCAATAACAAGTGTACAACCAATGTACACTCAACGGCTAGAGAATACCCATAATGCACTGTGACGGTTGCGCTTAATGAATTCCCATGTCTCATCAGAAGATGGCGGCTGCAGCTGAATCATCCATCCATTTAACCAGCCAGAAATGATTAACATGCATAATTTCATTTTGAAGATTAATTCAGTCTTAGTTCTATTTGTCAATATTATCTCCTTTTTTTGCATTGCATTCTTCTTCTTACAACTCTTTGGATACTGGATTGCAATAGTCTTGTAATCTGTGCATATATTTCAATTATGAGAACTCTCAGAATAGTTTTAAAATGTTATTGAATATGGCAATGTTAATGTATTTGGTTTTGGCGGTCTAGATTATTGCTGCTACATAACAAATATGGACTTGCTACTGCTAATAGAAACACTGACATGCTGCTGTGAGCATGTACGATATGCTGCTGCATAAATAGATATACTTAAATCATGTAGCAGATCTAGGCAGGTGGAGCTGGAGGAGGTGGAGGATTTCAGATGAACTCTGATAGGGCACTGCAGGACTCGTCTACAGTAAACACTGAACCAGACTATTTAAATGTTGAGCAAGCAATCTTATTGGCTCCAGGATCAACAGAGGCAAATCAGCTTGACAGTAATGATGTGATTGCGTGCATTCCTGTGCCCTCTTGAATTCCAAGAGTGACCAAGATATTTAACCCTCTTTAGCCACTTTCACATGCAAGGTTAGCTGATTCTCGTACAATATTTTGAGATGATTTTGACATTTTATTTAGCCAAGCTAATGATATTACTGCCATCTCTGCTCCTCGTAGCAGACTGTTCTTCAGCAGGTACTGATGTTTTACTCATGACTTCATCTGGAGCCGCATGAGATCCGCTTGCCTTTGGGCAGCTGAGTAGCTGATTGATGACATGAGGCGGTCAAGCTCATGATAGAAGCAAACATCAATGAGAGAGCCGAAAAGTTTGGTTAACTGACTTTTCTCTACATGCTGCTGGGAATTCTTTCATGATGGGAGGATTTTCATAGCTCTGCATCTGTTTCTCACCGATGTGTTGCTTGATGATGTGCAGATTGTCTTCACTGTGTCTGTGGTTTTCCTTTGCTGGTGAACAGTGGGATGTATTACTCTAGCTTGAGAAATAAAGACTTGATACTTTGCGCTATCCCACATCCTACCATCATGGAAAAAATATATCTGCGGATTTGCAAAAAAGGCCTAATAATTTTAAGCAGGAAACACATGCTTTCATTTTGTTTTGTCACTGGCCATAATTATGGAAGTTTGTTCATCTCACAATTCTAACCTTTTTTCCCGCTATTGTGAGTAATAAAGTCCAAATTATGAAAAATAAACTCATGCAATTAAAAATGTCAGAATTGTGAGATAAAAAGTTGCGATTTTTTTATTTGCGAGTATATCTTGCAATTCTAACTTTATTTCTCTAATTTGCGAAATATAAACTTGCGATTGCGGAGTTATAAAGTGCAAATTGCGAGGTAAATCTTGTAATTCAGACTCAGATTTGTGAGATGAAAAGTCACAATTACCTTTTTTATTTTTTAATCCGTGGTGGGAACAAGCTTTCATACATAATTCTTCCTAATTCTTGAAATCAGAATTAGGTTTAAAATAATGTCATAAATGTGAAAATCGCCTGAGAATTAAACTGATAGTTGTAACCCGGTTAATTCAGAGTAAGTAAAACAGGAATCTTGTCTTTGCGACTGAAGGATAATACAATAATAATAAAATGAATAATACAATACTTCTTTCTTACAACTGTTTGCGGAAATCAAAAATGCTACGAAAAACACATGGAATCAGCGCTCCAAAATAAAAATGAAAAAAAGAATAAACAAGTATTGGATTTCGTTCAGCAAATAAGATGCAGGGCGTTGTTATTAACTCAAAATGATACATGCTCAACAAGGGTTTACGTGTCTAGCACACAGTGTCTTCCCTTGCAACTGCCTTTCGTCGGCTGTGACGGGCTTGTCGGATGTTGAAGACTTCTCCTCCACACACACTGCAGACTGTGGTCTGCTCAAATGAAAGAGTGAGAGTGTATGTCCTGCAGCCAGGCAGTGGTTTCACCAAGCTCTCCACATAAAAGCTGTGGAACATGTCCAGAGCACTTCATTACTGACAGGGACCTGGGTTCATTAACCTTACGGGAGTTACACCTTGATTAGTTTCCCATCATGTCTAACTCACGGTAATGCAGCCTGATACATCTGCAGCACCGCTTGAGGTTTCCATGGTAACGCTGTCTGGATACAGGCTGGTGTCAATGAATTCTGTGAAGATTTTAACAGAAGTCTCCTAGTAGGCTCAGTGGTTTTAAAACTGGATTCAGATTTTACATTAGACATCAAGTTGACAGCATCTTATGTGTTTTGGTCACGTTAATGCTTTGTGCCTATCTTTTGAAGTTATTAGAATATGATTTGCAGCAAAGAGACATTAAACTCTGTAACAGTTGCACACACTCATTTTTAGGTTTAAAGAGCAAAACAGCAAAATATATTTTTCTTATGCATGGATTTTATGTTCAGAGAATTAGGACAAAGATCGTGCTGCTTTTGGCAGATTGTTTTCTCCTACAGGTCCAATAAAAAAGATGGATTACAAATATATGTATTGCAGCTATTCCAGTTCCATTTCATTTGTCTCCTTAGCATTAACAATTTTCCATTTGCTGGGTTTGAACCCATGCTGCACCCAAATAATGTTTATAATATTTTGCTGGAAAAACACCCTTTCGATGTATCAAGCTTTAATCAAAATGAAATCCAAACAAATGTGTGTTTCTTTCTTTATGATTTTTCCTGGTTTTACAGCACATTATTTGTTATTCTTTACCAAAATATATCTTCTGTCTTTCAACGTTATTTATTAATTTACTCTTTTATATACATGCACTCACTGGCCACTTAATTAGATACACCTTGCTATTACCGTGTTGACCCAGAACTGCCTTAATTATTCGTGGCATACATTTAACAAGGTGCTGGAAACATTTCTCAAAAGATTTTGGTCTATATTGTCATGATAGCATCACACAGTTGCTGCAGATTTGTCGGCTGCGAATCTTCCATTCCAGCACATCCTAAAGGTGCTCTTTTGGATTGAGATCTGGTGACTGTGGGCATTTGAGTAAAGTGAACTCATTGTCATGTTAAAGAAACCAGTATGAGATGGTTTGAGCTTTGTGACATGGCGTGTAATCCTGCTGGAAGTAGCCATTATACGATGGGAAAACTATGGTCATAAAGGGATGGACATGGTTAGCAACAATACTCAATATCCTGGCTATAGCGTTTAAATGATGCTCAGTTGGTACTAAGGGGCCCAAAGTGTGCCAAAGAAAATATCCCCACACCATTACACCACCAATGCCTGCCTAAACCATTGAAAAAAGCAGGACGGATCCATGCTTTCACGTTTTTTTATGCCAAATTCTGACCCTACCATCTGAATGTCGCAGCAGAATTCGAGACCAGGCAATGATTTCCAATCATGTATTGTCCAATTTTGGTGATCCTGTGTAAATTGTAGCGTCAGTTTGCTGTTCAAAGCTGACAGAAGTGGCACCGGTGTGTTCTTCTGCTGCTGTGGCTCATCTGCTTCAATGTTCGACGTGTTGTGCGTTCAGAGATGCTCTTCTGCAGACCTCGGATTGTATCGAGTGGTTATTTGAGTTACTGTTACCTTTTTATCAGCTTGAACCAGTCTGGCCATTCTCCTCTGACAACAACAAGGCATTTTCACGCACGAAACTGCCGCTAACTGGATATTTAAATAAAAATTTCTGACCATTTGCTGTGAACCCTAGAGCACCACAGAAAATTTTTTATTAGCCACCCAACCAAATTTGAATGATAAAAAAAGCCGGCAAGTAGCCTACATAAAATAAGCTTTCAAAATCTTGAACAAATGAGCAGTAGTCTCTGCTCTCAAACGCTGGGGCGTGTCCGCTAGCTGCGCTAAAACCACGCCCACTCGTGGGAAGCACTCACCAGTTGTCGGCGCGACGGGAGGATGAAGGCCGAGGCTGGAGATAGTCGGTCCGGCCCCATTCACCAGTAACAGCGGATTATCAGTGAATCCCAGGTGTCTCCGACGAAAGTTTATAAAACTATCCCGTGTAAAATTATCACTACATAGGCGGGTGTTTGCGGTCTTCCTCAGCTGTCAATCAAAGTGCCTCTTCACAAAATTAATCCGCCTCTTCTTGATGTGATCGTTTTTCTGAAATGTAAATAAGGACACCGATCTGTTTTTTACGTGACTACATCAAGCTGATCCAGGTAGTACGCATTTCGTGACGAACGCATAGCTAGCTAGCAAACTGTAGGCTTTAGTAACTAATAATACTGACAGTAACTTGCGATTGAGCAGCAAACTGATGTGAATGTGCTCTATTTATATTGTTAGGGGAGCGGCCAGCCTCAGTGGCTCTAGTGCGTCATCAAGTAGGGGCGTGTTCAGGAGCTCAGGGTCTCCAGTGCGTCATCGAGCCCCGTTTTAGACCCGCCCAAAAAATCCGGAAAATATCAATGGTGAAAACCTGTTTAATGGTCTAACTCCACAATTCAGTACTTCACAGTTCACAGTCTTTGTAATATGTTTTAGCAATACATTTCTAACATTTATAATGTGTTTAGAATATTTTTTTTAAATTGCCTTTACAGGGACTTTAACTTTACTTACGTAACTTAACTTTGGCTGCCGGCTTGTTGCCTTGCTATCTTATCAGATAATTGCTTGTAGCATTTGCAAAGAGTTCTGGCATATCAAAGGCGAAGAAGGATACATCTATTCTGCCTTCAAAAATCAGATCAGATGAAGGTATCTCACGAGACAGGAAGTGAAGCTAGCATTGGATTTGGAAATGCCTTGATTCCTTCCTACATTGGAATGCTTCCTCCGAATGCAGCATTTTACACTTGCAGACACATCCAATGTCTATATGCCTAAATGCATTGTGTTGCCGCCATTTGATTTGCTGATTAGATATTTGCGTTAACAAGCAGTTGAACAGGTGTACCTTACAAAGTGGCTGGTGAGTGTATACATATATAGTTGCTGTCAGCGAAAAAGTTGTATGTCCAAAACCGCTACTTTATTTATATATATATATATATATATATATATATATATATATATATATATATATATATATATATATATATAATATATATATATAATATGTATATTTACATAGCCGACTCACCTTGTTATCTCAACAGTTTTCTGCATCCCTCTACCACCCCGACTCCTCACTCTCAGCTGGTTCCTATTCCCAGCCGGGGATACGGGGAGTACCCTGGGTTTGGGCTAAATTCCTAACTCGGAGCCCTCGATCCCTTGGGCAGCATGCCAAATAGACTTATTTTACTTGTGTACTCTATTTGTATTTGTGATCATTTGTAAGTGTCAACTTGTGAAACGACTGTCACAGGTAATAGGACATAATTTTCTTATTTATATTTTTAAGATTTATTTTTTGAGTTTTTGCCTTTTTATTATGATAGGACAGTGAGCAGACAGGAATCAAAGTGGAAGCGAAAAAGGGGGGACGGGATTGGGGAAGGTCCACGAGCTGGAACTTGAACTCAGGTCACCCGAGCTGCCTACAAGGCTATCAGCGCAGACTATGGGACTTTCAACTTGACTGCAATGTTTTATTCTCCATCATTCACTGCATATTGCCCGTACATAAATTAACATTTGGTATGTCTTCGCAAATTAAAATCTATAAATCTAAATATTTATTGCATTTATAAGGGGAAGAAGGCTCAGCACCCAAGTCTCTATCACCTGTTGCCTCAATGGTGTACAGTGTCTTTGGGCAGATTGCTGAGACGGATAGCGGATTGTCACCAACAGCCAATTTATGATTGTTTTTGATTTGGTTTTAGTGACTTAGGAGTCCTCGTGACTACCCCTAACTTTTCACAGATTTAGGAGCTGGTTTTAGAGCTAAAATACTTTGTGAAATACTCCTAGGAGTCTTAAAATTAGGACTGACCATTCTTTTTTAAGAGTTTCTCCTAAATTAGTAAGTTAAGAGCTACTTTTAGCCATAAAATGTTTTGTGAATATGGCCCAAGATGGACAGATGTTGCTACATGGTGCTGTTTTTCCATGCCGGCTTATTATTGTGGTGTTATGGATTTCTTATTCATCTGCCCCTGTGGTTGGTTGCTTCTAGATGAATAAGATGAATTAATTTTTTTTTTTTTTATATTATATTTTAGGTTTATTGCAAGTTGCTGGACTCATCAAATATTTGCTGCTCTGGTGCATGTGGTCTATATCCCATGTGTTTCAGTTTAGTCTTCATATTAGTCTTAAATCATATTATGCAACTTTTGTTAGTCTTCAGAGGCCTTTTTCAATTTTGAAATAACAACGTCTCAAACCTCAATTACTGCTGTTCCTCTAGGGGAGCGGTGTAAGTATCACAGCCTCACTATCAATGGATTCCAATTGATGAAACTTCACTCGCTTCATTTCTTGTTTGTTATTGGGATGCTGTGGCTTCTCGTAAGTAGAATAGAGACAGTTAGTAAAATCTTGAATACATTTTGAATTAGATTTTATATTCAATTGTTGTATTTCACTTTAATTCATGATGCATCCCACTCACTTTAAGAACACGAGGAGTCATTCTCTTCGGGTTTGTTGTATATGTGTCACGTGATGATAAATCAGGAAGCGTGGATGCAATTGCAGGTGAAAGGTGAATTTAATGAAACAACAAATAAACACTAGCTACAAATCAAAACTCCCTCAAGGGGGAAAACGGGAATAATACAGTCCATGAACATAAACGCTAGGAACCGGGTACTTGGACAAACGAACCAACAATGAACTGCAAACACAACAGAGACTAAATAGAGAACAAACACAGAAGGCTAATGACACGACAGGTGAGGAAGGTTAACCACTAAACAGATAACGAGATAGGTGGGGCTGACAATTAGACAGAAGAGCAGATGGCCAGGAATACACAGAAGCCATGTGCTCAAATGAAACTAGACTTAACATAAACACGAGACAGACAGGAAATGCCATAGCTCTGTACCCACACAAAACTAGTAACAAAAGCAGAAGTGACAGAGCTATGACAATATGTTGTAGAAGTGGGTCGTTTAGATCTATTTTTCAGCAAGAAATCCAAGACAGGTCATTTGTTTTGATTCGCTTTCATTTTGTTTTTCATTGTAAGTAGAGTATATTTTGGGTCTAACCCTACCTTTTTTTGCAGAACAAGGTTTACCGTCTAGACACGATTGTAGATCAGAGAGTTTCTGAGATTGATCTGTAACTGGTACATTGCTGACATCACTTTAATCTAATCTGAACCGAAATCTTCAAGACATTTATCATCGGAGACTCTCAAGCCAAATATAACCGGCATGTTTATTAGTCCGTTTGTTTGTTATGTCTATTTTCTCTCTCTATTGATCTTCTGCTTTCCTTTCGGCTTACACAATTACTCCCGCTCTGTCCTCTACCTTTGCTTTTTCCACTCTGTGGAAAGCTATTTAATCAGAACAAATTAATCTCTCATCCTCTAGTTTATTTTTACTTGAGCCACTCTTTTACCTTCTTTCCAGCTAACAGCTAGCTTCATGATCAAAGCTAACTTCAAGGAACATAATTATTTCCCCTGTTCCAGCCAAAAAAACCAGGCCATACTGGCTTGAAGTGGTCAGAGTGGTTACATTCACTGTGTTTGTTTTCATAGCCTTCAATATGAACATTGTTTGTAGGACAACATTGGGCAGGAGGTGAAATAACATGTTTTAAAATAAATACAAATTTTCTTTTTATCCAAATAGAAAATACTGAGATATATCGTATATTGCCATTCAACCAAAAAATACTGAGAAATTATGTTTTGGCCATATCGCCCAGCCCTCGGTCAGACTCGGTCAGATGAAATGTGGTTCATCAGCTCAATGGAGCCTCCACTCCCTTAGCCAAAGTTGTTTACCAGTCCTAATCATGCAATCAGTCCATCTGATCAACCATCTTATCCGACTTGAACCAGCTTACCAATATCTTAGACCATGGCATTGTATATACACAAACTATTATTAATATGTGTAATATATGAATTGTATCGTTTATTTTATATATTATACATTGTTTCTTGATAGTCTAAGTTGTTTATTAGCTGGTACAAGTTGGTCTAGGTGATTTATCAGATCACCAAAGGGGTTTAATGGTCTCAATCACGTAATCAGTCCATTGGCTCAACCAACTTGGAATAGCCAATGACCATTTAAGACAAGCTATAGTATAAACCATATAAAACCAGCTGTTGTATCTTCAGACGCTGGTTTTTCTTGAATGTTCTGGCATAGGGTGACTTGACTGAACACTATTGGTAAGTATCTAGCTGGCTTTACACATGTCATTTCAGACAGATGTTCATCTTTTCCCCATCTGAGAGCGAGGGAGCCCATCTTTTCCTGCCTGTTTTATCTTATCTTGATCTGCTATGCATCGGCCAGGTTTCTGACATGCCTCTTGGCTTGCACTCCGATTAGTTATTAAGACCCATAGTCAGACTGCGAAGTCGACCCTGCTAAATAGCAAGAGTGTACAAATAATCTAGCCAGGGACGTGTCCCATCTGTGCTCATAGCCCTCCATGTATTTGGCAAAGAAAGACGGCAATAAATCAGGACAGCCTGTTGTGAAGTAGTGAGAAACTATAGCATCTTTAAGTAGATGTAGAACTGATGGTCTGTTATACAAAAGAACTAGGGAATATATGGGCTCTGTTCCAAAACCGTTTGAGTTCCAAAACCTAGTGAGTTATCCACAGTCTACATAGCCAACTGCCTTCTAAGGCAGCATCCTAACTAAAATGGCGTCTTGTAAGTGACTAATTTGTAAATCACAATTGATTTCATTAGAGTCTGATGTTAGCATTTTGCTAATGACACTATAAGCATAAAATATATTGCATACTCAAACACGGGAAAACAAATTTGAGTTATTTTTAACTAAAAATTGTATTCATTATTTTATTATTATTTATATAATTGTTGTTTATATTTTTTGATATTTAAAATGTTAAGTATAATTATAATTTACATTTGTCTCATCTGTTGTAATCTTGAAGTGATTTTTACAATTTAATGTGAGATTGCTTTCTCTGCACATTTAACCAAAATGTCTTAGATCTTCTATTCTTTAATAATCTTTATATCTGGAGCATTGCTATAGTATTATAGTTTTTATTAAAATCTGAAATACATTTTTCTTTTTATATTTACGTTTTCAATCTTTCCTGTGAATGTGTTTGTAATATAGCAGTTTGTGAATCTAAAAGGTCTGCAAAGTTACAAAAGAAAGAACCGATTCTGAATTGCCTGTCCAGTCTTTCCTGCTTGAACCTATGTAGGTTTGTACCAGATGTGCATAATGCCAGCCTGTCTTCTTCATTGACTGCATTGACTACTATGACCTTCCTTCAAACACTGTAGTTGTAGCTAAAGCCTGAAAGAGTTTGGTTCATGTTGTCACCATGTTAAGAAGACACTGTTTTCTGCGCTGTGAAAGCAAATCCACTTTGAATGCATTTCCATTGTATGAGGATTGGCACTGGAATTGAAACGGTAAACTGATGCAGCGTTACTGTTCATATCACTGTGTATCAAGTGCTGAGGAAGATCTGGAGCTGAAAATCAGATATTGTAATGGGCGTTTTGTTTCCGACATGCAATGTAAACGGTAAACCAATCACAACAGACTGGGCAAGTGATTTTTGACCTTGGATGCATGTTAATCCTATTGTAGGAGACCTCCAAAACTAAACTAGGAAACTTTAAAATGGCATTATAGGGGAACTTTAATGCATTTCCAAATAGCTTTAATTTATTTTTAAGTTCTAGTTTTAGTAATTTAGTACTTAGTACCAAAACGTATCTCAACTGAAAACAATATTTTATAGCTTATAATTCCTTTAAAATTCTGTCTACATAGGCAGCTCGTTAGGCTTTTGAACAGTGCCAGTTCAGGGCTGCATGTCTTATATCATTCAGATCAGGCAATGTGTGTTTAGTTAAGTTGGCACTGGTTGCAGCAGTGACCGGACAGGAATCTAGGCCAAACATGGCATGTGTCTGTATCTTTCATTAGACTTTGGTCTCATCAAACGGTTTTTGAAATCCAAGTTATAATAGTCACTTGAAGCGTTTGTGTGTGTGTGTGTGTATATATATATATATATATATATATATATATATATATATATATATGGCAGAGTTTGAACGCGGCCGAACAAAGATTTTCTTGGACAGTTTTGCTTGGTCCTCTACTTAAATGAAAGAAAAATAAAATAAAATAAAATAAAATACATATTTATACTTGCAATGGGATTTTTATCCTCTCTAACTTTAATTGCATTTATGAGGTGGTGTGGTAAAGTGGTTAAAAATCTGAGCTGATATCCAAAAGGTTATAGAGTAAACTATCACCATTGTGCATATTAGCTAGAACCTTGTTTCTGCAACGACTTCTGACATGTTTACGTTTTATGTGGTGTGAGAAAGTGACATAAGAAAAAAAGCTACGCAAAATCTGATCAGAGCGGTCAGACTGAAACGGATTTTCAAAAATTAGATGTGAATAGGATTTCAAACCACATATAGTTTAAAACAGATTTGTAAAAATCTGATTTCCTGTGGTGATTTTTTTTTTTTTTTTGCCGTTCTACCAAATGGATAGATTGCTGTATATGTCCCTCCTACTCTAGAAGCTAATTGTTTAATTATAAATCTGGGATTAGATTTTTCAATATTTACAGATTTCTATATTTTATGATGTGAGAAGTATAAGTAAATCATGAAATGGCCTTAAACAATGACTAAACAAAGTGTGTTTTCTATGTGTTATTGTGTTTTCAAATACATTTATTTCATTCTTAAATTGCTTCCTTGCAAGAGCAAGTGGTGCCAGCTATTATCTAATGTTTTCCACATTATTATAATAATAAATAGTTATTATTATTATTATTAAATACTATTTTTACAGCACATTTGTTTTGTCCTTTGCTCATGTTTTTTCTTCTTCAGATATTAGCTATATTTCATGTACAGTATATACCTGATAGGAACCTTAGGAAGAAAAGGTCAGTCTACTATTCCAATAGGTTTTATAGACTTAGAATTATGCTGATTCTTAAATCTTAAACATTTTACATTGCAAACCAAAGCATGGTTTAGCAGGAGCATTAGCAGGGATCCGTTCCGCCCATAGGGAGGTGTACAGCAGGACATATTGGGATAGAGCACTGTGGTCCTCTCGTTTCTGAGTTCCCAGACCTGACAGTCGTGAGGGTTCAGTGGTTGCTGCGCAAGCTGATACGGCTGTAATACGTTCTGCTGAAATTTCCAGTTGTGTTGTATTTCCTGATTCGGGGAGATTTACAAGCAGAGCCTTGCACATCTGTATTAGTGTGCTGTTAGGTTGTGGGCCTGGAAGAGGAGGACTGCGGCTCTTCTCCAACACACACACTGTTGGCTGTGCCTCTGTTCTCCTGACTCCTTGTTCACTTATGGTTCACTTACAAACTTGTCATTCTTCCTGTTTCGGTGAAGCATGTGTATAGCTACAATCTATGATTCTGAAATAAATGTTACTTAAGAGGTTTTATTTCTTGTTAGAATTAAAATGCCATGGATCACATGGAAAGGTTATGGCACAGTGATGCTAGTGCATATTACTATACTGAATGAGAGGACATGATTTTGCTGTATTATGAAACTCAATCGCAGTCCATTTACATTTGCAAAACAGAAGTTTACTCAATTCATTTGTGTTGGGACTTCTTCAATAATTTCCATTAGTGTTAACGTAGCATTACTGAAACTGGGCAGAGTATTTGTAGTTCCCAGCATGCTTTGCTTGAGACTGGATGGGGAGAGTAAATGTTGAAATTAGGTGCTATTTTATGTGTTTTCGAGCAAGCTGAGAAAAGAGGGAGAGCTGTTGGAGTTTAATGTTCTGTTATGTTGGGATTTAGAGGAGTTTGCGATGTTGGAGTTTTGGTGGTTACCGTTGTGGTGAAGAGTGGAGATCGATGGCAAAATACCTGTAGGTGGCGATATGCAGTAAGAATATTGGCATTAGTCAAAATAACAGGCAGGCTTTTTGGTTGTTTTTACTCAAAAAGCAATTCATGTTCAAGAAAAGTGGAATCTTTTTTACCATGTACTGTTTAGCATGCTAACTTGCTAATGTCACTCTTTTATAGTAACTTACTGTTGTTTTTAGTTTTGCATATGCAATGCCAAAACTCAATCCATTTAGCTTTCTGCAACACAATGCGTACATGAATGGAGTACATACGAAAATGGGAAGAAAATCAATTTACAATGTGCCTGCAGTTGAATTAAGTCTGTTGTTGCTTTGTTTGCTTTACTAAGTACAGCCCTGCAGTTATTACTTATAATAACTGCAGGGTTGATATATTTTTTCTACAATATTTAATATTTAATCATATTTGATTGATGGTATTTGCTCTGTATATTGTATATGTTTTACACTTTGTTGTCCAAGGACTATTTGAGGTATTTTAGCAGTTGAAGACTGTTTATTATTTCTCATGTCTGTTGAAGAAGTCATTGGACTTTTTGGAAGTATCTGCTTGTGTATAGAGCCTCAAAATGATTAGCACCAGCGATACTGTCAAGTACTGTATGTTTTCATGAAGACTAAGTTGTTGATATATATTCAAAAAGCAGATGTCCTTGTCTGAAGTGTGTGTAAACCTTAGATTTTGGATAAATAGGAAATGATGGTTTAATGTTTAAAACACGAAGAGAAAACAATTGAATCACACATCAAACAGAACATCCACTCACTCTGACAGCATGTTAACATACTTTATTTATGATATCAGTTCCTTTTCATGATAGGTGCTGGGAAGACTCTAATGCAGGAAAGATGTTCTGGTCTAGTTCAGCCGTGGTAACGATGAGCCAGTTTTCATCAGAATCTGTGAATTCTCAAAACCACCTCCTCTTTAGACAGACTCCTAAATTCTTGACACATGTATTTGGTTGTGCTAGCAACCCTTAATGTTTCCCTCAAAACCCACATGCAAGCTTCTCCGATGCCTGGGCAGCGTTGACCATCATCTTTTATCAGTGTTATCTTCCATTCAGTGATTGCTTGGTTATTCCCTGTTTTATGTCTTGTATATTCGTAGTGAAGCCTTTGTGGAGAGTGTAATGAATCATGACTTATCTTACACATAAAGGGGTTTGAAGCCTGAAGTCCCATAAGGGACCTTAAAGAAGTTACTATGATGCCATATGAGAATTCTTTTCTTTAAGTTTATATGATCACTTTACCAACACATTCTCTTTAGGAAATGCCACTCAAGCAACCTCTGTCCTGATACTGTCCAGAAGAATTAGATAAATGTTCTACTTATATGGTATTTTTTTTAGAACAGTAAGCATATTAGACCTTTGATTGTACATTAACTTTTATTTAAAGGGTTGGTAAAACACATTTTTTCAAAGGCTTAATTGTGTTTGTGGGGTGCACTGTAACATGTGTTCATGCTTCGTTTTTAAAAAACTGCATTATTTTTCTTATATTTTACCTTTATTCTACACTGCTCTGTCCCTCCTGGTAAAAAACGGTCTGATGTTTTCCGGGTTCTATGAAGTCCCTCAAAACTACACAATGGGCTCAGATTGGTTAGCTGGCCCAGTGTGTTGTGATTCGCTAACCGTGTAGTGCCAGTTTTCCGGAAACGTCACGCCCCGTACCTTTACTGGTTGTTTGTGCTTTGGTGTATTATAAACGATGCCATACCAATTTGAGCCCGAATCGGACCCAGAGAATGTTAGTGAAGATGATCGAGCAGAACCTGTTCAAGAACGGCTGTTAAATGACGTTTCAGAAAGGTTTGGTTTTTGCTGTCTCATTACTTTTTAGATACGCTGTTATTTAATTGTACTAATTATTATAGTATTACAAAAAAATAAGCTTCATAAACAAGAATTTAATATAATCGGTCTAACAAATTATACTACAGTCCTCAAAGGGATTTTTTTGAGTAAAGACTGCAGATCTATAGTGATATTTACTGATTTACTGACAGGTGTCCGACGGACTTACCCAAAAGAAAGCGCCGGAGGAGGCGCGGCAAACGGGGTGGTGTCGCTGTTCGCCGGAAAATTGCGTTGGCTCGAGAGAACGGCGTGCAGCACCCATTCTACTCGTTGGGAGTTCGGGTTTGTGGATGCGACACAGGAAGGTGTTTTCCTGAGGTTCAGTTCCAGCGGCCACGCGCGATTATCCCTGTTATTATTTCCACGCATCGTCATGGGATGTATATTTACCATGGCGGAGTTAATCTCCGTAATCTCCGGCCACTGTGTCGAGCAACACAGTCGGATAATGACTTATCTGTACTGAAGATGGCCCTTATCAATGCACGATCCCTGGTAAATAAAACTTTCATTTTAAACGAATTGTTTACTACACAAGCGCTGGACTTCCTTTGTGTCACCGAGACATGGATTAAACCTGGCGAATTAAGCTCGCTTGTTGAATTACTACCGCAGGGCTGTGACTTTTTAAATACCCCGCGCTCATCAGGCCGCGGTGGGGGGTTAGTGACTGTTTTTAAAAACACTTTTTCTTGTCAATTTTTATCTACATCTTCATATAGCAGTTTTGAGGTGCAACTATTTCAAATACTAGTAGCAAACCCTGTCACCATTGCACTGTTATATCGCCCTCCCAAACATAACTCAGAATTTATTAACGAATTTGCTGCATTTGTGGGGGATCTTGTTATTGCTTACGATAAAATACTGCTGCTTGGTGATTTTAATATTCATGTTTGTTGTGCATCTAAAACTCTCTCCATGGAGTTTTTAAATCTCATTGAGTCTTTTGACCTTGTTCAGTGGGTATCTGGCCCAACGCATCTACATGGTCATACCTTGGACTTGATTTTAACTCATGGATTATCTGTATCAGATATTACAATTAGCAATGCAACCTTCTCTGATCATATGCCTGTAATTTTCTCTGTTCCATACTTTGGTCAAACACTAAAAACTCAGCCCATGGTGCGTATGTCTCGTACCTTCAGTGCACACTCCAGGGAGGAGTTCACTGCAGCATTTCTTGGAGCGCGGACTTCTGAAACGGAATTTACTCTTCATAACCTGGATGCGGATGAACATCTCAGATTTTTCAACTCCACCTGTGCTTCTATTCTGAACAGTATTGCACCTTTTAAGCTTAAATTCCGTATTTCAGTACCAATTCCATGGTTTAATGAATCAGTGCGTTCTCTTAGACAGGCTTGCCGTCGAGCTGAACGCAAGTGGAAAAAGGACAAATTGCATGTCTCATATGAAATTATGAGAAACTCTCTTTCCTCATTTCAGAAGGCTGCTAAAGCTGCTAAAAGTAAATATTTCTCTGATTTGATTACGCAAAATAGAAATAACCCTCGTGTACTTTTTTCCACTATTGACTCTGTGCTAAATCCACCTGTCAATCTTTTTCCTACGCCTTCTGTCTCGCTCTGTGAAAGTTTTGGAAACTTTTTTACAAATAAGGTATTGGCCATTAGAGCTAAAATGTCTCAGGCTGGACATACTTTGTCAGAGATTCCTTTATATTCCGCCACATGGTCTGTGTTTGAGCCACTCTGTTTCCACGCCTGTAAGGAAATTGTGGAGCGTCTTAAGCCTACATCATGCCAACATGATATTGTTCCCTCACATTTCCTCAAACAAAATATGGATGCAATTGGTCCAGGTCTGCTGTCCGTCATTAATAAGTGCTTATATACGGGCACTGTTCCAGTTTGCCTTAAACAGGCTGTGATAACACCATATATTAAAAAACCTAATCTAGATTCCTCTTCTCTCTCCAGCTTTCGACCTATTTCAAATCTTCCTTTTATTTCAAAGATCATGGAGAAAGCTGTATTGGCTCAATTACAAACTTTTCTGTCAAACAATTCAATCAATGACGTTTTTCAATCTGGCTTTAAAGTTTTACATAGCACCGAATCTGCTCTTTTAAAAGTCCTAAATGATATATATCTTATCACAGATTCTGGTAAACCTTTGGCTCTGGTCCTCTTAGATCTAAGTGCTGCTTTTGACTTAGTTGACCACAGCATTCTTTTGTCACGCCTGGAGTCTTGTGTGGGACTTCGTGGGTCTGTCTTACAGTGGTTTCACTCTTATCTGTCAGATAGATGTTTTACTGTACAGTTAGGACAATATTCATCCTCCAATAAGCAGCTTGGTTGTTGTGTCCCTCAGGGATCAATCCTTGGGCCTGTGTTATTTTCTTTATATTTGCTCCCTCTGGCTGCTATTTTTAAAAAACATGGTGTCTCGTTTCATTTTTACGCCGACGATACCCAACTTTACCTTCCCTTGCAACGCAATAATGAATCTTCTCTTCAGCCGCTGTTAGATTGCCTGAATGATCTTAAGTCATGGCTGTCAAACAATTTTCTACACTTAAATGAAAACAAATCGGAGTTTATGTTGTTCGGCCCCAATGAAAACGTCCCGGGTTACGTATGTAACCCTAGTTCCCCGAAGGGACGGACGCTGCGTGAAATCGCAGTGGGAACGCCCTCAGCGTGACGCGTCTGAAGCATGAATGAAATCAGTCAATGGAGAGAATGAGCGTACGGCGAGTGACGTCATCGACCAGGAAGCTATAAATATCCCCTGAGTACACAACACGCCAGCTTAAAAGTTACTGAAGCAGCGACCCAAGGGGATGCCGAGAGTATGGCAGGACACGCAGCGTCCGTCCCTTCGGGGAACTAGGGCTACATACGTAACCCGGGACGTTCCCCTTCAGGGACTACCGCTGCGTGAAATCGCAGTGGGAACGCAATACCCACATCCCCATACGACCAAATCCCCGTCGTGTGTCATTAGGAGACACAAACCGACGAGAGAACCTGAGCCCCGGGAGTGGAGCTAAGATCGAGGGAATAAAATCTAACGAAAGTGTTCGGTGAGGACCAGCCTGCCGCATCACAAACGTCCTGAAGAGAAGCTCCTGAAAGAAGAGCTGTAGAAGCAGCCATACTCCGGGTGGAATGAGCCCTTACAGCCAAAGTGAAGGCTGATGGGCCGAACCATAAGCAAGTGGGATGGCCTCGACCACCCACTTGCTCATCCTTTTTCTAGATGCAGGACACCCTTTCTTAGGTGACCCAAACAGACGAACATTTTTTCCGATCTCCTCCACAGGGCAGCTCTGTGGACGTAAGCATCAAAACCCAAACTGGGCACAGCAAATTAATTTTCTCCTGGTCTGACGTCAGAAAAGGCGGAGGACAGAAAACCTGCAGAACTATAGGTCTAACTGAAACAGTTGGAACCTTAGGAACATAACCTGGTCTCGGAAAGAGAAAGGCCTTAACCAACCAGGAGCAAATTCCAGGCACGAGGGAGCCACCGAAAGTGCTTGAATATCTCCAATTCTTTTTAGAGATGAGAAAGCGAGAAGAAGGATAGTCTTTAGAGTAAGAAACTTTTCCGAAACTTCCTCGATGGGCTCGAAAGGAGCAAGGGAGAGACCTTCTAAGATGACGGCCAGATCCCAAGCTGGTACCCTTGTGCGAACTGCAGGCCTCAGCCTCAAGGTGACACGAAGGAAGCGAGACATAAGCGGGTGTTTCCCGAGGGAACCTCCACTTGAAGGGTTGTGGTAGGCAGCTAAGGCCGCCACATACACCTTCAGTGTGGAGTGGGATAACCCTGTGGAGAGACGGTCCTGCAGGAAATCCAGGACTGTACCAACCGGGCAGTTAACTGGGT
The DNA here is from genome assembly GCF_051911475.1 of Siphateles boraxobius. Lineage (NCBI taxonomy): Eukaryota > Metazoa > Chordata > Actinopteri > Cypriniformes > Leuciscidae > Siphateles > Siphateles boraxobius. The sequence goes on from NW_027508734.1 coordinate 13,247,883, forward strand.
CCTGCTGGCGCTCTCCACACCAAGAGGTGAAAAGTTTCCACCTCGCGGCATATAACTTCCTCGTGGAGGGAGCTATGGATCGGAGGATGGTCTCAACGACCTCAGCCGAGAGACCAGAATCTATGAGCTGGGCCCCCTCAGAGGCCAAGCCCACAGCCTCCATAGCTCTAGACGGGGGTGAAAGATCGACCCACTCGCCTGAGAGAGCAGATCTCTCCTGATCGGTATCTCTAGGGGAGAGCCGTTGAGGAGAGACACTAGGTCCGCAAACCATACCCGGGCCGACCAGAACGGGGCTATTAGCAGGAGACTGAGCCCGTCCCGGCGAACCCTCTCCAGAACTCCTGGGAGCAGAGCGATCGGGGGAAAAGCGTACAAGCGTGACCTCGGCCACGGATGTACCATCGCATCCAACCCCAGCGGGGCTGGATGGCTGAGAGAGAACCACAGCGGGCAGTGTGATATTTCTCGAGAAGCAAATAGGTCTACCTCGGCAAGACCGAAATGTTTCCATAGGAGTTCCACCACCTCGGGGTGAAGACTCCATTCCCCGGGCCTCGGCCCCTGTCTTAACAGGATGTCTGCCCCCTGATTTAAATACCCCGGGAGATAAAAGCTCTCAGAGAAAGAATTTTCCCCTGGGACCATAGAAGGATCTGACGTGCCAGTTTGTAAAGCGGGCGAGAACGCAAACCCCCCTGATGGTTGATATAAGAAACCACCGATGTGTTGTCTGTCTGGACAAGAACATGGTGGCCCCTTAGGTCTGGGAGGAAGTGTTTCAGAGCCTGAAACACCGCCAACATCTCTAGGCAGTTTAAGTGCCACAGACGATGATGGTCCTCCCACAGACCCTGAGCCCACCCGTGAGAGAGGCATCTGTCATTAGCATAACGCGACGACAAGGAGCTCCTAACACAGGGCCTTGGGACAGAAACCAAGGATCTTTCCACATGATCAGGGCGTGATGACACCGTCGCAAACTCACGATCATGCGAAGCGGATTTCCCCTCGGGGAGAATCCCTTGGTCCTGAGCCACCACTGTAACAGTCTCTTGTGCAAGAGGCCTAAAGGTATCACGTTGGACGCAGCTGCCATGAGACCTAGCAGTCTCTGGAACTGTTTTACAGTGGATGACTGGCCTAGCTTGACCTGATCTACTGCAGCGAGAATCAAAGCAATACGAGCAGGTGACAATCGTGCCTGCATCGTCGTTGAATCCCACACTACACCTAGAAAAGTGGTTCTCTGTAATGGAGAAAGAACACTCTTTTTGGCGTTGAGCCTCAGCCCCAGTCACTTGATATGAGCAAGAACGACATCTCGGTGCCGAACCGCCTGTTGTTCCGATTGAGCTAGAATCAAGCAATCGTCTAAATAGTACAGAAAGCGGATGCCCTGTAACCTCAGCGGGGCTATAGCAGCATCCGTACACTTCGTGAATGTTCGGGGTGACAGTGCTAGGCCGAACGGAAGAACCCGATATTGGTACGCTTCGCCCCCGAAAGCGAACCTCAGGAACTTCCTGTGTTGAGGGAGGATAGATACATGGAAGTAAACGTCCTTTAGATCTATCATGACAAACCAGTCCTCGGATCTGATTTGAACATCCCCAGTGACAGACACAGCGCCCTGTAACGTACTGGCAGGGAACAGCTGGTCTGGGCACTCCACAACCCTCCTCGGAGGGGGCGAGCGTCCCTCGGGAAATCGCTCGCCGAGTCTCTCTACGCCCTGTGAATGCAGGGTTAGTAGAGCAGACCACTGAGGGCATCGGAAAAGACAGGGCACCGTGTTCTTGTGCAGTGAACTCAGGTCTTTCACTATAGGGACCACCCTCAGAACCCTGACGTTCAGAACGTCAGGATTTTTTTTTTTTTTTTCGATGAAGTAGTATCCTAACTCCCTGCTGGGTGGGGGACCCATTCGCTCGCCGAGTCTCTCTACGCCCTGTATAGGCAGGGTTAGTAGAACAGACCCCTGAGGGCATCGAGAAAGACAGGGCACCGTGTTTTTGTGCGGTGAACTCAAGTTTTTCCCGATGGGGACCACCCTCAGAGTCCTGACGTTCAGCCCGTCAGGACTTTTTCGACGCGGCATTTCTGGCGACAATGACTGTCCTCAGATCAGTCCTGCCCCGAGAAGGCCGCGCCGGAGAGCACCCCGCCTCGTCCCTCCAGTTTCTCTGCAGGGGGGCACGAGACGTGACACTCCGCTTCTGCTGTGCTCTTTTTGAAGACGAACTCGACGAAAGACTTTGCTCTGGTTGAACATTCTGCGTGACAGACACAGTGCCCTGTAACGGCGCACCGGCAGGGAACGACTGGTCTGAACACACTAGAACCCTCCTTAGAGGCGGCGAGCGTCCCTCGGGAAAGCACTCGCCAGACCCTTCTACTCCCTGTTTCGGCAGGGTTAGTAGGATGGGCCCCTGAGGGCGCCGGGAGAGACAGAGCACCCTTAAGGGAGGTGAACGCAAGTCTCTCTCGGCGGGGACCCCCCTCAGATTTCCTTTGAGCAGGTCGGCCTGAAAAGCCTGCATAAAAGTCATCGTATGCAAACATGCAGCCGCCTGCCGAGCCACCGAGTAAGCCTTGCCCATTTTTTTTTTTTTTTTTTTTTTCAGCACAGAGGTATATATATTTATTTATTTATTTATTTTTTGGTGGAAGAGCCGGTGCTTTAAGTGAAGACGATGAAGCAGGAGAGAGATAGCTCGCAAGAGTCTCCTCCGCCTACAGTATCGTCACATAACCAGCAGATTTAGCACCAACAATGTTACCATAAGCATTGGACTGATTTGTGTAAATTCTGCTTGAAACCGGTCTAACCCAGGTCTTTGAAAACTCAGCATGAAGATCTGGGAAGAACGGTAAGCACCGGCTAGAAGGTTGAGGTCGTGCAGACAGAAATCTATCATCTAGATTGCTTTTAATTCTAGAAACCTGTCTATCAGCTGGCCACTCGATACTGTTATTTTATTATTATTTTTTTTTTTTAGCTTTTCAACAGCCCGAGATAATACATCCATCAAACCTTCTTCATTTGCAGTATAATGTGATAAACTAGTTTTCTCTGATAATAAACTTTCGACATCCAGCTCCTCAGAACTGGAAAATCTCAATTCAACATCATCATGTGCCTCCACCCGGGCAGAAGTAACCGCCGCAGCGCGTGCTTCCAGAGCCGGGTGAGAGGCACTAGATCTCGTCGGAGATAGCTGAGATAGGGCGGAGCCCGTCTCAACGTCGCCAGCGAGATCCATCTGCGAGCCCCAAGACAAGCGCCGCCGCTCTGCCTCAACAGAAGCGGGACCCGAGCCTCGGGGAGCTCGCAGCAAATCACTCTCCTCGAAGAGCGATCGCCGCGAGCGCAGAGTTCTCAAGGGAAAACGCTCGCAATGCTGACAATCGACTCCCTCGAGAGCCGACTGGGCATTGCTGCACTCCCAAACAAGCCACACTTAGCTCGTGTGAATCCCCACCCGTGATGTGCCGAGTACAGGGGGGAACACACTTCTTATACTGCTCGCTCATATTGGTTTTTTTATATAAAATATATATAGTGAAAACTCCTGACAAAACAGACAAACACAATCGACAGATTCAGACACACACAGAGCTGCTGAAGTAACTAAAAGCTGGCGTGTTGTGTACTCAGGGGATATTTATAGCTTCCTGGTCGATGACGTCACTCGCCGTACGCTCATTCTCTCCATTGACTGATTTCATTCATGCTTCAGACGCGTCACGCTGAGGGCGTTCCCACTGCGATTTCACGCAGCGGTAGTCCCTGAAGGGGAACTGTGTTTTTAACTTTGATCTAGGCCCTCTTACCCCGTACAAAACAAAGTGTGCCAGGAATCTGGGCTTCCTATTTGACACTAGTTTAAAATTTGATAAACAGATTTGTGCTGTTGTTAAGTCATGCTTTTATCAACTGCGCCTTCTCAGTAAAGTAAAGTCCATTCTATCAAGAAGTAATTTAGAAATAGCTATTCATGCGTTCGTTACTTCTAGGCTTGACTACTGTAATTCTTTGTATTATGGCATTTCTCAGGCATCAATCTCCCGTCTGCAGATGGTTCAAAACGCAGCTGCTCGACTGCTTGAAGGGAAGCGTAAGTTCGATCACATAACTCCTATTTTAATGTCTCTGCACTGGCTTCCGGTTAAGTATAGGATAGAGTTCAAAATTTTATTATTCGTCTACAAAGCTTTTAACAATCTAGCACCGCAATACCTAACTGATCTCTTGGTACCGTATACCCCTTCTAGAAACCTGAGATCCATTGACCATGGCCTTCTAACTGTCCCTAAAGTAAAACTAAAAAAACGTGGTGACCGCGCCTTTGCCGCTGCTGGACCGAGGCTGTGGAACAGCCTTCCTCTGTCTATTAGGCAGCTCCATCTATCTCCACTTTTAAAACTCAGCTTAAGACTTATTTGTTCTCTTTGGCTTTTAACACTATATAGCTACCTTCTGTTTGAAAATGAATGTTTATTGATTACCTATTTTTGTTTGTATTCATAAATGCTAGGTCTGTGTGTCTTTTATTCTGTGTAAAGCACTTTGGTCAACCTTGGTTGTGTCGTAAATGTGCTCTATAAATAAATGATTGATTGATTGATTGATTGACTGTATGGCACCGTTACTTTTGTATTTTTAGAACGATTGTAGCCAAATATCTGTCTGTCACCGGAACTATTAACCCAAAACGAACACTAAACATTGGCGATACTAGCCAAATCAAACACACAACCATAGCATGCCTGTAGATAAACAAGCATGTAGATAAACATAAAAGCTCTAATCAAAGAATAATTTACACTAATTCCAAGTTCGCTGTTGAGATTTAAAAAAAAGTTTGTAACATTAGGTGTTTGTCGGAATAACGTTAAGTATGAATGAGCAACAAACTAGTTTCCAGAGCCAAACAGCGTTGGCATTTGTTTACTTCCTTGCTACTACGTACAATTAACAATACGAACTATTACAGGAAAACACATCGACGAAAAATAAATCATACTTACAGGTTGTGGCCCGTAAACAACAGCTTCTGTTCTTAACCATTGATCCCTAACTCCCGCGACCCTAGGAAGGCTGAACAAAGTGGAGCTGCAATCCGGATGAAAAAAACTTTGAATTTTTTCTTATAGAAGTCCTATTATGAGATTTTTGATTATATCATTTATATGGCTTCTTACTATGATAAAAATCTTTCTTTAATTTTGATTAGTTTATAAACATGGCACTAAAATGCCATTATATTCTAGTATTTTTGTCATATTAATATAATAGAAATATATCTTAGTTGCATCTAATTCTATGTTTTGCATAATTCAAACTCATTATTATATCTGAATATTCCCCAATTTTTCTTCTTCTTCAATATTTAGAGTAATCCTTTGAGCTGAGTAATGTCAGCATGCTTTGGTGATCTAGCATAAAAGTCACTATTAGCTAAAATTCAAAATGAATTAAAAAGTTTTCTCAATTATTATACAGGTTTGCAACCACGTGGTGACCGTAAATGATAAGAGTAAATGATGACAGAAAATTATATATTGTGGAATATCCATTTAAGTTATTTATTTATTTATTTTCCTATGATGCCATAGGATTGCTAATTTGAGTTCTATTGATGCCAAAGAACAGCGATTCCCAAACTGTTTGTCAGGGGACCCCGATTTTACAAGTCAAATGTTTCACGCTTCATATTTGTTGCTTTTTAATCTATTAGGTGCCATTCACAATCTTGGTCTTGAGATGTTAAATGTCTTTATTATTATCTTTTTGGTTAATGATTTTTTTAAACTCAGCTAGGTTGGTTGTTTCTGTTTCTGTGTTTATAGTGCAAATACACTCAAATGGGTCAAATATGGTCAAACCCAACTGTTGGTGTACATTTTTAAGTTACATTTCTAAACCCAGTGGTTGGGTTTGTCTATATTTGAAACAACCCAGCATTTTTTTAGAGGATAGGTTTGGTGACTCCAAAGAGAGCACTGTTACCACTGGTGCGAGGCTTTTGAAGTTCCTATGATGCCATAGATAGATGATGCCATATCATTTGATTTTAATCTAAAAAAATAAAAATATATAGCCAACTCAAGAACCTAAACAGCAAATATTGGTTATTCCTTGATGAACCTATTGTGTTGCAAAGAACCAGTGAAGAACCATTACCATAGAGCTTTCTTTCTTGTTCACAGTGTTGGGAAGACAGTCGTGAGAATGAAAGCGAGTGTACTGAGAGTGTCTTTGAGACCAAGCAGATGTTGTCAGGCATTAACTTCCCCTTGACCAGATGCAGTTTTAGTTCCAAAGCCAATAGCATTACTAACAAAAAAGGGCTTATTGTCCAATAGATCAGCCCCTGAGAGACCGCCGAAGACCATCCACCAGTGACTGTCTATTCCTTATTATCCTCATCAAAACTCAACTGCGATTGCCAATGTGCGTTGCTAGGGTGCAGAAACAAGCACAGGGTAAAGCCGGAAGTCTCTTAAACAGTCTGTGTCCATAAAAACAACTGTAGCCTTACTCCGTTGTTTTTCTTGGGGTGTGACCCAAGTTTGTTGAAGGAGCCGTTAACTCTGTGATGGCAGTACTATTAGCTAGATATTTTTTTTGAGTAACATGAGTAACAAGTACTTACTTACCCATGCAAAACTTACCATCATGACTGTAAAGTGCTCGGGGTGTTTGCTAGAGTGTTGCTAAGTGGTTGCTGGGGTGTTTTACGTGGTTGCTAGGTGGCTACCAGGTTGCTCTGGGGGATTGCAAGGGCATTGCTAGGTGGTTGCTAGGGTGATGGTTGCTATGGCATTGCTGTGTAGTTACAACTGTTTTTCGCCTACTATATAGTAGTGTTGTCAAAAATATCGATATTTCGATAAATATCGATACTGAAATATCTGAACGGTACCAATACTAATTTCCCGAAGTATCGATACACCAATACTAGCCGAGCAGTCACTTTCACTTCTCTCCAAAGGCGCGTTGACAAACACCACACGTGACGCACTCGTCTCATTCGCTCTGGTTAAATAGCAAAAATGAATGGAAAGATGGCGAGTGCGGAGTCCCCGCGACCGGCTTTGGTTGATTGATAAAGAACACCGCGAGCGGGCATGTCGGAGTCGGAGAATGGCGTGGACAGGACACGCGCTACACACCGCGAGCGGGCATGTCGGAGAATAGCGCGGACACGCGCTTCACACTGCGAGCAGGCTGCGGGCACCCAAAAGATTGTTTGACTATCAATATCCCTCTCATCACTCATTTTGTAAAATTATTTTATAGATGAAAACATTTAAGGAATTGCCTCCAGGGGTACCATTTAGCAAGCATATGCTCAGCATCAGGGGTGTTTGTTTTTTGGACAGACCTGCACCACTGCTAAAAACATCCTAACACTGTAACTCTTCTCATTTTAACTTTTCTGAAACATTAACCAAGATGGCCTAGTATTGTTGTTGATATGAGTCTGTGTTTCGTTTTTTCACTGTAATTCTTAAAGTTAACATAATCTGACTGAGGAATCGTAGACAAGTAAATATTGTAACTGTGGTCAGATGTAAATTAACTTGTGTCTGTTTAACTTTATTCAAAAATTAATATTTAATTCTGCAATTTGCCTTCATTAGCGATTATCATCAATTTGATTACACATATACTAATTAAACTAAACTGAGCTAGACCATGGCATCTCTGAATTCAATAATGAAATGCCTTTAACTGAAAATTGAATGTTTAACCTAATTATTATACATTACTGACACTCTATCCTCCAATTTGATACAGTTAAGTGCTTCGACACAATCTGTATTATTAAAAGCAATATATAAATAAAGGTAACTTGACTAGATGCTGATCCAGTGAGCATTGTTTCCACGTGTGATGCACACACGTTTGCGTTTAAATCTGTTCATCAAATTAAGTTAATGTATTAACCAGCATTTATGACCGATGACCAATGCATTTGTTACAGTATATTTTAATCTTTGATAACAGTAGGTAATAAAAACACAACGGATCATGTTAGCTCTGGTCCAATGAAAAAATATTAACAGATAGAACTCAGGACATTTTTGTTCATGTAAAATATACCTCATTGTCATGTTCTAGACTTGTAATATTTAGCTTTAAATAAAAAAAAGACCCCCTTAATATTGTGGCAGTTTTTTTCTCTGTGGTATCGAAAATGGTATCGAATATCGATATTTTTCAAGGTATCGTATCGAAGTTAGAAATTCTAGTATCGTGACAACACTACTATATACTAGGGATTCGAGAAGTATGCAATTTCGGATGCAGCCATCGTCTTAGGTTGTGTTTGGGTTCATTCAATATTCCCTATGTTAACTGTAAAGCCAAGCTTCTAAACTTTAAAACGACACCTGTATTGGATAAACAAGCTGTTGTTAAGTAACGTGATAACTTAGTTGGGCCCCCAGCTTCGTGATTAATCGATTAATTGTTTATTAATTTAAACAATGATCGATTATGGGGATTTATGCAAATTGACACCGCTAGTGTAAACAATAGTAATAGTAATGCTTGTCAGTTCTGATGTACTGTAAACCTGTAGTAGCACCTAATATGTTCCCTCTAATTGTACAATACCTCTTAAAGAGATATTGTGTAGGAATTTCTCACATCTAGCGGTGAAATAATTGCATTCAAACGAATTGTGCTCTCTAGCGCTTCGCTTTTTCAAATGGGTGTTGCATCTACGGTAGCTGTTATGTACCAAAAAGCTATGACAGGATTGTCTTCTTATAGCACTTCGTCGAGTTTTCCTTCGGGTGAACAGGTTTGTTATTTCAAACAAACTGCAACTTGACACAACGAACAAACGAATGTTACAGTATGAATAATAACAGTGCAATGCAGCCTTTTAAACTTGCCGGGGCAGTGACAAGCGCCTCTCACTGCTCTGCTCCTCCGTTTCTGATGCTTTCAGTTACGTGACGCTGGCTCTGAACGAAAACGCGTTGTGGAAACGCGTTGGCCTAGTACTTTTTGACCCTCTCTGCTATTATAGTTTTTCAAGATGGCGGAACGACATGGAAGCCTCCGTGGACCTACCCGCCACATGTATATAAAGATAATAAATTCTTTGTTTACAAGGATAAGTCAGATAATTGGCAGAGGTATTTGTACACCATTGAGGACATATTTATAAAAATAAAATAAAAATAATGATTTTAAATAATAAAATACCTAAAAAACTACACATTGTACCTTTAAAGATGCTAGTCACAGATCCAGGGTTTAATTCAAGAGGAACTACATGCTTTAGAGTTATTTTGTATTCTGTATGTCATTTTAGATACAAACCATCTTCCAGGTCACCCCACACCACCCTTCCATTACCCAGAAATCTCTCTACCCCTCCACATCCCCATACTTTAGCACATAAGAGGAAAAATAACAGCCCTAATGTCCTTGAGAAGTTACTAAGGATATCACATCACTAGGGAAATGTAGCCTAATTTTCTGCTTATATTTAATAAATGGCAACAAGGCTGACGACATGTGCCAATTGAGGCCATAACATCGTTTGCTGCTGTTTTTGAGCTGTTTTTGGCTGGGATTTGCATAAGACTGGACTTTTGGCATTGAGAAACATGAAATGAAATGGGTGAGAAGCTAATGTATTTGGCCCATGGGGTAAAGGCAGCAGGGGACTGAAGGCGACCCTCCCAGCCCTGTGTTTTACTTTGTGGTACCGAGTCTGATTCTGGGTGACACGTGGTAATTATTGGGTTTCACTATGGCAAGCTTTACTACTATTGCATTAATACTTGGGGTTAAAGATATGAATACATTTTTGACTGTACTTTCAGAGGAATGATTCCTCAAATCGTGTATTTTTTAGAAGAGAGGTGTGCTATTACTTTTCAGACTTCGATCAGACTTCCGGATCCCATTGACTTACATTTAAGTAGGGACTAATTTTGGATTCTCTTTATGCTGTTTAAGTTATGTGAATACAGTGAAGTTCATGTATGGCAGTAAATATGTTTATATCCCCTCAAATTATAAATGTTTGAATAAATCTACTAGTTTGCAATACTTTTTTGATTTAGTGCTTTTGGCACAGTTAAACACATTATTCAGGTTGGTTATTAATAATTTAACAACAACTATCAACTGTAATTTATATATATTGATGTCAAGTTATCTTAAAAACGATGTTGCGGTTAATTGGCTTGATTGTAATAATCATAAATCTTTGTTCTTTGTTTTCAAACTTCTTTGCAGGCATTGTTACGTGTCAGGAAAAGCAGTCTCATTAAGATTGCCTTGCAGTAATTATGTCTGATTATACTCTGACCTCTGTCATTAGCTCAGCGTTGAGAGCCTGACACGATGAAGGAGAGCGTGTGTTGGCCATTCATTGTTTTAATTGAGATGCTTTTCAGCACTGTGTGGTTTGGAGATCAGCCAAATGCTGCGATTTGCACTCTGTCCGACCCGATCGACCTTATTCAGGGACTGAGAAGCACATAAAAATGAAAGTTTAAATAGAGTGAAGATTCATTGCCATTTCCATACATTTAGGTTATGTAATTTTTCAAGAATTGTAAAAATTGTTGTCATTAAACTTTACTGAATGTCCAAAACAAGGAAAAAATGGCCAACACGTGAAGATGGATCAGGTGATTAGTAACCACATAGCATATTTAATATATATAATGTTATAATGTTAAAGTTGTTTTATTTGAATATAATTTAATTTTGTTTTTATATATTTAATTACATATTTGGAATATATATATGTAATTATATTTTTAAATATATAAAGGCATCAACACTTGCTAACACTAATTGCATTTATTGTAATTTCACATTTGTATTAGCAAATGCATTTTTATGCGTTCATGTATTTTGCACTTTTTATTATAATCCATTAATTCATTCACATATTCATTCATTTTGCATTGGAAAGTGCACTTTTTCTTTCTTTTCTAGGCTTTGAAAAATATTTCTCATAATGAATTTTCCAAGCGGCGAGTTTGGGGTAGATGGAGGCTTAGTTCATTTTTCTCGCCAAATGATTCACGGCAGACTCATATTCATCTCATCTCGTTTACGTTTTTGCTCTCACTTCCAAAATTACATGAGGATTAATTAGCAGCATGGGAATTAGTATCACTAAACTCTTTCACAGCAGGCAGAGGAAGGGCCAAACACTGAGCAAATGTTTGGATCCGCGGGATTAATGATCGCTGGTGTGTTTAACTTGATGTAGTACAATTGGTGTCTATGGATTTGAGAGTGCAACTTTTTGCAAATATAAATGGATTTGTTTTAACAGTTAGCTCATAATATTGCTTGTATTTATGTATTCAGCTGCATATGATGTTTTTGCTTTTTCGCTGATGTTTTTTGGCATGTTTTTTCCTTATATATGACTCTTCCAGAGGGAAAATTGGTTTTCAAACGACAAGTTCATGAGATCGCTTGGGGTAAAATAGATATTGACACAGTGCGCAGGTCACTTGGTCTATTAAGGACATTAAAACATCTGGTTCTGTGCTGTCCCTCTTACTTAACCCGTTTCACCACTTTCAAGTATAAATGGATCATTGACTAAAGTAATACTCATATTTTAGGAATTTCTATAAACACAGTGAGGCACCAGCTGTTTGTGCAATTTAGTAGTCTCACTCAGTTTAATATTACTGTGACTACCCTTCGGAAAAGACTAGCATTATGTTGTGTTTTGACTGGTCATACAGAAGTAAAATGGGTTTGTTGGGACAGAAATAAGAAGACAGGACATGATGGAAAGCACTAGTGCTCTGTATTTGCCTATTTACACAGAAGAAACCTGTTCTGGCCAAAGATGTGACAAGTTGTATTTAGTGTGGTCTATGATTGCTCACAATATGCTGTAAATAATTTCATAATTTCTGTGCACAATTACAGTTGCAAAAATGCAACATTTTTCATCTCTCATTTGTATTAAATTGAGCATTTCTCATTCCACTTGCTCTGCTGTCAATCCCACAATTCCCATTGCGAGCCTGCTGCTCAGCAAGCCTCCTACAGCATATAGCAGTGGTTCCCATCCGGTCTTATTTCAGGAAACATACTCTTCCAAATGTTTTTTCTTACAAAACTGACCTTAAAATCAAACATTGGTAATCCATGCATGAGGCACTTCACCAAAAACAGATGCAAAATGTAAATCAGAAGAATTTTAACCTCCCTTATCCATTTTATTTTTTTTTGCTGTAGTTTGTGATAAAGTTAATAAAATGTTGTTGTTTGCATTTAGCATTGTTTCTTTCTGTGGTCAGCAGCCAACCAGAAACAGATCTGTGAGTGTGAACCATTTTCGAGTCATAACTGACCATTTGAGAACCACTGCATTAGGGAATGAATTATAAACGGGCGTTCAGCTCGGCTCACTTCACATCAGTGTACACCGAGGGTTAGAACTTTACTTTTATTGTGTCAAACACTTGAACATGCTGATATATTCCATCTTCTGGATCCGAGTCCAAGCCTTGACTTTTTGTATTCCTTCTTTGAAACACTGAACTTGAAATCTGAATGTACGTGAATGAGCTCTATACTAGAGAGCAGATGAAGCTAGCACACATTTGCCAATGTAAATATTGAACCTGCAAGATGTTTTCCATTGGGTGCTTTCGAGCCAAGCAAGGAATCTCAAAGATGAGTTTAATAAGGTGCTTTCACTGAAGGGTAATGGTGATGGAAAGCATGCAATTTTATTCACCGGAACTAATCAGCTAGTGGTTTCATTTGTTTCACAATTTCCTACTATTTCTGTACATCACTGTATAAGTATAATTGCTCGTCAGAGTTTACTGACATATAATCAGCCATTGAATTGGTTATATAGTTAGTATACGAAGCTAACCTAGCTACACACACACACACACACAGACACACACGCACGCACGCACACACGCACGCGCACACACACACACACACACACACACACACACACACACACACACACACACACACACACACACACACACACACACACACACACACACACACACACACACACACACACACACACACATATTTATATATTCTAGGAATATTTTGCTAACATTTCCATTAACTTATTAAAACGTTATTTCTGAATATTCACTGAATTTTCCAAAAAAAAAATTAATATATATTTTAAAAATGTTTTTCTCTGTTTTATATACGAATGTTAAGGTAACATTCCATTTTATAATTTTGTAAACATAATTTTTGTAGAACATTATTTAAGATCACAGATAACTTTGAATCTCTTAAAGGGTTAGTTCACCCAAAAATGAAAATTAAGTCATTAATTACTCACCCCCATGCTGTACCAACCCCGTAAGACCTTCGTTCATCTTCGGAACACAAATGAAGATATTTTTGATTAAATCTGAGAGGTGGATCACTGCTACATATGCTGCCAGAGGGAATGAAACTTGACGGCCCAGAAAGTCATTAAAGAACATGTTTAAATATTCCATGTGCCTACAGTGGCTCAACTATAAGTTTATCAAGCGACGAGACTACTTTTTTCCCGGAAAAAACCCCATAAATAACGACTTTATTCGACTATTCCTTTTCTTCCTTGTGGGCCTGAGACGAGAGTTCAAGAGATTTCCACGACGCATGCGCGAGAACTGAGAAGAGGACGTTCTTCTTCTAATACTTCTTGTTCAGTTCTCGCGCATGCGTCGTCGAAATCTCTTGAACTCTCGTCTCAGGCCCACAAGTAAGAAAAGGAGTAGTCGAATAAAGTCGTTATTTATGTTTTTTTTTTCGGAAAAAAGTATTCTCGTCGCTTGATAAACTTATAGTTGAGCCACTGTAGGCACATGGAATATTTAAACATGTTCTTTAATGACTTTCTGGGCCGTCAAGTTTCATTCCCTCTGGCAGCCTATGTAGCTGTGATCCACCTCTCAGATTTCATCAAAAATATCTTCATTTGTGTTTCGAAGATGAACGAAGGTCTTACGGGGTTGGTACAGCATGGGGGTGAGTAATTAATGACTTAATTTTCATTTTTGGGTGAACTAACCCTTTAAAGTTCAACTCTTTGCACTCCCCCCTATGGATGGTTCCAATATTGCATCATCATAATTATTTAAAAAAAATCTATAAGTTCTGGAGCTCAGAACTATACATATATGGTATCTCAGCTTTCAGCTTTCTTGACAACCCCTTAAGTTTTGCATTTATGTTACATCTGATTTCCACCGAATTCACCGATCCAACACTTTATAGTAACATAGTTATCAAAAGAACCACGAAGATTGAAATGACTCCTACGAACAAGTAAACACATGCATCATATTCCTGCTCCGATCACTACTTCTGTGTGCAGCTGCTAGCTTCAAACGCTATATCAACTCTTTCTTTGTGTTGTTTTCTTCAAAATGAGACTATTTTCACTTGTCTGTGAGCATGCATGGCCAAACGACATTGTAATATGTGTCAGATGTGCAGATCAAAACATGTGATGCAGCCCAAAAGTTGTATTACCCGTAGTTTCTATGATCTTTGTTAGCCGCGATTGTTGATGACATCATCACATATTGCTTCTTACATCATTAAATCTGACGATCTTAGCTCTCCATAGACATGTGGATCAAGCTTCTAGACAATTCAGAGCCCAAGATCTCCCTATCCAAAGTTGAGGAGGCGAGGCCACCAAGCACGATTTGATCATGGCACCCTGCAGGGCGTCCAGTTGAGTTAGGAGTTTATGTCAGGCTAGTTGGAGTTTTTTTATGAATCATTGTGTTGGAATTGGTTGGGACAATTTGTCTTTGCACAATGGCAAACACAAAAGGTATTTTTTTTTGGTGTGAAATCGTTTTTGGGGGATTTTGATCATCTGAGTGACTGAATCTTGCAGCGACGATAGCTTTTACTGGAAGAACATTTGTTCATAACTTTGAGAGAACTTTCTGTGTTAGTTGGGAAACTTGCTTGCCAAGCAACAAGCTAATCATAATTTTAAGTAGTTAAAGACATCATGAAATGGAAATTCAGCCAATTTGCATTTCATTTTTTCAATTAATATGCAAACTACACTGCTTCACTGACATTTTTTTTTTTTTTACAAATAATACCATTATTGCACTTCTCTGGGAAAAAGTGTTAAAATGTGTAAGGAATTGTTGATTTTTTTAGTTGTTGTTCATTTAGTTAAACTTTCTTGAAATATAGTGTGTGTGTGTCTGTCTCTGTGTGTGTGTGTGTGTGTGTGTGTGGTGGTGGTGGTGGTGGTGGTGGGGGGGGGGGGGTTACGTTTTTGGAGGTTGAATTGTCATTGTATTGCAAGAGCTGTGAAAGGATTCTTCAGAAATCTATATGAAAGCAAATTGTCAGTGAACTGTTCCTTTAAAGGGACAATGTGTAGTTTAGTAGGTATTTTATTATCTAAAATCAATATTTCTATTCACAAATATGTCCTCAATGGTGTACAAATATCTCTGCCAATTACCTGACTTATCCTCGTAAACGAAGAATTTATTATCTTTATATACATGTGACGGGTAGGTCCACTAAAAGTACTAGGCAAACGCGTTTCCACAACGCGTTTAGTTCAGAGCCAGCGTCTCGTAACTGAAAGCAGCAGAAACGGAGGAGCAGAGCAGAGCAGTGAGAGGGTTTGTCACTGCCCCGGCAAGTTTAAAAGGCTGCATTGCACTGTTATTTTTGATGGCGGAGCATACATATGCCGAGCCACAGGAGAAGTTGAAATTACAAACCTGTTCACCCAAAGGAAAACTCGACGAAGTGCTATTAGAAGACATCCCATCATAGCTTTTTGGTACATAACAGCTACCGTAGATGCAACACGCATTTGAAAAAGCGAGGCGCTGGAGAGCACAATTCGTTTGAATGCAAAATACAATTTCACCGCTAGATGGGAGAAATTCCTACACAATGTCCCTTTAAGCCTTATTTTAAATATCAGAATTGACTGCTGTGTGTGGTGTTCCTTTTCACTTCTAGTATGAATTGATAAGCTTTTAAGTGACAGAAAAGTTTTTTTTATTACGTAGTATTACCTTATTCTGCTACCTTGCTCAAGATGAGTGAAATTGCAATCGGGTGAAACGTCATAACTCAAATGTGGTCTTGCAGATGTGCTTTTCAGCTATGGTAGGAACATTTAAGGTCTATGAACTGTGAATTTTTGCTTTGCCACAGCTTTATTTTTATTCGCCATCTTGTGTTGGCACCAGCACAATGGTGCAAGATGTCTCGGTGCAATCTTCTGTATAAGAGAGGGGTTGTGTTGGATCTGGTGGAGCTCGTCTTGTGTTTTCTCATTTGTGAGTGTGTGGTTGTAAGTGATATCCTAGAGGGAATGTCGGGAGGGAGAGAAGAATGAGGTTTTTCTTGTTTAGCTTTTTCATCACACTGATCTTGTCCATGATAAAGAGTTATTAGTTTGGAAGCCCTTCCAGCTTTGTTTAACCTTGCGTTGGATAGGAAGAAATCATTTAATCAAAACAGACCTCCCAGTCTGAATGGTTTGATGAGCATATTTGGAGCATTATCCAGATTTTTGCCGACTAAGAAGCAGAGAAGTTTTCACATTTTTAGCATTTCGTTACAGCAGGGGTCGGCTTTTTTGGCATCCAGTTTCATTTCAGGCTTGATTTGGCCCTAGGATTGGTTTATATCTTTTTCACATTATGATGAATGCAAATTTCTGTGGTTTTTATGCCTCAGTGACATCTACAGGACAGTTAGCACCTGCTAATGCTAGCCGTTAACTCTGCAGGAATTTCACGTTGCATTTGAATTCTTTCCTTTAGGGAATGCGTCACAGCTGTCTTGGATCGCAAAAGTTTGAGGCCAAATAAGCTGTCATGGATCATGCTAATTAGCTTCATGGCGAGACTCAATCGGTTAGTCCGTTTGGAGAAGATATAAATTGCACCATTAGGACGTCTTATTATGCACCGATCGTAATGAGAATTCCTGATTTTGCCTGGAGTGAGACTTGTGAAATCAAGAGGAGAAAAAGAAAACATTTAGATTTGGATTTAGCTTTACAGATCTTTTTCTGTTCTTTTTTAAAATTAAATTGTTTATGCAACCTACAATCAACACTAACAGAAAAGTTAAGTTTACTTGCGTATTGTTTGCTAAGACAGAGATTACCAAACCTGTTGTGCTCTAATATTCACAAGCAGTAGTCACGATTTTATTAATTGTGTTTCATTATGTTCAAAATTGATTTCAGTATGTTATACTGTAAATCCCATCTGTCACAGAATCCAGGGTCATACAACATTTTTTTTCATCAGTCAAACACATTTGACCTAAAATATTTACTTGAAGTACCTCTGAGATTTTATTTTAAAAGTTGAATAATTTAACCACACATTTGCATGTTTACAGTTATCTGATGTTTATATATATATATATATATATATATATATATATATATATATATATATAGTGTTTAACTTTTGCATATTAAAATTTTACTTTTTTAATCAACTCACAAACCCCAGTTTGGGAATCCCTATTACTGTCCACATCAACACCACTATTACTGTTGATTTAAACCTCTGGCGCTATATTTAACTGTTTGGCATACATTTTCCTGCACTGTTTTTGCTATGTACATGAATGATTACTCAAATCATATGGCTTGTTGAGGTGTGCTATTATTTTCTTTGTGAATGCATTTACAGTTTTGCCTGGCTGACACTAAAATTGGTGGAAAAATCACACATATTTACACAGAAATATCATAGAGACTTGAGGGTGGGCTCTTTTGATTTAACCATCTAGAAACAACCCAGAACCCCCTAGCAACCGCATACCATCATGCTAACAACTTCTCAGAACACCTTCATAACTACATAGAAATGATCTGGAACCCACCCAGAACACACTAACGTTGTGGGGTTGAGTCAAAGGCATGCACCACTCATATTTTCACCATGAAAAAATTTTGAAAATCTTGTATTATTTACATTTAAGCATTAGGCAGATGGTTTTATCCAAAGCAACCTACATTGCATTTAGTACATTTTCTTAGTTCATGCATTTCCTAGAAATCAAACCCATGATCATGGCACCATACTCTGCTACCGTGGATTGTTCTTTTGGGGTTGACACAACTGATTGGACAGTGTTTAAATACCATTAATGTATTTTATAGGTGTAAAGAGTGCCTGACTTTATAATAATGTTACATATGATATGAAGTATGTTATGCATTGCTGTACTATGGAGTACAGCTGTCTAGGCGTAGTCCCAATTCCATATTAATCAGTCAATTAATATTAAGAGCTGAGGTGAGCTAATTTAAGGTCCTGTTATAGCATTTGCTCTTCTAGGCACTGACATAGCATTGCATTAATGTGCCAGGTCTTCGATTAAGAGTCCTATTTTGTGGTTTTGCTCTCACCTTAATGAAAACATGAGACGCCCTTCGCCAAACCAAAACTATGTCTTGTATGTGCTGTTTGGTCCAAAGCCCTCAACTAAAGAACGTACTACTGTAGCAGATAATGTTCTTCTTGCATGTGTGAAATGCTGAAAAAGGGTCATTTTGTTTCTTCTAATGTGTGATCATTATCAATGTAAGCATGAGATGAACTGATTTAATTTCCAGTCCAAAATTGAGAAGTCAAATCAAGTCAAGTCATCCTCATTTATATAGCGCTTTTAACAATGTAGATTGTTTCAAAGCAGCTTTACAGAGATAAACATATAATTTAAGGTAACAGAGATAGGTTTGGTTTTACAGTGGTTCTTGAAAAATGTTTTGTCCAGCTAAAGTTAGTTTTGATTGATTCACTTCCGATTAAATGATCATTTGTTATTAAATTAGGGGCCGCTAAGAAGACACCGTTCTCTCTAAACAGACTTTAAACGTGAACCTGTGATAGACACTGATGGCGTTCACATGCGCATTAAGAATTGATTCTATAGTTATGTGAGTTTGAATTTATGTGCGCAGGTTTGTAATTCCTTACAAACCATGCCTAAACAAACTACTTGTCTTGTCTATAAATTTTGATGCAGAATTTTATTTTATCTTATCACTTTGGGTAGGTACGCGAACCGAAAAATTCCACCATGCTTTATCTGTAGAGTGGTATAGGGATCCTCCATAGGGAGAGGCTAGTTGGCACTTCAGCACTGCATTGTCATCAGGTCCAGGCGAAAGTCCTTCGTCAGATCTGGAGACGGCCTTGATCCGGCAGGCTGCGGGAAAACCTCGGGATAAACAAAGACACTAAAATTAGCGTAGATGCCATTCTTCTTATGATGTAACGAGTACATCAGGATTTAAGGGAAGTGTTCCCAGTTCCGGCTGACCTAATCTAACCAGCCTAATATTGAATTATAGAAGTCTATAGAGTGTTATGTGAATGCTACGTCAAAGAGATGTGTTTTTAGTCTAGCTTTGAACTGACAGACTGTGTCTGCTTCCCGGACAATGTTAGGAAGATTGTTCCAAAGTTTTGGTGCTAAATAGGAGAAGGATCTACCGCCAGCAGTCGATTTAGATATTCTAGGTATTATCAACTGGCCGGAGTTTTGAGATCGCAATAGACATGAAGGACTAAAATGCGTTAAGAGCTCGTTCAAGTACTGGGGAGCTAAACCATTTAGTGCTTTGTAAGTAATCAGCAATATTTTAAAATTTATACGATGTTTAATAGGGAGCCAATGCAGTGTTGACAGAACCGGGCTAATATGGTCGTACTTCCTGGTTCTGGTAAGAATTTTGAACTAGCTGTAGTTTGTTTATTAAACGTGCAGGGCAACCACCCAGTAGAGCATTACAATAATCTAGCCTTGATGTCATGAACGCATGAACTAGTTGTTCCGCATTTGTCAATGAGAGCATATGACGTAATTTAGATATATTTTTAAGATGGAAAAATGCGGTTTTACAGACATTAGACACGTGACTTTCAAATGAAAAATTGGTATCAAAGAGCACACCCAGGTTCCTAACTGACGACGAAGACTTAACAGAGCAGCCATCAAGTGTTAGACGGTATTCTAGGTTATTACGTGTGGAAGTTTTTTGATATCAACTATGCATTCCGATAATTTTGTGAATTGGTGAGTTTCGTTAGGTTTGGAAGAAATATAGAGCTGAGTATCATCAGCATAACAGTGAAAGCTAATTCCATGTTTCCTAATGATATCTCCTAAAGGTAGCATGTACAGAGTGAACAGCAGCGGTCCTAGTACTGAGCCTTGTGGTACGCCATACTGAACTTGTGATCGATAAGACATCTCTTCATTTACTGCTACAAACTGATAGCGGTCAGATAAATATGATTTAAACCATGCTAATGCAATTCCACTAATGCCAACATAGTTTTCTAGTCTATTTAAGGGAATGTTGTGGTCAATGGTGTCAAATGCAGCACTAAGATCAAGTAACACTAATAGAGAGATACAACCAATAGATCGGATTATAAGAGCAAATCATTTGTGACTCTAATGAGAGCTGTCTCAGTGCTATGGTGCGGTCTAAATCCTGACTGGAAATCCTCGCAGATACCATTTCTTTCAAGAAAGGAACACAGTTGTGAGGATACTGCCTTTTCTAGTATCTTTGACAGAAAAGGTAGATTTGAGATCGGCCTGTAATTGACTAATTCTGTAGGATCAAGTTGCGTTTTTTTAACAAGCGGTTTAATCATAGCCAGCTTAAAGGTTTTTGGTACGTATCCTAGAGACAAAGACGAATTAATGATGTTAAGAAGAGGATCTATGACTTCTGGAAGCATCTCTTTCAGTAGTTTAGTCGGTATAGGGTCTAACATACATGTTGTCGATTTAGATGAATTAACGAGTTTGCAAAATTCTTCCTCTCCTATGGCAAGAAATGAATAAAATTTTACCTCAGGGAGACTATAATGCACTCCCTGATGTGATGCTGTAGTAGACGGTTGCATAGTTATAATTTTGTCCCTAATATTATCAATCTTATAAGTGAAGAAGTTCATAAAGTCATTACTGCTGTGTTTCTTGGAAACTTCTGGGCTTGAAGCTTTCTTTTTCGTTAGTGTAGCCACTTTTTCAAATAAATACCTTGGATTATGTTTATTTTCTTTTAATAGGGTTGAAAAATAAGCAGATCTAGCAGCTTTTAAAGCCTCTCTGTAAGCAATCGAGCTCTCCGTCCATTAAAATCCAAAATACCTCTAGTTTTGTTTTCTTCCAGTTGCGCTCCATTTTTCTGGCTGCTCTCTTAAGGGCCCGGGTGTGCTCGTTGTACCACGGCATTGGACTATTTTCTTTAATCTTCTTTAAGCGCAACGGAGCAATTGTGTCTAAAGTGCTGGAAAGGAGAGAGTTAAAAATTTCTGTTGCAATATCAAGTTCTTCTAAGCTATCTGGGATGCTGAGACGATGAAACTCATTAGGAAGATTATTGATAAAGCAATCTTTAGTGGCAGAAGTGATAGGTCTAACATACTTGTAACACGGAGTTGGCTTTGCAGCCTTGGCTAAATGTAATTTAAATGAGACTAGATAATGATCTGAGATGTCGTCGCTCTGCTGCAGAATTTCAACAGTATCAACATTGATTCCATGTGATAATATTAGATCTAGAGTATGATTACGACAATGAGTAGGTCCTGACACGTGTTGTCTAACTCCAATAGAGTTAAGAATGTCTTTAAATGCCAATCCCATTGCATCTTTTCCATTATCTACATGTATATTAAAATCACTAACAATTAGGACTTTATCTGCAGTCAATACTAATTCTGATAGAAAGTCAGCAAATTCCTTGATAAAATCTTTATGGTGCCCTGGTGGCCTGTATACAGTTGCCAGCAGAATTCTCAAACTTGATTTATCGTTTACATTATATATTTTTACATTAAGCACCAACACTTCAAAAGAAGTATATTTAAAACTAGATTTTTTAGTGGTTTTGAAAATATTACTATAAATTACAGCAACATCTCCCCCTTTGCCTTTCAGGCGAGGTTCATGTTTATAACAGTAATCATGGGGGGTTGACTCATTTAAAGTAATGTAATCGTCTGGTTTTAGCCAGGTTTCTGTCATACACAGCACATCTAGGTTATAATCTGAAATCATATCATTAACTAGAAGCGCTTTTGAAGTAAGGGATCGAATATTCAGCAACCCAAGCTTTATCGTTTGCTCATCTGTATTATATCTATTTTTTATTTGTTGAATATCAATTACATTTTTAACCTTAGATCGGTTTGGACGTTTTTTGGATTTCCAAATTCGGGGAACAGACACAGTCTCTATATGATTATATCTAGGTGAAAGAGGCTCTATGTGATGGGATTTATCTGACCTTGGTGACGCGAGGCCGCTAGCAGATGGTCGGTTTAGCCAGTTTGTCTACTTCCTGACCTGAGCCCCAGATTGTCATGTTTTCTCTCTAAGACTATGAGCCAAATTACTAGAGAGAAGAGCAGCACCATCCTAGAAGGGATGAATACCATCTCTGTTCAACAGGTCAGGTTTGCCCCAAAAGCTTTTCCAATTGTCTATGAATTCTATATTATTTTGAGAAGATGGATAAGAGCAGGGAGAGCAGCAATAACCCCCCATAGGGTAAACAGAATCGAACAGAATGTATTGCAGATACCATTAATTCAATATTTTAATGAACAACATAATTCGAGAATTTATGCGAAATCCTGACTGGATGATAGGTGGAGCTGGGGATGGAGGAGGGTAATTAGCTCATGAGAAACGCGATAGATGCTGATAATACTGAAGGAGCTTATAATGTATACAGTTATATTAGGCGTCTTATTCCTATAGGTAGACGTGTATCAGCTGAGAGTCAGCTGATGCGAGCTTGACTTACGTGACCTGCCAGAACTGACGCTACGCTTGATTTGTGTTTCACTGCTTAAAGAAACATTGTAAAATTGTAATGCAGCATCTTTCAACTGGGAAGGTGATACCATAATCCATTCCATTGATGAAATAAAATGTAGTTAATAATGTAATAACCTTTGTGTAATAATAGGGCCAATAATAATTGGAAAATTTAATCACAAAATGAACATAAACAACAAAACAAAAGTAAAGCAGCATCCTCTTAAAGAAGACTGCCGCCTAAACGGAAACAAAACATTATAAATATTCCAGGCCTGGCCCTTGAACTTCAAACTCTATTCAAATTCGTGTCGGGTCTCCCATGCGTTTCATGTGTTGATTTGTGGTTTAGTTGTTGCTTATGTAGAGGGTTCCAAATCAGTCACTCAAGATATTCTCTTTCAATTAAATGCCTATGTAGGCTAGGCAGCTCACTAAGTTTCGGAAAAGAGGTATGAAATCCATGGAGGCTTTTTTTTATTTTTTATCTCTAGCATTGTTTCTTTCTCCATCACTCTGCTTGTCCATCATCCTGTCTGTCTCTGTTTCTATCCCTATATGAGACTGTGTAGTACCTCTACAGTCTCATAGTGATGCTGAGAATAGACCGCCAGAGACATGCGGCGCACAGCAGAACAGGATCAGCGTGTCTGGTATTTCTCATTTCAAGCATCTTGTAATCATGAGAAGAAAAAGCTGCAGACGCCTTACCATTTTATCTTCACTCGTCAACCATACATGCCAATGCTTTTAATCAGTGAATTGAATGTTCAAAAGAATATAAATTATTTGAAATACAAATATTTTGTAACATTTTGATTGGTCACTGTTAATCAATTTAATTAGCCCTTGCTGATTAAAGTATTTATTTCTTTACAAAGTAAAAATGTACTTCCCCCAAACTTTTGAACTGTAATGTGTTCCACAATGTGGAACCACAATGTGTAATGTGTATATATATATATATATATATATATATAGATGTGCTTGTCACAGTGCATTCTGGGATTGTCTTATGCATAAAAGATACATCCAAAACATCCAAAATTTAATTTGGTTAAATAAGACATTATAAGGTCATATAAGGCAGCATAATGTTAGAGAGCTCACAAGGTTTTGGAAGAGAGTTATCAAAACAGGAAAATATATAAGCAAATCAACTAGTTACGTAACATAAAAACAGTTCTGGAAGACCAATTAAGTTGTGAATATCAAACACACTGTGCATTGCATGAGGAAAATTTCACGCTTTTGCTCAACACTTCTAAACATTTGGCTTTAATTTGTGTCCCGTGCTGAAGATCAGAAAGTGACTGATTATGTTGAGAGTTCTGGGGCCATACATGCGTTGGCCATATGGCTCACTTCCCTGACAACTTTGATCTTCACATCACTAGCAGAACGCAATTGTGTTTGTCACAGCTTGTTAGAGTAACTAGTCTCTTGGATGAAATTGCAAGCAAACGTCGGAAAAAGAGAGTCAAAAAAGCGGAAAGACATTTTAGCAGGGTGACTTGGAAGAGTGTGTGTTTTGCGACTCTTTGAGTGACATCATTCCCACAGATAAAAATTGTGATAAAAGAGGATTCGATCCACATTTAGCAATTGTTTGGTTGAAAACGTTAAATATTTTGTTAGCACTTTCATTCCTTAAATGGATAGTTTATCCAAAAATGAAAATCTGTGATTTACTGATTTGTCTGGTCCTCACATGAAGTTTTCATAAGGCTTCAGAAGACTCTATGCTGCATGTGTATAATGGACCATTTTTTCTTTTGCATATAAAAAGAGCTGCTTTGACCTCCTTTTAGAGTTTGTCACACTGAGTTTAACCCAGGGATATATTTTAAACCCTGGGTTAATCTCACTTTTAAAGCAACATTTCATAATTGTAGTATGTTCAGTGACACTGGAAAAATAAAGCTTGATGTCATTGACCTCATAAATATGCAAATAAGAACATTACCTCAGGGTTTAAAAATAAAGTGCTGGAGTGATGACGTATTTTTGTTGGGCAACCTAGAAGTTTTTTTCACCCTGGTTTCCTTGACAAAAACCCAATAGGATTTTTCAATGGGATTTTATATTATTGCAGAAAAAAACCTCACCAAAAAAATTATGATTCTTACAAGTTTTGTTCATCAAGATAATCTTCACAAATTAACACAACTTTCATGAATTTTGAAACCTAAATACAATGGCCAGAACAAAACGAGCAACACCACAGTTGCATGACTTTTAACGTCAACCACCACTAAATCTTTATTTAAAATCTACAAATGGGAACGTTTGAGTTGTAATAGTTTGCAAGAGCTTGAGTATAAAGACAACAAGGTTGTAAAGGCGGACTAGTGAGTAGGTGAGTTTACCTCTTCGACATGATGTTTACCCGTAGTCCCATTTAGTCGCCTTTTTCAAGACACGTGAAAGCTTAAAAAAGAATCACAAGACATTAATGTTGTAGAATAAAACATAAAATTGTCTTGAGCTTGTGTTAAAGGTGCAGCTAGCAGTTGAAATGGGTACTGCAGTCCAAATTCTAAATATTGGAGAGAGTTTTTACCCCGCCCCCCTCCTCCTCAGACTCAGACGCTCATGCGGGTTGTCAGATTGAGGACATGCAACAGGAACGAGCGCAATTGACAATGGAAGGCGATGAGCCTTATGTAGCAAAGTATATATTTATCTGCGTTTTTCTATACCTCTAGTCACAAAGCTTTTTAGTTGAATACTGAGGCTTTTTAGGTCGGGTAGAATCTGCGATCTCTGTCCCAGTTCATTTGCTGGCTTCCATGGCTGCAATGCGCTGTGTTTTCTGCCGACTGGGAACACGGGGTGTCGAAATACTATTGGGTAATGAATTGGCTGTGGGCGGGATCACAGAGACCAAAACAAAAACAAACTTTCTGACATGGAGTGACATTTCAAAGTAAAATAACTGTCTGTAGAATTGTTTTTCAGAGAAACGAGAATGTGAACTTAAGGTATTACATATGACATATGACTTATGGGGCCCTAAAAGGGGTCCGTAAAAGACAGAGAAGTGACATTGTGTGGGGATGGGAGAAACACACCCAA
The DNA here is from genome assembly GCF_051911475.1 of Siphateles boraxobius. Classification (NCBI taxonomy): domain Eukaryota; kingdom Metazoa; phylum Chordata; class Actinopteri; order Cypriniformes; family Leuciscidae; genus Siphateles; species Siphateles boraxobius. The sequence goes on from NW_027508734.1 coordinate 13,273,840, forward strand.
ATTAACTTCGGTTGAACAGGTGTATAATAATTTGGGTTAATGTGTAAGCTAGATTTATGCCTATTTTTTCACATCTTCATGGAGAGCACAATGATTTCCCACGTGTGGTAATATTTTCTTTGTAATTATGTATGGTTTGCAAAAATGGGAACTGCTGCGTCTGTGTAAATGAGAGAGGCAAAGTGTTTTTTCGTGTTGTGCACACGCGACATTATGGCCAAGCATGCTTCCTTAAAATAGCATATGAATAACGCGCCACTGACTGGCGGAATTGTTTTCTGAAACGGCAAAATAGCACCAGGGAACGCTTGCGCCGGAACACGCCTCCTCTTTTCGCTGAACCGCCCCCGGGAGCGCAAGTTTATTCCCTAATTTACAGACGTGCGTCTGTGGAGGGAGTCCGCTGTGTGTCGAGTGCAAAATAGGAATGATACATGCGTCGGTGTACAAAGTCAATTGCGCTGGGTGCAAGATAGGGCTCATGGTATTTTTATGCTTTACTACTTTCAAAAAAATTACATACAGCACCTTTTCACCACAGACCTTATTTCAAGCATTTGCATTTAACCAAAAACTTCATTGTTCAGACTTCAGGATGATGGAACCAGAAGTTCAAAAATGCTTTTTTCTGGGTTTTTGGACTCCTGCAGTACTCATGAAATCATGAAACATGAATCACTATTATTTCCTTCCAAGTGTGAAGTATGAACAGTTCGAAACATTGAACAAGATAACCCTGGTCTCAACTGGTCTCCCAACCTGCAACAGTTTGCTGCTTTCATCTGTTTGTTTGGAGAAATCAGCTCAAAATCTAGACCAATTTAAATCTGCTAAAACCAGCACAATAGCTCAGGCTTGTTTAAGCTGTCCTTTTTTTAAGCTTGGCAAGTTAACAGTTGCAAGTGTAAAAAGTGTTCCACGAGTTTTGAATAACATGTGGGTGATTAGACAATGACAGATTTTTTTATTTTTGGATCAATCCCTTTAAACCTTCCTCAAACCTCTCCTACCCTTTTTTCCCTCTCAACACACATAGTTTGTGTTCGACAGCCAGCTCACCCAGATGTTAAAGTGTTGTTTAGCCGTGTCACTGAACGCTGCTGCTTTCCATCCAACGTTTGACGAGAATCTCATGGACCTGTTGATCTATCCGTCGCCCCCACACACACACACACACACACACGCATCTGGAGCTTGGAGAGATATGATTGATGAGCGAATTCCACTGGTGGTCTGTGGGAGACTCGGAGGAGGTTATGTCCCACTGGAGAGTTTCTAGCCAAAGGGATGCTTATCACCTTCTCACACCCACTCACTGTCTGACCAGGCCAGCCACTGTGTGCTTGAGTGTGGATGTGTGTGTCTGTTGGTATAGGACGTTTATGATTATGCATTTGTGAGATCCAAAGTGGCACAAATGCTTTGCTAACTCTTTGCAGGCATGATCCCTTTGAACATATGTGCACAGTTGTTTTGATCTGGAGGTAATAAACCTCTGTACTTAAAGGGGCGATATACAGTACTTATTACATTTACATTTTGCATTTATTCCATTAGTATTCCCATTCAGCAGCCCTGAAAGTATTTTTAGTATTAGTGTTATTTTAGTACTATATTTTCAGTTTTCATTTCAATATTAGTTTAAGTATTTTATTTTTATTTAAGTAATTGTTTGTTGTCATTTTTATTTGTATTATTTTTTATTACATTTATGTTTCTATAGCTTTAATTTATTTTAATTTCAGTTTTAATTGTAGTAATTTAACTTAAACTATTTTATTTCAGTTAGTTGCAATAGCAACATTTCGTTTGTTCAAGTTTTCCATCTAATATTTATATTTTACTTTATTTATACTTTATTTCAATTTAACAGTAACAACACTGATGCCATCTTTGCTCATGGATGGTTTCAGATATTTTTTTGTTCGCACAAACATTAATTGAGCAAGAAATAAATGCGATGCAACTGATCCCTCTTTATTATCATTTCCATTTCACAGAGTTAAGGGCTTTCCTAAAAATGAAAAATCAGTTTCAATATATTGAAACTTTAGCACTCTACATGTTGCTTGCAAAGAAGGAACGTTTTTATCATAGTTTGTGGTACTTTTGTATGCTGAGAACACATACTTTCCCTTCATTATGAATTGTGGTCTGATACATCATTTGTTATTACAAATTCGAGTTTGTAGTGCCAGAAGCATTGGTATACATTTGCAAAATATATTCCAAGATATGCAGTGCAAACCCATGACCATGACCATGCTAATGCTAGCGATGCTAATCCACAAGTTGTTCTAGCAACAGAGTCTGGGCAAATCTGGTACTTCTAATTCAAAACTAATTAATCTTATGGAGTTGTGGGTTACTTCTGGGGTAAAGGTGGTTGCAGTTTGGCTCTTTTCCGACTGATTTGTGAGGATTCTGGCACTGTTTTAGGCATGTGATGGCTGATTTCTGGGGAGATGGAAGAAGTTGTGGGTGAGTTTTGGTCTGCTCTTGGCATTGAACTGGTTTACTTTTGGCTAGCAGCTTTTGGGCCAGTCTTGGACAATAATTCGTAGGGGTACTGTATGTAGGCCAAACTCACAGCTGAAATTTAAGCAGGTTCAGCCAAGAAACAATTTGCTATTTGAAAAAAAAACATCTTACCCAATCAAATTGGTAACTTACTGCAAACTATTTCCCCCTTTTGAGCAGTATGTTTGTATATTTTAGGGAAACGTGTGGTAATGATAGACAATCAAGATAAGCTACTGTTAGCAAGTGTTTGCATTTTGCCGTATTTGTCCTGTACATTTGTGTGATTTGTTTTGGCAGAACAAATTGAGGAATTTTTTTTTCTCTCAGACAACAGTATGCTTTAGACAAAAACATGGTTCTATTCATCAAAATAAATTTATGGTTGCAATAAAAATGTTTACTGTTGGAAGACAACTGATGAAGATAGACAAGTTATACTGCCCTTGATCAAGTCATGTGGTAATGATTGTATTTACAAGATAAGCACACGTGGGGAAACTCAGGAATGTTTTTGAGCCCCTTTCCAAGTTGGGGGCTAGTCAATTTCAGAATAATAATAATAATAATAATAATAATAATAATAATAATAATAATAATAATAATAATAATAATAATAATAATAATAATAATAATGCATTTTATTTATAGGCGCCTTTCTCAACACTCAAGGTCACCTTACAAAATCAACAATAAAACACTCAATCCAATAAACATTGAATCAACAAGGAGCAGGCAATATAATAACATAAAATACTATTAAAAAAAACAGGAGAAAGGATACGATCCTTACAATCAAATTAAATTTAAAAGTTATTGAGAATATGCCTGTCTAAAAAGATACGTTTTTAAGTGAGTTTTAAAAGTAGTTATGGACGTGGAGTGTTGAATGTACTGGGGCAGAGAGTTCCAAAGATATAGGGCTGAATGACTGAAAGCTCTAGACCACATGGTAACCAGACGAGCATGTGGAAGGATGAGCTGAATGGAAGAAGAGGACCTGAGAGAACGAGTGGGTATCTTGATATGAAGGAGCTCCGTGACATACTTAGGGGCAAGATTATTGATAGCTTTAAATGTAAGGAGAAGAATTTGATAAAGTATGCGATATTTAAAGGGAAGCCAATGAAGTTGCTGCAGGACAGGTATTATGTGACTGATAAAGGGGCTCTGGTAATAATAAGGGCAGCAGAATTTTGGAGTAGTTGTAATTTATGAATGGATTTGTCAGGTAGCCCACAGAGGAGAGAGTTGCAATAATCTAAGTGGGAGGTAACCAGGGTGTGAACCAGAATTTCAGCACTGTTAGCGGAGAGAGTTGGACGTAAGCGAGAGATGTTACGTAAATGAAAATATGCTGACCGAGTGATATTATTAATGTGGGATTGAAATGACTGAGTGCTATCTAGGATGACACCCAGACTCTTAATTTGAGGGGAGGGAAACACGGATGAATTATCGATGGAGATGGAGAAGTCATTTATTTTAGAGAGGATGGATTTGGTGCCAATAAGGAGGAGACCAGGATAATGAGAACCAGGATCTGATTTCCTGAAGGCAATTTGATAGGGAGGTGGGAGGGAGAGATGTAGTGGGTTTGGTGGATAAGTAGAGCTGGGTGTCATCTGCATAGCAATGGAACTGGATGTTATGTTTATGAAAAATATGGCCAAGAGGGAGAAGGTAAATAATGAACAAAAGGGGGAAAAAGAATAGAGGAAACTAACTGCTATTGTACTCATAATCTCAAATCTCTCAAATAGCTATGCTAAAATAGAATAGCGATAAAGCTTATCATAAAATACTTGATACAATCTTTAACTAAATGTATTTTTAAATAGAGTAGTTATTGTAGCGACAGTTAGGAATGACATTATTTCATAAAGACCATCCAAAATTCAAAATTCATAATAAGAGTTAATACTACATCCTTCTCCAGTGATGCTCTTTTTCATATTTTTCCTGTTAATGTCAGTGATCACCTAAAATTGATTATATTTATTTATTTATTATAAAATTTTGAATTTTGTTTTTGGTGCTAAATTCAAGATTTACTTGTACTTATTTAATTGGGTGAAAGCTCTGCACCATAAACCTCAGGCTAACTTTTTCAAACTAATGTTGCAATATTGGCTGAAAAACATCCACTGCATGGTATTTTTGTCCTTGCCATAAACTGATCCATTAAACTGATTATAGTAATTCATCTAGAGACTATTCGGTCACACAAACTGTGATTTGTTGCGTCTTTGTTTGAAAGTACTCTTGGAGGAGAGAACGTAAGTGACAAACAAACATGATCTATCTAACAAGCTTATTATTTGTTACAACTAAGATCTTTCCCAAGAAACAGTCGACTCTTGGCAATCAAACGCTTTACCTAAACTGACAAGTATAGTGGAGTTATATGAGGTCACACAATATTCTGGAGCGCTCTTGTCCAAAATATACTTTCAGCTCACTCAGTTCTGATTGTTGACAAATCAAGAGAGACATGGGAATATGAATTGAAAATAGCTATGGACCAAATGCTTTTTTTCCAGAACAATGCAGTGACACTGTTGGCTCTGATCAAAACTTGCTGATTTACTTGCTGTCTGGCTACTGCGATCTGGCTAGGATTTGAAACACAGCCATTATTTGAATCAAGTCTAGATTCAAACTCTCTAACTGGATTAAATACTAACCATGTTACACTCTATAAAAGCTGCATAGTTATAATCCAGAAGTGAATTATTTCAGATGTGGCTTTAGAAGAAACTACATTCATGCATTCTACAATTGGGTGCAGTAAAGTTAAAAATGTTGGCAATAGGTTAGAAGTTCAGTGGCCAAAATATTGGACACTCCATTTCCAGTGGACTCAGAGCGTTGTCTCTCAGGAAATTGCACTGATTTTAATCTCAGATGCAACCACAAAATAAAATATACAAACATTGCCTACACTGTTGCTAGGAAAATCGCACTGACCTGGAAGTTGAATTCCCTAAATGTATCCTCCTTGTAAAAATACACTGGGTTAAGAAAACCTGTATTTGGAATATCAAAATGAACAAGTTCATAAAAATGTGAGATGTGCTTGACCAATGAAAAAATATGTCGGGGTGTCATGAGTGGTTGCCAGGGGGTTGCTATGTGGTTGCTAGGGTGTTCTGGATGGTTGTCAAGTCCTTTAGATGTTGCTCTGCTCCTTTCACTGTATAGGTTTCTCATAATTTATGTCCGTAGCAAAAACAGTGCTGTTATGTCAAGTTATGTACCCCAAGTTATGTATTTCTGGTTGGGGAATTTAACAAATTCCTCTCTTCTCCAAGTTTTAAACTTGGTGCAACACTTAATATGAGATATAAATACTTTATCAATCTTTTTATCAAGTTATTGTTTTTTTTTTATATGTGGTTTAGTGTATATTGAGGTCCAATTAGGCTCTATGTACTCAAAATGCTAAATTGTCATAATGATCGGGAAACTCAAGCTTCACATTTAGATTCTGTTTATTTAGCAATTTTCACTTCATTAAAACAATACAGAACAATACATAAACAACTAAATGATTGCAGGCAGGTGTTGGAGAGGGAATAATATGGAGAAAGAAGAACAATTCCCACACACTGCTGTAGCTCTCAGTAATTCCAATATATTTTTTAAATAATTCGGCCTTGGAAACTTTGTTAGACATTTTTTTTCACTTCATTAAACAAACACCAAAAAGGGGTTCATTTTCAGGTGTTTAATTCTGTTTAATGTGCTGTTTAATTCAATAATGACATACATTTGGCATTGATGAAGGTGTGTAGTGCATCTGAATTCTAAGACTGAATATTAGTCAATATGAAATCATAAAGTAAACAAAGACTGTGTGCTGGTTCAGAAATCTGTGAGTAACCTGAGAGAGGTGTGTGGTTTTCCTCTTTAGCCAGTATTGTGAAATGACTCCTCTGTAGACGTCGGAGAGCTCAGTCTTGAGATGCAGTAGAGACTCTGAACAGCACGTCTGTGTGCGTCTGCCAGTGGAATCTGCCATCTTTTGCTCCTATTTTCTTTGAGTTTTTTAATGTGCTCAGGAGTGCCCAATAAATGACACACCAGAGAACCCAGTGTGGGTTTTCTGAGTCACACATTTGTTGAGTGGTCCCGCTGTCATTGATTTTGTCTCGTTCCTTCTGGCTTCGAGCATCTTGCCATACCATTGGACTGACCTTCATGCTGTTAAAATTAACAGTAACACTTTATTTTGATGGTCCCCTTTAGACATTTTGTTGACTGTAAGTAACTTTGCACTTACATGTCAATTAATTCTCATAGATCGTCTGCTTAATATTCGCTAACACTTTAATTAACAGACAACAAACAGGCAAATACACGTCAACTTATTCTACTAACCCTAATCCTACCTCCAAAACTCTACAAATACTCTAATGAGAGTACATTTTCTTAGGATTTTCTTGTTCTTACCCCATGATATGTCTTATTTTAGTATTATTGATATGCTATTATAGTATTTAATAATATTTATTATTTTCAGTTTTCATTTTAATTTTAGTTTAAGTTTTAGTAATTTATTTTAGTTCTTTGTGCAGTAGCTTTAATTTATTTTTATTTCAGTTGTATTTTAGTCATGTTAGTACTTTAAATTATTTCAGTTAGTTGCCAAGGCAGCATTTCTAATTTTATGTTTTCCATGTAATATTAGGCTATATTTAATTTAATTTTAAGTTTACCTTTATTTAAATGACTAACAACTATGTGCAATTATTTTAGTTTTGGTTAACAATATCGACACTGATTAGGCTAATTAAATTTTGATTAAAGATTAGTGATTTCTAAATGATCATGTGACACTGAAGACTGGAGTCATGATCATGAAAATTCAGCTTTTTTGCATCCCAGGAATAAATTCTATTTTAAAATATATTCAAATAGACACAGTTAAACAGTTGTTTTATTTGATTATCTTAAATATGTTACAATATTACTTTTTTTTACTGTCTTTTCATCCAATAAATGCAGCCTTGACTTCTTTCAAAAACAAAAAATCTTTATTATTTCAACTTTTGACCAATATATATATATATATATATATATATATATATATATATATATATATATATATATATATATATATACATACATATATATATATATATATATATATATATATATATATATATATATATATATATATATATATATATATATATATATATATATATATATATATTCATATCTTTTGCTATAAGCCTAACAAAAAGTCATCAAGCCTGAATTTGGTATTTGTCCTAATCTGTAGCACAAAATTAATATTTCTAGCTTTGTGTGAATACCATTGTTTATAAACGGTCAGGAATCAATAGCCACAGTTGCCATGGCCTAAGCTAACCTCTAGCTAGCATTAGCGTAGATGCTAAATGAGTGTTGATTTCTCCTCTAAAGCATTGATGTGATCTCTTCCAGTCCCATTTTCATGTCAGAGGGTTGTGATGAGAAGAGACAGGAGTAAACTAGGTGCTGCTCTACCTGGTGAGCCTGGCGAGAAACCTAAAGATTTGCCGCCCATCAGGAAGTCTTATAGAGGGAACCTGCGATAGTAACTTTTAAGACAATAGGGATTTGAAATCTAATCTGAGGCCAATTTACAGAATCACTCTTGACTGGAAAGTTTAGTCCTCAGGGAAATGGATTGCTGTTAGATAATTGTAAAAGCTGACATCCCATCACCGCTACGAGGTTAGCTAGTCAAAGCCCACTGCTGCTAGTCTGTTTTCATTGGCAACTACTGATGGACTGTTTAACTAGGACTGCGGTCCAACATGTGAAATTAAGAAAGCCTTTACACAGATTCATGGTAATAGAGAACTGGACAAGCAGGGATGTTACATTTTCCAAATGAAAATGAGCAAGAATTTGCAGAATGCAGGAAGAAATCTGCCTTTCCCACAGAACAACGGCACATTATCCATCTAAATAATCTTTTTGAAATGGAGGTACACCACTGTTCAAGTTTGGGGTCGGTAGGATTTAGATAAAAACAACGACAAAAAAGAAATTAATACTTTTATTCTGCAAGGATGCATTGATTTGATCAACAGTTACAGTAAAGAGATTTATGATGTTGAAAATACTTCTATTTCAAATAAATGCTGCTCTTATAATCTTTCTATTCATCAAAGAATCCTGAAAAAAAGTATCATGGTTTCCACAAGAATATTAAGCATAATTTCCAACATTAATAATCAGCGTATTGAAGGTTCATGTAACACTGACGACTGGAGTAATGATGCTGAAAATTCAGCTTTGCATCACAGGAATAAATTACATTTGAAAATAAATTCATATAAAAATATAATAAATATATTTATATAAATATAAAAATGTAATAATTTTTCACAATTCTGCTGTTTTAACTGTATTTGTGATCAATTAGTCTTGATGAGCATTAGAGATTCAAATCAAATCAAAATTCTGTCATTATTTAGTGATCCTCTTTTTTTCTTCTTCTTTGCTCTTATTTCTATGAAAGACATTAAAATAAGAATTTTTCAATGAGAAAAAAAAGAGAATTTTTATACACAAAATTAGATTGTTAAGCTCCAGAAACCACCAAAAAAACACCATAATAAGTAGTCCATATGATTAATGCACTATATTGAAAGTCTTCTGAAACTTTGTGTGAAGAACAAACTGAAATTTGAAGAAAATTGTTTGTTGTTCACTGAAAATCCCTCCACTTGAATCTTATTCATTACATGTTTAAAATGGCACTATAGTTACGAACCAATGTTATGTGAACTTGATGTGCCATTTTTAAATCTGTATGTAAATGAGATTTCAGAACAGGGTTGTTCTTAGACATGACACGAGTCAGAGTCTTACTGCTTTATTATAGTCTTGGGAGGTTGAGGTCAGTAAATGCGAGCTTCAATTGATTTGACACCAAATAAAAAGGCAGTCTGAGCTAGACGTTTGTATATTTTGCTCTATAACTTATATCAACACACAGGAGTTCGAGTGGGTAAAGATATCAAGCAAAAGTATTCTGGAACGCAAGGAGCTCAGCTAATGTTCAAGGTCAGTGTGTAGCTGGTGTCCAAGTGGGATTTACTGGTGGGAAAAGTGAAGGAACTCGATGGATAGTTGGGTGACCTAAACATAAATACGACTGGGGAATGAATTAGTGTTTTTCTTCTAAAAAAATGTTTGTGCAGCATTAACATTCACAACTGAGAACGATACGATTTTTCAGGTCAAAAGAGGAGAAACCCGAGATCTACAAGTAGAGGGCATCATTAAACAGTTTAGTATGGGGAAACAATCCATTATTAAAAGTCATGGAAATGTCTTGGAAATCCATTGGTTAAGAGGTGTGGGAACCCTTCAGTATGGTCAATTAAAAAAAGGAGGAAAAAAAAGAACAGCTTAGTATGCATTTTCTTGCCTTAGTACTTTTTTTAATTAACCGAAGACAAGCATGCACTTACATTACCGGTCAAATGTTTGGAATAATTATTTATATTTATATCATTTTTCTTATGCTCACCAAGGCTGCATTTATTTGATCAAAGATACAGTAAAAATAGCAAAATTATGAAATTTTGAAATTTAAAATTACTTTTTATTTTAATATTTTTTTAAATGTAAATTAGTCTTCAGTGTCACAAGATCATTCAGAAATAATTCTAATATGCTGATTTGCTGCTCAAAAAACATTTTTTTATTATTATCAATGTTGAAAATGGTTGTGCTGCTTTGTATTTTTGTTGAGACCATGATACATTACAATTCAAAAGTTATTTGAAAGGTTATTTGAAAGGATAAGTAAAAAATGATTCAGCACGGAAACATTAAATTGATCAAAAGTGACTGTAAAGACATTTATAATGTTACAAAAGATTTCTATTTCAAATAAATGCTGTTCATTTAAATTTCTAGTCATCAAAGAATCCTGAAAAATGTGCACAAAATATTAATCAGCGAACATTTTAACATTGATACTGTAATAATAAAACAATGTTTTCAACATTGATAATAAGAACATTGATTAATAATTGTGCACCAATATAACTGATAATGACTGAGCAGGAAATCATCATATTAGAATGATTTCTGAAGGATCATGTGACACTGAAGACTGGAGTTATGATGCTGAAAATCCAGCTTTGAATCACAGGGATAAATTACATAAAATAAAATAAAAATCAGATAGAAAACAGTTATTATTTATTGTAATAATATTTCATAATATTACTGTTTTTGCTGTATTGTTGATCAAATAAATGCAACCTTGGAGAGCATAAAAGACTTCTTTAAACACGTTAAAAAAACCTAACAATTCCAAACCTTTGACTGCTGGTGCATAACATCAGAAAATGCAACCGCATTGCTAAGAATGGTTTACTTATAGTAAATTCTTTTTAGAAATTGGATACGAGAAAATATTTGGTTTCACTTTATTTTGATGGTCACTTTAACACATTCTGTTGACTATAAGTAATGATGCACCTACATGTCTACTGACTCTCAGTAGAGTGTTAGTAGAGTATTAGTAGACTGGTAGGGTTAGAATAAGTTGACATGTAGTTGCAAAGTTATTATAGTCAGTATAATGTCTGTTGGAGGACCATCGCAATAAAGAGTTATCAGATATTAAGCAGAGAGTCTGCTAAAACTGTAATGAGAGTTAGTTGACATGCATTCTAAAAAATGCTGGGTTGTTTTAACCCAATTGTGGGTCAAATATGGACAAACCCAAACACTGGGTTAAAAATGTAATTAAAAAATTTAACCCAACGGCCGGGGTTGTCCATATTTGACCCAAAGTTGGGTTGAATCAACCCAGCATTTTTTAGAGTGTGTAGTTGCAAAGCTACTTATAGTCAACAGAATGTTCAAAAAGGGATATAAAATAAAGTGTTACCAAATATTTTAGTATAAAAAAGTAGTACATCTTTAAATGTTGGTGTTTTTGTGTGTTGCAGTCCTCAAGAACGACCCGCTCAGATGAGGAAAGGGACACCGGTTGGGATGCCTGGGGAACGTGGAGTGACTGTTCTCGTACCTGTGGAGGTGGAGCCTCGTATTCTCTACGCAGGTGTCTCAATGGAGGGTGAGTGAACACACACACACACACACACACACACACACACACACACACACACACACACACACACACACACACACACACACACACACACACACACACACACACACACACACACACATGACTTGTCGAACACTAAGCCTTCCTTTAAACCTGCACTGCAAAAATGCTACATTAAAAACCTGTCAAGATCAAATGAGGTATAGTGAAAAACATCACATTTTTGTTATATTTTATATGATTTAGTTAAAGTGAGCTAAAAGTTACAAAAAACAAAGTCACCCTAAAAGGAGTTTTCTTCCAGGAACGTATACACGTCACAATATTCCTCATTTAAATAATTACCATCAGAGGCATACGCAAAAAAAGGGGTGATGCCTGGTTGAGTCGCGTTAGTAGTGTGTTGAAACTCGCGATTATGGCAAGGGGCGAGACATTTGCCAAACACGCTGGAAGCGGTTGACCAATCACAACACACAGGCCCAGCTGACCAATCAGAGCATATGGTTTTTCAGAAGGATGGGCTTTATAGAGACTGAAGCTAAACAGAGCTTTATTTTAATGTGATTAAAATAATGTTTTTTTACATTCAAGCATGACAACATATTTAATGTTTATTGCTGTGTCATGTTTGTTAGCCTAATAAGGCTCTGTATTAGACCCTGTTCACAGTCTATATACGATGTGGTTTCACTTGATGCAATATACTGTTATAAGTTGTGAAATATGCTGTCACCAGTATGCCATCCCATAACACCCGAAATTATTTTTGTATTTTTTATTTATAGACAGTTATTTTTTTTTACTGTCAATTTCTGGCAACCACAACTGCCTATTCCCCCATTTTTTGCTCCAAAAAGTATTTTGACATTTCGATTACATTTTATAATCAAAACAAAATATCAAATCAAGTGGCATCTGCAAACAAGTTATGCTTTTCTGATGACTAAATTCACTTTTCTTGTTTAGAGATATATGTTTTTTTGGCTAGGTTTTTCAAATACTGCAGCTCTTTTTCTACAGACAAGAACACGGTACAATTAGCCTATCTGTCTTTGTTATATTGTATTGTATATGACAACAGTCTGTTGATTTCAGTCGTCAACATGCCGATATCTGTCATGATGTCAGGCTGCTTGTTGTTATCGCTGACCTCAGAGAGAGGACAGAGAAGTGCTTCGTTTCCAGAGAGAATGGAAAACTTGACAGACACTTTGGACTCAAGTATCTTTCTCTCTCTTTTTGCAATTCAACTTCTATTTCTGTCTTATTTCTCTCCTTCTAAAGCTAAGAAAAGGTTTTGTTCCTCAAGTAATAATGTTAGTACACATTATGCATGTGCATAATTTACATTATTCAGAATATATTAAGGAAGCCGTTGTCATTAAAATGAAGCCGAGAGAATTGAATGATTCATGGATAGAGCAAAGTATGTTTTCTGGGTATAATATTCATCTTGGAATGCAAATTGGATTGTTTTGTTTCTAGCCAATTTTAGTTTCTTGAACATTAAAACAAACTTTGTTGACTTGTATAAAGTAAGTTTGTTAACTTTTTAATCGTAAACTTTGTAAAGGTGAAATGTCTTTTTTGTGTTAACATACTTTATCCTGTCCCAGCTTAATATGACATTTATAAAGTGTAAATTGACTTATTTCTGCTTTGTTTGAGGCCATAGCTCAGTATAGTTAGGATTTGGGACTGTGTGAGTTCTTATGGTGTTGTTAGCCAGTCAACACTGCTGTTATGCCATATACTGCTCCAGAGTGATTAGTCACATGCTATTTACAGCTCAGGTGATTGGCTACAGACCTGAGAGAAAAATTATTGTACTTTCTACTGACCAACTTCCATTGAAATGAATGGGAATGCTAATGGTTATCTCTTCAGGTGTATCAGTCCTCACTGAGACAAACAGAGCAATGCTTTGATAGCGCCATACTGTTTACACTCTTTGTGTAAATCACCCAAATGAATGGCTTGTCTCTGTGCATTAACATTTGGATAGATATCTGTTTTTTTTGTTTTTTTTATCATGTTGGACACAATTATGTTTTTGTAGCTCATTGCCCATTACATCATTGCTTGAGGGCGGATGACAAAAGCTAAAGCAATACTCATAGAAAATGGAAGTCACACACCATTTATGGCACAATATTCATTCAGAGCTAATTGAGCGGTTAGATCCAACTGAAAACAAGAGAAAGGGCCAATTACTCTTCAGGTCTCATTGGAAATGCTTCTACTGACCCTCAATGTAAAATTGCTCTCAATGATTTGCATTTAACGGCTTCCTGTGTGAGGATTCTTTTTTTTTTTCAAAGAACATTCATTAAGGGTTTTTAAGTTGCTTTGAATAACGGTGCCTGCTAAATTGATGAATCTAAAATAACCTTCAAAAGAATGGGGTCTTTAAGATTTTTTAAATGTTGCATCTAATGCTCATCAAGGCTTTTATTTGATCAAAATAAAGTAAAACAGTAATATTGTGAAATATTATTACAATTTTAAATAAATGTTTTTTATTTTAATATGTTTTATATGTAATTTATTCCTGCTAAATCAAAGTAGAATGTTCAGCATCATTACTCCAGTCTTCAGTGTCACATGATCCTACAGAAATCATTCTAATGATGATTTGCTGCTCAAGAAACATGTCTTATTAATATTAATGATAACAAAGTTGTGCTGCTTAATTTTTTTCTAGAAACCGTGATACATTTTTTTAAAATTATTTTTTAATGAATAGAAAGTTCAAAATAACAGCATTTATTTAAAATAAACATCATACATATCTTTACTGTCACTTTTGATCGATTTAATGTGTCCTTGCCGAATAAAAATAATAATTTCTTTCAAGAAAAAAAAAGTTTTTATATGTTTATAGTCAAGCTTTTGCCTCTTGTCTTATGTACTGCTGCATTTTTGAAGTAGCTCTTTGGTTTATAGGGTTCTTGAGTTTGTTTGACTCGTGGTTTGGGGATTTATACAAAAGAAAGTCTTGTATTAGTCAATCAAAAGATTTTTTTCAATATCAAATTCAATAACAAATTTGACATTTGATGCTATTTCATCCACAGAAAAATGTCTTGCACAGATGAAGTCTTTGCGATATTAAACAGACCATCATGAGTTTGCTGTGTGCTACTGGAAATACCCCCGCTCTCTTCTTCCTTTTGTTTATTGTCAGTAGAACTTTAGAAGTGGTTGAGCAGCGGGCCAGCTTGTGTTGTGATTGGGTTCTGCTGATTACAAGAAGATCTGGAAGTGATTCTACAGTTGATTATGAGGTCAGCGAACAAAGACGCTCTTTCTGAATCGTAGCATCCGAGCAATATCGTTTGCACACAGGCCAGAGCACCTGTTAAAGAGCACTGGAGTAGAAATAACAGACATCTATGGTTTAGAGTGGAGACAACTCCGGCCGTAGTTGAGCTAAAAGAGAAGACTGATCAGAGATTAAGAGTTTAAGCTAATAAAAACACATACTTGTGTTGCATTGTACATTGCAGTTATCCTTTAATTAATACTATAATATAATTAATACTTTAATTCAGCAAGGACACATAAAATGTATAAAAAATGACAGTAAAACTGTATTCATAAAAGTGTCATCATGACAACGAAAAGTTTTATTCAGGATATATTAAAGCAAAAAGCAGCAAATAAGCATATTAGAATGAGTTCTGAAGGATCGTGTGACACTGAAGACTGGAGTAATGATGGTGAAAATTCAGCGTTGCATCTCAGAAATAAATTCCATTTTAAAATACATTCACATTGAAAAGTTATTTTAAATTGTAATAATATTTCACAAAAAATATTAAATGTTACTGTCCTCACTGAACAAGAAACTGCTATGACCCAATTGCAGCCAATCAGAAAATAGCAGATGTTTGATTATAATTACATGTTGAGCAGCCTCAGATGTCAATTTTTTCTACCCTATTGTGGTATAATACTATAAAATAATATGATCATGACAAACTGTGATTGATCACTGACTGGCAGCTGACATGCATGTGATGGTTTAACCAGAAGTAATGTCTTCTCCAATGTCTCATTAATACATGACTCACTATTTGATCTGGCTGCCAAATGTTAAAGGGGTGGTTGATTATGATTTGACTTTTCTAACTTTAGTTAGTGTGTAATGTTGCGGTTTGAGCTTAAACAATATCTGCAAAGTTACAATGCTCAAAGTTCAAAGCAAAGGGAGATATGTGACCCTGGATGACAAAACCAGTCTTATGGGTCATTTTTTTTTAAATTGAGATTTATACATCACATGAAAGCTGAGTAAATAAGCTTTCCATTGATGTATGGTTTGTTAATATTCGACAATATTTGGTCGAGATACAACTATTTGAAAATATGGAATCTGAGTGTGCAAAAAAATCGTAACATTGAGAAAATCGCATTTAAAGTTGTCCATTTATGTTCGCGATTGTGCTGCAGTCACTCACAAAAATAAATGTTTTATATATTAACGGTAGGAAATTTACAAAATATCTTCATGGAACATGATCTTTACTTAATGATTTTTGGCATAAAAGAAAAATTGATAATTTTGACCCATACAATGTATTGTTGGCTATTCCCACAAATATACCCGTGCTACTTAAGACTGGTTTTGTGATCCAGGGTCACATATTTGCTTTTAAAGAAATTGCTTTTTAAGGACTACAACAAACGGCTGATAGGGACTACACGAAATTCCTCCTTGGTTAGTGACATCACAAACCTTACAATTTACATAAGCTCTGATTTATCATGACAGAATATGCTAATCAATTACTATGATAACTACACATAAGCCACATAAATTAATCAACTAACCATTCAGAAATGCTGTCTACATGTTGTCACTTCTTCTTGAGTCTCTCCATCTTTCTGACTTCGGTTTGAACATAAAAGGCTAAAAGTTTTTGAAATTTTCAGTGCATGTTTGTGTGAGTGCAAGCTGTTGAAGCTCCTCCCTCTGTGATGGGAGCAGCAGCTCATTTGCATTTAAAGGGACAGACACAAAAACGGTGCGTTTAACATGCTATATAAAAATAGGTAATATAGGGGTTTATCATAAAATAGGGGTATTTTGAGCTAAAACTTTACATACTCTGGGGACATCAGAGATCATCAGAGACATCAGAGATGTATTTTATATCTTGTGGATCCAACTGGAGACCTCTTGCTGAATTAAACATGCGGCAAATGTAGTGAGGTCATGTTACAACGGTGTAGCATAGAGCTCTTTATAACTTGGAACAACAAAAGCAAATAGAACATAATCAGTCTTTCTGTCTACATTGGATGCAGAACAGCATGACGCGACACAACAAATTCCAGACAATACACTGATGCCCCGTTCCTTTTCTGACGTACTTCAAGCATTCGCGCTACTTCCGACATGAAGAACAAATGGATTTGAAATGGTCACTTTTGTCAATTCCAGTGTGGACAGCTTCTAGCTGTTGTGGTGTGACACGACATCGGTCGCATTCGGTGTAGACACAGTGTTACTGTTTTTTTTTTTTTAAATTGTATGCAGGATGCAGTGCATACTATGCAGTATTCTCTAAACATAAGCTAGTATTCCATTCCCAATCGTTTTGCTCAAGGGCAGGATGATTGGAGAAAAATATTCTCTAATAAGATCTTAATAACAGTCCGGCTGCACCTTTCCTCCATCCCTCAGTGTGATGTGAACCTTTTCTGTTTAGAGTGACTGCTGCTCTTCTGAACGGAATTAATAAGCTGAAATATGATAGGCTAATGTTTTTAGGCTGAGGTAATAGGACATTTAGAAAGCCAATATCCTGTTGTCGTTTTCTCTGTATTTCTGTCTATAAACATCCTTTTCTCAAAACACATTGCTGCATATTTCATACAGCTGTAGCTGGTTTCATTTTTTTGTGCCATTAGAGATAATCACAAGTTGCAAATCAATTCTGTTTTGTTTTTTTCATGCACCTCTTCTGGCTTGACAGTGTTGCTGTTATTACCTGACTGGCAATCTAAGTGAAAAATATTTCACAATAGAAAATAAGGCTTTTTGTTGAGGAAATTTAGTTTTTGATATGCTGTAGCATGCATACATTTTATGTTCTCAAAAAGCACACAAGCAAACAAAGAACCTCAAAAATGAGTGGGAAAAAATGATCAGGAGCAGGTCTAAAACTGAGTTCTGTAGGAATAAATAGGGTGTTTCGTTTCCCCTTGATACAAAAGACGGAGCAGCTGTACCACAAAGAACAATGACTTTGTAACATATCTGATTTTGTTGTTTTGTGTTTGTTCGACAGGAACTGTGAGGGCAGAAACATCCGCTACAGAACATGCAGCAACACAGTAAGTCTTGTAAAGTCTTGTAAGTCCCTCAGTAAATGATATGAGGCTCACCGGGAGTCTCACAAATTTATGAATGATTTTAATAAATGATATGAGGCTCACAAATTTATATAGAATTAAAATGCCTGTCGTTCATACATTTATACAGGTGCCCCATCCCTTGCATATCTGTTTATTAGATATTTGGACTAATTTGGTAATTCTTTCTGTTACCAGTAAGAGAGTAGCACTCACAGCTCCGTTTAACACACTTTAACACTATTCATTTTAGTGGAATTCCTCAGATTTTCCCTGAAACACTACAAAAGTCTGCAGATTAATCATAGTTTACTCAAGGAGGATTTAACCTTTCATAAATTCATGTTTACTCAATTTGGCAGTGTACTTTAAACGTTTTTACAGAATATTATTGCTAAATATTTGCGTTTCCCTGAGAAACTATGTGTTCACTTGCAAAAGCACTTAAATATAGTTTTCCCTCCAACCTATTTCATATTTCATGTCCCTTTGGGGCTGGGGTGTCCAAACTCAGTCCTGGAGGGCCACTGTCCTGCAGAGTTTAGCTTGCGTCAACACACCTGCCTGGAAGTTCCTTTATGCCTGTAGACCTTGATTAGCTGGTTCAGGTGTCTTTAATTGGATATTGGAGCTAAACTTTTAAGGACAGTGGCCCTCAAGGAGCAGGAATAGACACCTCTGTTTTAGGGTCTCCCTAAGAGAAGTGAGAGAGAAATAGAAGTAATTTCATAAGATTTTATGTGCATTTTCCTCTCTGAGCGAAGTGTGACGTACATTTTAAGGTGGGAATCAAGAGCGGGTTATTAGTTTTAAATATTTGATTTCATTAACAGATATTGAAGGTTTACATTCTTTTTCTTATGCAAGTGATTTTGTATTCGCAAATTATTTATTGTTTTGAGTTGGATCATTTCCTTGTATTACGCATGACCAGTATAGAGTGATTCATGAACAAAAAACCAGTGAGCCAGTTCTTTATTGATTCTTTGATGAATTGTTCAAATGATTCACGAATCAATCTTAAACTTCTTAGACTAACATCTCAAAAATAAGTGAAAAATAACCGTCAATGGAATTGTTATTAACCAGAATTGTTTAGAGGAATCAGAACCAGAATTGTGCTTTATGATTCAGTCAATAGTCCCCAACTGCTCGACAATCTAATTTTGAAAGCTGTTAAATGCCCATGTGTTTCAAGGACCATTTTCATCAAAAGCAAGTGTTTTTCTACCATTGAAGTGGTTTCATCTGAAATCACATTCCTCCTTCACCCACAATATCAATCAGAGCCATCTGGGAAATATTCCCAGCATAACATTTATTCAATTTCCATCAAAACAGGGAGAACTGATGCTTGGTCTTCCCTGTCAGGCTTGATAACTGCCATTGATGAGATTCGTTGTTGAATTGTTCTTTTTATTTCCATTACTGATCCTGACATTTGTAATCACTCTATCCGATGGAGACGTTTCAATTATGGGCATCACTGATAGATCTTTGCAAATGGGGGTTTCTGAGCCGATCGAATGATTAAATGAGTTCAAAGTCCCAAGCTATAGAGGAAGGATTGTGGTTTTCTTCAGTGGACAGGAGATGACATGGGAAATATTGTTTTTCAAAATAAGGTGGTTTGCCACAGTACAATTACACTGTCTCCATTCGTTAATGCACCCGGTCATCTGCATATGCTGTCATTGTCAGGCCAGCTGTTACTGTTACTTTTCAATGTCAGTGTTATTATATTATAGTCAAAGATGTGAAAAATATCTGATAGCTGCCAAATTTTCTTTCTACCAATCAGGACTGTCCTCTAGAGTCAGGTGACTTCAGGGCTCAACAATGCTCTGCCCACAATGACATCAAGTACCAGGGACAAACCTACGAGTGGATACCTGTGACGTACGACCCTATTTCACCCTGCACCCTCCGATGTCAGGCCCGAGGGAAAAGCCTGGTGGTGGAACTGGCACCTAAAGTGTTGGACGGCACTCGGTGTAAAGCAGACTCTCTGGATATGTGTATCAGTGGGATCTGTCAGGTAACCGTTACTAAATTAACTTAAGCTACGAAAGCTGCCAGTGATGCTCCCTTCGAGTTTGAAATATCATAGCATATCATAAGAGTTGCCACAAGGGGCACTATTGCGAGCATTAGCTGTTTACTATGCTCAGTTGTCTATTTAAAGGGATAGTTCACACAAAAATATGCCGTTCCAAACACAAGACTTTGGTTAATCTTCGAAATGAACAAATGAAGATATTTTTCATGAAACCAGAGAGGCTTCTGTCACTCTTTTGAAATTCCAGGTGACTAAAACTGTAAAGATCCAAAAAGGTCATAAGGGCATTGTAAAAAGGAATCCATATGAATCAGGCGGTTTAATTCATGTGATTTTATGATTTTATTTACGTCTAAATTATGATCGACACACATACAAAGAGAACACTAGGTGTGTAACAGTAAATTATGGTTCGGTACGTACTTCTGTTTTGAAGTCACGATTCATTATGTTTTCGGTACAGAACAAAGCATGCTTTTTTATTAAACAGTAGTTTACTGAACTGTATGTGATGCGCTCTATGTATGTGTTTGTATGTGAATAAAAGCTCAAAATAAATCTGTTCATCATTTAAACCAATCATATCTCTTCACAAGACTTGAATTAAACCACTCGATTCATAAGGATTTATTTTCACCCTTTCCATTGTTTATTTACTTGGTTTTGGCTGTTTTTGTACTTTGTTTCTGGCTTGGATTTGTGAGAAGTTGTAAAAACGACTGTCTAGTGGAAGTACAGTAGGTGCTTACCAGGTGCACTTAAACGCAGTATGAGATGGCAAAACTCCCAGAAAACCAAAAGTTCTGTTAAAAACTGAAATCCAAAAATGTTATTTATACATAAGCCTACTTAAGTGAGCATTTACACCGCTTAAGTTAAGACCTCTGTCTTTAAAGTACAGTCTAGGCTTTTTGATGAGGTGAAAAACGTTCTTCTGAAGCCAGAGTCACTCAGTATTTACGAGAGAGAATTCTTGACCTTTTCAGCTCTGTTCTGACATGCATTACAGTAATATTAGCACAATGAGAATAAGCTTTACAGTATTATCCATTTCTTTTCCTGAATATATTTGGATCAGATCCTCATCCACTGGAGTTACCAAACAATCTGCTTCTGCCATAGTATCAGTCTTTTTTATTGCGTTTCCAAAAGCTTAATGTTATTGTTTGTTGGTACTGACGCCAACAGGTTTTCCATTCTGGATGTTTCAAACAGCGCAGTTCACATTTCCTAAAAATATATATATATAAAAAAACCTGTGGCTAAAGTGAAAAGAGAATGAAATAATGACCATAAACATGGGAAAACCGTCTCTCTTTCTCACCTCAGTTCTGTGTCCTTGTGTGAGCAAAAGAGAGAAAGAGGCCGAATCGACAGAAAGACAGGGATTAAGTTTCCATTTGACCATGGCTCCAGTTTAGGAAGTTAAAACGCATGATTCCCAAAAAGAAGTTTCTTGGAAACTACTGTACGGTAATTACTTCAGTTGAAAGCTTGCATACATATTAGACTTGATTTAGCACTAATTTAGGATTTATTTCACAAATAACTTTCCAGTGCACCTAGAGTGAATAACTTTGCAGTGTTTTTAAAGTTGACTTGGATATGTTTGATGTGCTTAAAGAAATAGTTCACCCAAATATAGAAATGGGGACTTTCGCTCTGGGTATTTATAAGAACTAGCCACCAGGGCGGTCCTCTGAGAACTAAAACATTTTCCTGGTTGCATTCACACTGCCAGTAGGAACTTTCAAGTTACAAGTAACATAAGCCTTCACTTATATCCTGCCCCTCTAGTTGTTGTGCGGGACTTTTATTTTGACAGTGCGGTGGACTTTTACTTTGATGACGCTGAGAACACCAGAGCCTGAGCACACAGTGCTCCCATTCTCCGTCTACATTAGTTTATGATCTGTTTAACGGTCCTATCTAATATGTTATTAGACATAACTGTTAAAGGGGTGGTTGATTATGATTTCACTTTTTTACTAACTTTAGTTAGTGTGTAATGTTGCTGTTTGAGCATAAACAACATCTGCAAAGTTCCGACGCTCAAAGTGCAAAGCAAAGAGAAATATTTTCTTTTACAGATATCGCTTTTTAAGAACTACAAACGACTGATAGGGACTACACGAGCTTCCTCCCGGGTTAGTGACATCACAAACCCTGAAATGTACATAAACCCTGCCCCCGGGAACATAATTTATATATTATTATGACAGAATATGCTAATCAATGACTAGAAGATAGTTAACTCCACATCAGCTTCATAAATTCATAAACCAACCATTCATAAACGTCCTGTTGCATTCTGCATGGTGCCACTTCTTCTTGAGTCTCTCCATCATTGTGCGGTTTGAAAATAAAAGGCAGAACAGTTTCTAACATTTTAGTGTGTGTCTGTGTGAGGTAATCAGAGCTGCTAACGCACGAGCTCTTGAAGCTCCGCCCTCTGTGCCGAGAGCAGCAGCTCATTTGCATTTAAAGGGACACATAACTACGCGTTTTTGAAACTCAAAAGGGGACAATTTTAACATGTTATACAAAAATATCTGTGGGGTATTTTGAGCTAAAACTTCACATACATACTCTGGGGACATCAGAGACTTATTTTACATCTAGTAAAAAGGGGCATTATACCACCCCTTTGAACAAAGAAAGGGTATACGAAAAAGTATTATAGCATCACAAGCTGATCATAAATGCGTTGGTCCATCTATAGCTATTTTCCATGTTCACGGAGTTATCGTGGAGTAATAGTGTGTGTTTTCACAGCTTTTTAAAAATGGCGGTTGCCAGTGTTTCGCACACGTTTGGCCTATCAACATACATTTATGTCACTGGTAGTTCCTATTGTGCTTGGTTAGACCCTACTCTGAAGTAGGAGCTAAATGAATCCCCTCAAAATACGTTCCTATCACTAAAAACGTTCCTAGTACAAAACATTTGTACACGCTGAAAATCGGGTACTTCCACCAATAGTTATAGGAACTATGAAAATGTTCCTCTGGGGAGAAAACCCGTTACCCATATCTATTTACCTCAATACTACTGACTTTCTTTTCCCCTATGAAAGTAGTATGACTTGTGCACAATATTCCAAGTCCTCTGAAATATATTACCATTGTGTGAGGAACAGGCTGGAACAAGTCATAATTCTCTGAAAATCTTAAAGAAATCTATTTTGTGGTCTTGAATATATATATAAAAAAGGCACATAAAAGGGATATGAATTTACTGTTATGAGATTTGAGATCTACACCAGAGGCAACATTTTAACCAGTTTTCATATAAAATTTAAATGTGTTTGTCTATTCCTAACACAAAGCTATTGTATGGCTTCGGGAAGACTTGCAATAAAGTGCAGTCTTTTATGGAGCTGTTTTTGGTCATTTGTGGAGATCAGTAGTGTCCATTCACATAAAATTTTGTTTTGTATTTGCAAGAACACCTTGCACATTCTACTAAACTTCATTTTCTGTTCCAAACACACACACAAAAAATAAAAAAGAGCCATACAAGTTTGGAACAGCATGACGGTAAGTAAATGATGACAACATTTTTGGATGAACCTTCTCACAGTTCTCTTAATGTTTCTGTAGGCTTTCAGCTTTTCATTTGGCCAACAGCAAAGAAACACAATAAACTCAAGCTAAATCATATAGAATAATCAGAATTCAAAGCAGTACTGCACTGGAACTGAATTCTACAGTGTTAATGAAACATCCTTTGCGTTGCCCCTATTTTGACTCAGCTCCTGTGAGTATGAGGTAAATTGGTGTAAATGAAGCTTGTCTGTTTATTTGTGCTTGTTTACCAGAACTACCGAGTAAAGTTATGCTGTTTGCTATCTATGGCTGCCTTCCCTATTGCCCTGCAATTGTAAACAGAATTTTGCATTAAACTGGGCAGCTTTTCTTGCACAGATGGCAAATTCTTTGCAGAACACAACTGTGAGTACCACAGACTTCTCTGTAAATATTGAGGATTCTGGGAGCGAACTTGTGCGCATGGGATGAAAACTTCTGAAAAATGATTTGGTATTCTCTCATGTTTTATATGTTGTCTGTCCATGAATTTTGTTGATGCTAGTTAGAGCTTAAACATTGTAGTTTGGAGCCGTGCACCGGCCAGCTTCTCAGTGCATTCATTTTATAGTCAGTTTCTGTTCTGTTATGGAGGAAGCATGAATTGTTGGTCCCGCAGACATGTCAGAAATCAATTACCTTCACTCAACATAGTGTTTCAGCTCTGGGCATGAATCAGGAAAATGTTCACTACAAAATGCTGTAGTGGATAATGAGTCTAATTTGGAGAGTAAGTCAAGTCTCAAGTAATTTTTTTGTGACTTAAGTGCAACTTGACTGCCATTCTATGTCTATTCTGTCCATTTTTTTCTGAGTGGTTCCTCTGTCATTTATTCAGGAAGTTGGATGTGACAGACAACTGGGAAGCAATGCTAAAGAGGACAACTGTGGCGTGTGCGCTGGAGACGGCTCCACCTGCCGACTAGTCCGAGGCCAGGCGCTGCCCCACGTCACACCTGAAGAACGTAGGTACACACATACATAAGCACATTCTTATTTTTGGAGTATTGCTTTGTTTGTTGATCTCAGAGACATTTAGACCGGGATTGATTATAAAGCTAGTGTTTGAGTTTTGATTTTTAAAGCATTTCGGTCATAAATTGTACATGTTTCTAGGAATGCACATTCCATCCAGCCATCCATCCAAAATAGTAAACAAATTAAATATTAATATTTTAATATCCCACTGCAAAATTAAACAAATTGAGTATTTAAGAAAAATATAATAATAATAATAGTAGTTAAAATACTTTATTATTATTATTATTATTTAGACAGGCCTAAATAATAATACTTATATTTATGGCTGTCATAATTTCTTCATTTTCAACCATTAAATCATTAAGCTTTTATAATAGCAGAAAACTGCAGGGAGCCCTTAAAACTTCTTTACAATAGTTGCTTTATAAATACTTTTCATTACAAGTTTGGGAAATGGTTGGTGCATTTTGCATTCTTAAATACACGTTAAAAGTGACCCAAACTCAGAGAAGATTAAGAGATGAGTTCATGTGGACCAGCATTTACTGTGAACTGATCCAGTCTGAGACAAGTATCACAGTAACGCGCTTCACTCTGAAACACACAGCGCATATACTGTATTCATTTAATTATTCCTTCGCAATTTGATAATCACACTGAGCCATATAAAGATGGTTTTATTCCAATTAACCATGCAGCTCTACATGATTCTGAATGTTAGAATGAGTCATTGGACTACCCCCCCCCCCCCCCCCCTCCTTTTTTTTAAGTTTATTGCTGTATCAAATCAAATAATCCTAAATGTTCAGAAACACTAAAGCCATAAACCGTTGTGTTTTAGGCAGTCTTACATTCCCTGTGGTCTTCGGTTGGTACAAGCATTGGCAGCTTTATTAGCCTGCTTAATTTATGTGATTGCCAGCAGTCGGATTGTTTGCATTCTGGGACTGAAGATAGAGTTATTGATTCCCTTTAAAGCATGTGAGGGATTCTCAGTCCATTTGTGAGAAATAACACACGTAATGCTGTGGCTTTTGCTTGTAAATATCTAGTTGTCATTTCCTTAAGATTATTACCCAAATACTCAGTTTGTGTTTCTGTCTGCTGGGCAAGTATTTGGTTTTTAGGCAGGACGCCATTGCTGAAATCATGTCTGTTTAAAAATATCAAATAACCAAACTGTTTTATGTAACAACCACACCCCAAATTAATTAAGACAGCTATTTTTTTCTTTCTGCACGCTGTACGGCTGAATGTTGCCTTCAAAACATGCCAGCCTGAGGAGCACAAGGCTATTTCTGTGGCACTTTACAATATTCTTTCCTTGAGTTTTATATTGTTTTTGGTAAGATACTGCAGTGTCTTGTGTTTGATGGTTGCCGAGGATTTTCCCTCATCAAAAAATTCTTTTGTCTTACAGCAATGTGCTCAAACGACTCTGATTACGGCTCTGTTCCAAAAGTTAAAACACCGCGTAGGCTGCATTTTTAGGCATCGTAAGCACACTCCCCACACAAAGGCTGTTCCAAACCGTAGGTAGCATGACTATGCTGCCTTCTAAGATACCATTGGCAGCATCACATGTATCCTTTGAGGAAAAATGCATTGCGAGATGGATGACACTACCGTTCAAAAGTTTGGAGTCTTTAAATTTTTAATGTTTTTGAAAGAAGTCTCTTAAAGGGTTAGTTCACCCAAAAATGAAAATTAAGTCATTAATTACTCACCCCCATGCTGTACCAACCCCGTAAGACCTTCGTTCATCTTCGGAACACAAATGAAGATATTTTTGATTAAATCTGAGAGGTGGATCACTGCTACATAGGCTGCCAGAGGGAATGAAACTTGACGGCCCAGAAAGTCATTAAAGAACATGTTTAAATAATCCATGTGCCTACAGTGGCTCAACTATAAGTTTATCAAGCGACGAGAATACTTTTTTCCCGAAAAAAAAAACATAATAACGATTTTATTCGACTATTCCTTTTCATTCCTTGTGGGCCTGAGACGAGAGTTCAAGAGATTTCCACGACGCATGCGCGAGAACTGAACAAGAAGTATTAGAAGAAGAACGTCCTCTTCTCAGTTCTCGCGCATGCGTCGTGGAAATCTCTTGAACTCTCGTCTCAGGCCCACAAGGAAGAAAAGGAATAGTCGAATAAAGTCGTTATTATGTTTTTTTTTTCGGGAAAAAAGTATTCTCGTCGCTTGATAAACTTATAGTTGAGCCACTGTAGGCACATGGAATATTTAAACATTTTCTTTAATGACTTTCTGGGCCGTCAAGTTTCATTCCCTCTGGCAGCCTATGTAGCAGTGATCCACCTCTCAGATTTAATCAAAAATATCTTCATTTGTGTTCCTAAGATGAACGAAGGTCTTACGGGGTTGGTACAGCATGGGGGTGAGTAATTAATGACTTAATTTTCATTTTTGGGTGAACTAACCCTTTAAGCTCACCATTTGTTTGTTTTAAAAAATACAGTAAAAACAGTACTATTGTGCAGTAATATAAAATGTTAAAATATCGGTTTTATATTTGAATATATTTTAAAATGTAATTTATTCCTTTGATGGCAAAGCTGAATTTTCAGCAGACATTACTTAAGACTTTAGAAGGGTTTTTTCATACATTGAAATGCTTTGATACCCATTGATAGTAGGGGTGACCCCGAAAAGTCGAAGATTCAATGCATCGATAGGAGGAGCCTGATTCGACTACCAATCTCACGGTCGAATATTCGCAGAGGTTATATGAGGGTGCTCAATGTCTGATTTCACATAGAACTACCGGTTTTCTGTCAATACGTTAGGAGCCTAATATGATAATGCTGTAAATACAAATGTGCAAAGGAAGAAGCTTATAATAAATGTTTATAACGTGCATGAATAAATCCAAACACCCCGTGACAGATTTAAGTTTCACTTTCGATCCGTGACCGAAAGAGGAGCGTTTTGGCGGCAGGGATTTAAATCTTTAAAAATGTCTGGGATAAGAAAATCTAAAGTTTGGATGCACACCATCAGAAAGGATATTCTCCAAGGCTGGATTTAGCATAAGGAAAACCATGATCGCACTTCTGCAGGCAAAGTTAACAAGTTTTTTTTTTTCTCTGGACATTCTAAAACTGATAAATTGATAGTCGGCTGCTTTAAAACACTCCTATAAGTGTTTAAGCGCTCTGTCAAATGTTTCTTTTTACAGAATGATTTTGCTGCATTGAGCTTTATAGCCAATCACAGACCTATCTGTTTAGCTTGTGAACGCAAAGGCCAATCAGATGTGTTTAAGTTAGTCAGAATGCACTCAAAATGGCTGGGTTTTTGCTCCGCACAAGTTCTGCACGCTCACAAATATTTTATTATAACAATTTATAAACACAATGTCAATAAGAGATTCATTGCACAGCATAGACAGCTTCATTGATTATAACGGAAGTTTTCTCAACAGTGCAGCTTTGTGTATCTCACGTTGTAATTGACAGCTTCAGTGATTATAATGGCAGCGATCTTTGCTCGCTCTCTGTACATAATATGTATTTTTCATGCTGCGAACTACACATTGCAAAGTTTCTGGATTGACAACCATATTTAACACATGATTGAATCCGATTGACTCTGATAACCATAGAAATGGACAAAACAAAATAATCTGATACTGTGTCAAATGATATATGCATTCAGTCTTAGATTGTTTCAAGTCAGTCACTCTGTGACTTTTTACATATACATTTATGGATTTTTAAATATAAAATAGTTCTTTCTTGATAGTACATTGTTTCATGATCTTCATAAGTGATTCTTTTTTATTTCATGAATAAATAGGTTAAGTTAATATTACAAACTGTTTATTTGCATTTATTTTGGAGGAATATTAGGCTGGTGTCACTTTAAGAGCTGCACGGATTCAGTATACTGACACACACGTGCGTTTTATTTCTTAACTGTTCACGCTCACTTAAGCCATAACCGACTAGGTTTACTAGGATACTCGCCAATATGGGCATTTTTATATAATGTTGTGTGAATTTGTCTGTTCAGGCGCAATAAGAAGTGAAAGAGAACTCAATTTGGATGTGTGCACAGACTGCACACACAAAACCTCTCTCTCATCGAGTACCAAATTGTGTTCTCTTTCGCGTCTTCTTGCACTTGAATAGCTAAATTGGCAAGGCTTAAAAACACTTTCTTGACAATACAAGTTTCATTTTGTTTTGTCGAGTAAAAAAAATGTTGGATTATGCAACAGACATTTTACAACTCAGTGCCTTCATGCAGTTAATTAATCAAAACCATAAGTATCTGCTTTTTTCATGCTATATACAGGTGCTGGTCATATAATTAGAATATCATCAAAAAGTCGATTTATTTCAGTAATTCCATTCAAAAATTTACATTTGGATATTATATTCATTCATTACACACAGACTGATATATTTCAAGTGTTCATTCCTTTTAATTTTGATGATTATAACTGACAACTAATGAAAACCCAAAATCAGTATCTCAGAAAATTAGAATATTGTGAAAAGGTTCAATATTGAAGACACCTGGTGCCACACTCTAATCAGCTTATTAACTCAAAACACCTGCAAAGGCCTTTAAATGGTCTCCCAGTCTAGTTCTGTAGGATACACAATCATGGGGAAGACTGCTGACTTGACAGCTGTCCAAAAGACGACCATTGACATCTTGCACAAGGAGGGCAAGACACAAAAGGTCACCGCTAAAGAGGCTGGCTGTTCACAGAGCTCTGTGTCCAAGCACATTAATAGAGAGGCGAAGGGAAGGGGTGAAAAAAGATGTGGTAGAAAAAAGTGTACAAGCAATAGGGATAACCGCACCCTGGAGAGGATTGTGAAACAAAACCCATTCAAAAATGTGGGGTGATTCACAAAGAGTGAACTGCAGCTGGAGTCAGTGTTTCAAGAACCACCACGCACAGACGTATGCAAGACATGGGTTTCAGCTGTCGCATTCCTTGTGTCAAGCCACTCTTGAACAAGACACAGCGTCAGAAGCGCCTCGCCTGGGCTAAAAACAAAAAGGACTGGACTGCTGCTGAGTGGTCCAAAGTTATGTTCTCTGATTAAAGTAAATTTTGCATTTTCTTTGGAAATCAAGGTCCCAGAGTCTGGAGGAAGAGAGGAGAGGCACAGAATCCACATTGCTTGAAGTCCGGTGTAAAGTTTCCACAGTCAGTGATGGTTTGGGGTGCCAAGTCATCTGCTGGTGTTGGTCTATTGTGTTTTCTGAGTCCCAAGGTCAATGCAGCCATCTACCAGGAAGTTTTAGAGCACTTCATGCTTCCTGCTGCTGACCAACTTTATGGAGATGCAGATTTCATTTTACAACACGACGTGGCACCTGCTCACAATGCCAAAGCTACCAGTACCTGGTTTAAGGACCATGGTATCCCTGTTCTTAATTGGCCAGCTAACTCGCCTGACATTTACCTAACCATTAACCTGACATAATAAATATATGGGGTATTGTGAAGAGGAAGATGCGATACGCCAGACCCAACAATGCAGAAGAGCTGAAGGCCACTATCAGAGCAACCTGGGCTCTCATAACTCCTGTGCAGTGCCACAGACTGATCGACTCCATGCCACGCCGCATTGCTGCAATAATTCAGGCAAAAGGATTCAGACTCAATACTTACCCCAACTAAGTATTGAGTGCTGTACATGCTCATACTTTTCATGTTCATACTTTTCAGTTGGCCAACATTTCAAAAAATCCTTTTTTGTATTGGTCTCAAGTAATATTCAAATTTTCTGAGATACTGAATTTAGGATTTTCATTAGTTGTCAGTTTTAATCATCACAATAAAATGAAATAAACATTTGAAATGTATCAGTCTGTGTGTAATGGATGAATATAATATCCAAGTTTCACTTTTTGAATGGAATTACTGAAATAAATCAACTTTTTGATGATATTCTAATTACATGACCAGCACCTGTAGCCAATATGCCGATGGCTTAAATAAATATCTATCATCTCTAATTTTGAGTTACGTCATGGATCATTCCAAATAGATTTTATTTTGGTTGATGCTGCCTGAGAAAGCGTTTTGACTGTAGGAAATAGAAAGCAATGCAGCTTACTAGGTTTTGGAACAGAACCTGAGTGACTTGAGCTTTTCTCCTAACTAAGACATTTTCACACAATCATGCTATTCATTTTCAAAGCCTGTTAAACCAAAAACGAGGTAATTTGATCCAAACAAGTAATGCATTCTTTAATAAAAGCCGTCTCACTAATAATTCACATGCGTGGCACTGACACGTAGGCTTCTCATAAGTCGTAGAGCCGTCATGAGGTCTCCAGATGGAAGTCCGGTGATCGGATAGGTCATTTCCCAAAAGACTTCAATCCGGGCTGGATGACTGTCAGGATTCCAGAGCGTCACATGAATCTGTTAATATTAAAATGCAATAAAGCTGCTAATGAGCCTCTGGCTCTTATAATTCATTCCTTTTACTCGGCAGTGACTCATTTCTGCATTTTTTTAAAGGAGAGCGATAGAAACACAGATGCATTGTGGGAACGTTTGTGTGATTTTTAATTTTACGTGCGGGTCGATGCATCTTTGTGGAGCAGTTAGCCACATTAGATTACTTTTTTCTTCATCGTTATAAACAAATTTGAAGTCACACTTGCATGGTTGGGTTATTTTTAAAGCGAGGGCAATTACGTCTTAGGTTTTTTTATTGGTATTTTTAAAACACAGCATTGTTTGGGCATTTTTTACCCTGTTTACAACTGACTGGTGTCTGAAACTTTTTTCTTTATAGCAATAAATTCCAGTACTTTCCATATATGTTTCCAAAAGTAAATATTTTGGGGCTCCCATGATGTTGGCACATTTCCAAGCCCTATAATTGCTAGATGCGGTGAGCATTGCCGAGCGAAGGGAAAAACACCTCTTGTCCTACATCAATTCCTGCTAATGCAATAAACGGCATTAGCACTTTGCATCTACACAAGCCACTCACTTTATATTTGACCCTAAAGTGTCTCAGTTAAAGAAGTTATTAAGGAAGCTACTTTGAAAGCTGTAGTTTGCCAGGCTACAAACTAAGGGTGTTTGCTGTTGAAACCAGGGACACTTTTAAAAAAACTTAAAAAGCACACTTTTTACAACAATTTATTTATTTGTCAACTAAAAATATCCAAGGGCTATAATACATGCGGAACATTATTTAATTTTTCTAATTTTCTATGAAAATCATGAACATTCCCACCTCATTTCAAATGAGCTGTGTTTTTTAAAAGCGTTCTGTGGTGCAAATGACAGTGAGAGAAATTACATTTTAAACATTTGTATAATAATAGCTGATCCCTTTGCCTTTTTGTTGCTAATTTCATAGCAAGCATGTTATGAATTTATATCTTAGGTAATAATTCATCTTTTTTTATTTATTTTATGTATTGTAACTTTTTGCATATTTTTATAAAATTAC
The DNA here is from genome assembly GCF_051911475.1 of Siphateles boraxobius. Taxonomy (NCBI): domain Eukaryota; kingdom Metazoa; phylum Chordata; class Actinopteri; order Cypriniformes; family Leuciscidae; genus Siphateles; species Siphateles boraxobius. The sequence goes on from NW_027508734.1 coordinate 13,305,922, forward strand.
AGCTGAATTTTTTAAGGTAAATATTATAATAATATTGCATTCATATTTGAAAATATATATATTTTTATCATATTTTCAGACCCCCATATATATATATATATTTTTTTAAATTATTTACTCATTCTTATGTTGTTCCAAAAAAAATCTCCCTTTTTGTTCTGCCACAGGTTTGGAAAAACATGAGTGGGGTTACTAATGACATAATTTTAATTTCATGGGGGAACTATTCCTTTGCTCCAGGGGATTGTCCCTGTAATAAGTCTCTGTGTATATGACATCTAAATAAAGAATAAAAAGTAGTAGAGATGAGTAACTGGAGAGATTTCCTGTATTTCGCCCCATTCTCTCAGTTTCCCCCATTACGCTTGCTTTTACAGAACGCTCTTAATCCAACCATAACTGAAAGCACTCAGGCTGCTCTCTGTTGTGGTTTTCTGTTTACTGAGCTGGAAATTGGTGGGTTTTCTTATTTCAGCAGTACACTGGGAAGCCACAAATGTTTTTTTATGGAGAGAGGTTGAACACATTAAGCGTGTCAGAGTTGCAGTGTCTGTGTGTTTGCAACTCATTTACTCTCACATGTAATGACTGTATTTACGTGCACAATGGATACTGACATGAGCTGTGAGGGATGCTGTATTTCCGGATCTGTGTTTGGAATGAAACACTGCATACTGTATGTCATTAAACACTAGAATTGTGGGTTATCGCCTATAAAAACCGCTGGATGGAAACGGCAAGATGTGCATAAATTCTAAAAATGTGCTCAATTGAGGCAAAATAAAAAATGAGGCTGGGCGATATGGCCCAAAACATTAACAAAATAACATTTTTCATATCAGTCGATATCTATAATTATACAATAAATGTCAAATCTTTATTCCTTTCAAGTTTAAAGGCAGATTTTTGCTCCTAAGTGAAAGTTGTAGAAACCAGACCGTTATTTTTGGTTTTAAACTACTCTTTATTGTCAGAACATGATAAACACTTCACTTTTTTGAATTCTTTACACTTTTCCAGTCATTTTTCTTTAACAAAATAAATATCTTAATTGACAAATGAATTTCTTAGTTTCTGCATGTGCTAACGAGTGATATTGTTTCAAGTCGGACTTTGGTGGCAGATTGCTTCAGCACAGTTTGCAGTGCAGGCGGCAGCATTAATAATATTACACGTTTTGTCTCTTAGAAATAAACATTTGGCAGTAGCTTGAGTTTGGATGCAGATGCAAATTTATGCTCATTAACAAAAACAGTCAAAATTGTAACAACCTCATTTTTTATGGTAAAATTTAAATATTCTGTCTGTTTGAGTTTTATTAAAATTCCACATTATGATCATTAAGATCTTGATAACCACAGTTAAATCCATGTATATAGGACCTCAATACCATGATAAAATGTAACTATATGGTTTCTATGTTATTTATATGAAAAACAGTAGCCTAAATACTCTTAGTATAAATGCACAAATGCTATGCCTTACTCAAATAAATAATACAACATTAATAATTTAATAAAACTCTATATGCATATCCGACACATCTGCCACAATACCATGGTGCAGTTAGGATGCAGTCACTGTATTATGTGTTGTTTTAATGAGTCTCTGGTTTGCGATTCTTCTTCTGCAGCCATGAAGACGATGATGGAAGTGCCGATTGGTAGCAGAGGCCTCAGAATCACAGCCAAGGGACCGGACATGATTGGTGAGATTATGCATGTTAACTTTATACAAAGATCTGTTGTGTTTCACAGCTTTTGGGTCTAATTCTTGACTTGTCATAAAACTATCATGTATGTAAGTCTCGACTTGACACTTGTCAAAGGCCGGAAAGGATTTTGTTGGAGAATCAACATTAACAATTTGAATTATTCCAGCTTTCTGCCACAGGGCCGAGGCTTTAGAGTGCAATTATAATAGTGTCTCACAGGGTTTCGAGAGTTAGCAAGATGACATTCAGCTGTCAAGGAGGTGCTAGTGTTTCTACACTCTCTAGCTTTTGTTCAAGAGAGAATCTGATAATTTGCAAGTTAACACCATTGGGAATCGCTCGAATGACAAATCCTGTTTCATCCTAAAATCAGCTGAAATATGAGAAGTTACATTTATCTTAAAGAAAGTGAAGCACCTTATTTGTCGTTTTTATATCTTTATCTTTATTTATTTCAGGGTTATTTTAGTTTCATTTAGTAAAGTTTTAGTTTTTAGTAAAAAAAATTAAAAAAATTATACTATTATGTTATTTTTCCATGTTAATTTTAGCCCCCCCCCCCCCCCCCGTAATTTCATCATGTGCTTTTGTCATTTTATTAGTTTTTGTTTTTAAAATATTGCTTATGTTTAATTTGTTTTATATCATTTCTAATTTTCATTTAGCTTTATTTTATTTTATTTCAACTTTATTTCAATTAACAGCAAAATTTTAAACCTTGATTTATTTATTTATTTGTGAATTGCATTGTAACATTATTTCAGCGTTTCCCATTCATTATCTAGACCTTGGCGGCTCGTAAACTTGTAAAACCTTGTAAACCTGTTTTCAGAGAAGTTTTCCACCAAAATAAAATGCCTCCGGACCCTCCTCAGAGGGACCAAGGTCCACCCACCACAGTCTCACAAAATCCTATTGGAAACACTAATGATGACTAAAGGAGTGAGCTTAGTTTTTATCCCAATACAATAAAAAAAATGTACTTAGTTTTGTTTATTTTGGGGTTAAATACCATCCAAATGTTTACTTGAAAGGCTATGTGAGATTCATCCACATTTAAGCAGTACTTTATAAAGAATGTTCTATTTTTGATAAAATGTATTATATTTCAATAGGATTATATATTATATTAGAACTTATTTTAGTTATTTTGGATAACTTTCACTGCATACAAAATCGAACCTTTGATGAAAGTCTTACCTCTCACACTGTCATTTGTGTTGTTTTATTTTTTTATTTTTTACACTTGGGCATTTTAATCGATTTGTAACATCTCTCAGAAAGTTGTCACAGGTCGTCAGAGGTATTTCCAAAGAGCTCTTCCAACATCTGCAATATAGTCTAAAGTCTTAACTTCACAATGCCTCCACAGTGACACGGCCAAACTGTATTTGACATAGTCGCCTGGTGTAGTAGCACAGTGTGGGAATGCATATGGATTTTATATATCTATCTAGCCTGAAAGACCAAAAAATGAAGAAAAAAAAAGAGAAAAGAGATTTCCTATTACCTGAGTTGGACAAATGCAAAGAGGTTTGAGGGAACTTTAGGATAGAGCAGAAGAATGAAGTGTTCATGCAGGCTAATTTGCTGTGGCTGAGAGCCCGGTACGATGGAGACAGAGCCAGTAATCTAGCAGACTTCCATAACGGACACGCGGAGTATGCTGAAGTCCAATCCCAAAGTACCGTTCCACATCCGATGGACCCACACTCACACAAATACACACTTCCGTTCTGTGGAAAACCACGTTTCAAACTACACACACTGATATCTAAACCCTATAACCTGCCCATTACTTCTTTCTGGTTGCAAACTAGATCTCCATCAAAAACTACAGGGTATTTAGTGGGTGTTTGACTTGTCCGATGTTTCAAAGATGTGGTTTGAGTGACCTGAAGATGGCTCTATCCCAAAGCTCACATAATAAATGAGAAAATACAGATAATACCTTAAAAGACTAGAAAAATAAATAAAACAAAAACGTACTGTATAATCCAATATCTACTGTAAAACAGCCCAAGTTTATGAACTTACCGTATAGATTTGTGCATTGAGATGTTGTAGATATGATGGCTCTTTTGTAAGCTTCCAATAATTGCCATTGCTAAAAGTACTTAACACTTAACTTCTAATCTGTGATCTACCACATCACAGAAAAATCCTCATTCAATCCATTTGACTAAGCAAATAAATTTTAACTACCATTTTTTTTGTCAGAACAACGACAATGTGGGAGTTGATCTCTTTGTGAGCTGTTTCGAGAAGGCATGATTATATTCAGCTGCTGCCAGACGCTCTCTAGCCGCTCTGACCAGTTGTTTGATTTTCCCTCACCGCTAACACATGTTGTTATGTTGCTTTATTTACATGAAGCATCAACAATTATTCCCAAAATGATGTATCAATGTGCAAACAACGGAAAGACATTTATTTATATTTGAAATTGTCAAGATCACGTTGCATATTTTTTAACAACAAACAATGATTTGGTATTATATGACTTGAAACATTTAATGTGGGAGTGAGAGATCAAAGAAAATATTTTTTTTCTCACGTCGTTCAAAATTTAGACACAAAATGTGTGTGTGTCACATGTGAAAATGTGAAAGTCCCCATAAAACATGAAACCACAACTCTGTGTGTGTGTGTGTGTGTGTGTGTGTGTGTGTGTGTGTGTGTGTGTGTGTGTGTGTGTGTGTGTGTGTGTGTGTCTGATTTTAATAATGTATTAGTAAATGTTAAACATTAACTAACATTGATAAATGCTTTATAAGTATTTTTTCATCATTTAGTTAATGTTCGCTAAGTAGATAGTTAACAAATTGTTATCAAATGGAAATTTATTGTAAAGTGTAAAAAGAGTATTATGAACAATATATATTTAATATTCCACCTAGGGCTGTCAAATCGATTAATCACAATTAATCGCATCTAACATAAAAGTTTGTGTTTATATAATGTGTGTGTATATATATATATATATATATATAAACACACACACACACGCACGCACGCACGCACGCACGCACGCACGCACGCACGCACACACACACACACACACACACACACACACACACACACACACACACACACACACACACACACACATATATTATATAAACAAAAACTTTTATGTTAGATGTTATTATTGATTTGACAGCACTAATTCCACCATATCTCCTGTCCTCTTTATCATACAAAAATAGCCAAAAAGACCCAAATTCTTATCATTATTTCACTATTAAGGTCATTGGAGTAACTTCCTTAATTAAAAAAGAGTTCCATAGATTATGTGAATTTTTTGTGTTTTACAAAAGCAGCAAGCAATTTCAACCACACCTCAGTCTAAATCTCCACCCTCTAAAAGCGTGATTGACGGTGTTACTGTTTAGAAAATAAAGTGTGAACCGCTCCACTCACAGTTTTTGCTGTTTTCAGACTATAGCGCTGTCACAGAGACAGGTGTGGTGTTTCAGGGAATCTGTTTCAGCAATATCTCTCAAGTAGTAGCAATATTTGATCTGTGGTAATGCCCCAATATCACTCATAGAACCTGAAATGTCCTATTTCAGTGATTGAAGCTCATGCACCAAACAGACGGAGAGAAGAGGTTGTGTTCAGCTCTTCAGGTTCTCACACTCTGGGCAACAATACGGTGGAGTATCAGAGAGGAGCAGAAAGACAGACCCTCCGCTGCTACGGTCCGCTGTCTGCAGACTTCACCATTAAGGTGTGTAATGAACACAGAACAGTAGATCTATCTATCTGCAAGTGGTACTAGAAAGCAGCAGAAACTCTTAGCTAGAGATATTTGCTCTTTTCAATGGATAGCTATTTTCTCTTGTGTTGGAGTTTCCAACCTTATTAAGAAATGTACTTGATGTACCCCTTGAGATTTTATAGGTCTAGTTTCACAATTCTTTTTATTTCTATCATTTGCTTTTTCCAACCTGCCATATTTTATTTTTTTCCCATAACATACAAAAGGAGACGTAATGATGAACATTCAATAAAAGTGGATGGTCTATTTTATTGCTGTTGTATTCTCGATTATGTTTTTATTTTATTTTATTTTATTTTATATTTAATAATTATAAATAGTTTTGTACTGTATATGATTTAATATATAATATATAAGTTATATATATATACAGTATATGTATATATATATATATACAGGTCCTTCTCAAAAAATTAGCATATTGTGATAAAGTTCATTATTTTCCATAATGTAATGATAAAAATTAAACCTTCATATGACCTGGGCTACAGAGAAGCAGCACTGGACTTCAGGCATTTTGGCATTTCCTTCTCCCCAGTCTTCCTCCAGACTCTGGCACCTTGATTTCCGAATGACATGCAAAATTTGCTTTCATCCGAAAAAAGTACTTTGGACCACTGAGCAACAGTCCAGTGCTGCTTCTCTGTAGCCCAGGTCAGGCGCTTCTGCCGCTGTTTCTGGTTCAAAAGTGGCTTGACCTGGGGAATGCGGCACCTGTAGCCCATTTCCTGCACACGCCTGTGCACGGTGGCTCTGGATGTTTCTACTCCAGACTCAGTCCACTGCTTCCGCAGGTCCCCGAAGGTCTGGAATCGATCCTACTCCACAATCTTCCTCAGGTTCCGGTCACCTCTTCTCGTTGTGCAGCGTTTTTTGCCACACTTTTTCCTTCCCACAGACTTCCCACTGAGGTGCCTTGATACAGCACTCTGGGAACAGCCTATTTGTGCAGAAATTTCTTTCTGTGTCTTACCCTCTTGCTTGAGGGTGTCAATGATGGCCTTCTGGACAGCAGTCAGGTCGGCAGTCTTACCCATGATTGCGGTTTTGAGTAATGAAACAGGCTGGGAGTTTTTAAAAGCCTCAGGAATCTTTTGCAGGTGTTTAGAGTTAATTAGTTGATTCAGATGATTAGGTTAATAGCTCGTTTAGAGACCCTTTTCATGATATGCTAATTTTTTGAGATAGGAATTTTGGGTTTTCATGAGCTGTATGCCAAAATCATCATTATTAAAACAATAAAAGACCTGAAATATTTCAGTTGGTGTGCAATGAATCTAAAATAAATGAAAGTTTAATTTTTATCATTACATTATGGAAAATAATGAACTTTATCACAATATGCTAATTTTTTGAGAAGGACCTGTATATATATATACACAAATAATAATGATATATAATTATTATTTGTATATTTATTTATATATTGTAATTTATTTTATTTTTTACATACCATTCATTATATACCAAACATGTACATATTTCAATTTATAGATGCATATATAAATAAATAAATAAATATAAAAATATATAAATACACACATATATAGAATTATTATATATACTTGTGTATATATTACATAGTGCTGGCAGCAAGTGCTTTTTTAGCAAGGATTCTGAAAGTTTCATGCAAACTCAGTTTGAAGCTTCATTATGAGTTTAAAGCAGCAAAGAGAATCAACGTTTACTCTCCACGTGAAACTGTAAACACGGCACAATATGACTGTAATCATGCTAGACTTTCTCATGTCACGACCTGAAGAGTCATGATTAGTCTTGACACTACGGCTTTACAGTAATTAAACATGACTCATTACTCTAGTTAATTGCAGCAGCATGCAAACAGTATTTAACTAATCATCACAGCTCCGGAAATCAAGACTAGAGGATATTCAGTGGAAGATGATGCATGCTGCATTTCATATGGAAATCAGGAGTTGGACTGTGGCCCCTTGAGGACATTTCCTGTGTATTATACATGTCAAAATCATTAGGTTTTTCAAAACGAATGGCTTTTATCTCTTCTTGTGATAAGATTATGAATGTGACTATTACAAGTAAATGATTGTATCAGGCACATTATATGTGTATTTCGGTTCTTCTCAGGTAAAATATGCTGGCCCTAAAGACACAGTGATGCAGTTTATGTTCTACCAGCCCATTCGCTACCAGTGGAGGGAAACTGACTTTTTCCCTTGCTCTGTCACCTGTGGAGGGGGTAAGTGGTATAGCTTATTCCTCTTAATTAGAGATGGCCGTTTTTAATAATTCACAGTGATTTGAATGCACCAAAAATACTCATTCAGCACACCTACAGTATGATATCTTTAAATTTGGGATAATTACAATTCTGTTCGATGCTGATAGGACAATAATCTAAAATTGATAACAATGTAGGACAATAATCTGAAAATGATAAAAGTCTTTCGTTGCTCCCTTCGCCAAGTGCATTCCAAACTGCTACATAATGGCACACAAGTGCCCTGCTCCCTCCAAAGTCCCCACTTCAAGGGTTCTGCCCTTCGAAGGGAGTAGTGCATAGGGATGCTCACGAGCTATATGCGTGTCCCAGCTGGGTTCGTCACTTATTGGGGTCCTCTGGAAACATTTCCGTTGTGGTCTGTGCTATTTGCAGCGCTTTTCTGTATTTTGTTGTGTTGTGACCTTTTGCAGCTCGTTTCTGTATTTGGTTGTGTTGGGAGTATTTGGAGCACACGTGTGTTATGAAACTGATGAAGATGTTTTCTTAATTTGCAGGTGTTTTTTCTATTTGCATTTGTTTTCTTCAGTTGCAGAGCGTTGCGCTCTCTCGGACACCGCACATACTACTTAAAATGCTGTCTATACTATGCAATTGTCATAAAACCATAGCTAATGTTGCTTTGTCTCGCCTCTGAAGGTTATCAGCTTAATTCGGCTGATTGCATGGACATTCGTTACAACAAATCGGCTGCAGAGCACCTGTGCCACAGCTTCCCAGAGAACACCAAACCTACACCCAAACTCAAGGAGTGCAACATGGATCCCTGCCTCGAAAGGCTGGTTCTGTCTTATCGATCTCTGCAACACACCCTCCATGACAAAACACAATGAGTGAAGGATGAGTCTCTATAAACCAGAGAGTAGCTGTGCATTAGACTTCCTGTGCATGAGCACATTACAGTGTGGATAATGACTTGAAGGGCTAATGGTGTGTGTTTCTCTGCAGTGACGGCTTCAAGGAAGTGATGCCCTATGACCATTTCCAGCCTTTACCACGGTATGAAGTTATTTACTGTGTACAGCACGTATATCACAGCACACTTACTGCTCACATTAGGATAGATATACAAAGGATAGCTTTGTGTTTTTTTGGATACTACAGACACACTACTATTTAAAGGTTGTTGTTTTTTCGAGTAAGTAATAATCTTTTGAGAAATATGCATTTTATTCAGCAAGGACACATTCAATTGTTCAAAAGTGACAGTAAAGACATTTGGGATGTTACGAAAGATTTCTATTTTAAATAAATGTTGTTCTTGTGAACTTTCTATTTATCAAAGAATCCTAAAAAAACATAGTATTAAGTGTTTTCGACATTGATAATAAATGTTTCTCGAGCCGCAAATCATTATATTAGAATGATTTCTGAAGGATCATGTGACAATGAAGACTGGAGTAATGATGCTAAAAATACAGCTTTGCATCAAAGGAATAAATATCATTTTATTTTATTTAAAATTTTAATAATATTTCACATTATTGCTGTTTTTGAGATCTGTATTTTTGATCACATTGTTGACACTTTGTCTCCAAAAGTTATCACATTTCATAACATAAAGTTACTGCTCATCTACTAAGTTACCAACAGATATTATTGTATAACACTGATGCAGGTGGGAGCAGAATCCGTGGACGTTGTGTTCAGTGTCGTGTGGAGGGGGCTCTCAGGACAGAAGCGTGGTGTGTGTAGAGGAAGACGTTAACGGTCATATTGTGCAGGTAGAGGAGTGGAAGTGCACACACTCCCCAAGACCATTCAGCAAACAGAGCTGCAACACGTTTGAGTGTCCACAGTGGATGGCCATGGAGTGGTCTCAGGTAAGTGACCTTTTATTGACCTCTTCTACCATTTCTGATCACCACTGACCATCTTTAGATCTGTTCTTCAGCCTAGTGAGATGTTTCTGTGTCCTAACTCAAAGGAAACCACATACTGTAAGTGACTGATTTAGAGGGCCTATTATGCTTTTTACATTTCCAAGTTTGTTTAGTGTATAAGGTTGCTGTTTGAGCATGAAAAAGGGCTGTAAATTGACAAAGCACAAAGTCAATCCCAAGGGAGTTCAATATATCAATAAGCACTGTTTCTGAATTCCTTGAAATGCCTCCATTGTAGTCTTGAGTTTTCTTCCATGAACAAACACATCACAATATTCCTTATTTAAATAATTCCTGCACTAGGCTTCCTGCTTCACTTCACAGGCGATGAGTGAAGGAGAATATTGGAAGGACATGACAGTCATTTATGACACTATATTCAAAAACAACAGCTAGTTCCTCACGTCATATGTCATTTCTACATCATTGCACATGCGCAGTACTTTCCAGTACTACAGTATTACAATCGGATTACTAGTGTCCATGTAAATGCAGCTACTGAAGATTGTCCACCAGTCTGTGCATATATAAGCGTAAAACCACCAACACTATATTAGCCAGCGTTTCAGTTTCATTGTCCGAGTTCTATATTTGTATGTGCTTCTCACTTCACTCCTGGTGTAAATGGACAGATTCAGTTCAATTTAATTTGTACAGTGCTTTCACAATACGTATTATATGTAATATGATCACATATCAGCACGTCTGGACTGTCCCATTATGTTTGTGTTTTTGTATTTGTACAATCCAGTGTACGGTTACCTGTGGCCCAGGTCTACGGTACAGAGTTGTGCTGTGTGTGGATCACAGTGGGCAACATGCTGGCGGCTGCAATCCCCACCTCAAACCCCATATCAAGGAGGACTGCCTGGTCCCCGTCGCCTGCCACAAACCACGAGGTAGAAATAATAAAAATCTGATAAATAAAATAGATCTTAAGAGATCCACAATTGAGTGAGATCTTATTGGCTACATAGGCAGCTGCCTTCTAAGTCAGCATCCTAACAGAAATAGAACCGTATACAGATTTGAAACATTCTACATAGGCAGGAACTTCACACGAAGCTCATGCGAGATTAAATGATTCCAACTACGTTTGATGTTAGCATGTTGCTAAGATCACAACGTAATGCTCTAATACAGCAGTTATAAACTGCTCTGACCATATATTTTTTCTTGATTTTTAGCGGTTTTAGCTTATATTAAAGATGTTTTGAAATAATAATGAAAAGTTATTTTGTGACCCCATTGGGACTGTGCTGTTGAGAACCACAGCTCTAACAAGCATTGAAAATACATAGCACACACAAATACAGGGGGAAGTTTTAAATGGATTGATCATTTCTGAACACTTTTCAGTATTAAATGAAATTGTATTAGTTATTCTTTACCGTTTTCACTGATCTTGTCACAATGCATTTTTGTGAAGTTTACATGTACATTCTACACTGCCTTTTTTCTTTCGCAATAGTGTGATTTATTGTAGCTTGTTACTTTCTTTAGTTTCAGGCTTTGAACTTTTTACTGAAGAATGTTCTGCCTTCAGAAAAAAAAAAGTTTAATAAATCTGGAGCCAAGGCCAATGATAAATTGAGCAGTCACTGTTAAGGGCCATTTATCTGCTAATGAAAACTAACATTAATAAAACATTGATATGATTAAAATACTTGTTTAGAACTTATTTGTTTCAGAGAAGCATTTCAATTAGAAAGCTGTTCCAAAACTTTGTGGTAAAATGATGCTGCTCTCTTAGAAAACCCCATTTTGCATCATTGCATCTGTCTATCACAGAGAATGTAATGAGAATGTGCCCTGAAAAGATGATTGACTGCAGGAAAGAAATGTTTATCATCAATATAATTTGTATTTGATTGAGGTACAGAATTGCTGTCTGTGTAGAGTCTTCCAAAATGCTCACTTATGAGGTTGCTGTCTATGTAGGCAGTTGGCAGTGAGGAAGCTCGCCAGACTCTGGAACACAGCCAAAGTGTTCTCCATTAGGGAACAGTCAGTGCCTGCAGCTGTCAGAGAGGAGAGTGGAGTGCGCCACAGACAGACGCTCATGAAGTAATGTGTGATCTGAATATGAAATTCTCCATAAGTGCAGACAGACACTCTGAGCTCATCGAGAGGCAGTCACGGTGTGTTTTAGAGCTGTTTCTTGCTGTGGAGTTAATTCATTCCTGAGACTTGTCCTTGTCTGTCACTTTATTTTCCTGTCAGATCTCTATCGCTTTTTTTATTTGAGTATTTTTCTGTCTTTTCCTTAGGAAAAAAGCATGAGAAGTGAAATCTGTTTTGATAATTATGATCATTATGATCTCAGTTGTTTCTCCTAGCCACCAGTGGAATTAAGAAAAAATGGTTCAGTGGGGTTCTGTATAGAATTCTGTATAGAATCCACTGTAAAGAGATTGCTGTAAATTTTACAGTAACTAACTGGCAGCTGGATATGCCAGTAATTTACTGTAAAATGTTTATAGTATTATTACTACTGTATTTTCACTTACACATACTGTACTTGACTTTACACTATTATTACTGTATTTTTACTTACATTATACTGTACAATTTACTGTACTTGGATTTACAGTATTATTACCGTATTGTCATTTATAGTATTGGTATCGATTTTTTGTTTTTGTTTTACATATTTACTCCACCCCCCATAAATTACAATAACTCATGAACATTTGTCCTTATACTATTATTTTTAATCGTTGAACATTTTGTTTTTAGAAGTACAAATTACAAATCTTGACCTCTAGGAGCCACTAGCTGAAGGAAAAAAAGGCAACATCACCAAAGTCCATAGAGCTAATCTCCTGGGGACCATTTGTATCTGCAGCATGGCAAAAACGTACACACACTGAAAAGCAAAACAGGCCTTAAAATAATAAAATACAGTAAAAGTCATTTTGTGTTGTTACATTTCAGTAATTTTGCCAGTCAAAGTTGACAAGCTCTCTGATGAGAAACACTGAGGGGTTCAGACTGAGGCTTTTCTTTGGACCTTTCCAGATTTCCATCTAAACTGTGCCTTTGTTGTTTGGTGCCATCAGGGTTGATTCTCAGAATGAACCTGCAAGCACAAGGGGGGAAAAATAAATTATTTTTCATATTATTTGGTTGGCAGAATTTGCCCTAACTTTCAAACTTGATGTTGCGTGTACTTTGACGTTAATAAAATCACTACATCTGATTCTGAATGCACCTACAGGGATGGTATAATTACCTCATAACCCATTACATTCAAATCATTAAAGCTTAATACTTTTATAACACATTCCTGTGTAGCTTAAACAGAAGAGAAAAATGCACGAATGGTGAAACAATGAGTTTGATTTCCAGGGAATGGATAATATAAAAATGAATAAAATAACTTAAACTTAAATACAATGTAAGTTGCTTTGGATAAAAGTGTCTGCCAAATGTCTACAAAATGGACAGCTAATGCTGAAGAAGAGTCTGTTAGCTGTCATAACTGGATGATGATTCTGCACTTCATAGTCAGCATCCATGTTTTTGCTTAGAGAACAGCAGCCTTTTAGTGTTGTTATAGTTTACAGAAAAACTAACATGCAATAACAGAACTTATTACTAACAACAATGATATGAGGGGTGAAGACGAGGTAAGATATAAATCTGCATGGTGTTTATAGTTTTTAATAAATGAAGCAACATTTAAAATATTTGTCAGTATTTTAACGTCTCCTTAGACATTTTTTTTTTTCATTTTATTCTTAGACCATTTGCGCTATAAAATTATATATTTCTTGATTTTAATTTTTTTGTTCTTAAATATTCACACAAATAATACAAACACATTCATAGCCATAATCCATTCAGTAGTAATAGTAAAAAATCAGACATTGTGTCACTTTAAAAAATGCATTGTTCAAAACAAAAGGAATTACATTAACATTATTATTATTATTATTCTTTTTCTTTTTTCTACGCAACTGAGAACTCTGTGCTACTTCTGCTCAATAACATTTTCATCTTTGTCTCTCCGTGTGACCATGTCTTTTCTCACTTAAATGTTACGTCTTTTTGGCAGGACACACTTTTCATAAAGTCTTGTGTAATTAGTTTAAGTGATTTGTCTGAGTACATGAATAAAATTTACTTTTTTTTCATTCCAAGTCATGCCAAACATAGTCCCGTCTGCTCATGAATCAAACTCCCTTAGTCGAGACGGAAGACATTTGAGTTCAGGCACGATTTTGCCACATAACAGGAGGTGTTTGTCATCTCGACGTCTAACACTTTCCTCCTCACACGTGTTTTACATTTACAAGCTTTGCTTAAATCCTCCAAATTTTCATTGAAGGAATAATTCACCCAAAAGATAGTTCAACATCATGTCGTTTCAAATCTAAAGAGCAGTTTGAAGATTATTCAGAATTTTCCCTTTTGTGTTCCACTGAATTAATGATATGGAACAGGTCGGGAGTGACAGGAGAGTAAGTAGTGTTTTCTTTTTTTAATGAAGTACACTACTGTTCAAAAGTTTGGAGCCAGTTAGTTTTTGTTTTGTTTTTAATTAATGCTTTTATTCAACAAGGACACTTCAAATTGATCAAAAGTGACAGTAAAGATATTGATAATGTTACAAACAATTTATATTTCAAATAAATGCTGTTCTTTTTAACTTTGTTCCCCAAAATATGAAGCAGCACAACTGTTTTCAACATTGATAATAATAATAAATGTTTCTTGAGCATTAAATCAGCATATTAAAATTATTTCTGAAGGATCATATGACACTGAAGAGTGCTGACAATTTAGCTTTGGCATCACAGGAATACATTACATTTTAAAATATTTTAAAATAGAAAACCATTATTTTAAAATCTAATGCTATTTCACAATGTTATAATTTTACTGAATTTTGATTAAATAAATGTAGCCTTGATGAGCAGAATAGAATTCTTTCAAAAACATTGTAAAAAACACATCGTACCAACCCCAAACCTTTAAACGATAGTGTGTTCCTTTAAATGTAATATCAACTATGCAACAATGCCAAAATTCAAGAAACCTTAATCACAAACATCTGTATGCTTTTCCCCCCACCAATAATTCTCTTCATATCAATCAATTCCACACTTAACTAAAGCCTGACATGCTTGTAAAAACTCAGTGGGTTGAAATGACAGAGGCTCCATTGCCTGCTATTTCATCTAGACCTTCCCGCACGCCAGTTGTGAGGATGTCTGACATCAGAGAAACCCAGAAACCCCAAATGAAGAGCCAAACCCTGAGCCCTCGGCACGTTCTACTGCGAGACTTTACTGCTGAGCCACATTCACCAACAGCTGTGATAATCCAGTTCCAGATCAATAAATGGTTGCTTGCATAAATATTTGGTTGTCACATGGAGATTTATGTCTAGCTTTATTAGCAGTGTTTGGGTTGGGGGGGCTGGGGAGAAGCAGCCGGGGTCAGACTGGCTCTCTAACCTTCGGTAAGACACATGACCCAGTGATGATCCTACAGATGTTCATAGCAGGAAGGATTTCTGGTGAAATTTGAGGGTCCCTCAGCACTGATCTTGCACTGACTTGGCTTACTTTATCTTTTTTTCAACTTTTATCTGACACTTTCATCCAAAACAGTTTACAGAACACTTAATACTGGGACAATCCTCCTTGGAGTAACCTGAGGTAACCTTGCTCAAGAGTATATGATAGTTTGTGGATCACCACTTACAGGGTTTGAACCTACAACCTTTTGGTTACCAGCCCAGATCTTTGATATTTATTCTACACCACCCTCAACTAATCACCTCCGATTATTAGCCAAGCACCACTTTTTACAGTTATGAGCCTCAAAAATGTAAAATTTGAGCCTGAATTCAATGTTTGGCTGGTGTCATATTTTCTATGAAAAAGAGCAGCTTATGTAGTGTAATGGATGCTGGGGTGCTAGTGTTCCCATCAGACAACCAGCATGTTTTGCTGGTAACAAACATAAACCAGCTTAGACCAGTATGGACATTCATACTGTTATAAGCTGGTTATCTTATAAAGGTTACTTTTGCATTTTTCCTAAGACCAGACTTGGTAATTTCCATGTTTGTCAACAGATTATGGTTGATTCATATTTGTGTGTTTGTGTGTGTATTTGTGGCTTTCCCAGAGAACCAACCTGTTGAAGCCAAGCTGCCCTGGTTGAAACAGGCTCAAGAGCTGGAAGAAACCAAAGTAGCTTTGGAAGACCCAACGTGAGTTATTTTTATGATGTAATACTGTACATTAAATGGTCACTAACACTCTATTGCTTCCTTTCTCTAGGACTGGAGGATTCACAGTATATTTGCACTGGTTTGACAATATCAAAATAAGCAACTTGCACATTTCTTAATGTTTCTGTAAGAATCTTTCAATTTTTTCACTTCAATGAAAGGTTCGATTTTTGCAAATTGTTTGAATGAAAGATCAAAAGGATACATAATTCAGATTTATTTTTACAGTCATCTTTGAACACATTTAACAGGGGTGCCAGTAATTCTGACCACAACTGTATATATAGTATACTAGTATACTTTTAGTTCAGTTTAACACATTTTACCTTGTTTAAACCCATTCTGCATAATTCTGCAGATTTTTCCAGAAAATCAGTACAGAAAATGCGGAAAAAATCTGCAGATTCCGTCTGGGCCTAGCTACAAGTGTATGAATAAACATATAAATCAATCTTTTCTCTTTTATAACCAATAATCCACTATACCATAAATCCTTAGGTATCCCAAGACAGTCTCGCCACATTCTGTGCATTGCAACTCAATACAGTCATGTATTTTACTTTGATTTTATATTATTTTATTTTTACATTTCATATTACTCTGAAGTATTCTCGATCTGTAGAGATGAATCCTTTCACCTGTTACTCAGGATTTCTGGTGACCTCACGCTGTCAGTAAAAATGCATTTTACCAAGCTCAATTCAACCAGAACTGGACAAGAAGCAGGCTTCATTAGCTGGTTCTTCATCCGAATAAAACGGCCACTGAAACCCGAGTTGAGGGTGTCTGCGTTCTGACCTCTATGTGTCCAGTTTCCTTTCATTACTTAAACAAGGCCCCACGGGCCACTCTCGCCTCCTGTTGTGGTATTATTAGAGTTCCCCATCTCCGAAATCATACCCCTGTTAATAGTTGGCAGGGGAGCTTGATGGACCCCCCGCTACCCCCACTGTAAGCCGCAAACTGTGGGCTGCCAGCATCCAGACAGCCATCGCTCTCTGCGGTCTACCAAAGGCATTTATCACAGAGACTCATAAAACAAGAAGAATGAGGGGTGAAAGTGTTTAAAGGTTTACAGAAGAGCCATTGACAAACGCTTCAGTTCGGGGTGGGGGTGGGGGTCTACCGTTTGTCTGAAAACCCTTCTTGAATTACTCCCTTTAGAGGAGTATATCACACAGTGATAGCAGCACTTCTTTTGCGTTCTGCTCCATCACTCGTGTAACTAAATTTAGGGTGATCTAAGGTGGCATGCACCAGAGTTCAGTACTCGTCCCTATCTCAAAGTGACCCCAGTCCACTTTGCCGTGGAATTCCCGGCTGGGCGCTTGCCTCTGTGATTTAGGTGGTTGGATTTTATGGGTTGGATGTAGTTGAAGAGTCTCATACTACATCTAATCCCTGCTTAGATAAAAGTGGAAGAGACCCACTGAGGAAGGACAGTTGTCTTCCTGAACTCTAATCTTGAGATTAGAACCCTCCTGAGTGCTATTCACCCACATATGATCACATACTTCTTCCTAGGGAAAGAGGCCCTTGACATACTTTAATCACATGAATGGCTTGTAACTACTAAAGCTATCTAACTACTATCATGGTGGAGCAACATTGTAAGGGAATATTGCTGAGTATCTTAATAACACTTTTTGACATGCTAGCTACCTGAATAATACCTGATTAACATGAATAAGAATGCAAGAACTTTATTAAGAATGTAAAATTGAATAATTAAATTATATTCATTTATTTAATTTTAATTATTAATTAAATTACATTATTTATATTTATTTATTATAGTTATTCAATTTGAGCTGACTTTTTTTTAATATCTGAAATAAATAGTAATTTAAGATTTCAAATGAAGAGGTTGAGTGAATCCAACATAATATGAATAAGTTACATTTATAGACATTTCAATCCTAAACTTGTCCCCTTGGCTTTCACTCTATTCCCAGCATGCACTGGGACATAAATAATCAATATGTTGTTGTTGATTTTGTTGTGCCGTTTGGCATTCATTGGCATGCCTCATTCCGAGGGGCAGGATAAACGGTTGTCTTTCAGCGCTACAAACAACCAGAGCAACGAAGAAGGTGACGTAGTCAGAGTCAGAGCAAAGCCGTTCTTTGTTCTTGTTTCAAAGAAAAGTTTAACTTTAAATCCTCCAGAGTCCAGCCAAAGCCAAATCGAAAGACCGCTTTTCGTCAGTAGCAGCAGCCATTCTTTGTTTTCAAGTAGCCGTGAACTGTCGCAACTCTGTCGTCATTATGTTAAGCCCGCCCGCTGACTCTATACGCGATCTGATTGGCCTGACCAGTTTTTGGTTTTTCCAACTCGAAAGTCAACTGTAGTTGCTAGACTACACTTGCTGCAAAATAATTTTTGCTGCCGCTAGGGTGCGTCTAGATTTCTAGGCTATAAGGTTGTCCCTTTAGTTAAAATTATCAGTTAGTGGATAGTTACCCTTGTTGTGTTTAATGGACCAAGCATTTAGTATCAGTTATTTAAAATTTAGTTTTTCATTTTGAATGATTCACCTTGACTCATTCTAATTTATAAGCATTGTTTTTAATTACAGTATTTTTTTTTTTTTTACAGTGTATCAGGCAAGTTTGATTTAATGTGGCGTTTCATTCAAAATGTGTCTGAACACAATTCATAAAGTAACATGATTATGTGTTGCGTTTTCAGCATTGCCGCAAAGAAAGTTATGGCAGACATTTTAAAAGCAAAACCGAAAATGTACCAAATGTGCTGTATACACTTGTACACTTTATACAACGCTCATCACCCTGAAAAAACACAAGTCTGTTTTCTCAATCACATGAAGGGTTCTGACATCATAATATTCCCTGAATGACACCCCTACATTAGTCCAAACATGACATGTTAGGGCTTATGTGGAATTACAGATCTCATAAACTTTAATTCCTTAAGCCTGGAAAGTGTTTAGACAGTGGGCGGCGTGAGGTGTGCATTGACACCCACTCCAGGCGAGCACATTTCCACAATACTTAAATACTTTTACAGATACGTGCTGCACATTTGTCTTTTAGCTGCATTTAATGACAGCAGGAAGAAGTGTACACAAGGTACGAAAAGCATGAGTCTGTGAAGCATGTTCATCTTAGTCCTCGGGGTTAATGCAATGGTGGTAAAAAAACAAAAAAACATGTTATACTTGTATTCCTGAATCCAATTACGCACAGATCACGCGAGCTATGAATTTCAACAATATTTTCCAAATGGGTACTTTTCCACTCGCCAGAAATATGGAAAAATCATTCTGTGGTTCATTAGGAGACCCTGCCACATCTATTTTTATGATCACGTTTATTTTAAGTGTGGTTGACTCTTAAATATCAAAGTCTTTTGGTCCATGTTGACGCTATATTTATCAATATAACTTGGTATTATTTTGAAATCAATTTGGTTTTCATTGTTATTATAGCTATTATAGTACTGGGGTTTATTGTTATAGAAGGGATTAGAGTTTAACGGTCTTTACTTTTCCAACAAAGCAATCTGATAGAATGAGTGAAACATAGCTATCTTAAATAAATAAAAAAAATGTAAACAAAAATTTATATATATATATAATGTTTTTTTGCCGCAATTTAAGATAGTACTATTTATTAGATTAGAAAATATCTTTATTGTCATTATAAACATGTATAACGAAATTAGGAAGTATTTCCCTTAGTGCCGGATTATACAACAACACAAACAATGTTACATACAACACAAATATTAAACATATAATACAAAAATAATCAATTTGTAATCAGTTTTAAATATTGCACTAATAAGAAATATATTGCACTAAAACTGAAATTGCAAAATGAAGAATGAAAAAAAGAAAAATAGCACCCTGACACTTCATCATGTATGTACAGTTTGTAGCAGAGAGGGATCCATGCATATTAGAGTGCATAAAATTTATTATACTGTTGTCAGAAACATGTTACTGCATTTAAACATAACATTGACCAACGGTTTTGGAGATTTTAGTCTTTGACTGACTTGCAATGAAGGGTTTAATTTGATTCAGCCTGACTCGCCAAATTTGTTTGACTAATTTATTGAATAGGCCTTGCTTTACCAATCAAGTTTTTTTTGCAGTCAGTGAGGACAACACTAATTGTGCATTAATATCTGTGCATTATAATTGCACATCTATAAAACAGAATCATATTGTGTGTGTGTGTGTGTGTGTGTGTGTGTGTGTGTGTGTGTGTGTGTGTGTGTGTGTGTGTGTGTGTGTGTGTGTGTGTGTGTGTGTGTGTGTGTGTGTAGGTTCATCCCGGGTCCGTGGTCGGACTGCAGTGTGTCTTGTGGTCTGGGAGTTCAAAGACGTCAGGTGAAATGTAAAGTATTGCTGTCTTTCACTCAAGCTGAAGTTGAACTACCTGATGAAGAGTGTGACAAGGACAAGCCTCCCTTACAAAGGACCTGTGATTCAGGCTCCTGTTTAGCATCTCCAGACTCATGGCAACCCTTGAAACCCCAGCAGATCCCTGATCAGCAGGACTACGCTTGGGAATACATGGGCTTCACTCCCTGCTCTGCATCATGTGCTGTTGGTATGTCTCCATGAATCCCATTAGAGAAAATAACCTCTCTAATGTGTTTATTGTCCAAATAGCTTTTATGCACATAACAATTTCTTACTGCTAAAGAACTAATTTAGATTTTTACATGTCCAGCTTTCCAGATGAAATGAAATTGGCATGTAATCTAAAATTGCTAAGAGAGCAGATAGTGATCAGCCTGGGCTACAAAAAAAAAAACATATATATATATATATATATATATATAGATTTGAAATACTACCCTGCCAAAACCCTTGTTCATCACAGTGTTGTCTTGCAGGCAAACAGATGGCTGTTGTCAGGTGTGTGAGCACCTTGGAAAAGGAAATTGTTGATGACACACTCTGCAATGGCTCCAAAGTTCTGCCTTCCTTGCTTCGCATCTGTAACCCTCAACCATGTCCACCGAGGTACGGTCCAAAAAAAATCACTATGGAAAAATGTATTTGTTGCAAATTCTGATCCGTAGATGTGTCTTAGGTCTTTACTTCAGTTAAGTCTGTGGCATTATTTTTTTTATAACATTTTAAATTCATATTTTAAATCTCTTCACAAGACTGCCAGACATACGTCTGATGATTTAAAAAAAAGTAAGAGCACAACCCTCTTTAACAATAAGTATGTATATGCACAATAGAAATAGTGATGCTTGCCTTAGCAGAAGCCACTAATTAATTCTTTCCTTGACAAACACATTTGGAGTTGAAAGATGTTGTGTGCAAAACCAAGTGTGGAATAAAAAAACCTTATGATTCATACAGCTCCTTAACAAGGAGCTAAAATTTAACCTGCTGGCCTAGATTATGTTCAAAGATCAAATCAGATTGAATCTTGTTTATATATTGATATGTTTATATATTTATTTAACTTTATACCGTTGCACTAGCGCGCTGACTTTGTACGTTTGACTAAATTGTTTGATTGACTTTATTTCCTATTGTATGGCTTCTTATACTTTATACTAATACTTAGGTATTACTTGGGTATTATGGTTTTATACCAATTCCATATGATTATATAAATTATAGGAAACACTTCATTTTACAGTACGTTAACTTACGTGTACTTGCAGTGTACTTAACTCAGAAAGTACTGGGTAATATAAGGTAAGTACATGGGTTAAGGTTAGTTTTAGGGGTAGGTTCAGGGTTAGTACCTAGTTATTACCCAGTTATTGTAATTACTATAATAAGTACATAGTATGTACATGGGGAACAGGACTGTAAAATGAAGCGTTACCAAATTATAATGGCTATTATTGATCATTAAAATGGACATTTAACAAAAAGAGTCAGGGTTGTGTTTCATCTCATATTTTATTTTATTACATGCACATACGGTGAAGATAATCAGAGTATATATGAATATATTGCCTGAACCACATGTTAATAGGTTTCATACTTATGAAAACAACAAGAGACAGGGTGGTCTTTTATAAAATATTTCATTTTATTGTAAATATAAATAGGCCTACAGATAACCAGAGTAGCCAGAGCGAGCCGAGTGACGTTATAAAAAATGCTGCTGTACCATTTGCAGAATTATCGGACTTGGGTTCTCCCATCCCCTGGAGTTTGTACTCCTGAGTTGAGTACGCAACCAAGGACCAAGTCCGAACTTTGCCTACTTGGTATTAAGGTTGCACAACATATCGAAATTATCGAAATATCTCAAATGTATATAACGCAATATGCATATCGCAACGGCTTGCAATATCTGGGTTCATGAACAAAAGACAAAGAGAAAATCACTCACTGCTCTTGGTTGAATAACTTTTGTAGCTTTAATAAGAATCAGTATATATATTTAATTCATACAGTAACAAAATAAGCAGTGTTTTATTTTTACATTTGATTATTTAGTTTCTGTTGTTAAATAAACCTAATGTAGGATAACCTGAAACCCTAAACCCTGTGGTTTATACTGATGTTAAAAAAACACTTCTTATGCTAAAGTAAAGCACTGCTGTTCACTTTCAGAAGTTATAGGGATGTTTTCTTGTCACAAAAGGAAAGTGAAACACATATGTAGGTTATTTAATTTTAAAGATAATTAAGTTTATTTTACACACTTTAAAGAGCATATTGCAGGTAAAAAAAATCAAAATTAATATATAACCTTGTATGAAAATACCATATGAAAAGTTAATGCAGGTTTTAAAATGATTTAAAATGACATAAGGGCACCAATTTAGTAGATAAAGTGAGCGTTTCTTTGACTGATCGTAAAAACAGCTTTTTTTTTTCAACATCGCGTCATTTTACGTCACGAAAAGGAGCCTCAGCAGTGTGCACAGCAGTGCAGATTATGTTAGTATTCAGTAAGAGCGGTCGTGAGTCAGTGTTTTCGGTCGTTTTTGTATTTTAATTTATCATCGTCATGGTAAATTATTGTGTTTGTGGAGGTTGCAAAAACTCCGGCCTGTCAGGACATTGAGTCCACAGGTTTCCTAACGAACAGTGCTATCTTTCGTGCCTGTGTGCGGTTTGTGCAGCTGTAGAGACGGCATTTATCTTCCACATCGGCTTCGAAAAACGCGGTCGTGTGGGAGCGTTCACTTCAGAGCGGAGTGTTATCATCCCGGCTATATGATGGAGTTCAACATGGGATGTGATATGACATTTTCCACTAAGGCCCAGTATGCATCCACCTCCCTGCTGCACTGACTTTCCTCAGCTGTTAAAGGATTAGTTCACCTCAAAATGAAAATTTCCTAATAATTTATGCCATCCAAGATATCCATCTCTTTCCTTCCTCAGTGGAAGAGAAATTAAGTTTTTTGAGGAAAACATTTCTGGATTTTTCTTCGAATAATGGACTTCAATGACAACCAGTGTTTTGAATTCCAAATCAATGCAGTTTCAAAGGTCTTTGAAGTGCTTGAAATGGCTGTGCACGATCGCAGCTGAGGAGGAGAGTCTTATCTCGCGAAACGATTGGTCATTTAAAAAAATAAAAACATATATATATATATATATATATATATATATATATACTTTTTAACTACAATTGTTCGGATTGAGCTGATCTGCAACACGCAATATGCCTCTAACCTGCAATATGCCCTTTAAGCATTATCGCATACCGCATTTTTCTTCAATATCGTGCAGCCCTAACGTTAGCCTACTTGGTATTGAGAAATGCCTTTACATTTATTTCTGACGGCATTGTAGAATTAACTCCATTGACGTCCACTTTTCATGATCCAATTAGTTCCGAATGAAAAAAAAAATCAAATCTTAAATTGGTTAAATTTTAATTTGATGGTCCCCTTTAGAAATTCCGTTGACTATAAGGAGCATTGCACCACATGTCAGTTAACTCTCATTAGAGTATTAGTTGAGTATTAGTAGACTGTTAGGTTAGGGTTAGTAGAATAAGTTGACATGTAGTTGCAAAGTTACTTATAGTTAATAGAGTGTCTGTTGGAGGACAATCACAATAAAGAGTTAGCAGATATTAAGCAGACAGTTTACTAATGATCTAATGAGAGTTAGTTGGCATGTTTAGGTGCAATGTTACTTTGTCTAAAGGGACCATAAAAATAAAATGTTACCCTTAAATTCATTAAAATATCCTGTATTTCACATCAATGTAAAATGGTTTGTGAATGGATGTAGTGTGTAAGACTGTAGTTGCATGTAGTTTGTGTGTTTTCTTCAGATGGGAGGTGAGCGTGTGGAATCCGTGTTCTGTGTCATGTGGTGTGGGGTTACAGACGCGCCACGTGTCCTGCGTGAGGTCTGTGGCGGGAAACCGCACTGAACCAGCGTCCAACAAAGACTGTGTGGAGACAGGACCACCAGAACTGCAGGCCTGCAACCAGGTGGTGTGTCCACCGTCCTGGGAGGCTGAGGAGTGGCAACAGGTTAGTGACCCCTGTGTTTTTAGACTATTAATTACTAAAGACTGTCAGTTTAAATCTGATTTTTGTGTATATCCGTTTGGAATCTGATTATATTTAGCAAGTGTGAACGGCAAAAACTCACATATAATCTGATATTTCAAATTCGTTTCAATCTACATTCATGTATTTTAAAATCCTATTCAAATCTAATTGAAGTGTGTTTTAGTCCGACCATTCTGATTAGATTCTGCATTGCTTTATTGCTTATGTCACTTTCCTGCCATTGCAGAAACAATGTTGTGTTGTTGTCGGTGTGCAGATCACCCAGAAAATTATAATATGTAATATAATACATATCTGTAGTCCAGTGATGAAGTGTCTTTAAATTTTGAGACCGGCAGAGAAGGCAGCACGAAAAAAAAGCCATGCGTTCCAGCTTCCTGCGTTTCTGCCGCTGCTTCACTAGACGTTGTTGTCCAGTGTTGCGGCTACACATTATTGCCATTTTGTAAGACAACATTTCAAACCCCTCCATTTTATTTTTGGCGTATGCCCACCAACGCAATGTCATTGCATAAAAACACAGATCAGAGCAGCAGTTGCGATGCAGTGTGTACAGTCAGTCATTTAGATCAGATTCCAATCAGATACACAAATAATCGGATTTGGACTGAGAGTGTGAACGTAGTCTCCGTAGTATCTCAATGGTTTCTACTAGACATCAATGAGACTGAAAGGAGAGACTTTTGTCTAAATGTGTTTATTGGATTAAAATAGCAGAAAGTGCCAGAGACTTTGAATATTCACTTTGTTATTCTCATTGAGCATGTGTCTTTGAGGATATTTGATTATGGAGCATGATGTGAAATCCTTTTCATAGCTGACTTTCCATCTTTATTTGGCTTTTCTACTGTAAACATCAAGAGTTGTGATTTGTATTTGTTCACACACTGTGCTCTCTGTGGTTGTAGCATATGTGGGAAAGACTGATTTTGATTTGTTTGTTTGTGCTTTTGTTGCTTTTTGTTTCATCTCTTGGTCAGTGCTCTCATTCGTGTGGCAGAGGTACGCAGTGGCGTAAGGTTTACTGTAAACAGAGACTAGCTACTGGAAGCTACCTAAAGTTGAGAGACGAGGAGTGCGCTGGAACCAAACCCGACGTACACAGGACATGCAACAACCCTGATTGCCTGCTGCCTCGTCTGGAAGGCGGAGAGTGGTCCAAGGTGTGTTTCTGCATTTGTGTGTTTCTGACCAAGATTTTTGTTTTGTTTTAAGAAGCAAGAATGTATTCAATTTACAAAAAGTGATGGTAAATACATTTATAATGTCACAAAACATTTCTATTACAAATAAATGCTGTTGTGTGTGTAAGTGCTTTCTATTCATCAAAGAATCCTGAAAAACCAATCCTGAAAAAAATTTATTTCAGTGTCCAGAAAAATTAAGCAGCACATCTGTTTTAAACATTGATAATAATAAGAAAATTTTCTTGAGCACCAAATCAGCATATTAGTATGATTTCTGAAGGATCATGTGACACTGAAGACTAGAGTAATGATGCTGAAAATTAATTTATAATATAATAAAATGAAACACTGTTATTTTATATTATAATAATATATCACAATTTTACTGTATTTAATGTATTTTAATCAAATGTTTGGTGAGCTTAAAACTTCTTTCAAAAACATTTTAAAAAATCTTACCAAACCCAAACTTTTGAACGGTTCTATATTTAGCTTAATTTAAAACCAGTAGAAGAGTAAATGTTGTTCAAACCCTATCGTTTTTTTCTTCCGGGAAATGCAAAAGTAGGTAAAACATTTTTTAGATATTCAAAAATGGCAATTTTGAAAATGGTAAGGCCAGTTCACTTCAAGGATTACATCTATAATAATAACTAAAACGTTTTAACAATCATTCTAATTCTATGAGAATATGGAATTCCTCACCACAACTATAACGATAACGACACAGAGAAATTATATATTTGGAATCTCTTTTGGAATGATAAAAACAGCCACCAGAATTCATCCTGCTCGAGTACTGCATTTAAAGCAGTAGACATCATAACTGTGCGTGCTTATAATAAACATGCAGTTATTGTGCGTTGGTGTGGACGCTAATATATTTATTGTTGTAGTTACCTCTATAGTTATCATTCTCTACATCAGGACCATTTGTCCATGTATGTTTGCAGTGCTCTGTGACGTGTGGTAAAGGTGTCCAGCGGAGGGAACCTGTCTGTAGGAGACAAACAGCGTCCGGTCAGCTGGTCACTCTGGACAGGTCGTCCTGCAGTGACCTCGCTCTTCCTCCCCTGATCAGGAGCTGCCGTATGAGCCCCTGCAACAGTAAGATATTTTATATTCCAAACATCCTTTACCTACAGTTTACACGGTGTGGAACCCCATTACGCCTGAATGTTTTCTTGTAAATTTAGTGTACTGTAAAATTGCTGTTGTAATTTAACTTAGAACTGACCTCTATTTGATCTTGGTCTCACTATGGTCTCCATACATTCAGATACCAACACAAGGGAAATTTCATAAAAAGATTTTGGGACCCCCTGATGTTTTGAGCTGTAGGAACAACACAATCTTACTTGAGTCTCAAATTTCTCAAATAAATAGCAGGGATCAGTAGGTATCACTTAGCATGTTATCATTGTTCTCATGACACCCATGAACCAATGAACTCTCTATGCTCATATGTAATAACTATATGTGAACATATATTATGAACATGTGAAACTTCCAGAATGTCTTTGAGATGCTTTCTGATTATAACTTAATGCTAAGGTTCAGAAAAATCGATCTTGATAACGTTTATTTTTTAAGCTTCAGTTTCAAACTAAATTGGTTTATTGGTTTGTATATCTTGATAAGGTCCCACAGTAAGGGACGGTCCAATAGCCTGTAAGCGGAGAACGTATATTCACATTGTGCCCTCATGTTATTTGTTCTTTCACCTAAACTTTCCAAAGCCCTTCTGTCCCATGTGATTTGACTTCATTGGGTCCGTCTGAACTGCAGAGATTATTTGGGGGATTCATAAGCATTCATAACCTCACGCGAAACTAAAGTAATTAGCCCTAACCGATGTTTGAACCGCCTAAACTTCTTCCGTCTCTTTCCACAGAGCACACTCACTCTAGAAAGCGTTGTCCTCAGGTCATTGGCCTGAAACGCATCTACATCCAGACCAGACAAGAAAAACGGCTTAGTTTTACCATTGGAGGACGCGCCTACCTTCTTCCCAAGACTGCCGTCATTATCAAGTGTCCCGTGCGGCATTTCCCTAAAGCTCAGATCCGCTGGGAGAAAGATGGGAGTGATCTGACTAGTTCCAAACGTTTGAGCATCACCAAGTCTGGGGCTTTGAGGATCTACAACCTGGAAGCTGGAGATATTGGACTGTACCGTTGCTGGGCCAATCAAGATTCAGACACCTTCATCCTGAAGCTGATCGGATACAATAATAGACTCCTGGAACAGCCTGAAGGAAAGGATTTGGGGAAGGAAAGAAGTAGGAACTTTCATCCGTACCTCAACAAAGAAGGAGGTTACGTTGGTTCAAAGTGCAATGTGGGGTTCCCACCTGGTAAGAAGGCTTCAAAATCTCGCCCAAGTTGGGTGCAAAGAAACGAGTTCTACCGAGATGATGATGGCCAGCCTAAGGAGCTCTGGGATACTCTTGCTTTGGGGAACTATGCTTTGGCTTCAGGGCCCAGGAGCCACACAGGGGCCTTTGTCCTTGAACCTGCACAGTTCGAGGAGCTTGTGAAGAACATCAGTCAGCTGGCAGAGAGCGGGGATGTGTCGGATGAAATGGCATCGCACCTGATAGGCAAGCTAATGGAGGATTTGGCTGCCGCAGGGCAAGGGGCACCTACAGAAGAAGGCACTACGATGGACAATCATTTAGATAAGACGCCAAACACTTCAGAACTTACTGGGGAAATGGAGTCGACAAGAGGCAGTCGAGCTGTAATCGTTCGCCAAAGGCATCACGGATCTGAGATGAAGTTCCAGAGGGATCTCAGGATCCATGTGGGCAGGAACGCTTACTTAACCAATGCTACCCACAGCCTCACGCTGATGTGTCCCGCTCAGGGATTACCACCTCCAAACCTCTCCTGGAGCAAAGATGGAGCTCCACTACAGAACAGCGACAGGTAAAGACAATGATATGTACTGTAGTTGGGGGTTCAATTTAATGTTGGAGTTTCTCTCTCTTTCTATTTTTCTCTTTCTTAAATTGTTTCTGCAGTTTATTTATTTTTACTCTACAGTTTTTGGAGGACCTAAGAGTTTTTATTTTGTCGACTTTAAATCCATGTTTAAAGGAAAAACATAAATTCTGTGTCATTCCAAACCTGTTATTTTTACATGTAACTCAAAATGATAGGTAATGAAAAAGAATGCACAACACACTGTACTGGTACTATATTAGTTTATATTCACATTTATGCATTGTCTGGGATATAAAACCCATAACCTCGATGTTTTAGCACCATGCTCTACTGTTTGAGTTACCCGAATAGTCATTATCTGTATTTTTTTTTAATTTTCCTGCCAATATTAGATATTTATTGGCCAATATTCAGGATTCAATATATCTACCATTTTTAGATTTATATTACTTTTGCCATCATAAAGCTCTAACTTTAAGGGATAATAAAAGATTATTGACTATTTAACCCTTTAAAGCTTGTTTCTTGAATTATGCTTTATGATTGTTGAGTTAAAGCTTGTATATAACTCTGAGCTTTAACCAGAGTTTTTATTAGTGGCTTATTAGTGTTATTTTAGTATAATTTATATACTATTTATGTACTATTATAGTATTTATTAATATTTTGATTTTGATTTTTTTCATTTTCATTTTATTTATGTTTATGTTTAGCTTTAATTTATTTTTATTTCAGTTTAAGTAATTATATTACTTCAACTTAAATACAAATGTTAAATGTTTCCTTGGAAACTAACTGAAATACGAAAACAATCTAATATTTCTATTTCTATTTAATTTATTTGTATTTGCTAGTTTAGTTTTAATTAACAATAACAAGATTGATCATATCAATATTATTCAATATCGTTGCCTCCCTTTTTCAAAATATCTGCTTTTGTGTTCCACTGAAGTGCATTTATCAGTTTTAGATGAACTATCCCTGTAAATGTGGCATTTTGTTCCTGCTCAAAATCCAACTACAGTAATGGCATAGACATTTTGTGAGTGTCTGATTACAAAACTTCTGGAATTCACATGACTTTACTCTTTTTTTTCTTCTGTTATTATCACTGACAGTTCTTTTAGTCCAACGAACATGATGCTGAAAACGAGCAGAGTTCAACTTTTACACCGAAAAGCAATTTTTTCTCTCTTTATAGAAAACAAGACTCCCTGTGTACCTCTGAGTCCAGCCGTGACTGATCTTGATTGAGCAACCGCATATTCCAAAAGCCTGTTAATCACAAACCCACTCAAATATTCACCTCAAAAGCACCCCAGATCTCACGTTATGCGGTCTGTTGGGGTCAGAAAAACTGGCTGTGCTTCTTTCAGTTTCTCTCCAGGGTCGCATTGTGGTCTAATCGTCTACTCTATACTGTTGACTGTTAAATACCGTCATTGAAAACATTGACTTAGTAACTCAGCTTTGTCCAGCTCACGGCCTTAACATAGCCTCCGCCCAGACAGTCGCCAAACATTGTCTGCCCCTCTTCCTGGCGTGTGCTATGGGACCTGAAAGAGACATGGCTGTGCAAACAATTTTCAGGCTACTTCTCGCAACTTAGGCTTGAAAACACGACAGCTCTGAGGTGAATCGTGATATACTGAAGCGCTGTAACTTTTTAGGGGCCACTTTTGACTTGAACTGTAGGATCATTTTACGAAGTGTGTGCCATTTCCAGTTTAATATAAGGGTTTTAAAGTAAATGTTTTAAGATTTAAGACATTTTAGGAGAATTGTGACATCAGGTCAATATGTTGAGGTAACAGTGCCTTGTACTGTTAAAAAGGAGAATTTATTGGTGAGATTTATACAAATATCCAACAGTTTTATTATATTCTATTCTATTTAGAGCTGGGCAGTGATTAATGGCATCCAAAATAAAAGTTTGTGTTTACATAATATGTGTGTGTGTACTGTGTATAATACTTTTGTATATATAAATACACACATTTGTCTGTATATATTTAAGAAATATTTGCATGTATTTACTGTATATATATATATATATATATATATATATATACATAATTTATATTTATACACAAATCTAAATATTTTATCTATAAATAACACATTTGACTTAAATATATACATGCATGTGTGTGTGTGTATTTATATATACAAAATAATCATACACAGTAAACACACATTTATTATGTAAACACAAACTTTTATTTTGGATGCTAAAATTGCAAGAAAAAGTTGGAAACTGATGCTGATGTGTTTAGCAAAATGTCTATGTTAACACATAGTATAAGATGACATCGGTTAATCATTGTTACAAATAATTTTTACGCATGCACTTTATAAGGGAGACACAAATGGGACCCGTTTTGTAAAATTACCCTGCAAATGTTGACTGCTTGAATTTATGCTACATTTTTGTTGCATGTCATATCCATTATCAGATTTAATTGCCATCACATTTTATTTTATTGATCTTTGAATTAAATGATTTTTCGATGCAACATCATCTCAGAACTGATCTCAACTCGAACTGGCAAGCAAGGATTTTTTAAAATGTTTTCTTTTTTTTGAAATATGAAGTTCAACTCAGGGAAACAAGCCTTTTCAGCTATAACCATTTTTGTCTTATTATTTTTTTGGATCAGGCACAATCCTTCTATAATACTTTATTTATTTATTATGCTCAAGTTATTTTGACCACAGTATTGCTCAGCGCTGCCAAATCATTTGCCTCCCACTCTTTTGTTGACAGTCGTGTTTCTGTGCGGTCTCGACTGCATTACTGCCGCACAGTAACTTCCATCAAAGCAGCGCTGTAAAATGCCACTTGACTCCAAAACCAAATATAACGTCGTTGCCAACTCATGCCAGCCCAATGCCAACCCAGAATGAATGCGTTCCACTCCTACAGAGTAATATTTACAATTTGATCATGTTATTCTTTTCTCATTGCAGGTATTGGGGATATTTTAAAAAATGTGTGGCTATACGGAAACTTCCAAATTACAGTGTCAGTTTTTTTTCATTGATGGGAAGAAACAAAAACAGTTTGGGGTCAGTTGATTTTTTATGTTTTTCAAAGAAGACTTTTATGCTCACCATGGCTGCATTTATTGGATCAAAAATAAGAAAAACGGTAGTATTATTATTATTACAATTTAAAATAACTCTTTTCTATTTGAATATATCTTAAAATGTAATTTATTCCTGTGATGCAAAGCTGAATTTTCAGCATCATTACTCCAGTCTTTATTGTCACATTATCCTTCAGAAATCATTCGAATATTTGATTGATTCATCAAAGAATCCTGAAAAAAAAATGCATCATGATTTCCACATGAAATATCAAGCAGCACAACAGTTTTCAACATTGATAATAATAAGAAATGCTTCTTAGGCAGCATATTAGAATGATTTCTGAAGGATGAGGATCATGTGAGACTGAAAGACTGGAGTAATGAAACGTGTCCTGTGCAACGACAACCTCACTGGAGAAACAGCAGCTCTGTGTAATGGCGTATATCTCCATTGTCCTCCCATCCGCAGCTCCTGTGGCGATCATGGCCCCAGGGCCGTCTCTGCTGTTGCACTTACGTAGTGCTTCTTATTTTTGGCCAAATGTGAAGCAAAACACAGGCGAGGTGATTGACGTTCACAGATTCTAAAGCTGTGTGAAGTCTCACCCTTTCGTGCCCTTTCATTCAGATGTGTCTTGGCACCACGGCGATGCTCTAAATCAGATCCTAACAAGGTTGATTTACTCCTAGAGCTGTGAACTGGAAATCACACTCAAACCAGTGCAGTTTCTGCTCCGGTAATGGTATGATTGATATTTAGATGAAAAATTATAATTTTAAGGTAAGCACAGTGTTTGGTAGGTTACTCTAAAAAAAAGTAATTAATTACAAGCTACTAAATATATCTTCAACAATGTAATTACTGGACTAATTACTCTCTCAAACAAGTGTCGCATTACTAATTACTAATTACTTTCTAAAACCCATAACAACCTCATCTGGCTGTACAATACAAGGATGAAACCGCTCTTTTAATTCTTTCAAATAAATTATATAAAATAGCATAAATTATTCTTGACCTGACCAAAGTAATTTAAAGGGAGAAAGTTACATTTACAAAAGCATACATTTTAACATTAGACATTACATTTTGATGTTAAATACACTAGTGTTTTATGCAGAATTGTTCTATAGTCTATAAGTATTTAATGCAATTACATCAGAAGTAACTGTAAAAGTTTAGTTTACGTTTTTTCATCTAATATTTATTTCAGCTTTCCATTAATAAAAAAACGTTTTTATAGTTTAATTTTAATAAACAATACCAACACTGGTTCTGCCCTATCTTCTTGTTTCTACAAGAAATATGTCAACACAGGAACACTACAAAAACGTTTTTAAATTAGTATTCTTGCTGTCACAAACTGCTCCGAGACACGAAGGTTGAGGATCCAAATGCAGTTTTATTGAAAGGGTAATCCACAATCGTAGTCGAAAACATGCAAAGGTCATAAACACCGGGTAATCAGTCTAAACAATAACTGTCACGTCACACACACAGGAGGCAGAAAATCCAATAGCAGTAGTTTATTTGAGGGTAATCCAAATCGTAGTCTTCCAGGCAGGGGTCAAATCCAAATAATCAGGCAGTCCAAAAACAAGAAACAAAACATGAACAGACAAGAAACCAACCATAAAGTGTGAGGACATCTAACACAACGACTCCGTGACATGGACTGACAAAGACAGGGTATTTATACACAGAACTAAACAATGTAATAAGAAACAGCTGCGTGCAATGATGAGTGATGAGAACAGACAAAGGATTGTGGGAAATGCAGTTCCAGAATGAATGGTGACAGTAAGGGAAAGAGACCTCTAGTGGACACCTGGGGAAACACAAACCAACACTGTGACATAACCCCCCCTCTACGGAGCGGCTACCAGACGCTCCAAGACCCACAAAAAACAAACAAAACAAGAGTCCAGGAGGGTGGTGGAACGGTGGAGGATCAGGGGGAGGGATGGGGGCCAGGTCCATGAAAGGAAACAGACAGGGGGTGATGGTTTAGCCGGCGGCCAGGGCGAAGCAGACAGTCCATCGGGCGGCCGGGGCGAAGCAGACAGTCCATAGGGCGGCCGGGGCGAAGCAGACAGTCCATAGGGCGGCCAGGGCGAAGCAGACAGTCCATAGGGCGGCCAGGGCGAAGCAGACAGTCCATAGGGCGGCCAGGGCGAAGCAGGCGACCCATCGGGCGGCCAGGGCGGTGAAGACCCTTCGGGCGGCCAGGGCGGTGAAGACCCTTCGGGCGGCCAGGGCGGTGAAGACCCTTCGGGCGGCCAGGGCGGTGAAGACCCTTCGGGCGGCCAGGGCGGTGAAGACCCCTCGGGCGGCCAGGGCGGTGAAGACCCCTCGGGCGGCCAGGGCGGTGAAGACCCCTCGGGCGGCCAGGGCGGTGAAGACCCCTCGGGCGGCCAGGGCGGTGAAGACCCCTCGGGCGGCCAGGGCGGTGAAGACCCCTCGGGCGGCCAGGGCGGTGAAGACCCCTCGGGCGGCCAGGGCGGTGAAGACCCCTCGGGCGGCCAGGGCGGTGAAGACCCCTCGGGCGGCCAGGGCGGTGAAGACCCCTCGGGCGGCCAGGGCGGTGAAGACCCCTCGGGCGGCCAGGGCGGTGAAGACCCCTCGGGCGGCCAGGGCGGTGAAGACCCCTCGGGCGGCCAGGGCGGTGAAGACCCCTCGGGCGGCCAGGGCGGTGACGACCCCTCGGGCGGCCAGGGCAGTGACGACCAGGGAGGTGCAGACCCTTCGGGCGGCCAGGGCGGTGAAGACCCTTCGGGCGGCCAGGGCGGTGAAGACCCCTCGGGCGGCCAGGGCGGTGAAGACCCCTCGGGCGGCCAGGGCGGTGAAGACCTCTCGGGCGGCCAGGGCAGTGACGACCAGGGAGGTGCAGACCCTTCGGGCGGCCAGGGCGGTGAAGACCCTTCGGGCGGCTCAGGAACAGACACCAGCTCAGGAACAGACACCGGCTCAGGAACAGACACCGGCTCAGGAACAGACACCGGCTCAGGAACAGACACCGGCTCAGGAACAGACACCGGCTCAGGAACAGACACCGGCTCAGGAACAGACACCGGCTCAGGAACAGACACCGGCTCAGGAACAGACACCGGCTCAGGAACAGACACCGGCTCAGGAACAGACACCGGCTCAGGAACAGACACCGGCTCAGGAACAGACACCGGCTCAGGAACAGACACCGGCTCAGGAACAGACACAAGGACAGTAACAACCACAAGGACAGACACAAACACAGAAACAAACATTGGCTCCGGAGCAGACACTGGCTCCGGCTCAGGAACAGCAGGCACTGGCTCCGGCTCAGGAACAGCAGGCACTGGCTCCGGCTCAGGAACAGCAGGCACTGGCTCCGGCTCAGGAACAGCAGGCACTGGCTCCGGCTCAGGAACAGCAGGCACTGGCTCCGGCTCAGGAACAGCAGGCACTGGCTCCGGCTCAGGAACAGCAGGCACTGGCTCCGGCTCAGGAACAGCAGGCACTGGCTCCGGCTCAGGAACAGCAGGCACTGGCTCCGGCTCAGGAACAGCAGGCACTGGCTCCGGCTCAGGAACAGCAGGCACTGGCTCCGGCTCAGGAACAGCAGGCACTGGCTCCGGCTCAGGAACAGCAGGCACTGGCTCCGGCTCAGGAACAGCAGGCACTGGCTCCGGCTCAGGAACAGCAGGCACTGGCTCCGGCTCAGGAACAGCAGGCACTGGCTCCGGCTCAGGAACAGCAGGCACTGGCTCCGGCTCAGGAACAGCAGGCACTGGCTCCGGCTCAGGAACAGCAGGCACTGGCTCCGGCTCAGGAACAGCAGGCACTGGCTCCGGCTCAGGAACAGCAGGCACTGGCTCCGGCTCAGGAACAGCAGGCACTGGCTCCGGCTCAGGAACAGCAGGCACTGGCTCCGGCTCAGGAAGAGCAGGCACTGGCTCCGGCTCAGGAACAGCAGGCACTGGCTCCGGCTCAGGAACAGCAGATACGGGCATGTCCAGAATCCGAGCCAGACGCTCCAGATAGTCCAGATCCAATAAGGCAGACGGCACTGGCTCTGCCTCCGGTTCTGGAACGGGTACTGGCTCTGCCTCCGGTTCTGGAACGGGTACTGGTTCTGCCTCCGGCTCTGGAACGGGCACTGGTTCTGCCTCCGGCTCTGGAACGGGCACTGGTTCTGCCTCCGGCTCTGGAACGGGCACTGGTTCTGCCTCCGGCTCTGGAACGGGCACTGGTTCTGCCTCCGGCTCTGGAACGGGCACTGGTTCTGCCTCCGGCTCTGGAACGGGCACTGGTTCTGCCTCCGGCTCTGGAACGGGCACTGGTTCTGCCTCCGGCTCTGGAACGGGCACTGGTTCTGCCTCCGGCTCTGGAACGGGCACTGGTTCTGCCTCCGGCTCTGGAACGGGCACTGGTTCTGCCTCCGGCTCTGGAACGGGCACTGGTTCTGCCTCCGGCTCTGGAACGGGCACTGGTTCTGCCTCCGGCTCTGGAACGGGCACTGGTTCTGCCTCCGGCTCTGGAACGGGCACTGGTTCTGCCTCCGGCTCTGGAACGGGCACTGGCTCTGCCTCCGGCTCTGGAACAGCAGACACTGGTTCCGGCCCTGGAACAGGAGACACTGGTTCCTGCTCTGGAACAGCAGACACAGGCATGTCCAGGATCCGAGCCAGACGCTCCAGATAGTCCAGGTCCAGGAAGGCAGACGGAACGTGAACAGTCTCTGACTTGGCAGATGGAACGTGAACAGTCTCTGACTGGGCAGACGGAACGTGAACAGTCTCTGACTGGGCAGACGGAACGTGACCAGTCTCTGACTGGGCAGACGGGACGTGAACAGTCTCTGACTGGGCAGACGTGACGTGAACAATCTCTGACTGGGCAGACGGAACGTGAACAGTCTCTGAATTGGTAGACGTGCATTTCTTCCCCCTTTTCCATCCGCGACGGTGAGATGTTGGCTCTGTGCTGTCCCCAGGGTCGAAGGAGGGCCAGGGTGGAGAGTGGTGCTGAACTTCCTCTCTACCACCTCCTCCTCTGCGACCTCCCCGGGTCCCACGAAAAATGACTGGGCGGGTTCCCTCAAAATAATCTCTCCTCTCCCGCTCAGTGGCTGGGGAAGAGAAGTTTAAAAACATACCGCTGGATTTAGGTTGTGACGGAGTCGTTCTGTCACGTCACACACACAGGAGGCAGAAAATCCAATAGCAGTAGTTTATTTGAGGGTAATCCAAATCGTAGTCTTCCAGGCAGGGGTCAAATCCAAATAATCAGGCAGTCCAAAAACAAGAAACAAAACATGAACAGACAAGAAACCAACCATAAAGTGTGAGGACATCTAACACAACGACTCCGTGACATGGACTGACAAAGACAGGGTATTTATACACAGAACTAAACAATGTAATAAGAAACAGCTGCGTGCAATGATGAGTGATGAGAACAGACAAAGGATTGTGGGAAATGCAGTTCCAGAATGAATGGTGACAGTAAGGGAAAGAGACCTCTAGTGGACACCTGGGGAAACACAAACCAACACTGTGACAATAACAGGATCAAAGGGGCCAAGATAAAGAAAACCAGGAGAATGCTTGGAATTGCAGTGTGACACTAAACAAGACTTCGCAGGGAATGACAGAAAGAACCAGGATTATATAGGGTGAGCAAACAAGAAGATATGAGACAGGTGAAAACAATGAGTGCTAATGAGTCCAAGCAGAGAATTATGGGATATGTAGTTTGAGAGGGAACGACAATAGTCTGTTGTGGAGTGCCCTCTGGTGGCTTTCAAGGGCACTCCAGCAGGTGACCGTTACACTTGCCATGTTTTCCAGTACAAAAATGTGTAAACATCAGTTAAACAAGATATATTTGCTTGAGCCACAAAGCTATGTATGACTTGATTTCAGACAATATGTCTTAAATAAATTAAGTTTGTATAAAAGAAGTAAAAAAGCAATTATCTGAAATTATCTGCATGCAAGGTCTTATTATTTTCTGTTCAAATTTTTCCAACGACGTCTTGTAATGATTATTTTTTTCATTAAATGTGGCATGTAAGTGAAGTGTTGGATAATGTTTGTGATTGTGAAACAATGCCGCCATTGTCCCGAAGTTGATTTTCCGCACACAATTGTGCCTGTGAGTCGGCCCAGACGTGCCATCACACTTTAGATGATATCTTTTCTTCGATACTTCAGACATGACTCAGCTGGTGTGTTTTTATTAGTGGATCTGAATGTGTAGACTTTCATAAGATGTGTGCTGGATGGGATACAATGCACATTTTGTGCCGGTGTCCCTTTGTGGGTTTGGGTGGGAGAAAACGGAGAGCTCACTACACCCTTGAGGCTTCTAACAGATCCTGACTTTCTTAATCACTCTGTCTCTGTTCCAAAACACAGAGAGCTTCCATGCTGTGTTCTGTATGCATAGGCAACTGGCTTAAAAGGCAGCATCCTTACTGTAATCTGAACTTTTGAGCATCCTTTTCATAAAGAATCCGGAAAATACGAAGCAGCACAACTGGATTCAACATAGATAATAAGAAGAAATATTTCATGAGCAGCAAATCAGTATATTAGAATGTTTTCTGAAGGATCATGTGACACTGAAGACTGGAGTAATGATGCTGAAAATTCAGCCTTGCTTTTTTTTCTAGTTTTGAAAACAAAGACAGATATTAAGCCGATACCTTCTTTGGTGTTATTCTGTTATAGGATCAGTCTAAGAATTTAAAAACGTTTTGCTCTGGAGGCCCACTAGACTTCACGAGTGTCAGATGAACTCCCTGAGCCGCACAATGGCGTCTGCACAATAAACACTTTAATCAGGTATATAAACACCTCTGAGGGTTCATCACACTCACTCTGATTGACTCTTCTGGGATTCCTGATTGCCGTAGGAGATCACGTGAAGAGCGAACCAGAAACAGAAAAGTGGCAGAGCCCAAGGGAAGCTTGTGATTGATATACAGGAAATAAGAGATTGAACCAGATCTCGACCTGATCCGGTGGTGTGGCTGTTGATTAAAACACAATCGTGGTGTGTGTTTTCATTGAAAGGGCACAGAGTGGTGCATTGAGCTCCTGTGGTTTCACTTCTGTTATATATACAAACTAGTTGTTGTTTTAACCCAGATACAACCCGGTTTAAGTGAGTCTCTAATTGTGTAATGCTACATACGTACGTGATTAGGGGAAATGCGATAAAACGGTAGGGTCCACAGCTCTATCATTGGAGAAAGCGTAACAGTCAAGTTGGAGCATGCGTGACTTGATAACCAATCACATTAAGCCTTGACCTCAATGAATTTCTATCAGAATGGTACGAATCACACTGTTACATAGAAATAAATTGCCAAATGTGAAGCCTTAAGCTGAATCCTACCTGTGGTAAAAACATTTTTTCTAAATATTATGTGACTTCTCATTCCACCCAACGTGTAAATTCTGTAAACTCTAAAAGTAGATAAATCAAAACATGTTGAAGATTAGCCAATAGGATATTACCTTTCATGCAGTGTAATACAGCTGTTTATGAATGTAAAAGATCATTAAAGTTTTAAAGTGCTCAAACAAATAAAGTAATTGTATCGTGAACTGTTATTGTAACTGCTGAAATTGTTCGTCAGTCATACTTTCTGCACAAACCTACAGTACATTAGTTTTGCAACGCATTTGCATAATGCCAGTTGATTGTCTTCATTGGCTGCCCACGAACAGCGTCTACTTTGACTCACCCTCAAACAATGTAGTTGTAGCTGAGACATGGAAGAGTTTGGTTTGTGTTGTCGACAGGTCGAGAAGATGCTATAAATCCACTTTGAATGCACTTCCAAAGGATGAGGACTTTGGGTCTAATTGATACTGTAAAATGCAATCAGTACTGTTCGTATCACAGTGTATCAAGTGCTGAGGAAGATTTGGAGCCAAAATTCATGGACGTTTCCTTTCTGACACACGCTTTAAGCAGTAGATCAATCACAGCAGACTGGACCATCTGACCAATCAGAGCAGAGTAGTCTCTCAGAAAGGAGGGGTTTAGAGAGAGACTGAATCCTTAATAAGGCTCTTTGAGACACTGTGAGAAAAGTGATGCTGCAATGTATATTATGATCAAATGAAAATATTTTTTGACATTCAGATTCATGTAAACCTATTGTAGGAGACCTCCAAAACTAAATTAGGAAACTTTAATATTTTATAATAGGGGGATTTTAAATGATTAAGCTGTTTTCCCACAAATGCAGTTTATTCAGTGTAGTGAAGCCTCTACTTCACTGACATCCATTAGCAGCAGCTGATTTAACACATCTCTCTTGCTCTCCCCAGGGTATCGTGGGACAGTGGTGGAGAAGTACACATTTCGAGCCCTGGCGCCAATGATGTGGGCACCTACAGGTGCACCGCCACCAACGAGTTGGGCTCCGATTCAGAGACAACACATGTTCTGTTGGCTGGTGAGACATCGCACACTGTTGTTCTCTGTAATGACTGTTTCTATAATGACTGTTTTATATGCAATGTGAGCTGTTGTTTTTTTATTTTTTCAAACAGAAACTCCCACGATCGCTGCATCACAGAGAAACACGTCAGATCTGAAGAGTACAAGTCTGAAGGTGGTGGTTGGAGGTGTTATCAGTGTCCGTTTAGGTGCCAACCTCACCCTGGAGTGCCCTGTCAAAGGTGAGGGATGATTTCACAACCAGAAGAGCAATAGGAAATTATGCGGTGCATCTTTTAAGAAATCATCATATGTCATAAAAACTTTAAGCATGTTCTCCAGTGCAGCCTCAATGTAGATGCTTCAAATTAACAAAAGACTTCACTCTGTGAAAAAGTGAACATGTTTGATTAGTGCATATCCTATGCTTAATAGGTCTTGTCCATGTGGTTTTGGTGAAAGATTCGACTAATTGGACAGAAATGATGTGTAAAGTCAACAGGCTTTCAGGATCCTGGGCCCCCTCAATGGGATTTATGCTGTGCTGCATCATTTACAACCAGCAATCTACTGAAAAATTGG
Organism: Siphateles boraxobius; assembly: GCF_051911475.1. Taxonomy (NCBI): domain Eukaryota; kingdom Metazoa; phylum Chordata; class Actinopteri; order Cypriniformes; family Leuciscidae; genus Siphateles; species Siphateles boraxobius. The sequence goes on from NW_027508734.1 coordinate 13,346,564, forward strand.
CCTTCTGTTGGCCTATTGTACTAAAATTTTCTTTTTAGAGCTCTCTATAGATTTCTACTCATACAATGAGTGGTTTAGCGGATTTTAGTGGACATAATTCAAAATCATTCAGATATACTTTAATTAAAGGTTTTAATTAAAGTCTTGATCAAAGATACTTTAAAATTTTACCAGTTTTTGGTATTTTTCGGTTCTAAGATGACTGCCTTTTCCTTTGGACCTTCACCTCACCTCACGAGATCAACAGCTCCCCTTTAGGGTTTCAAACTCCATAAGCCCAAACTGGATACTATTCTTCCTTTCGCCTCCTTTTTATTTGCAAATTTATATTAGGACTGGGTATTGACACAAATGTCACGATTCAATTCGATTTCGATTCACAAGCTTACGATTCGATTAAATTCAAATCTGATTTCAATTAAATTCTATTCAATATCAATTAAATATGATATATATCAGGCACAGTGCATAACAAATTTTCTCAAGGGGAAAAAAATATCTTAACTATTGCTGTAATCTATACAAGGAGTCAGTTGGCACTACATTACTATAATATTAAAGGTTAAAATGGACTGATTTGTATACAAACCCTTAAAATTTTAATAATAATAAAGTTAAAACACTAATTGATAGATTACATTGGCATGATATTGATTTGGATAAGATGTACTGTATCTTTCAACACCTTCTGATGTTCATTCATCTTTATCTTGTGTTGTAACTATTAAAGCGGAATAGATGATCAGTTAACGTGTGCTTCGATAATCGATATCGCTTTATAAAAATGAGAACTGATTAATATCGAGAAATCTATCTTTTTTACCCAGCCCTAGTTTAAATAAATAAAGGCCTCTCTCAGGCCACTCTGTCTTTCTTCACTCCACGCCATAATTTATAAAGAGTTGTTTATCTGGTGATTTGGTTAATGCAAAGGACACCTGCTGTTAACAATGGCCTCGCTGCAGCAGAGAGCCATAAGTGTCAGCTGTTCTCTCATGCTTTCATCACGATCTGATTCCCTGAGATGAATAAATGGGATTTGAAGAGCACATCCAGGTGGCTTTGACAGAAAGGATGGCATAGGCAGACACAGAGTAGTGGATTATGGGTAATGATGTAAGAAGATACTGTAATTGAGCGGTTAAAATGATGGTGTGGAGAGATGTTTTGTTAGAGGACGCACACATCCGGATACACACCCCTTTACAACAACGGTCTGATTCAGGTTGCATGATTGCACAGTGTAATTCAGTCTGCTTATCACGTAGGTCATTAATAATAGCTCCGTTCTAAAACCTTGTGAGCTGCCTACATAGACAGCTTCCCTTCAACTTCAAAAGTTATTGATTTTGGAACATTTGTCAAGAAAGTCAAGTCACCTTCATTTATATAGCGCTTTTAACAATATAGATTGTTTCAAAGCTGCTCTAGAATAAAGTTATTGTTCAGCTATAGTTTTGATTGATTGATTCACTTCCGTTGCAAAGATCATTAGTTATTAGCTTAGGGGCCGCTAACACGACACCGTTCTAACAGAAAACACTCATCTGCTCATCCGGCCCGCTCATCCGCACAAAACAGTGTCTGGTGGTTCGAGAACGCAAACCCTGAAATAGATTCCAAGGTGCAAGCCTTGACATTTTTTGAAAAAAAGGTTATCTCTGCGCAAACTTCAAAAACGCAAACCCCGGAAAACGCACATGTTTAGTCTATAGGTATGCGCGTTTGAATCTATATGTGCACAGGCGTGAAGTCCTTTTTTACAAACCAACCCTCAACAAACTACTTGTCTGGCCTTAAAAATTTATAATAAAGAATTATTTATCGCTACCGCATAGCCACGTGAACCGGAATAATCCCGACAATGTATTATCTGTACAGAGGTAAAGAGAAGGGAAGGAGGCCTTCACAGAGGAGAGACTAGTTGACACTTCAGGACTGCGTTGTCGTCGTGTCCAGGCGCAGGTCCTTCATCAGATATGGATACGGCTTGGATACGGCGGACTGCGGTAAACCTCGGGATAAACAGAGAGACTAATATTAGCGTAGATGCCATCCTTCTTATGATATAACAAGTACATCAGGATTTATGGGAAGTGTTCCCGGTTCCGGCTGACCGAATCTATGCAGCCTGACATTGAAGTATTCAAGTCTATAATGTGTTATGTGAATGCTAGGTCAAAGCGATGTGATAGATTCTAGATTCAAACTGACCGAGTGTGTCTGGTTCCTGGACACTGTTAGGAAGACTGTTCAAAAGTTTTGGTGCTAAATAGGAAAAGCATCTACCGCCAGCAGTCTATTTTGATATTCTAGGTATTATCCACTGGCCGCAATTTTGAGATCGCAATAGACGTGACAGACTATCATGCGTTAAAAGGACATTGTGTTGGAATTTCTCCCATCTAGCAGTGAAATTGTATTTTGCATTCAAACGAATTGTGCTCTCCAGCGCCTCGTTTTTCAAATGCGTGTTGCATCTATGGTAGCTGTTATGTACGAAAAGCTATGACAGGATGTCTTCTAATAGCACTTCGTCGAGTTTTCCTTCGGGTGAACAGGTTTGTTATTTCAAACAAACTGCAACCTGACACAAAGAACAAACGAATGTTACAGTATTAATAATAACAGTGCAGTGCAGCCTTTTAAACTTGCCGGGGGAGTGACAAGCGCCTTTCACTGCTCTGCTCCTCCGTTTCTGCTGCTTTCAGTTACGTGACGCTGGCTCTGAACGAAAACACGTTGTGGTAAGGCGTAGGCCTAGTACTTTTTGACCAAGTACTTTTTGATATAAAGATAATAAATTCTTCGTTTACGATATTAAGTCAGATAATTGCCAGAGGTATTTGTACACCATTGAGGACATATTTATGAATGAAAATATTGATTTTAGATAATAAAATACCTAAAAAACTACACATAGTCCCTTTAAGAGCTCGCTCAAGTACTGGGGAGCTGAACCATTTAGTGCTTTGTAAGTAATCAGCAATATTTTTAAATTTATATGATGTCTAATAGGGAGCCAATGCAGTGTTGACAGAACCGGGCTGATATGGTCATAGTTCCTGGTTCTAGTAAGAACTCTAGCTGCTGCGTTTTGGACCAGCTGTAGTTTGTTTATTAAGCGTGCTGGGCAACCACCCATAATAGGATTACAATAATCCAGCCTTGATGTCAGGAACGCATGAACTAATTGTTCTGCATTTGTCATTGAGAGCATATGATGTAATTTAGATATATTTTCAAGATGGAAAAATGCAATTTTACAGATACTAGACATGTGACTGTTACTAGACAAGTAGTGCAGAGTGCACAGGAGAACGTTTATTCATTATTCAATTCAAGTTTATTTGTTTTGCCCTTTTCACAATACATATTATTTCAAAGCAGCTTTACTGAAAATGCTTGTTTCACTTGTAAAATTTAGTTGGTATTCTGTCATCACTCAGGGATGAGTGTGTCAAAGTAAAGTCCATATGGCAGTAATATAAAGCTATAATATAGTACATCATCTGGCTCTACAACAGGTCAAAAGCCAAAGAAATGGTTTTCATTAGGATTTGAAAATAGTCAGAGAGCATTATTGGAACAGTGTTTGTATGAGTATTCAGTCAGTAGGCGGTCAGCACTTAGAGATACACATTTTGTGTGTAATATATCTTCTTTTATGTTCCATTTTTTTCTTCATAATCATGTAGTTATTGTTCCTGTGTACGTTTCTCCTCCCAGTGGAAATTTCCTATCCAAGAAAATACAGAGGTCACTTCGGCGGCCACTATTAATCCTACCTACATTAACAACATCAGTTCCTGCCATCTTTGCAAGCATGCCTGACAGTTTACTGGTGCCAAAGTGTGTCAATGCCCACGTGTACGGTTGATGCACGCACGCGCACACACACACACACACACACACACACACACACACACACACACACACACACACACACACACACACACACACACACACACACACACACACACACACACACACACACAACACACCTCAAGGCCTCCGATGTTATTTTCCATTCCTGAGTGCGTGTCTATTCATTGGCTCTCAGACTAACGGCTGTATGTCAGTACTAATGTCTCCACTCGGTAGAACAGGGGACCATAAAACTCAGAATCCAATCCATGTGCTGCTCATTATTTTCACCCGGGGTGTCCCATGGGAACTGGTTGGAGGGAGGCAATTTGCATTCATTGTGCCCATTTGTACAAGTAATTTGTGGCAATCTGCTGGCCTCTTGTTGATCTGCTCTTTGAATCAACATTTTCAGCGGTTTGAATAATTCTGCGAAAGCTTTAATGTTGATATATGAGTCTTTTAATGGTAAGATAGCAGTTGCCCCTAAATACTGGTGCTTGTTCAGTGATTTGTCATAAGTTTAGGTTTGTTTTTGGGAAAGCTGCTCCCAGACCAGTGTGTTTGGCATTTTTCATGAATAGGGTACAGGGTCCAATATGCTTATAAATATTGTATGAACTGTTTGATTTATGTTCATTTTATTTAAATGTTGCCGTTTTTACAACAAGTAATACAAAGGAAAATGTCTGTTCAAACATAAATAGATTTTTTTAAATAATTTGATTATTAAAATAATAATATTTATGTTATGTTATTTATACACGGTTAGGAACAAATAGTGGGTTATAGAAGGATACACCTTATATTTCCCATTAAAAAAAATAATATATATATATATATATATATATATATATATATTATTACTTTTTTTTTTTGGTTAATGGGGGGAAAGTAATGCAGACAAATGATCATGTGCAAAATGTAGGACACAGCTCAATTAAAATTTATTTATAAAAAATATTTGGAATGTAAAATAAGTTCAATTAAAATTATTCAAAAGTATAAACTGTTTTAATTGTTAGGTAGAGTCAAAAATGTCATGAGTTAGGACTGGGCAAAATCACCATTTTGAGCGCAGGATACAGATAGTTGATGTATTTAAACAATACTTTATTTTTACATGCTGTGCTAATTTTTTGTTAAATAATAGTTCATGTAACATATCTAACATTTCTGACAACATAGAATTTGCCCTTCCAACACCTTTAAAAAGTAATGGGACACCAAAGTGTACCTTACTCATAGAAAGTGGTGATTTGTGTCAGCTCCAGACTTGAGTGTGAATTGATTGATTGAGAGTGACTTGACGTTTGTCTCTGAACAGGTGTCCCTCAGCCAACAGTGAGCTGGCACCACAAGGAGGGTCCGCTAGGCGCCAGTGCTAGTCCTCTTCGGAACGGATCTCTGCTCTTGAGAAACCTCACACTGCAAGACTACGGCACCTACTCCTGCGTGGCTGCCAACAGCATTGGAAAATCGGTGGCCTCCAGCCTGCTACGTGTGGCGGGTGAATAGCGATTCCCATAGTAGCCATATGTCAGTCGACACTTCACCGGGTGACAAGGAAATCCTTGCACGATAGCGCTTCGGTGCTAAGTGAACCACACTTTGTGGGTTGGCTCTGTTTCCGACAAAGTCAGCTAACTCAGCGGGAGATTTGCGAGTCGTATATTGATATTGGCATCGCTTGGCGCGTCTTGTTGAGAAATAGTGTGAGACCTACAGCCTACAGGGGTGGTAAAATCCATCTATGCAGCGAAATGAAGAAATATGCCCTTCTTTATAGAGGCCGTTTGTCTCTGGAGATCTTCTAGGCCACATACAGAAGGCAGTCGAGGCCCTTATTTTGAGGCCCCTCAGTATTTTATTAATTGAGGTCATTTCTGTCTCACAGAAGTCAGCCATAATCTCTCTGCTGATTGGAAAAATGCTCTGACTAAGAATAATAGTTCAACTACTTGAAGTCATTCAACCATCAAAAAACAAAACAATCTACTGTACCTATAGGAATGCTTTGGTTGATTGCGTTTGATGACACAATGCTATTTTCATGGCAGGAGGATCTTTGGGTGAATCTGAGCACCAGCCTTCAAAGGAAATGAACAGGAAGAGGGTTCTGATGACCTCTGTGATCGGCACCAGCGTCACGGTCCAACCAGGAGATATCTTAAGGATAGGTACAGAACTTTTCATGTTGTGTAAATGGTATGAGCTTGTTTTGTAATTTAAATACCAAATAATTAGTCTTACCTACATAATTTTCCATTTTGTTATTGTGTATGACTGTGTAAGAATATGCCTTGCTACAGATACTTTCATGTGTTTTTTAAGAAGTTTTACCTCAAAAGCCATTAAAAAATACTAATTAAAAACTTTTAAAAAATCCTGCAAAGAGATGTTTCAAGACATACATGAATTTCTAAAAAGTTGCAAAATTAGGACAGCAGGTACAACAACACAGGGATTTGAGTTTACTGTATGTGTTTGACAAATTGGACAGTCTTTATAGCTCTTATTCTTGTGTCTTTGTGTTTGTGAGTTTAAATTTCCTTTAAGACTGTTTAATAGAGTCTTAAATACTTGTTAGTGCATGTTTTGCAGAGTTTAGTGAATACATGGCTTGCTTTTTAAGACTAATTGCAAATAACAGGAGATGTCAAATCCATTTCCTCTTAAAATTCACCCATAACCCAATTTAGGTTGTCCAGTGGTCTCCAGTCACAAGAAGCCCATCAAGTGGTCCTATCAGAACCAGACCCTGAAGCAGAGTCCAGACCTGAGCTACCGCATGCTGGCGGCAGGACGTGTTCTGGAGATAAACACGCATGGAGGGAAATTTGATGGACGTTACGAGTGCCAAACACAGACCAACAACCAGCAGCGTCTCACAGCTTGGATTCACGTGCTTTCACAAGGTTAGTGTGAAGAGAAACAACTTGGGTGAGGAGAAACAAGAGCTCTCTATAGTTTTGGAATAGCATACAGTAGGGTCGTTACAATATCATAAACATATCTTATGAAACTATACTATACCTCAATAGCTGATAGTTGATACTATAGCTGTTGACCTATGCATATCTTACAGAACTAACTGTAGCTGTAGTATCACAATACCAAGTGGTATCACGATACCATGCAAAATGAAATCTACAAAATGAACCAAATTTTCAAAAATACATCAATGAAAACAGATTTTGTCTGAATACTTTATTGATTAGAATGAATAACTGGATATTTTTACCAATCAAATGAAATTAGTGAACAAAATCCATCTAAACTAATGCTGGAAATATAACATTTTGAATATAGAAATGTAACTGATTCGTTCAGTGGGTGGAGCTGGACATCCAGCTCTCCATCTCTGGACCTAATTGGTGGAGCTTGAAGGTCTATATACACCCTAACACCACTCATAACCCTATTGCTAAACCTAATTAGGTCAAGCTCCACCCATTTGATCCAAAGAGGTGGAGCTGGACTAGGTTAAATTTCTCCCATGACATCCATAAAGGGGGAGCTGGAAGTCATGTGACTTTGCAGTGAGCACCACTTGAGCAAATTACTGTTTTTAAGATTGGCTCATTGATTCATTGACTCACCCAAATTGGTCAAAAAAACAGATCAATTCAGAAATAAAAAAATGTCAATAGAATGTTATGTCTCGGAGAAGCATAACAATTCTGCTTCAAACTATATTCATTAGTGAAATAGATCGAAAACATCAATATTTACAATGTTATACAGTGTCTAAAATGCAATTTAATTATAACTTTTTGTTTATTGAAATGTTGTATTAAATCAATCATATTTGCCGTCGTGCTGATATTCGGAAAAGCAATACTCTTACTCGTGTCATATTGCTAAACCATAGGCTATTCAGGAGGCTACCTTAAAACATAGGAGCATTTTTGCCAGCACATTTGGCTTTTTAAAAAATCCTAGTGATCCTACGTAGACAACATTTTCAAGCATCAGATGCACGCTCTTGATTTGAAGGCTTTCATATTAAGATAGCTTATCTAACAAAGCTTTAAAGGATCATTGCATATCTCCTTCACAGAGGAGGCAATTCCACAATTCATCTTGGCAAGCTCATGTCATCTAAGCTTTCAGCTTAGAACAAAAAAGTCCTCATTTTTTGACAAAAAGCTGTCATTGAAGAGAAAGCAAAAAATGCTATCACATCACATGACACCAAGCAAATGATGAGAAGTATTAAAAATAAATGAGGGTAAATATAAAAAATAATGATGCATTAAAGATCTTTGATTCAAAACATTTTAAACATTTCTTGCACTAATATAATTATCTATTCATCTATTATCTATATCATTATATATCACTTTTTTATATATAACTTTTTAATAAGCTTTATGTTAGGGATTTAAAAATTATGCACACTATCCAATTGTAATATACGTATGGTTTTGTTCTTTATTCACGTATGTTATTGTTATTTGTTTCTGGCTTTGTGTGTATTTTTGTTGTATGTATAACGTACCAAAATAAAAAAAGTACTAGTATAAAAGTCTGTGAATGATGAATATCTGCTGTCTTCCAATGAAACTCAACACGCAGAATAGACAGGAAAGTAAAATTTTTATGAGTTTGTGTTGAAGGCTTGGACATGACTGCTCGGAGTGCTCTTTTGTGTCTTGTTAAAGGTCCATGTCTTCTTTTCAGTTCCGGCACAATGCCAGAAACTTTAAAAGACAGAGACGATTGTGTGGATATTCAAGCCCAGATTCCTAGAAACCTTTAAGAGCTTGTTAATGGTCTCTATAACCTCTTACTTTGATTCAGGCGATTTGGCAGCTACTTGAATGGTTGTGGTTATTCTCTGATCGTACTTGCCTAATGCTAAAATATTGATTCATTCCGTATCCTTTATAATCGAACTTTACTGAACATATTGGTGCATGTTTGGAGTGTACATAAATATATTGTTTTTAGGGGTGATATATCGGCACCATATTGGTTATGGTTATTGATCAATAGTAGGCATTTTTTATTTATCAGTATCTGTTTATGTTGGATTGGCAAGTATTTAAATGTGCATGCTCATTTCCTATTTCTATATTTATGCAATTATATGGAAAAATTTGAAAACGGGTTTCAAAGTGCACATTTTTAAAAACGATACCATTATCGGTGGTCAGTGACATCATGTGCATGCATATTAAACTCTAAGTCTATAGTGACCTCGTCAACTACTGGCATGGCATGCATAAAACAGCATTTTTAGTCATTTTCGTAGCTCTTTGTGAATGGGATTGCTTTGACAACATTGTCTGTATGGACTTTTTTTAAAGAAGTTTTCCGTTTTTAATTTTAGTATAGTTTTCAGTTTTAATTGTACAATAAAATCAATAATACAATTCTATAGTATTTTATACTATTTATATCATAGTTTGCCTAAATAAATGAAAAACTAAAGCCAAAAAACTAAAATCTGTTTTAAAAGTCATTTTTAAATAAATATCTGCTTATTGGTATCAACTTTAATTGAATATCATCCCTAATTGTGTGTATTTTTCTCTTTGTGTAATTTTTTAGAGTTTGAGTGGCATTTGGGCGAGTGGAGCACATGCAGCGCTTCCTGTGGCAGCAGAGGGACTCAGATGAGGAAGGTACGATGTTTGACGTCAGAGGGAAGGGAGACACCTCATTCAGTTTGTCATCATCTTCCCAAACCGATCAGTCAAAAACAACCATGCAACCTCCTGGACTGCCCTCCCAGGTATGCTTCAATAAGTAAATAAATAAATGTACTTCATAATCTGAAGCATTTGGCACCTTCATTTGGCAAGACACAGTCTGCATGTTAGTAGAATGGTTTCATATGTGGTTAATTTCTAAAGAAATCATTATGGTGATTAAGAGATTTTATGGGCACACTTTAGGGGGTCCTTTTAATATGCTTTGTTACATTTTCAACGTTCTTTAGTGTGTAATTGTCACACTCTCAGAACCCACTACATCCCTCACTGGCCACCAGAGGCCACCATCACCCGAGTATTGACTTTCTCACACATCACTCCTGGACTGATTACTCACACACCTGCCACCACTGATCACTCACACACCTGCACCCTGTTATCTACCTGCATATAAGCCCCATTCACTTCTCATACAGTGCGAAGTCTCGTTTCCTCTGTGAACATTCTGAGCGTTTATCCCTGTATCTCTGCCTACCTGTGTTTGACCTCCGCTGATCTGATTATCCCGTTGTCTGCTGCCTGTCTCTCGACCCTCTGCTTCGTCCCTGGACTTCTCTTCTGCTCGCTGCCAGCCCTGACCCCTCGCCTGGATTTGATAAGTGTGAGCCCATTCTCTATTGCTGATCTTGCCGGTGTCTGACCCTTTTCCTGCTTACTTCTCTTCTTAATAAATACGTTGCAAATGGACCTGACTGCCTCTGGTGATTCATCACAGAAGACTTCGCCACAACAAGGTTCAGCAACGATGTCTGCACTCACCGCAGCGTTCGCTGCCCAAGCGGATCAACTCGCCACTCATCACCACCAACTCAACCGTCTCACATCGGTAACTGAGGAATTGGTGAAAGCCATTCAAACCATGCAAAACCCCGCTCCCCACCCTTCTCCACAGCAAATACCACAACCAGCTCCCCGTGCCGCTGAAGGCCAGTCCTCTATGAGCGCGCACCCTCGCCTCGCACTTCCCGAGAAGTTTGATGGAGACCCAGGGAGATGCAAAGGCTTTATCCTGCAATGCACACTCATCATTGCCCAGCAACCCATGCTCTATTCCACCGAAACCAGTAAGATCGCCTTTGTTTGTTCTCTATTAACCGGAAGAGCATTGGACTGGATTACGGCAGTATGGCGAGCGGATGGTACAGCTTTTCCCACCTTCGAGACATTCCTTCAACAGTTTCGAGAGGTTTTTGAGCATTCTAAAGAGGGCAAAGGAGCAGGCGACCGACTTCTTGAACTCACCCAGGGTCGTTCCACGGCCGCCGAATATGCGCTCACTTTCAGAACCCTCGCCGCGCAGACGGATTGGACCAACGATTCATTAAAGGTGATGTTCCGAAGGGGATTGAGTCATGAGTTACAAGCTGAATTAGCCTGCCGTGATGAGGGGAGAGAACTGGATCAGTTTATTCATCTGGCTATCCAAATCGACAACCTCATCCGATCTCGCCGTATGAATCATCGTCCTGTATTTACCTCACGCCCTGTGGTTCCTCCTAGATTCTCTACCCACGCATCCGCTGACCACGTTGAACCCATGCAGATAAACACCTCTCACTTAACTCTGGAAGAAAAGGAACGACGGAGGTGTCAAAACCTGTGTTTGTATTGTGGCGAGGCGGGTCATTTCCGCATCAACTGTCCCATACGTCCTCCACTGAAAAATCTACGACCGGTGAGTTTCCCTGCTGAAACCCCTAACCCTGACTCTTGCATATCTGTGTCTCTTGTACTCACAGTGAATGATCGTCAAATTATCACCCATGCCTTGATTGACTCCGGCGCTGCCGGGAACTTTATGTCACAAGACTTTGTTCAACGAAACAACATTGCTCTAACCCGTTGTTACTCTTGTCTCACAGTCGAGGCCATCGATGGAAGACCACTAGGCTCAGGTCGAGTAACCCATATCACCCAGCACATCCACATGCGGACAGGAGCTCTTCACACTGAAACCATTCAGTTCTTCGTTCTTCAAACTTCTTACACACCAGTCATTCTGGGTCTACCCTGGCTCCGCAAGCACGATCCACACATTCGGTGGGGAACCGGTCAAATCATCCACTGGAGTAAATCCTGCTGCTCCACCTGTCTCACCTCTGTGACTCCTCTACCCGTTCGAAACATCACTGTTCCCCAGGAGGGGACTGACTCAGTTCACCTTCCAACCGAATACCACGACCTAGCCGTAGCCTTCAGTAAAGTGAAGGCCTCCAAACTTCCCCCGCACCGCAACAGCGACTGTGCCACAGCGACTGTGCCATCGATCTGGTTCCAGGCTCCACGCCTCCCAAAGGCCGTATCTTCCCTCTTTCCCAACCTGAGACTGAGGCCATGAGAAAATATATCGAGGAAGACCTCGCAAAGGGCTTCATCCGAACCTCAACATCTCCAGCATCAGCTGGCTTCTTCTTTGTCAAAAAAAAAGACGGCGGTCTGCGACCTTGTATTGATTATCGGGCTCTCAATGATCAGACCATCAAATTCCACTATCCGCTCCCTCTGGTACCAGCAGCCCTGGAACTACTCCGCACGGCCAAGTTCTACACCAAACTCGACTTGCGCTGTGCGTACAATCTCATCCGCATTCGCGAGGGGGACGAGTGGAAAACAGCCTTTTCCACGTGCACAGGGCACTACGAATATCAGGTTATGCCGTTCGGGCTGTCTAACAGTCCTGCCGTGTTCCAATCTTTCATCAACGACGTCTTTCGAGACATGCTCCATCGTACAGTCATCGTCTACATTGACGACATCTTGATTTATTCCAACACCCTGAAGGAACACATCCAACACGTCCGAGCGGTCCTAGAACGCCTCATTCAACACCAGCTTTATGCCAAGATCGAGAAGTGTGAGTTCCATCAGACCTCCACCACGTTCTTAGGATACATCATCAGCCCTGAGGGTGTCGCCATGGATGAGGGCAAAGTTCGAGCTGTTCTTGAGTGGCCACGACCCAGCACTCTTAAGGAGCTGCAACGCTTCCTCGGGTTTGCCAACTTCTACCGCCGCTTCATCCGTAACTTCAGCATTGTGGCAAACCCTTTGACATCTCTGATCAAGAAAACTACATCACGTCTTCCCTGGAATGAGTCAGCCACTCGTGCCTTAAATCAGTTGAAACAACTCTTCACGTCTGCTCCAATCTTGCACCATCCCAACCCCGACCTACCCTTCGTGGTGGAGGTGGATGCGTCGAATACTGGCCTGGGCGCAGTATTGTCCCAACGGCAGGGGTCTCCACCCAAACTATACCCCTGTGCCTTCTACTCAAGAAAACTCAACGCCGCTGAGAGAAACTATGATGTAGGAGATCGTGAACTTCTGGCCATGAGGGCCGCCTTCAAGGAATGGCGACACTGGCTAGAAGGAGCCGCTACTCCCTTCACCGTACTCACCGATCATAAGAACCTAGAATACCTCCGCACCGCCAAAAGGTTAAACCCCCGACAAGCCCGCTGGTCCCTATTCTTCACCCGTTTTCAATTCACGGTCACCTACCGTCCAGGGTCCAAGAACACTAAGGCCGATGCCCTGTCGCGACTGTACGATCCAGAACCATCCACCCAAGCTCCTGAAACTATCCTGGGTCCCGACCTCGTCGTTGGTCCCATCCAGTGGGATCTTGAGACCGAGCTGGAGCAGGCCAATGCTCAAACGGAAGTTCCCATAGCCTGTCCGCCTCACAGAATCTTTGTCCCCGAGACACTTCGTAACCAGGTCCTGGAGCATGTTCACGCTCTTCCTAGTTCCGGTCATCCAGGGGTTACAGCCACCATTCAACTCCTCCAGAACCGCTACTGGTGGCAAACCTTAATCCAAGACACCACCAGGTTTATCCAACGATGCCAGGTCTGCAACACCCAGAAATCATCTCGCCTGTTACCCGCCGGTTTACTCAATCCCCTGCCCATACCTCAACGCCCCTGGTCCCACATAGCAATTGACTTCATTACGGACTTACCCGCCTCCAACGGCCATACTACCATCCTCACCGTGGTGGACCGATTCTCCAAAGCCTGCCGCCTCATTCCCTTAACCAAGCTTCCCACTGCACTACAAACGGCAGAGCATCTCTGCAACTGGGTATTCAGGTTGTACGGTCTACCTGAGGATATTATCTCCGACAGAGGACCTCAGTTCACCTCCCGAGTCTGGTCGGCCTTCTTCAAGGCCCTTCAAGTCAACGTGAGCCTCACGTCCGGATACCATCCCCAAGCCAACGGGCAGGTAGAACGTCTCAATCAAGATATCATCAGGTTCCTCCGGACCTACTGTCATCATCACCAAGAGGATTGGAGTCGTTACTTAATCTGGGCGGAATACGCCCAGAACTCCTTACAAAAGCACTCCACGGGCTTGACTCCTTTCCAGTGCATCCTGGGTTTCTAACCACCTCTATACCCTTGGTCTGGGGAACCCGCAAACGTCCCCGCCGTAGACGACTGGTTACGACGCAGTGAGGAGACCTGGGACCAAGCGCACACACACCTCCAGCGAGCAGTCCGCCGCTTCAAGAGACAGGCTGACCGCCGCCGTCGAGCCGGTCCAGAGTACCAACCAGGACAATGGGTGTGGCTGTCCGCTCGAGACCTTCGTCTTCAACTCCCCTGCAAAAAACTCAGTCCCAGGTACGTGGGTCCTTTCAAAATTCTTCGACAAATCACTCCAGTATCTTACCGCCTGGCCCTGCCTAATCATTTCCGTATTGCTCCCACCTTCCATGTTTCACTCCTCAAACCCGCTGCCGATCCCACTGAGGGAGGAGAGAATCGACCCCAGGAACTGAATCCGCCACCCATCTTGGTAGAGGGCGAGGAGGCTTATCGAGTACACCAACTTCTGGACTCGAGGCGCCGGGGCAGGTTGCTCCAATACCTAGTCGACTGGGAGGGATTCGGTCCAGAGGAACGTTCCTGGGTCAATGCCACGGACATTCTGGACCCCACTCTCATAGCTGAGTTTCATCACAATCATCCGAGCAGACCTGCTCCTCGACCCCGGGGTAGACCTCTACGCCGTCAACATCCTCGCGCCAGGAGTCGCTCGCAGGGGGGGGGGGCTCTGTCACACTCTCAGAACCCACTACATCCCTCACTGGCCACCAGAGGCCACCATCACCCGAGTATTGACTTTCTCACACATCACTCCTGGACTGATTACTCACACACCTGCCACCACTGATCACTCACACACCTGCACCCTGTTATCTACCTGCATATAAGCCCCATTCACTTCTCATACAGTGCGAAGTCTCGTTTCCTCTGTGAACATTCTGAGCGTTTATCCCTGTATCTCTGCCTACCTGTGTTTGACCTCCGCTGATCTGATTATCCCGTTGTCTGCTGCCTGTCTCTCGACCCTCTGCTTCGTCCCTGGACTTCTCTTCTGCTCGCTGCCAGCCCTGACCCCTCGCCTGGATTTGATAAGTGTGAGCCCATTCTCTATTGCTGATCTTGCCGGTGTCTGACCCTTTTCCTGCTTACTTCTCTTCTTAATAAATACGTTGCAAATGGACCTGACTGCCTCTGGTGATTCATCACAGTAATGTTGCTGTTTGAGGATGAAAAAGGTCTGCAAAGTTACAAAGTCACCTATTCTACAAAAATCACAGGCAAGAAACAAAATCAAGACTTTACAAAAGGGCATAATAGGTCATTTTTAACCTGTGGTGAAAATCAAGCTTTTAATTTTGTTTATATGTCTATTTGGGGTGTTTAATATGCTTTAAGATAAACCTTGTGTAAATTCATAAGTCAACACCATTGCTGAGTATTTTTTTCCTTAAAACTGCAGTGAACCAAAGACAGTCTCAAAAACACGGTTTGGAATCGCTGGTGTTTCTGACGTCACAAACTACCTTGTAACCAATCATGTCAACATGTCAACGAGTGGATCCCTGAGCTGGTGTGAGTGAGTGGTGGCGGGGCTAATTTGCATATTAATAGAATCGCGTATAATAAATGTGTCACATTATGTTCTGTTTAGTGTTGTTTTCATGGACTTTCAGGTTGTTGTCATTTGTCACGTCTTTGTTCAGATTCCGGCCACTCATCTATCTCCTTGGTTACAGTCATTATTAGTTCATCCGTGTCAGCTGTGTTCTATTAATTATCCTCGTTTGTGTTTGTTGTGTGTGTGTGTACCCTGCTGCCTGTTTAGAGTAATACCTGTTGGGATTATTCTATTAAACCGTGTGTTGGAACTTTATTCATCCTTGACTTCTTCTGCCTATCTACATGCATGCGTTACAGAAGACCAAACTTCAAAAATGGATTTTGCAACAAGGATTGTTGTTGGCCAGAAGCAGTCATACCATCTTGGACTTCACCGTTGAGTTTTGACGTCTCGCCGTCTGTACCTCTTAGGACGACGAGATGCTGAAATCACTGTATTGGATCGGGGTTAACTATCAACATCCCGTAGACCTTCCAGACACCCAAGGACTTTGCTGGAAGGAGGCCGTCATCAGGTGTCTGGACAGTCTCTACCCCCGATTCATACAGCCGCCATAGTCGAGTGCACTAACAATGACGATAAACACCAGATTCTCTAGCAGTCGCCAAGGCGACTCTCACTAGCTGGCCTCCGTTATGAACACAATCCAAGAGAGGATGTTTGTTTATCATAGTAGAAGCGCAACAAAATAATGCTTCACGAAAAATAAAGCACAGATGATGAACGAATGACAAGCACAAAAAATGAATGTACAGTACACAATAGTATTAACAAACAAGAGTTGGTTGTTAGTTGCCAACCGCACAACAGCTCCAGACACACATGACACTCAGTGTTACTCAGGTGTGGAGCGAATCAAAGCAACATTCGTGTCTGTTTTCAGGCCCTCCCACTTAGCTCTCTCCAGCACTGGAAAGGGTTTCTAATATTAACACGGGTCCCAAAGCTCTTGCCCAGACATAACCCTTTATTTTCCAGTGATTTCTTTTCAGCTTTTCTCTTTTGTATTGTGTCTCATCCAGGGGCGTGTCTAGGGGGAGGCTGGGGGAGGCAGTGCCTCCCCTAGGATAAGCCCTGCCTCCCCTGAGAAATTATCTGTCCATCTGATGATAAATTAAGATAAAAGTGGATTGTTTTGTGCATATTTTCCCATCGCTAGCGGAAGGGTCTGACCCAACAAAAATCCAGTTAGGCGCTGTTTGACAGTGTGCCCGTGCTTCGGACGTATACGCACTCAGAAAAAGTGCATAATAATGTGAGAACAGAACGCCAATGAAATGTTTACCTGTCAAAGCTTTAAAGCACGAGCAAATAATGAACTTTTGTGATTGCGAATAAGTGCAGTGTCCTGTGAGTTTAACTCTACCGCTGCATTAACATGTGATGTGAATGTACGTCGAGTATTGGGACTGCAGCTGATAGAATGTGCGCTGTAGCACGATACTATCATATTATACTATATCATATTTTAGTTTCCATGCGCTTAATGTGTTTCCACAACAATGTTAGTGAGTAAATCTACTGAAATGGCCAAATGATGAATGAGAGAAAGCCGTGTGCAGTGCGTATGCTATATGTAGAATATATTTAGTTGCTCAAGCAAGTGGTAAAATATTTAACCATGTATTTATATTAAAATCTGATTCGCAAACATTTTAAATTAAAAAAATTAAAATTGACAAAAACAGCAGACTCATACCTTTTCTTTTGCATTTAAATTTTAATACAATAAATCCTGCATTTCACAAAGAACTTGTTTTTCCACCTCCACGAATGAGACTAGTATCGTTCATTATGTCGCCTTGTTGAGGTAAATTGTAGTCTTCCTTGCTTTACCCCGGTCTTAAAGTAAAAAGATGACTGTGAAAAATATAAGTATGCAATTAAATACATCTATCTAAGTCTATTTTGACAATAGATCTCAAAACTCCTCCAGTAGCCCCTTAAATAAAAAACGAACAGTCCTAACCAGAACGTTCATTAATTTTTTTTTTAACTTATTGCTTTTCTATTGGCCGTTATTGGGGGTGTGTCAGTCTGCTGCCGGATCACTTTAACAACCAGAGAGCGCAGCAGTCACAGTCACTCTGCACACAGACGATATAGATTTTGAATCTGTTGGCAGCTTGTGTTAGAAGTCTCACTGATCACAACTTTGTTCTTTTCTCATTTAATGCTAGTGTGTACTTATAAGCTTTTCCTGAAATTCTTGTGGTTGAACAGTTAAGTTTTGTGTGCACTTTTTTTTGTCATTTTAGCAGGCTATTAATTTGTTGGGTGGCTCAGGCTGCTTAGCTAGCTGCTAGTCACTCACTTAAGTTGCTAGTCTCTAGTCACTGAAGTTGGCACTGACTGACTGAAGTCAATGAAGTAGGCTTTTGGATTTAATAATTAGACCAGTTTTTATTAAACATAAAAAATGCATAAGTGGCTCATTAAAAAACAGGCACCTTGTCCTTCGCCCTCCATACAAGCTGTCTCTGTTGAGCTCAGCTCACCTGCTAGCAACAGTGAACATGCTGCCTCTGACAAGCCCAGTACCTCTGCTTCCGACACCGAGCAGAGCCTTGTTGCATCCAAAACTGTAAATCCTCCAAACGCATGTCCTCCACAAAATCCACATGCACCATCCTCCAGCTCTGCATCTGTGTCGGAGCCAGCAACATTCTGCCCTCCCCAAAACAGACAATCCTCCTCCAGCTCTAGCGTGTCTGTTCCCCCTGACTTAGATTTGTATAGCCCATCCCAGCCCAAGCTAAGTAGCTATCCTAAGCGCCCATTTGGACTGGCTCTCAGGTGTTTCAATGCGGGCTGGTATCAGTCTCGACCATGGCTCGAATATTCTCTCTTACGTGATGCCAGCTTTTGCTTTCCCTGCCGTAAATTTAGTGTCTCCAATTCAGAAAGAGATGACGCATTCACAAAAGTAGGCTACACCAACTGGAAAAAAGCGCTGATAAAAAACAGTGGTTTTCAGAAACATGCCTCCGGCACTGCGCATGTCAGAGCCATGTCTGCGTGGCAGGAATACCAGTGCCGGACAGAGACCGATAATACCATTGTTCACCAGCTTGGTCAAACTCACATAGAAAAAAACAGATATTATGTAAAAAGTATTGGGGAAGTTATTCAGTTTCTGGCGGTTAATGAACTTGCTCTACGTGGGCACCATCACGGGGGTGGGGATGAGGAAGGTCTTTTAATTCGACTATTTGATTACACCCTCCAAAAAGACCCTAAACTCGCAGAGATTGCAGAAGCATTCCCGAAAACGCGAAATACACGTCCAATTTGATTCAGAACGAGATAATTCAAACTCTTGCCAAAATGGTACTAAAAGACATCCAGACCAAATATGAGGAGGCCGACTCTCCTGGCCTTTGTATTAAAAGTGATGGTACCAGGGATCGGTGTAACATTGAGAATTTGTCAGTCATCATTAGATTTGTCCGCAACTCAATCCCAGAGGAACACCTAATCGGCCTCATTGAATTGAATCAGCTTGATGCTGAGTATGTGTGTGACCAAATTCTGTCTAATCTGTCTGACCTGGGTTACAATGGTGACAATTTAGTGTCTCAGTGTTATGATGGTGCTTCTGTCATATCAGGAGTGAGGGGCGGTGTGCAGGCTTTGCTGCAAAACAAAGTGGGTAAAGATATCCCATATGTGCACTGCTACAACCACCAACTCCATTTGGCAGTGGTACATGCAATGCATGCAGAACCTGTGGCAAAGAATTTCTTTGACTGGTCCAGTTCACTAAACACATTTTGTCACAGACATTATGTTGCAAATAGATACTGTACACCCACACTGAAAAGACTATTAGAAATTCACTGGACCAGTCATTATGATGTCACCAAGTCTATTGTTCACAATGAGGATGTCATCAGGAGGCTTCTGTCTGAGATAGCAGAGGATGACAGTGCTCCATTTGACATTAACACAGAGGCATGTGGTCTTTTGACTCAGCTTAACAGACAGAACTTCTTTGACACTGGCAAATTTCTTCTGCATGTGCTTGGTGCGCTGAAGCCAGCCAATTCAATTCTGCAGTCCCAAACAGTGGATTTGTGCACTGCAGGGGAAGTGGTGACAGCTTCCCTGGGCACACTGAAGGAGATGCGATGCGACTCATTCTGGGAGGAGCATTTCTCTCAGTGTGGAAGTAGGCCTACCAACCCACCTAAAAGAAGATGGATAGTTAATTCACAACTTGTCAGTAGTGTTATCTTGTCTACAATAGGGCATGGTGGTGACTCTGATGACCAAACTGCTCCTAATCAGACTTTTAAAAGGGCTATGTTCAACATCCTTGATAGGGCTATTGTGGAGATGGAGACGAGATTCACTCAAAGAAATGTTGATTTAATGAGGGCAACATCATTTCTCCTGCCAAAATCAGCGTCTTTCCTTGACCCTTCTCTCCTGAAGCCACTTCAAGTGCTTGCAGGCACAGAGCAAAATAGTATGACCTTGCAAAATGAAATTGCTGTGGCAAAAGCAATGTTGCTCATAAACTGTCCACTGATGCTAACCTCTCTGAAGTATGCAAGTGCATTCAGCAGTACAAAGAGGCCTTCCCCATTTTGCATAAGCTGTATGTCACAGCACTCATCATAGGTGTGTCCTCAGCTGCATGTGAAAGTTCTTTTTCTACCTTGAGCCGCATTCTCACCCCTCTCCGAAGATCAATGCTGCATTCAAGGAAGAGAGATTTGGTCATTTTGGCACACGAAAAGAAAATCACAAAAGGTCTGGACATGAATCGATTTGTTTCTGAATTTGCCAAGACTAGCCGCAGACTGGTCCTGTAGATAGGATACACTGGATGTATCAGGGACCTGATTAAATCCATGAATAAGTACCACAAAAAAAAAAATTATATATATATATATATATATATATATATATATATATATATACAAAAAAAAGTTATGTTGCCTCTGCTAATCATATCATAATTTCAATTCTTATAGTTTCACAAAAAATAGCTTTTATTTCAACTCTCTAGGTCTCCTGACCCCCTGCATGTAGCCTAATATGTTTCCTTTTATCTAGGCCTACATTTTTACATTTATTCATTTAGCAGACACTTTTATCCAAAGCCACCAGAGAATAACATTCAAATACTGTTCTCATACTGTTCAAATGAGCATATCAAAATTGTTTACCTGGGGCCGCATTCACAAAGAATCTTATAAGAGGCTACAAGTAGCTCCTAACTGGCGAAACTCCTAAAAATAATGGGCGTGTGACTCATAACTTTAGACTCCTAATGTGTTTTACTAAGAGTACTTCACGAAACATTTAAGCCCTAAAAGTAGCACCTACGTCTGGGACAGTTTAGAAGAAGAAACAAATTAATTTACCTCTTGTCTACAAACGTGACTTCAGATTCATTTAAAAAACTCTCATCCTTCTCGGTAGCCTACTCGTGTAGCACGTCTTCTCACAAGCAAACACAGGCAATCACCGTGATCTGATATATATGAATCTGTCAATAATAATAATATCATCATCATATTATTAATGTTGACCCCTGTTTGATTAACTTTTATGTGATAGCCCTATAGTCTAATAGGGGCCCTGTGCCTATCTCTGGGTTCCTGGCTTAGAAAAAGATCTGCACTAAAACAGATTGTGTGTAGTATAGCTTAATTTTGCGCCGATTTTTTCAATTGTTTATGTTGCCCCCCCAAACAAGCCAAATGCCCCCCCAAACATGACATCCTGGTACCCCCTCTGGTCTCATCTCTATTTCTGCAGTCTTCGAATCTCCCTCATGATCGTTCACTCTCCTCCACCGTCATACGCCCCCTACTGCTGATTGGCTATACGTTTGTTGTTGTGTCAGTCCGATTAACTTCCAAACAGCATATTTCAAAAACGACTTACTCCACCTTTAAAACCCCTTAAGTGTCACCGGCCCACAGCCATTACATATTTAAAACAGTAATATCCTATGTTAAAGCTAAACTAATCTTGACAAACTATATATAATTTGAAAGCTTACAATCTCTAGTTTTCACATTTAGTATTTTGATTTTCAACTTAAATCACAGAGCCGTAATTTATCAATTTGCAACAAGAATATTTTCATACTCCTAAGGCGTGTTCAGACCTTTATTTTGAAATAGCTATGAACATGAAAAATCATGAAAGAATGGTAGAAACCTCAGTTTGTTTTCATGCCAAGAGTTCAAAAGATAAAAATCCATTATTTTTTTCTATTTTTTTAAAAGCTCTGAAAATGTTTTAAATATAAATGACACTTAAGGCATGAAGAATTTTTTTTTTCATGGAAAAATATTTTAAATATGTAATTTTGGTGATCAAAGATGAGTTTTAAGGGATACAATTGACTACAGGGGGACTTGTTGTAGTTTTACTGATTTTAAAAGTGGATTTGACTGATTCTTTGAGTTGTGTGTATTTTGTTATACTCATTTATGGGTTTGATTTATTGGTTTAAAGACCAAAATAACTACATAAATGTAAATAAACTGGATAATTACCCCACTGTCTGAACAAATGGATTCTTAACAACTGGGAAGATTGGGTGTAATGTAAACAAAGCCATAAAAACTGTATATGGCTGTGCTATCAAACCTACTGTATAATTAACCCAGTTCTCTGAACGTTAGCTATTTAGAAGTCTGACACAGTGACAGTCTTTGATAAATGAGCGTCTGCTGATGGATCTCTCCATAGAGTTCAATATAAAGAGAGCAGAACCCTTCACAATCTTGTGAGCTGTGATACAGTTGACTGCGAGCAGCACCCTGGTCCTCTGATTTCGCAGCCAAAGTGCCTCTCTCCATCAAACAGCCCATCTATCATTCCCTTCTCAGCATCAGTCCTTTCAGGGGCTGTGCAGATGCTCAACGAAGCACATGAATCAAACTCTATGAGTCCAATGGGGCTGGAGAAGAGCAGATATCAGTTGTCAGTGTAAAAGAGCTTCTTTCTGTCAGTGCACTGGTCTGGCAAGAGAAATCCATGTGGATTTTTTGACAATTTCGACACATTTAGAATAAAAAGTATTGTGAAAATTATTTTTATCATTAGGTTTAGAAATTAACTTTTCCAATATTTGCCCCATTTGATTGATTTCTAGGGAATATTTTTATCCGAAGGCAATTACCTTAAAAAATGAAATTACTTTTATTAAATTAAATTAATATTCTATATCGGAAACAATCGGATTGCTTTGATATTGCTACTGGTATCCAACTTTCCGAACATCCGCTACTAGCTTTAGGTCGCTAGCATCACTAGCGTGATCTCGCGCGTTATTTTAGTAGCATTAAATGTGCTCTAAGCGATGTCACGCGTTTTTTAGGCCAAAACATTTTTTGTCACATACAGCAAACATCTCCTCACTATCCGCTAGCTGCCTGTCCCCTGAACACACTGTAAAAAAACGCGGTCTCTGCAGACACCCCAGGCTCCACAAACGGCAACAAAAACAAACTGGGCTAACCCGCACCACGAAACATAACATACTGTTCCAGCCAATAACCGACAAGAAGGATTTGGGGGGTTAGTGCGCGGATGAGGAGGAGGGAGGAGCAAGCCTCCGTTTTGTTTGACAATACTTTAAACATCAACAAGAAGTCACCCGATATCGCTTAGAGCGCCTTTAAAAACAAAAACAGTTATTCAAACAGCGAAACGTTCCTTATGACTAAAGTGTTCTTGATTGGCCATTGCATTCATAAGTTCAGCATAAACACGTGATTGGTTATGCAAAAAAAAAACAAAAAAGAAATTGATGCAATCTGAGCAGATCTAAATGTCACAATCAACACTTTTCATTCATGTTCACATTTCATTTTAATTGCAACTGCCATAATAGATTTAGTTAAATCACGCAGGGGCCTTATTTTTTGCCCCCTTATTTTGAATTTGGGGGGCATTTTTTCTTAATGTTGGTGACAAAAATGAAAAATGGCATTTGCGTCACATTTAAAATGTGATCTAGTTGGTTAATATTTTTGTTTCATTTATTTATTTTGTTTTGCCATTAGCACATTGCAATAGTATTAATAATTTCATTGACATTTTTCATTAAACCTTTTGAACATTTTTTGAACAATACGACCAGGGATATATTTAAGACAGCGTTATTATCGTTTACTTAAAATATTTTTAAAACATTTCTGTTAATTGAAGTAAAGCGGAAATATTAGTTGAAAAACATAAACTAAACTTAAACGAAATGTGTCTATTAATGTGAAGGCTAAAAAATATAAAAATAAAAGCTGATTCAAAATATTAATACAATTATAATATGAATAATTTTGTCAACTTATATTATATTATATTACAACCAATATTATTAGCACATACTCTCACTCTTTGGTATAAAAGCCAGCAGGAGTTTTTTCTGCAGAGAAAATATTCCGAGCCTGACTCATTAGCATAGTCCACGTTTCATATCGTGAGCTGATTGATTGAGGGTTTCACGGAGAACACAGGATAGATAGTGCATGCAAACGCTCTCCGACTTCTATACGTCCAT
This sequence comes from Siphateles boraxobius, assembly GCF_051911475.1. Lineage (NCBI taxonomy): Eukaryota > Metazoa > Chordata > Actinopteri > Cypriniformes > Leuciscidae > Siphateles > Siphateles boraxobius. Next base: position 13,370,645 of record NW_027508734.1, read on the forward strand.
GCCAAAAACATCATCTGATTATTGCCATGCGTCTGGGCTCAGCGCATGAATCATATGGCTCTGTAAAAGCGCTTAGCGTCAGTTCAGAGCCATCAGTGGGAGATCCTCTCACAAAGCGTGTCTTTGTTACTGCTTCTCTCGCTCTAACACAACCCCAAATGCCCCGCAGAGGCTCCGAGCTCCCCAGTGACTCGGGCACAACCTGTGCTTTTTCAAGAACCAAAAATATCCAGCCGTACGTGTATCGCCAGTTAGGAATGCGATATATATTCTTCTCGGTTTGGAATGGCACATATCCAGAGTTAGCTAGAAGTTTGAGGTTTGTTAGTGTGTGTTTAAGTGTGTGAGTGCAGAGAAAATTGGTAATATGCAGCTAGATAAATGTCAAGTATAAGATTGGATGCTACAGGTGGATCTCTGGTGTGAGGGTAAATCATGTCCTTTTATAATAAAAAAAAAACAAAAAACATTTGCAGTGTATTTTCTGTCTACAAAGTTGATTACAGATGAAGTTTGTAATTTCCAAGTGAAATTATAATGACAAAATCGCACATTATAATTAAAATGTTACCAGTTTTGAAGCTATTCTGACTTTCTGAACTGTACTTTCTGTTTATGTCAGTTGGACAGGGCTGGATTTACATCATATTTGTGACATAATGTGACATTGTAAAATAATCGGAAACCTTGTATGACCAAAACTGCAACTTTTCCGGAAATGTAAAAAAAAGCACTGTATTTTTTTAAATTACTAAACACTATGTTTTCAAAGTTGATATTCTGGCTTTATACATGATCATATACTTGCATGTGTCATTATATTATTAAACGTTTTTACTGTGTTCTACCTATGTTTTTGTTTTTAGATATATTATGTGCAACCGAATTAATTGCATTACGCAAAAGTAATGTCAAACAGGATTATGCTACATTGCTGTCACATGACCTCATAACGTTGTATGTTTATTCAGTGAATAGCGAAGAGGTATGATCTCTGAAATATATATTTTTGGTGATCTGATCAAAAAACATGTTAAATCATAAATTTGACTCATCAATCACACTGGAAATGGAAGGTCAAGTTGAGTGCATTGCATTGTGGCATTTTATACATTGTGCAGTTACACTTTATTTTAAGCGTATTTATAAATTTAAGTACGGAGTAAAAATAAACTAAACATACTTTCTATAAGATTAGGGTTTGGTTTAGGGTTAGTTGCATGCAATAATGCACAATTTATAGTAATTACTATAGTAACTACATGTGTAACAAGGACAGCAACAAAGTGTTACTCAGTGTGCTTTATTGTATACTGCACATTTTAAAAATGTAGATGGTCATCTAGGTATTTAATGTAGAAAATTGATAGCTGATTGTGGAGTATTTTAACATCATTTAAAAAGTAAACACTTGCCCTGACTTTGAACAATGTTCTTTCTGTATGTGTCAGTTGGGTGTCAACAGTGTGGTCGAAATGCTCCAGTTCCTGTGGGCGGGGCTTCCGAGAGAGGCGGGTGTCCTGCCAGCAGGTGGAGGCATCAGGGAGCACGAGGGTTCTGTCCCGTACGGCGTGTGAAGGATCTCCTCGGCCTGAAGACAGGGAAGAGTGCACCTCTCACGTCTGTGTGGAGTGGCTCACCGGACCCTGGGGGAAGGTACGTTTACTGGCACTTTTATATTCATTCTATCCGCTCTAATGTGGAACAGTGTGTAAAATAGTGAATCATTGAAATCATTGTGTATAATTGTGCCATTTTGAAATCATTAGCCAGTAACCAGTACAGCAGATTTTCTAAATATTGAAATGGATGATAACCATTATACACAAATATTTTATATTCTGTGGACTCATTGCTATTTTTTTTATGTTTTTTGAAATAAGTCTATTCTGCTCACCAATGCTGCATTTATTTGATCAAAAATACAGAAAAACTTTAATATTGTGAAATATTATTATCATTTAAAATAACTGTTTTCTATCTGAATATATATTTCAAAATGTAGTTTATTAATGTGATGTCAAAGCTGAATTTTCAGCATCATTACTCCAGTCTTGATCCTTCAGAAATCATTCTAAGTTTCTGATTATTATCAATGTAAAAACAGTTGTGCTGCTTAATGTTTTTGTGGAAATTGTGGTTAATTTTAATTTTCAGTAATCTCTGATGAATAGAGAGTTCAAGAGAACAGAATTTATTTGAAATCTTTTGGAACATTTTATTGCAGTGTGATCATGCTATACTTTTCATAAACTTTTAAACAACATTTTTCCCCCTCATTTTTGTTCTAAATTATTAAACCTTTAGGAACGTATATTAATTGAGAGACATATTTGTATTTTTAAAAATACATTTGTAATATTGAAAACAATTGTACTTCTGTAATTTGAAATATTTCTGAGTGAAAGATAATATTCAATGTGGAAAATAATGAAGGTATAGGACTTTTTTTTGGGGAGGGGGGGGGGGGGGGGTTGATTGGATTGTGACATATTAGGCAAGTATATTGGGTTACTATTTAAATACATTTAAATTATATTTAATAACCTAAAGATATGTGCAAAAAATAAAAAATAAAAATAAATAAAACTAATAATACAAAATACTGGCCAGTTACAAAATTTAAACCCCCCCACAAAAAACATATTTTTAACAAGTATATTTAATATATTATAATATACATTTATTATATATTATAAATATATTATACAAATATTATAAATCAATATTAATAATCCATCATTAAAATCAAAAGTTGTATTTGTTACCATCAGTTAATTCACTGTGAACTAACATTAACAAACAATGAACGACTGTATTTTTATTAACTAACATTAACAAGGATTAATAAATCCTCTAACAAATGTATTGCTCATGGTTAGTTCATGTTAGTTATCACATTAAGTAATGTTAACGAATGAGACCTTATTGTAAAGTGTTACCAAATATACTCTCTTATGCAATCATAAAAAAAAAAAATCATGTCATTCGTCAAATACCTATAATCAGTTTTATGTAGCATTTGTTTAACTCTCTCCTCTTTGCATTTACAATATTATATGTCACGTATATTTTTAAATTATATATATATATACATGTATATGTCACGTGATGTGTTCAACAGTGCACGGGTCGTTGTCTGGGGCCTGCGGTGGCCACACAGACCAGAACGGTGTCATGCAGACACTTCAGCAACTCCACCTCCAAAACATGTGACCCAAAAGAAAGGTGCCAGACTTGTTGAGGAATATTCAGCATCACTTATTCTCACATGCAAAGCTCTTTTAGAATTCATGATTTGATTCCCAAACACCTCTCAGGCCGCCATCCGTGAGGAACTGCTCCTCCGAGATGTGTGACGTGCTCTGGAAGGTGTTACCGTGGAGGATGTGTACCGTGGCGTGCGGCAGCGGCTTCCAGTCCCGTCGAGTGGAGTGTGTCCATCGGCAGAACAGAAAAACTCTCCCCGATCAGCACTGCGCCTGGCAACGGCGGCCTGTTACCTGGCAACACTGCAACATCACTTCCTGTGGCAGTAGGTCTCTTAGTTTTAGCTCGGAACCCCTTGTTATAAACCAGGCTGAGTGTCAGTACAGTTCGAAAGATGTTTGCCCTTGTTCGACACCATTAGAGCGCTCATGTTTTATTAGGGAAAATACAACCGACCTGAGGGCGAAATATATTGGCTTGATCCGTCACTCTTGAAGAGCTGCTATTTGTCTGTTTTTTATAAGTTAACACAACGTCCCGAGAGAACTCGCTCTTGTTCGTGGGGTTTTCTTTTAAGCTCCTTCAGGAATCCTGTCTGTCCAAACATCTGCTTTTTGTTCTTCACTCTTCTGTGCTGACACTTAATGAAACATTTTTTGTGTCCCTTAACTTGTTTCTGGGTGCAGAAATATTCAATAAAATAACACCAATAAATGAACTTATATTGTATTTGGAGTGTGAAGCTGCACTCACACTAGACTTTGAGCATGCAATGTTGCTTCAGACACCGCAGCGAACATGATCATATCACGCTCTCTTTAATAAACAATAAATCACTGAAAACAATGATAAAACATTTACAATGTGAAAATATACACTGCCCGGCCAAAACAAAAAAAAGTTACTGTTTGGATTTAAATAGGCAAATGCTTAAGAGTCTATGATTGGATCATTACTGCAGTGTTTCTAGCATGTTATATGTGTGGCAACAGTTTTTCTAACCCTAACTGATGGAGTGTGTAGCTTTTCATTTCTGAAACAACCATGTAGGACACACATCATGGCCATATTACAGGATGACACTGTCAAGATTAATCAGGCTTAAATTGTGTAAGAATGGTTAAAAGGAAGCATGAAGAATCATTTTCACACATGAACTGGTACCTCTGAGTCCAGATCTTAAATTCACTGAAAGTCTTTGGGATGCGCTGGAGGAGAATTTACATAGAGCTTGACGCTTGCATTGTCAATATATTGACCAAAAATTGATGCACCTCTTGATGGAAATATCTTGTGATGGAAATGTTAAGGTGCCATTCATGTGTGTGCACAAGTTTGCATTTCTGGTCCCCCACGTTTCCATGTGTATAGATGTCAATGAAGCACAAAGTCCCAAAATTCATTACAATAATCTTTGCGATATTTTGATCCAAGATCAGGGGCCAGTTATAAAAACCTAGCCACTGTGTTAAGACTGTCTTAAAAACTAGCTTGACCAACTAGCAGCTAACCAAGGGGTAATTAGTCTTGCTTTTCCAATTAAAATTCATACCAAAATACACTTTTACGTAACTGACTTTAAAAATGTAGGACCAGTCTCGAAGAAAAAGTATAGATGACTAACTTCTAGTCTAAGCAGTTTATGGACGAAGCAAGACAAACAAGTGTTTCACAGCTATAGTGTGTAGTTTAGCACAACTGAACAATGTATCGACCATCAATTAGCATCCTAGACCTGAACTGTCAATTTTATTTTATTTGATTTTGTATTGTAGGAAACTGTTTCTCTTTGTAGGGTGTACAATAATTTTTTTTCAAATATTTCACCTTAATGAAAATATATTAATAAATAAAAAAATAGTATTTAGTAAATAGTTATTCATATTTTTTTTTATAAATAATAATTAACAAAAATAATATACTATTATTACTATTCATTAATAATAAAATCGTACAAAAGACTCTGTCACACTTTAGTTTCAGGTCCAATTCTTAGTATTAAGAATGACTTTTGCCTCAATAAACTCAGAGGAACTGCTTATTAATAGTTTATTAATAGTAAGGTAGTTGTTAAGTTTAGGTATTGGGTAGGAATAAGGGATGTAGAATATGGTCATGCAGAATAAGACATTACTATGTGCTTTATACGTACTAATAAACAGCCAATATCCTGGTAAAATGCAAGCTAATAAGCAACTAGTTAATAGTGAGAATTTGACTCTAAAATGATTACAAAGATTTGAAAAATTAAAATTTTATTGTTTACAAATTATTTAGATTAAATTACTTCTGTTTTCTGTTTATTTCTCTAACGTTTTGATGGTTCCATTTGCATTATTTGCTGATTCATGTAGTGAATTGTGCTTTTAAAAAGTATAATTTATCAAGTTGTCATTTAAATAACCTTTGTTTTGTGTGTACTTCTCTAGGTGAGTGTACGGACAGAACCCACTACTGTCCTGTGGTGAAACGTCTCAAGCTTTGCCCTGTGGATCTGTACCGGCAACGCTGCTGCCAGACCTGCTCACAGGACACTAGCGCCACCTAGTGAGCTTCAGAGGCGAAACTAACTGACGCCCTTTTCAGTCACCGCACTGATTGTCTCTCGTAATACAGAATATTGTTTAAAATCGTGCAAACCCTTGGACACCTGGAGTTTATGGACTAAAAGATGTCTACCGGTGGCAGACGAGTGTTTTCTGGTGAAAATTTCACTGGATGCTTTCCCACAATCATCAGAAGTCCAAAGAGAAAATCACTTGAGATTTGTCTCTCCACCGGCTCTCTTTGCAGATTTCTTTTCATCTTGCCCTGAAAGTGATATTGTACGTGTATTAATTTAAGAGACATGCATTTTTTCTTGTGGATATGGGAGGACAATCTTATTGGACCATTCACCTATGTGAAAGAAATTAAAATAAAATCATCTTGAGTGTACATAATGCACTCAGTTGTACACAGCTTGAAGTATTAAGAGAGACATTATCCTTAAAAAAAATAAAACATTCAGAGCCCTACCTTAAAGTCAACATGAAATGCTGTCGCAACCCATTTTATTTATCCATTAGGACTTGTTTGGCTGGTGAATAGAGTCGGGTGGTCAGAGAGGCGACGGTAAAGAAGTAAAAAGGATTTTGTGGGGTGCTTCTCAAATGGAAGGCTGCGCTGTAGTAAGGCTGCATATCAGGCGCTGTCAAAGGCCGTCACAATTTGAAGGATCCTTGGAAGGCAGCCTTCGTTTCACGTCCTTCATTCAGCTCATTATGAAGGATGCATCAAGTGTATCCTTCACGTCCTTAAATCACCCACAATCCTTTGCGCACGTTCCAATTCACGAAAAAGAACTGACGGAAAACGAGTCGGCACTGAACTTGAGTTCATTATGAAATGTAAGACAAAAAAAATGTCTTCGGAGATGAGGGCATACATGTTATCTTTTGTTTTGACGTAAATTAATCACTAAATGGCCAATAATGTAAGCCACAGACTGTTGTGATTGACTGTATGGCATTAATAGAGACAACTAGTTAATATAAAGATTTTTAATACAAAACATTTTTCCAAAAATAAATTTTGGATTGCTGGATTTCCTCTGGCTTCCGGATCACGCTTTGATGGCTGGAAGTCGTCCCTAGGATGCAGTCTTCCATTTGAGAGGTGCCTGTGATGTCAGCCAAAAAAAGGAAATTTGTTGCAGAGGGGGAGCAAGTTATTATTGCTATTTCGATATAAACAGGTATATATATATATATATATATATTGCTATTTTGAATTGTGAACAATACATTTTGTAACAAAAATACATTCTGTATTGGATTACAGTAGCATGTTTTAAGAAAGTAAAAAGGGTTCAATTTGTTTTCATGTTGACTTTATTATTAGAAAATGTGTTAATATGGGCGTAGAATGTATGACAGAAAACCCGCTGACTGATTGAAATGGCATATGCCATAAAAGTCACATTTCTCCAGCCGTATTTTAGATGTACGTTTTGTGTTCAAACAAACTTTGTAAAATATGTCTTGTATATAGTGTGTTTTTAAGTGCAATATTGTACATTGAGTGTAGAAAGTTTGGATTTTATTTTCTTACATCTTGGTTTAGTTTGTCTATATTATCCATATTTAAGGTTAAACGCAACACAGACCTACGTACTTATAGCACCTGAAGTGGATTTTCCATATCTCTAATATAATGGTTTCCTACTGGCCTTTATGCATGTATTTTAATTACATCAACAAATGTTGTACATAAGCCACTCACAGACTTTATCCATGAATTTAATCCATTGCATCTTATTGCTATGTGGAGAAAGCATCGCTACATGACTTCATCGAGGAAGCGCTAGTTTGGTACTATTCACGTCAATATAGCAAACAGTCTATGTGATACAAATACAATAAAATACAGTTTTACCGATCACTTTATATATCTTCATGATTATTGTTCCCTTTTTATTCTATATTGTGGGTATGTGTAATGTTTAAAGTGTGCTTTATGTGGTTAGCTACGCTTTCATTCAAAAGGCTGGATTTATTTGATCAAAAATACAGTAAAACAGTAATATTGTGAAATAGTATTACAGTTTAAATAACGGATTTCTATTTTCAGCATCATTACGCGTTTCTGATATTCTGCTTAAAAAACAAATTTGTGGCATTTTCTTTTCAGGATTCTTTGATCTTAGAAAGTTCAAAAGATAACTTTTGTAACATTATAAATGTCTTTTCTGTCAATTTTGATCAATTTAATGTGTCCATGCTGAATAAAAGTATTAATTTTTAAAAACGGTATAGTAAAACGGTGGTGTATATATGTATATTGTTGATTTTATGTCTGATTTATGTAGATTAACTGATTTATATAGATTAACATTTATAGTACTTGCACTGTGCTACATAGTTATACAGCAGGTTCATCCTATTGAAAATCAAAAACTAGCTAAAATTGTAAAATACCCATAATCAGTGTTTTCTGACAGGTAGTTCGACCCTTTAAATCGTAATTCATTACGATTCCCCATAGGATTACATTAATTTAAGGAGATCATTATTGTATTCTAGTTTATGTCATCTTTTATAGAAATAACATGATGGCTTTCTTAAGCAGTCAAGACCATTTCCTTCGGAGTCTCGATCCTGTCAGTGGACGACATCTTGCGGAAGAAACGGTGTCCTTGATCATCGCAATTATCGAAAACAAACCCCGGTGGTGTCTCGAAACTGGCCGGACACATTCTGATCCTCTTGGGCGTGAACTCCGTGCGGTACATGGTCTCGTTCTGTAGGGGAGCATCAGTCCGCAGTGGTGCATTTTGGGGCTTGAAGCTGAGACTAGGCTGGGCTTCATGCTGGACAAAATGTGCCCTGAAGGTTGTCATATCTTCCATTTTCCCACTGGCTCGATGGATTTCCTCTGGCTTCCGGATCACGCCTTGACGTTGCGTCACCCACGGCTGGAAGTCGTCCTTCATGGTGGTGTTGCCCTGGAAGGGCCTGGAAGACTTAGTGGGAAGAGAGAAAGGTTTGGCGGAAAGGAAGGGTTGGATTTGGTGCTTGATGTAGTCGGTGTGCGAGGTGGTTGTCAGGTCCATGTGTGCCGTGGGACTGGTGTACTCCACCGATTTCTGCACCTGCCGGAGGGAGACGGGCCACTGCTGGAAATGGTCCCGGAATTCTGTGCTGCTCTGAAAGGGCTTGCTGGAGGTCACTTTGAGCGGCTCGGGCTTGCAGCTTTTGGTCAGCTGACTCGGCAGGCCTTGGAAGTCCTGTCGGTGGGTAGTGAGGTCCTGGAAAGGACCATTGCTGGGTTTGTACTCTTCTGGCGGTTTAACGTACCGGGCTTCTAGAGCGTGTGGTACATATGAGAGCTTGTTGCTGGTCAGGTTTTCAAAAGGAGCATCGGATAGCTTGGCTTTGTTTGAGGGCTTGAAGCTCTCAAGTGGCACGAGGCCTCGGTGGACGAAATCATCCTGGAATGTGGTGGAATTCCCAAACTTTGCAGTAGGAGGTTGATACGTTGTGTCAGGCTTAGTTAATTCCCTTCTGCTGATCTCCCACGGACGAAAATCCTCTTTAAAAACATCATAAAAAACGTTTAACAAACAAAGGCACTTAAGACACTCTCACACCAAGGACGATAACTATAAAGATAAAGTTGAAAAAATCATTCTCAATATTAAAGAATAGCAGACTACAGCTGTTACGATAATGGCACAGAGAAACTATATCGTTGGAATCTAGCTGATGAACGATAAAAACATTGACAGCCAATCAGAATCCATCCTGCTGTAATGAGCTTGAGCCTTTAAAGTGACAGACAAGTATTTGTTTAGAAAAAACAAAACAATATCGTTATCGTTATAGTTATTGTTGTTGGTGTGAATGGGCCTTTATTATAATAATTTTTCTGCATTTCACTTGTGTACTAGTCTAGCTTTTACTGTACTGTATACTGCAAATATTTTTGGCTTTTTATGATACAGTACCTTCCTGACTGCAATCTTTTGAAAGGAAGGGTAAATTGTTTGTCATGTTCCTTATAAGTTGCTTTATAAAAGTGTCTGCTACATCAATACATTTACTTTTAAATATAGTTGATTTAACAGCGGATAGATGAGGTGGCTTCATAAATGCTCCAGTTGTTCAGTATGTTTTTTGAAACTGTATGCTCAGAAAGCATCACATGACCTAACTGACCTAAAGTGTCATAATTACCTTTATAGGTGGGTATGGTGACTGGTTGTGCATGCATGGGATGTGCTCTCGCTTTAGGGCGTGAAGGAACAAATGGTTGCACTTCATATGGGTGGAAGTCTTGCTTATAGGTAGTTCCTAAGTCGATCTCTCCAGCCTTGGGCTTGTACTCGGCCTGCTGCCTCCCAGGGCGACGGGTGACTGGATATGGGATATAGTCCATCCTGAGAAAAAGGTGTTTTAGGTTATATGAAACATATATTAGGAAAAGCCACTTTGATTGATCCAGTGAATTGTTAATGTATAAAACTGTAAATTATTCGACTAAAGATTAGCCATGAATAATTACACTAATTGGCAATGTAAACATCTTACTGTAAGTTCCTTTTTAATGCAAATTGTTAGTGACTCATGTAATAATTATTTCAGTCCCCGAATGTAACGTTACCTGAAGGTCGTTGTTCCGTCCATCGTGTCCTGATGAGCTTTATACTGCAGTTGTGGCTTGAGGCTCTTGGGACGAATGTGACCTTTATAGGCAGGATACTTCTCTGAGTACTCTGACAACACATTGGTCTGACTCGCTCTCTTGTAAAGTGCCGTGGGTTGGTGTGTGCAACGGTGACGGCTGAAGGTAATGGAGAAGCATTTTAGGCAGAGGGCCTTTGTTTAAAAACAATTGATGCTTCTGAGAAGACATAAACTCTAATAATATGTTTTTCACCACGAGATTCTTCTCAGTACCTGCAGTACTTTTACTGAACATGTTTGTGTAGTCCAGGGCAACTATACAACAAACCCTGTTACTAACTCTGTAGCTAAAGCCTTAATACTACTACTACACACACACACACACACACACTTGTTTCCTCCATATTATTCTCTTTGCACTGCCAATGTATTCAAGACGCATTTTACAGTGCTTCAAAAAGAAAACGATTCAATTAAATTAAGTAACTAAGTTACCTGATATTTTCTTCACGAATTCCTATTAATTATGCAATGATTTAAAAAGGAAAACACAAAACATAAATAATAACTTTTAAATTGAATTAAAATGTAATATAATTAGTTAAAAGTTATTCAAGAATTCAAGATTAGTTTGTTCCATTAATAACTTCCTTGATATTCCTTCTAACTTACCATGTAATTGACGTTAACTTTACAGTTACACATCAATTATTCAAAACATCTTCTCGGGCTTCAAAAATAATTACAGACAAAAACCAATAAACAAACATGCATACTCTTACCCACAACTGCACATCTTACAGATACAGAGTCGTGTCATTTTCGTCGAGTTATTGAGGGAAAAGACGACTTTTTTCCCCACTCACCCACTCTGCTTTCCTGGCGCTGCAGTGTAAAGCGTCCCGTTTCCCCGGCAACTACTGTTTGCAGCGTCCTGTTGATGACGCAGCGTAACGTATTACGTATGACGCGTGCGACGGCAGCTCATTTGTGCTTCCTGGACTGGAGGAAACATGTGAGTATCTGTTGTCATTTCATATATTCAGTTAGTTACTTTAGTTAATGGGCAGTTGAATATCTGTTGTATTTTTACTGGTATTCGTTCTTATATATGGTTGCGATTAATGTTTAGTTTGTTGTTTGTTGTCAGTCAGTCTTGAATAGACGTAACTAATAGGTTTGAAAAGTTGCACCTTTGTGTCAAATGAGTCTCTGAATGAGTAAATCTTGAGAAATAATGTGCAGAAATCTTCCAGTTGTGTCACCAACACACACACACACACACACACACACATACACACACACACACATACACGCACGCACACACACGGGTTTGGTTTTAAAGAACGACATTTGGCAATTGGTCGACTTTAAACCACCATCCTACAGTAGATAAATGATTTGGACACACTTGAAATTGCTGTAGATTTAAAAGAAAGAGTCAAACCAAGTAGCATTTAAAAAAGATGGCTTTTTTTAGGTTTTGAAATGAAACCGATTAATATTCTAAACGAATTATCTGATGCTGCTGTCAGGTCTTTAAGATCATTTTTAACTCTTCAGATTCATAATGTGATATTGTGTCCATCCAAACACCATTTTTTTGTATTTATGACAACAAAAATTAAAAATAGTTGATGAAAGTGGTGAAGCATTATCTCTAGAATGTCTTTTATTCTAGGAAATCCATACAGTTTAAACATTTATTAATTGAATACAACTGAAGGGATCAGATCTGTGGTTACTGTACTGAGAACAGCATTTGTTTGATTTGTTTGAAGTGACTTAAGTGTTTTTGGGGTTGCTAGTAATGTATTTGTACTAATAGTGATCTTCATGTTCTGCACTTCATCCTCATAGAAAGTCAAAAATGGGTCACACAAGTTTGGAGAAGATAATTGCGCTGCAGAAGAAAACGTCACAGATCCGAAATCTGTGTATTCTTGCTCATGTAGATCACGGTGAGTGTAAAGTATGGTGATGTGTGTCAGATCTTTGTTTTTGTTAATGGTCAATCGTCTACCTTAAAATCTTACCTCAAACTTAAAACTTTGTGTTTGTAAACAGTAAATGTGTGTTGCCCACAGGGAAGACGACATTAGCCGACTGTCTTGTGGCGAGTAATGGTATTATATCCAGTCGTTTAGCAGGAAAGGTAAGTGAACCTACATCAAAATTATCAGTGATTAGACCACACAATAACTAATACTTTTTTTCCAACATATTTTGTGTTTTTCAAAATACGATACAAATTTAAATTAAATATGAATTGTTACAATAAATCTCTGACAATGACAAGAATGTAAAAAAATCGCTTTCCTTAATTGAAATAAAGTATAGGCTAAATAAAATAAAATTTAAATATTAGATGAAAAACTTAAAACAATTTAATAAACATTAGAAATAAACATACTAAGAAATAAATTAGTTGAATTTGAAGTACTCAAATTACTAGTTTTAGTTTCAGGTTAGTTTTAAGTTTATTTGTCATGTGTACAGATGTCAGTGACAATTTGTATATTGAAATGCGTGAGGCTACGGCATTCTTCATCAATGCAATATAATACAATATATATATAAAAAAAGAACAAATTAAGGAAGTATTTACATTAAAGTACATGTATGTACTGTATGCATGTCTTTATGTTTATTTTGTATGTTAAATAATACTAAGTAAACTAATAAAAAAGACAAAAGCACATAAACAATTACTAAAACATTAACTAAACTGAAAATTAAAGCTATAAATATATATAAAAAGTTAATTTAAATTAATATTATTAGATACTATTTTATAAAGAAGGAATGACACATATAGGCTACACAGTACACACACACACACACTAAAATAACACGTCATATAAAGATATAGGTTTCACTAACCTCACAAATCTGCCACAAGTTTCAACTCATTTTAAGTCAAATATCATAATCTGCAGTTGAGTGAGTCAGTCAGTCATCTGACTTGATACAGACTAATTACTCCTGTAAGCCATTCAGACTGGTTTGCAAACTCATGCAAAATCATTAAAAATAATAATGATTTTTTTTCATGTAGTCAGCCTTTCTCTGACTTTTTTTTAACACAAACAATAGGCCTAACTCCAACCAAAATCGTTAACTACCCATAAAATCAGAGGGAAATAATTGGATACTTAATACAAAAAATGTTAAATATAAAAAAATAAAAAATAAACGATCTGAAATATCTGTTCCTGTAGCTGAGATATCTGGACAGCAGGGAGGATGAGCAGATCAGAGGAATCACAATGAAGTCCAGCGCTATTTCATTACATTGCACAACAGGTAATGCCATCACGGTCTGTAGCTTTACTGATTCACCATGTATTCCTGTAACTTTGTAACTCTGTCATTGCAGGAGGAAATGATTACCTCATTAATCTGATCGACTCTCCCGGTCATGTGGACTTCTCCTCGGAGGTGTCCACTGCTGTCAGACTGTGTGATGGGGCTATTGTTGTTGTTGATGCCGTCGAGGGAGTGTGTCCGCAGGTATAATCAATGACTTGAGTGTGTTTTCATTGTCAATATTCACTGTATAAGTTATATTGCGTTTTAAACCGACTGCATAGAAATTTCAAACTGTTATGCACTTTTTATTTGGTCATTAATTTCATGTGAAAATAGAGAAATTGGCATTACAATTTCATGTAATTGCATTTGATTACAGCTTCAGTACCAAAAACAGGTTTGGTTATGTCCTTCATTTACATTTCAGTAAATTGATTCTTTGTTCACAACAATGATTCCTCTTTTGTTTGTATCATCACTAAATGGTCATCAGATGTTCACAAAAGGCATCAAAAATTTGTCAAGTTTTAGATTAAGTAAGAACAATTATATAGTGCTTTTTACAGTTTATTTCTTAGCTGTGTTGTGAAAAAGATGTCTCAGATCTTTAGGCTCTACACCACATCATCCTGTAACAGCATCTTGTTCCTTTTCTGCTTTAGACACAAGTTGTTTTACGACAAGCTTGGCTGGAGAATATTCGTCCAGTTCTTGTCATCAACAAAATTGACCGGCTGATTGTGGAGCTGAAACTCACTTCACAGGAAGCGTACACTCACCTGCAGAAAATACTAGAGCAGGTGAGTCAGAGCTCCAAAACATGGCTTAAGCTCTGGAACACACAATCCAAAATATGGATTTTGAAGGAGTCATGTCATGCTTTTATGACATTTTATTTTGTTTATAAGGTCAACTTAAACTGTATCAAGTGTAAATTGGTCTCTGTGAACTGGTCTATGTCACAAAAATGAACAGAAACTCAGCGTATAGGCTACTTACCTCACAGAAGTGAGAAATATATATAGAAAGATTGAAATTTCTTCTTTTAAACTAACCAATTCAAATACTCTCTGATTATGTAATCCGTATGAAAGGTGCATTTCTCTCTAAAGGCATGTCCGCTATAGGCTACTGCGAGTCAGCATCGTCAGCTTCATCTTTGCAGCCGACTGACTCAGAAAACACTAGTCAAAATGTCTCCTTGCTATTTTTTCCGACACATTCATAATCATTAATTTGATTGTGCTTTGTGGCAAGCTTAATGGAATTCGGAATAGGCTATATATTACGCCCATGTATATAAAAGTTTCATTACGGTTTAGTATTCCCCCCATATATACTGTATTTAAGTCATTACATTTATATAAACATGTGACTAGTCAACCAGTTGCTTAAATGAACGACTACTAGTTCACTAGGAAAATCTTTAGTCAGAGGCAGGCCTAATTTACAATAAATTCTGTTATTTTTATCAAGGAATTATGGAAAAGAATATATCACGGTTTCCACAAAAATATTGTTCTTAACACTTTGATAATAATAAGAAATAAGAAAAGTTTATTAGAATGGTTTCTGAAAGATCATGTGATAGTTTTGCATTCACATGAATAATATAATAATAATAATAATAATAATAATAATAATAATATAAGCAATTTCAATAATTAATAAGCAATATTTAGTTAATAATAAATGTTATCATTTTAAATTGTAAAAACATTTCACAATATTCTTTTTTTTACTGTATTTTTATTAAATAAATATAGCCTTTGTGAGCGAGACTTTTTACAAAAAAAATGTTTTTAAATCTGCGTTTTTGGACGGAGGATGTTTTGAGTATTGAAAGTTACACTATGTTTTCAAAGGCCACAGATCAAAAAAATTTTGGTCATTTATGGTTAGACATGTTTCTGAGCAAAATTGAAACTGCATGGCTATAAATGTTTGGTTTTGCCTATTCTATAGGTGAATGCAGTTACCGGCACGTTATTCACCTCTAAAGTTCTGGAGGAGCGAGCGGAGAAAAACGCAGAAGCTCAGAGCAGCTGTACAGAAAACGACAGCGGAGATCAGGTGTATGACTGGAGCGCGGGTTTAGAGGAAACCGATGACTCTGACCTCTACTTCAGTCCTGACCGGGGAAATGTGGTATTTGCCAGTGCTATAGATGGCTGGGGCTTCAGGTACGTGTTACCCTTTCTGAAACTGAGGTTGTATATATATTTGTGTGTATATATATATATATATACACATTTTTTTTAACATTTTGTCTAATGCTTTTATTAAAAGTAGCTTACATGGTTGGCTTTCACCCATTACACCCTGGCATTGGTTGTAGTACTTACGATGGCTCACAAGATGGCAATACTATACTAGATTTCAACATCAGGACTCCCCACCCTTCTAATGTATTGCACATTTTTGAGGTGTTACATAACTGTGGTTTTAGATACTTGAAATAAGTGCTAAAGTACTAATATGACTAGTGTAGGTGGACTTTTCTAAAAGCTGAGCAAATAGAAAAGAGCACTCTGGTGAGCATGAGGATGTTTTTGCACCAAGGCACACCACATTCAGCACAGTTTTACTGTAAAAACACTCCAGAGTAAAGTACCAATTTGCATTTTTAGATTAAATGAATAGGTCACCCAAACGTTGTTCATCAATCATTTAATCACCCATGTGCCGTTCCAAACCCTGTAGTATGTTCTTACTTGGGTGAAACAAAAAATGTGTTGTTAGACAATGTCTGAACTGCTCTTTTCTATACAATGAAAGTGGAATGTGATATGCCACATACAAGTACCAAAGTCCACATCTTTTCATTTTTCTGTAAGATTAATTTTCACAGAGGCCATATTATCATATGGCCTAGAGATAATATTTATATATATATATTGATCCATTGTTGTTCAGTCCGTTCAGTCCAGGAAGTAAGCCTTTTTTTTTAAATTTCTAAATATCGTTAAGTTGTGTTGAACTGATTCAAATGAGACGTCAATCTCTCAATCAGAAACACAAAAGTTTGGGTGTGAATTTTTTCTTTTTGTAGAACACAGAAATGTGGCCCTAGTTAGTTACACATGGACATGTAAATCACTTCAGTTAAAGAAATTAAGTATAAACTTTAAGTATAAAAGTTTTTTATGTAAACACATAATTATTTATAAATATGTAATCACATCTTAGATAGATGATTTAAGATATGTGCTTTACATGCCCAAAAATCATTAAACTGGTCTTGTGGTTCTATGCAGCATACCGAGTTGATTGACATCAGCTATTTTGTGCATTGGCCATTTTGAATTTCGTTGTAAAATGTTGTATTTTTATCGCATCATTACAAAACTCATGTGTCATCGGCACCATGCTGAATGGGATGAAATAAAAGAGCAAATTACGAGTGCATATAATGATGCTGAATTGTATTTTCTGTAATGCTCTGACAGAATCCATCAGTTTGCTGAGATGTACAGTCAGAAAATGGGCATCCGCTTCTGGGTTCTGCTCAAGACTCTGTGGGGCGATTTCTACCTCAACGCCAAAGCCAAAAAAATCATGAAGGGAGCTCAGGTACAATCATTTCTGAGAGATAATACACCTTAACATGGTTTATATACTTGTAGCATGGTATATAAAATGGTATATTTTGAAACATTAAATTATGCCATGGTATTACGATCTTATGCCACCATTATGCCATTGTACCACCTCATTCATTTTTTTGTAGGGGTTTCCTAATAGAGTCATGTTGTTTTCCACCCGGGATTTTTTTGTATGTGCGTTATTTAATACAGGTCTATGTTGTGGTGCATTAAATACTTTAAAGCTGAACATTTCGCTAAATTGTTTTTTACATTGTATACTTGGTTTGACCATCCCTGGAAATGTTAATTCACAAGCAGCCCATGTGTTCGCTGTCGTCTTTTGAGGGACTGACAGGAAGTGGGCTGAAAGAGCTACATGAGTGATGTGACCGCAGAGGCCCTCCATTAGATTCTCTGGATTTGTAGAGCCATTTAGGACATTCAAATATGCTACAGTTATGCTAATGGAAGTCAGTTCTCTCACCGAAACCTCACCTTAGTAACTAGAGAGGATATACTCATGCAAACATTAGTTTCAAGCCTGTGGAGCATCCTTTCACTGATCCGAACACGACAGACCTGGATACAGTGTTATAAGGGTCAATAATGTGACGCTCATATTTTGTATTTTTGGATCTAATCAAAAATGAAAATTATACAGACAGTGATTTGACTTCTACACTTCTGTGATCGACTCATTTTACATTTTGGAATTAAAATGCAATAACAATTCTGAAATACTATTTATTTTTAAAAAAGTATACTACTGCTAAACCTGACTGGGATGTGGTATGGGCCAGATGTTTCACTGCATCTAAGAACCTGGCTCACCAGATGATTCATTATAAATGTATTAATAGGGCTTGTATTACTCCTAGTGTATTATTTAGGATGAAAATTAGATCTGATCCATACTGTCATTTATGCAACTCTTCTACAATAGGTTCCTATTTACACATGTTTTGGGAATGCCCAAAGGTGGTTCCTTTTTGGACCTTTGTAAATACTGTTCTTTCGAAAATCCTTCTTTTGGACATACCTCAAGACCCCTTGATTTTTCTACTTTTAGATGACTCCGGCCTTCAGCTGAATGCTCATCAAAAAAGGACCTTACTGTCAGCTAGTACGGCTGCTAAAAAGACTATTTTAAAGCTATGGATAGAGCCATCCATACCAACATCTTTCATCTGGTTATCATATTTCAGAGACATTGTATTGTTGGAAGGCACCACTGCCAAGGTCAATGGCGCAAATGACAATACTATTCAGAGCTGGACAAAAATTGCAAACATTCTGTTAGAAGAACTAAGATTTTGACATCCTACATCTCCCTCTCTCTGTAATTCCTTATTTATATATATATTATTATTGTTATTACTATATATATATTTTTATTTTATTTTATATATATATATATATATATATATATATATATATATATATATATATATATATATATATATATATATATATATATACTCGTATATGTGGAGAGTTTTCATGGCATCTGTTTGTATATAGTTCAGTGAGCTTTGATTTGTATCTGGTATGTTAACTTAAAATAAAAAATATTGATCACAAAAAAAAGTATACTACTGTAAAAAATTTG
Source organism: Siphateles boraxobius (assembly GCF_051911475.1). Taxonomy (NCBI): domain Eukaryota; kingdom Metazoa; phylum Chordata; class Actinopteri; order Cypriniformes; family Leuciscidae; genus Siphateles; species Siphateles boraxobius. Next base: position 13,389,529 of record NW_027508734.1, read on the forward strand.
TTTTTACTACTGTAAAAAATTAATTGTTTTGATAGAAGTCCCTTATGCTCGCCAATTTGATCAAAAATACAGTAAAAACAGTAATATTGTAAATAAAAATATAATTAGATTTTAAAATAAATCTGTTCTATTTTAATACTTTTTTTAAATGTAATTTATTCCTTGCATGGCAAATCTGAATTTTCAGCATTATTACTACAGTCTTCAGTGTCACATGATCCTTCAGAAATCATTCTAATATACTGATTTGCTGCTCATGAAATATCTCTTATTGTTATCAATGTTGAAAACTGTTCTGCTGCTTAATATTTTTTTGGAAACCGGGATCCGGATTTTTCAAGAGAAAGTTCAAAAGAACAGCATTTATTTGAAACAGAAATCCAAATGTTTTTACTCACACTTTTGATCAATTTAATGTTTTCTTGCTGAATAAAAGTATTAAAGCACTGGTTTCATATTAATTTATGTTTACTTTCAAAATTTGTGCTGTGAATATTTTTTTTTAAAGGAAATAAAGATTAAAGTCAGGAAATCTACCATTGACTTTAATATAATGTTCACCATATAACATTGTGATTGGTCAACTTTCTTGCATTTATTTGTATACTGTGATTGGCCCTTTCCTGCATCTGTTTAACCATGGATAACCACGTCCGTGTTGCACGTTGATTCACTGTTTTAGGTTAAAATTAGCCCGTTTAACATACAGAAGTTGGTTTACCTTATTGATCCATTATCCTGTACTATCCATATTTCTGAGCAGTGAGTACATATATAGCATGTATTTTAAAGATTTTGCAAAACCATATATTTTGAAGCTCATTTGTCATTGGCCCTGTATTTTGTGCATTGGTTAATAAGAACACTCTTGTTAGAGATGTTTATAGTAATGTAGATCGAAGATCTGAATAATGAACTCTTTGAAGATCTATGCCTCAATCTGCAGTTACCAGATGATTTAGACCGCCAGCCGTACAATGCTAAGACAAAACAATGTCTTCAACCTAGACCGATCAGTCACTGCCATTATTCCACTCTGTCAGACAGATCTCATTCAGAGTTGGTTATGGAGGGCGACGTGACCTCCAGACAACAACATTGATTACAGAGTCGAGCCTAACTTAAGCCTTTAAACTCATTTGAGCTCAGATGTTAGTTGAGTTTGACCCCATTCAGTTACATTAGAAGCTCTTTATATGTCCAAAAAGGCAACCAATGAAGCAATGCGGCACTGGGCCGCTTAAACAATGTCTTAGTTTGTGTATGTATTCTCTTTTTCATATAAATTAATATGTTCTAACTTTGTTCTATATACTGTCTTAATGGACATTACGCTCATAAACTTTTTCTTCTTTTCACTTCACAGTCCAAAGGAAAGAAACCTCTGTTTGTGCAGCTTGTCCTGGATAACATCTGGAGTATGTATGACGCTGTGGTCACTACAAGGTAACCCTCTGTATGAACTTTGTCTATACATATGACAAATTTACACCAACAAATGACTTATCTGTCCACACTGAAAATGAAAATGCTGGGCATATTTGACATTTAATATAAACTTTCTAGTAGGTAATATGGCAGTCAGTGTTGTTGTTGTTATAGCTTAAAATATTTAAAGTTTTTGTTAACTGCAATAAATCTAAAATAAAATATAAATATTTGATGAAAAATTGAATGGATTCAAAATATTAATTAATGCTATAATAGTAAATGATACTAACATTACACTAATGGAATTAAATGGACCTCAGCAGTGCTAACATGAAATCAAAGTTGATTGTTTGTTTTATGAACACATGCTCCCGGTTTAATTGTGCATAATTTTCAGTGTGCATTATTTAAATAAATAAATAAATATGCAGCCTACAGTGTCTTGCTAAAGTATTCGTACTCCTTAAAGTAGGGCTGCACAATTAATCGAATTTCTAATTGCGATTACGATAACGGATGCCACGATTACGTAATCGTTCAAAGCCGCGATTACAAAAGAAAATCCACTCTGCGTGTGTGTGTTTAGAGCATAAATATGTTATGAGAGGCGAATCACGACTACTTCAGAAAACCCAGCACAATATGACATACCAGGCAGAGACGTAAGTGTACGCTGAAATAAAAAGACTTTCACCTCAGAAAAACGGACTTTACTGTCCTGTCCCGTTATACTGTGCTCGTAGCGCGCACTCTTCAATTGCACGCGCAAATGCGGCCGCGCGCGCTGTGTATCGCTTCACTGTATCAAGTGCAAAAGAAACTACGAGCATGCAACGTCGTTACAATGTAAATTAGTATGTCACGAAATAAAAGTAAAATACCAATAAATCACGTGTTAGCTGAGAAGGATTTGCATGCAGGTATGATTTTCATTCTATTCACCAGGAGCTGTTTCATTAATAGTTCTTGTTAGTATATTGTGTATTCACCATGGTAACTGTCGTTTCCATAACCCCAAAATGCCACTTTATTTTCACTTTGTGTTATTTTTTATATTTTTAAATGACTGTGGTGGCTCATATCAACATTGTATTAACAAAAACTAGTTTGGGACTGCTATATTTAATTGCTTTAGCATAGTCCTAATGTTTTTCTAGTCTTTACTATGAGTCATACAATTTATGTGTATGTTAAGTAAAGGGGGACAGTACTTGTGTGTGTGTGTGTTAACAATTTTTGTGTAAACATGTATTATAATATGCCTATATATATTCAATGTAAATTGTGATAATCGTAATTAATAATCGCAATTACAATTTCAAGGGAATAATCGGCAATTATGATTTTTGTCATAATCGTGCAGCTCTACCTTAAAGGATTAGTTCACTTTAAAATAAAAATTTGCTGATAATTTACTCACTCACCCCCATGTCATCCAAGATGTACGTCTTTTTTTCTTCAGTCGAAAAGAAATTAAGTTTTTTGAGAAAAACATTCCAGGATTTTTCTCCATATAATGGACTTCAATGGCAACCAATGGTTTGAAGGTCCACATGTCAGTCTCAATGCAGCTTCAAAGGCTCGACACGATCCCAGTCGAGAAATAAGGGTCTTATCTAATGAAACAATCGGTTATTTTCTAAAATAAAATAAAATGTATTTACTTTTTTAACCACAAATCCCCATCTTGTACCATCTCTGAGATGCACCACGCATTGTCATCACGTTGGAAAGGTCTACATTTTCAAATATTTTGAAAAAAAAGAAATCATTACATTGCCTTAGTATTCGTACCCTTTTCTGGACTCTTGAAATTTATCTCAGGAGCATTCCAATTTCTCGGAGTGGAGTTAACCTGTGGCAAATTCAAATGAATGGGTATGATTTGGAAAGGCACACACCTCTCAATAAAAGGTCCATAAGCTGAAAATGGATATGAGAGCAAAAACCAAGCCATGAGATCAAAAGAATGCCCTGCAGAGATTTGAAGGTTCACAGGAGCATATGGCCTCCGTAATCCTTAAATGGAAGAAGTTTGAAACAACCAGGACACTTGCTAGAGCTGGCCTTCTGGCCAAACTGAGCAATTGATGGAGAAGGGCCTTGGTTAGAGTGGTGACCAAGAAGCTGATGGTCCCTCTGGTTAAAAAGCTCTAAGATCATATTTATAGAGAGATGGGAGAAACTTACAGAAGGACAAACATCACTGCAATACTCTACCGATCTGGTCTTTATGGGAGAGTGGCCAGACACAAGCAGTGGAAGGGGACTGAGGGACTGCCACAAATCAGTTTTTTGCTTTGTCATTATGGTGTTTGGAGTTAAGATTAATGTGAAAAAAGGTCATTTAAAGTAGTTTAACATAAGGCAGCAACATAACAAAATGTGAAAAAATGAAGGAGTACAAGTACTTTGGCAAGACACTGTATATATACAGTATATATGCACTGTATATCTCACTTGACTGTTTTCACATTTCCAGGGACAAAGAAAAGGTGGAGAAGATGGTGACTTCTCTGGGGATAAAAGTCATGCCTCGTGACCTAAAACACTCGGACCCCAAAGTGCTCCTCAGTGCCATCTGTAGCCAGTGGCTTCCTTTGTCTCAAGCCGTGCTCTGTATCCTTTACCACATAAACACTGGCCACATAAACACTGGCGTGTTTATATAATATATAATATTATATACTTAATAATATTAAATATTACCATTTAAAAAATATTCTATTTAAATATATTTCAAAATGTAATATATTCCTGTGATGCAAAGCTAAATTTTCAGCATCATTACTGCAGTCTTCAGTGTCACATGATCCTTCAGAAATCATTCTAATATGCTGATTTGCTGCTCAAGAAACAATTCTTATTATTATCAATGTTGAAAACCGTTGTGCTCCTTCGTATTTTTGTGGAAACCGTGATGCATATTTTTCAGGATTCTTTGATGAATAGACCGTTAAAAAGAACAGCATTTATTTGAAATAAAAAAAATAATCTTTTCTAACATTATAAAAGTCTTTAATGTCATGTTTTAATGCAATTTAATGCATTTAGTTTGCAGATGGATCTCTACAGCTGCGTAAAAAGTCATTATTTTTTGCTTTTCTGTTTGGGGACGCAAGTGGTGCAGAAATTACACAGATTAACTTTGAATCCCTCTAGAGAGTAAGGTTTTAGGTATTAATACAATGTATGACTAAAACAAAGTAGGGAATACATTTGATATATATAAACATAGGTTTAACCTCTTCATCTAGTTTCTTGGAGTGTCCAAATGTCTGAATTTCAGAGTATAGTTTCTAGAAACGTATAGTTTCTAGTCCTCTGTTAATTATACACACCCTCTAGTGACGTTAGCCACATCAGCACTAGGCAGTTGACTGGCGTTGTCCACCTCCTCAGCCGTGATCTCACCAGCTGTATGGGAAGGAAACGCAGAACCGACCGTTATTAGACGGCAATATGATTGACAGGCGCACGCCTCGCAATTACTGTGGTTGCAGGTGCTCGGAGCGACCCGTTACTGCGATTATCACTTTTGGTAAAATGTCAGTTGTTTGTTTCCCCAAACATGTAATTGAGTGATTCTCAAAAGTGTTTTGGCCTGCCTGGCAGGTGTTTTATGTTTGTGTCGTTGTTGTATTTTTGTGAATGGAAAGGAGTTGGAGCTTTTCAAAGTTGGGTGAACCATTACTTTTAAAGCATTACAAATCTTTGCTTTTTAGTAGTGAGAACTATGTTAGATAAACTTGTTTAACTTAAAATTGACCTAGAGTAGCATGAATCGTAGCTTGTTTAAATCCTCAGACGTGTGTAGCCTCCCATGAAAATGGTGATTATTTTTTTTTGTTCTGTCTCACCTCACAAAGTCTCAAAAATCTCAAAATCTTCTCGACTGTATCCAGTAATTCAAGTCATAGAAACCTGACAATTCTGACATAATTTTGTTGGTCAAGCTCAACGTTCAACCCTGTTACCAAAGTTATTATAAGAAAAAATCCTCAATCTAATACTTTTCTTTGAAGTACACTACGTTGCAAAGGTTTGGAATCACTAATGAATTATTATTTTTCAGTTTTCAGCAAGGACACATTAAATTGATCAATAGACAGTCAATATTTTTATAATGTTAGAGAAGAGTTTTGTTCCAAATATATATGCTTTTTTTTTAGCTTTGTGTTCATCAAAGAATCCTAAAAAATTTGTTTCCATAAACATAGTAAGCAGCACAACTGAACTTCTGCACAGCTTCTGAAAATTCACAAGAATAAAATACATTTTAAAAACAGTTCTTTTAAGTTGTAATAATATTTCACAATAGTATGTTGTTTATTATATTAATTTACTTTTATTTTAATCAAATAAATGCAGCCTTGGTGACCATAAGATAATTCCTTAAAAAAACATTTTAAAACTCTAGGCATATAAAATGTATTTATTTGGACCTCTCAAATTTAGCTAAAAGAGCTTATATAAACAAATTGGTAACATTTTAAAGTCTCATTTGTTACCATTAGTTAATGCATTAACTAACATAAACTATTAATCAGCAAAATATTTTTACAGCATTTATTAACCTGTTAATGTTCGTTAATAAAAATGTTCAAGTTCATGTTAGTTCACTGTGCATTAACGATTGGTAACAGATACACATTCGGACCTTAAAAATGAAGTAGTTGTGCTGTCCTCTGTGTATGTTCTGTATATAACTTGACAGCCAGGTAAACTCTTTCCTAACATCAAAGACTCTGAAGTCAATAAACCTGTGGACAGGAAGAGACTATGAAAGAGTTTACCTGGTTGTCAGGTTATATACAGAACACATACCAAGGACAGCAATGCTGTAGAAGTATTGTGCATTAGTTCATGTTATCTGATGCAGTTAAGTAATATTAACAAATGAAACCTTATTGTAAAATGTTACCAATAAATTTGATATAAATACATGATGTGATATCTACATCTACATCCTGAGGTTGACATATAACGTTTTTTGAAGTTAAACACCATATTTCACTGACCATTTGTTTTAAAAACAAAAACATTTCAGGCCCTATTTTGTACCCTATTTGTGGAAAGTGCCATCGAGTGTGTCCTCTTTAACTGTGTTACTCAGCAATGGTGTGTGAAAAGCTGCCCAGCCCAGCTGAGATCTCGGCTGAGAGAGTGGAAAAGCTGATGAGCGTGGGAGCGCGCAGGTTTGACTCTCTGCCCGAGAAAACACAGGAGCTAAAAAAAGGTGAGTGCGTGTTTACGGCTACAGCAGAGAACCTGAAAGCAGAGGATGTGATTCACGCAGCATTTCCTACCACCAGACTCCCATCTGTGGATACAAAACTCACACTCGTATTGCACGCGCATGCTCTTCACTCAGGAAAACGGCGCTCTTAGATCTTTTCTAGCACTTTCTGCTCACTGGAAGTTGAGTCGACGGTACCTGTCTGCGCACTGCTCTGTGAACTGTATTTGGGTTGAACAGCTCCACTTTTGGCTTGTGTTTTTTTTTAAGCTGTATGATGGTGCAGTGGCCTTTTGTTGCGTTCCTCTTCTTTGAAAGACAATATTTCACCCAGAAATTAAAAAGCTGTCATCATTTACTCTCTCATATTATTCCAAAACCATAATTTTCCTTCTTCCGTGGAACGCTAAAGATGCTTTATAGCCCGAATGTTCAAGATGTTCTTTCCCATTTTTTTTTATTGCGGTCAATCAAAAAGGCATCATGAAAACACAAAAGCATCATAAAAGTTGTCTGCATATCTTGTTCGCTGAAGTCATATGATAGCTCTGTGTGAGTAACAGACTTGGATGTGGTTATTTTGGTATAATTGAGATACTATTATATCATATTTTGAATTCCTTTTTTGTTTTAATTTCAGATAAAGTTTTAGTAATTTTGTTGTGATTTTTGTAACTGTATCTCTTTTTTTATTAATAGGTTTTGTTAATTTTTATTTGTTTTGTTTTTTTAGAACATCAAGTTGGCACGTTTTGTCTTGGCGACTAGCTGAAATAATAATAAAAAAATTATATTTATTTTTATTTTATTTCAAGTAACAAAAATGACGCATGTTTTCGTGTGAGGAAGAAGTTCAGATGTCGCTCTTGCGTATGCCATACTAATTTGTCACGTCCGCCAGCAGAAAGTGTCGATATTTGAAAGTGACTTCTGTGTGAGCCGTGGTTCATACATACACTATTGACAAAATGTCCCCGAAAATTTGCAATGCGTTCGGACCTTCATCGAAAAAAGTTAATTCCAAAAGAATATGCTGTCCTCATATAATCATGTTGTTTCAAACCTGTATGCTGATATATTTTTTACTGTAGACAAGAAGAAATTAAAATCATGATTTGCTGAAAACATTCCATTTCACAGTAGCACACAAATTTATTAGTGCATATTAAAAATGGCACACCGGCCATATTTACTAAAGAGGGCAAATTAGCCTGAGAGTGCAATTCCAAAAAAGCAGTGATGAGAGTGGAAAGTTCTGTGCGTGATCTACTGACGATGTGCAAATTAAAGAACAGACACAGCCAGATCATTTCGCAATGCAAACGCAATGCAAATGCATGCAATGACATCCACTGCTAATTTAAAAAGTAATTGTTACTTTTAAATGTTTTATGTATCCCTGTACGGTGTCCTTGAGTACACAGAATGGCGCCTTTAAATAAAATGTATTATTATTATTAATATGACTGTACATGATGACAGAATTTTTTTTCTTTTCTGGTGAACTGTTGGTATTAAAAATAATGGTTTAATTTAGAACCAAATCAATTAAGTTGGGTGGTCCATTAAACTCTTAAGTTCTTAGTGTCACAGAGATTACCTATATCTTTAGAAAACCGTCTCCATTAGTGGACAAAAGTGATGTTCTGCCAAGGCAAATGTTCACTCTTTATTAAAATATTATAAAAAAAATTGTTTAAGATTTTCTAAGCATCCTGCATAGTTTTACTTGTAGTCACTTGTAGAGAACCAGTGAAAGATTATCTACTGATTATGTTGTAGTCAATTTATGCTTTTTCATGTGAGGTTTTTTTTTTCTATGTATTTTTGTTTTGTATAGTAAAATAAAAACCTGCAGCTGTAGTTTGCCTTTTTTTGTAAATTAACTTTGTCAGATAATACCAAGTTTAGTGTTTTGTTCTTCCCTCATGATTAAAATATTTAAAAATGTATATAAAATATTTTCCTCATATTTTCATGATTCAATCGAAATTGTAGGATCATTAAAACAAATATCCTTTCTGGACATCACTTTTGGCCACTACTTTGTTTCTGCTGCTTTAAAAGCCTCAGAAGTCAAATTCAGCATCTAAAGAACCTTTAATGAAAACTCAAGAACTTTTTTTTAATCCGCAAAAAAAACCCATACAGCTGAAAGTGGGTTCTGGATAACAAGTTTCTTTGTGAAATCTAATAATGCTGCACTGAAGAACCTGTAGTTTATTTACTGACTTTTGTAGCAGTCTGTGTTAAAAGTTGCCAGAGGGCATTTGTTTTTCCAGCCTTCACTCAATTGCGACAAGAGTTTGTGTAATAGCAGGATGCTTTTAATACCGTGTGGCCTGAGGCTGAGGTTTCTTTGAGCTCATGCATTAAAAAGCACAGCACTCCTCAATTCTGGCTCACGGATTGTAATATCACGCTTAAAAGTCATTTCTGATGGCGCTTAGGTGTGAAATTTATTTTGATTTTGTATTCATATGAAAGGACCACACCGTGTCCCATCTATATTGTGTTCAAAGTCCGAATTGTACAATTACACAAGGTTTGCTGGCATTAAATAAGACTTTTCTTTTTAATCTATTTGCTCTGTGTGTTTGTCCCCTGTAGCATTTCTAGATTGTTCGGCTGATGAGACGGCACCTGTAATTGTCTTTGTGTCAAAGATGGTTTCCGTGGACTCCAAAGCTCTGCCACAGAACAAACAGAGGTATAAACTTTTTTTGTTTTATTTTCAGATAGACGTTAGTTATAGAGAGCTTGCATTGTTGTGGTTATGTACTGTAGATGGCATGTGATCATACCTTTGGAGACTTTGTAATCCTAAGACTGCTGTTCTCCAACTTTCTCATTGTGATTTATGACTATAGGAATAGGGCCTGTTTATCACATCATATTTAATCATTCTAATTCCGATAATTAATTAAATTAGCTAACCCTCTGGTGCTGTTCGATCATTTTTGACCAATTCTTTTTACTTTTTGGTGTTTTTAGAATTTTTTACTTCATCAGAATGGTGCGAAACTTGGTAACTTGGTAAACAAGGTTTTGGCACTTACTATGTGAACACAAATAAAAAATCATGGTCCTGAACAAAAAATAGACAAACTTGTACAGTTCGAGGTCAAAAATTACCAGATTGGAAACGAATGTGAAGCAAATTTCAACTAGTGGAAACGTTCGGTACCGTGCCCATACAAAACTTACATAAAGCCATTTTTTTTGAGACATTAAACTCAAATTTGGAACACAACTTTAGATTTTATGGCTGTGAATTTAAAAATAGTATTATGTTTCAGTTTTTTTGTTTCATTTCAGAAATAATCTGCCAAGTGTCTTCTTTAAAAAGAGACTAAAGTTCAGTCTCTGCTCCAAAACATTCAAGAATTATGACAGTTTAAATCGGAAATTTCATTTTCAGGTTCATGCTCAAAAAGTGAATAACCGGTTTAAATGGATCATAGCTATTCCATAAATATAATTTAGTACCATAAATCCCCCTAAAAATACTAAATATTAAATAAAAAAACTAAAATATATTAGTATATATTTCATTGAGAAAAAAAAGATGGCAATTAATTATACATGTTAGCTAGATTATGTTCACTATCTGTCTAGCAAAGCGTTTATGCTGAAATGACTAAATTATGATTTGTCTTTTTTCAAAACATCTATCACATGTCATGATTTGTATTGAGTTCACATCAAGCGAGGCTCATGCAATTTTACGTACAGTATGTTTCGCGTCTCAGACAATGTTTTTGTATTTTCTGGTTAGAGAACATAGTCACGTTGCATCACAAAAACCAGCGAGCATTGATGTTCACTGTGTTGTTAAATGATTAAAATAATAACATAATCTCAGGGGGAACTTCAAGTTAATATGTCAGGTTAGAGCGGTTCGGCTGACAAAAATTTTGGGCAATTCTGGGCCTAGTGAAACAGGATGTCACAACATGGCTTACCACTTAAAACGTACAATATGAATAATAATATTCTTCAGTTCACACATTTTTTGGAGAAAAGAAAATATTTATTTCACATTTATTAAATAAAATAATACATTTTGTACAATACTAATGAGTTTACTTCATTTAAAGATGGGGTTTTGTTATTATTTTGAATAAAAGACTAGGCAGATAAACATGCTTAAATGTGTGCAAATATTAGTGGAGGGCGCTGTATATATATAATAATATTCCTTATGGTAATTTTCTTTCCAGCCTTGCACATATGAATAACTATAGTAACCAGTTGGACAGAAGGTATTTTTGCTACACTGGCAATTGACAGGTGAATTGAGAAAATATAAATATTTAATTTATAAAGTAATGGTAAAATAATATAAAGTATATTGTTGCTCCTATGACAACAGGACTATTTAGCTTTTTCCCTGGATAGGTTTAGCAAACGGTCTTGAATGTTGTTTTGTCGCATGCAGCATCATACACAATGAGCCTGTTTCTGTCTCCTGTCACGTAAACGTGAAGACACATTGATTTTGCTTTTCATATTTTTGTTTTGGTGGCTTAATATGAGGAACATTTCACATATGTGTCTCCACATGGTGTTCTGGACAAAAACAGCCTTTAGGCATCATAGATAAACGTCTGCTGGTAAATCTTCCACAAGAAAAGAGTAAGGACAGATGTTTTCTTTTGTAGATGGTTTATAGGACTTCGATTTGAGTCGCTGACATAATTTACAACAGCAAGGATTAGACTATCATTACGACTTAAACTATGTGCTGCAACCACATGCAATTCCCAAAGACTTTTATTTACTTGGATTTGCCAGTATTGGTGTAGTTACTGAGTGGTGCTTTTGTAGAGCAGTAGGACATTTAAAGGAAATCTTTTGGGATTTAAAAACGGCAATTGATCCTGATTGATTTCCCTTTTTAGAGTAGATTTCCAATATGGATAGATTTCGGATAAAAATTGGTACAAAAATTCCAGTTTATCTAGGGGAATCTGATTTGATTTCCATCGAATTCCCTATATGATCGTTTTAGGATTGGTTCCAAATGATGAGAGAGATAAACAATCCTGTATACATTCCTTCAGGCATTTTGACGAGGATGAGAGCTCTAGGATCCTGAATAATGTGTGTGTGTGTGTGTGTGTGTGTGTGTGTGTGTGTGTGTGTGTGTGTGTGTGTGTGTGTGTGTGTGTGTGTGTGTGTGTGTGTGTGTGTGTGTTGAGTAAGTTTGCTATAGCCCTTGGGTTCTACAAACTTAATGGACCTTGGCAAAACAGTGATGTAGCAGTTGATCGATACGGCACCTTGCTTGCTCTGTTTGTGTGTGTACTGTATGTGTGTGAGCACAAGTTTGGGCTGCTGTTCTTGTCCTTTGTTGCTGGACTATGAAAATTGATATCCTACAGTAATGTTGCTTGCTTAGATCCTGTCCCTGTTGATGTCCTTTATGTCTGGACTCAACTGAAACAAATGTTTTTCAGTTTTCATCCTCCTAATGTGAGGTGACATCATTTCAGCGCTGAGGAACAATGTCTGTTGCAGATCCAGGAGCATACGCTAGATGGCGCTCTCATCCGCATCAAACTCCTCAAATGACCCCAGATCTGAGGGCATGAGCTGCTCAGACTCTTTGTTCTCGAGTCAGTGTGTCAGTCAGCTCCCAGACGGCCCCTTTAGGACTGACCTCAGATCAGACAATTTCCATTATTCATCGGGTCGTGTGGAAGTGTGCAATGAAATTTGGTGGCGTTACAGATAATTCAGTCAAGTGGGTTTTTGTTTCCATCTGTGTCTTTTCAAACATTCCACCCACTCACAAAGTCTTACACTTGCATACTTGATTCGTCTGTCCGCTGTTTGCAACCCTTTTGTTCTCACATTTTGTCGTCTTTCTCACCTTCTACAGTAGGTGACAGCCTGGAGTACAGGTGGGCGGTGTGTCCAAAATCTTATATCATGGTATGATTCATTTTACATCACATAAAAATACAATGAAAAATAGTTTATATATAAATAAACAAACACAAAAAAAGTATTATTGACAGTTTCTGGAGTATATATATATATATATATATATATATATATATATATATATATATATATAAACCCTTTGTTTGTTTATATATAAAATATTTTTCATTGTATTTTTATGTGATGTAAAATGAATCATACCATGATATAAGATTTTGGACACACCGCCCACCTGTACTCCAGGCTGTCACCTACTGTAGAAGGTGAGAAAGACGATATATGTGTGTGTGTATATTATGGGGGGCCAAACAGGAAATATGTAAATCTGAGTATACTGTATAGTTATAAGCCTGAAAATATAAATCTGAATATATAGTTATAATTTTGAATAAATAAATGCAAATCTGAATATATAGTTATAACTCTAAATATTTAGTTACACATCTGAATATATATAAATGTAAATCTGAATATATAGTTACAAATCTGAATATATAAATGTAAATTTGAATATATAGTTATAACTTTGAATATATAGTTTTAAGTCTGAATATATAAATCTAATTAATGTAATGTATATACATGCCGTTCAAAAGTTTGGGATCGGTAAGATTCACTTTTTCAAAAGAAGTCTCTTATGCTCACCAAGGCTGCATTTATTTGATTAAAAATAAACTGTAATTTTGTTCAATATTACGACAATTTAAAATAACTGTTTTCTATTTGAATATATTTAAAAATAAAATTTATTCCTGTAATGCCATTGTGAATTTTCAGCATCATTATTCCAGTCTTCAGTGTCACATGATCCTTCAGATATCCTTCATTCTATTATGCTTATAAATGTAATATAAAACACACATAATTATGCAAACACAAACTTAACTTCTGTGTTAGATGTGATTAATCGCATTTAATCGATTTGACTGCACTAATATTTCATTTACAACAACAGCCCTTGAAAATAACAGTTTGTCAAATAACAAATCATTCCTGCCCATTATATATAGATATATCTACTGGTTGTCACATTTCTACCGTTACACTATATATACTGGTCTATCTCCCAGCCTGGAATGATTTTGAGGCCTTTGTTCTCACCCTTTGACCTCACCCTCTCTGTTTTATGTCGACTGGGTAAGCGTGACACTGGACAGTCGGCGATATGGCTCGCTGATGTTGAAGCGAATTATCTGGACTTTAATGTGTGGAGAGACAGTTGCACTTTTAAATCATTAGAAGCAGATAGCCTGGGCAAACCCTGACGACGCTTGGCGGCACTTCTGTCTTTGAGTGTTGTTTTGACAGAGGGGGCTGTGGAACATGTGTAGACCCTTGCAGGCTGCATGTAGCTTTTCATTGGCTGCAGGAGCTCCCGTGTAGCTTTATCTGGGGTGCAAAAATCCATGCAGTGTTTGTGTAGAGCAGGAAGAGTGATTAAAGGGATGCATGTGACTGTCAGAGCTTACACGCAAGAAACACTGTTCTGGAACCAGTTGCTTTCTTAGCAACGTAATGTAACTGTAAGCAGGTTAAACGCTATTAGCATAACAGGAATTCTCTTTCAGGAATTGATTGGATCGTGAAAAGTGGGCTTTAAGTGCCAGAATGAAGCCAGGTGGTTGGAGATTTATTGATATAATGCTCATTGCATTTATTTGATGGAAAAATACAGTAATATTTAATATATTAACTATCAAAACAACTGAATTTTCAGCATAATTTTTCCAGTCTTCATTGTCACATGGTCCTTCAGAAATCTAATATGCTGATTTGCTGCTCATAAACGTATATTATTAATATGTTGAAAACAGTTGCTTAATATATTTGTGGAAACCGTGATACGTTTTTTCCCCCCCAGGATTCTTTGATAAATACAAAGAACAAAATAACATTTTTGTTTTAAAATAATATATATTTTTTTTAACATTATAAATGTCTGTACTGTCACTTTTGATTAATTTAATTCGGCCCTTGTTGAATAAATGTTTAATATCTTTAATTATGATATTCTTCTGACTGATGACAAACTTATGAACTGTTTTGCCTTTAATTGAACTCTATGTACTGTAGCAAGGCATCAAGATTTTTATTCTAAAATGTTCACTTTTTGTGTCAATTATGACAGTCTTAATTACACAGGAGAAATTATGACATTCTCATAATTATCACTTTTTTGTCATAATTTTCACTTTTTGTTTGAATTAGTATCTCTAAGCTGTCAGCAAATCGTAACAAAGGTAATTTATATGCAGAAGTCTTAAAGGTACAGTAGCTAAAACAGGCAGTTTGATCATAAAAGGGTGAATAATGGTCATGAAAAACTCAATTATACTTGTTTTTTAAGGAAACTTGATTAAAAGGGAATTCTTTAAGAGTGTAGAATTGGTTTCCTTTAACTTTTGAACGTTTTCACGAATACATTCTAACTGGAACCGAGTAATTTCTCTTCCCAGCACCAGCAAAACACCTTTTCGCCTGACTGAAGGAGACAGACAGATTGAACTGGATCGAGTCAAGTTTAATTTAGCGTGTTCATTTTCAAGCGGTAATTTCCCTCGTTGCCATCTCGCCAAACACTTTTGATGCTTAAATTCCTTCTACTCCGTGTGTTTGGAACGCCGTCTAGCTCGGTGGAGATCAACTCCATTTCCTTCGGGTCTGCTAGAGTCATCGAGGGATGAGCACGATTTATGAACGGAAAAGGAGTTGGGCCGCGGTAATGTACTCCTGTTTATTCAGTCTAACATCATACTGTTTCCTTCAATCAAGAATGCTGCGGTTAATATGCCACCGTATTTGGACCTTGACCGCCAGCTCCCTGTTTATCCTCCCTGGCTGCGGGCCGTTCAGAGAGGAGATGGGCGGCTCCCAGTGGCTCTATAGCTTCTTTTTACTTTCATTGTGTGCTTGCATTCACTTTCTGTTGTATTCAGTCACGTCTCACCCTCCTTTTCTCCAGACGGACGCTCTCTCTTGCTATCTTTGTTTCTTTTTTCATGTTCCCTCTCTCGCTTTCTCTGTCTCATGTTTTCCCCCAAGCTTAAAGCAGTCAGCGTCAGGGTATCCAGGCATAAAGTTTCTTCCTGACCTGAGATGATCTTTTTTCTGTCTCACGTCTATGGGGTCTCTGCCCCTACACACACACACACACACACACACACACACACACACACACACACACACACACGTGGGTGTGTCTTCTACTACGAGCACTCTGTGTCCCAGCGGTTGAATTTAGTTTATTTTTTTTTATGAAGGTCACATTAAAACTGTCTTATAAATAAACCAGGCCATCATCATTTATTTTTTACACTTTTCAGTTGCCTTTTATGCATATATTTAAGGCTGTCATTCAATTAGTAAATTATTTATTAAGCAAAAAGTGGCTTTAGATTAGAAGTCAATGTATTTTTGGTTTCATTTCTATATCACTGGATATCAGTGTATCGCTGAACATAAGTTCACTTTTTTCTTCATTCACAAAGTATGACTCATTTTTTAGATGAAAAATGAAGCTAAAAATCACTGTTTGTGTTCATATATATATATATAGATATATATATATATATATATATATATATATATAGATATTAAAATTAAGTTATATTTAAATATTTCATAGTCATACTTTTGCACTGGAAATGCTCTGTAATAAAAAATATATAAACATTCGAGCTAAGTGTGTGTGTGTGTGTGTGTTTGTGTGTGTGTGTGTGTTTGTATATATATATATATATATATATATATATATATATATATACATACACACACTGTATGTACACCCACATACTTGCATTTATATATATATATACACACTTTTTTTTAAAGAAAAAAGTGTGTTTTTTTATTTCTACATAAAATATCTGTGGAGATAAGAATTAGCTGTTTTGTTTTAAAAAGGATTAAACTGTCATTTCTATTGTAGAATTTGTGGCCATGTGAGATTTGGTGCAAATGATGTTTGTTCATGAAAGTTTAGTTCTATAAAATGGTAGAATTGTGGTGCATGAACTAAATAACATTGAAATAAATAAATGTGTGTTTGAAAAGGTTATGGCATATTTCTAGGGACCAAAATAGATTAATTAAAATAAATAAAAACTCATATATTTGTTTTCTTAGCTCCTCAAGCAATTCTCCTGCAAATGAAGTGTGTGGGATGTGCGTCTAGGTCTAAAGGATGACATCATCTTTTGTGAGGACAGCTTTTAGCTTGTAAATGAGCTTCCCTCCATATTTTCTTTCAAAACATCATATCTAAGTGTGATCGTCCATTAGCACATTAGCGTAGCGAGGGACATCAAATGCATGAAAACACTCCCACATCAGATGAACTTTGACCCTTTGGAGTGAACTGATAAAGGGGCATTGCAAACATAGAGGCTGAGAAAATGGGCATAAAGTGTTCGTTTAGACCAAGATGCATCTCAGATTTCAACTTGGAAAAGTTGCGACGACAGCAGCTGCTAGCGTTATATCCTGACCCACATTTCAAAGGCACTGTTCCAGCCTTTACATATCAAAACAGTGTTATTTAAGCAAACCCAGATATCCTGCGCTGGAGGGAGACTTTGGCATAAGCAGCATTGCTACTTGTATTTTTTTTCATCTTTCGTCTTGATTTGGTAGAACCTTATGTTGACGTTCGTTTTGTGAGTTTTTGAGCTCTGCATGAAACATGCCAGGAGTATGGACACAAAGGATGTTTTTGATGTTTTATATATATATATATATATATATATATATATATATATATATATATATATATATATATATATATAATCTCTAAATCAAAAAACTCCCCCCAAAAACAGTTCTTTTGAAAGTATCCAATTTTTCTTTTCTTCAGCTTGGCACTAAGAGATTTTATGTTTGTGTCGTCATTTGAAGTATTTATTAAACATCCCTTGTGCATTCTGAATATAATTCCTTCCCACATATCCAGATTTCCAGCAAAAGCATTTTACAATGGATTTTTCCTTTCAATTCATCAGTGTGGATTTAAATCAGATTGATTATTTCCCACAGGACGTTGAATTGTCTTTATGCTATGAGTAAATGTATTTATATTGTTACACAATGTTCTGTTCTTTTGAACTTTATCCATCAAATAATTCTGAAAAAAATATGAAACATCTAATTTTCCACAAAATATAAGAAATGTTTCTTGAGCAGCAAATCAGCATATTATAATGATTTCTGAAGGATCATGTGACTGGAGTAATGATGCTGAAAATTCATCTTTTTCACAGGTAAAATTACATATTACAATTATTTAAATGGTAAACAGTTATTTTAAATTGAGATATTTCACAATATTAATGTTTTTACTCTATTTTTTATCAATTAAATACAGCCTTTGTGAGAACAATAGACTACTTTCAAAGACATGAAAAATTCTTACTGACTCAAACTTTTATATATTTTGCTCTATTTGAACATTAAAAAATACAAGTAGTTTTGCATTTCTTTCTTTGCGTTCTTTGGTTCAGATTTGCATCCTGCTGTCACCTCAGTTGACTTTAAGGGATTGAATGGTGCAAAGCCCTGACATATACTCAGGTCAAGTCTGCTATTTTTTTCCTTTCTTTTTTTCCCAGTTGAATGAACTGCATCATGAAACCTGCCAAACACAAATGCATTCCTCCACCTTTTGGGTTGCCATAGCAATGATCAATTTGGGTCACTGTGTGTGTGGTATGAGATTTGGCGTGTGGGTGTGTTGTCAGCCACTCTTACACATACCCTGCATGCAACGTTAATATGTTGGCTTGCCTGATTGGCTGCTGGTGCTGGAGGCTTTTATTAATGGCACAAGGCAGTCGGTAGGCAGAAAATTGGTTGGGCTGTTCAGTGCTCATGCAAAGACATTGATGATTATGCAATAAACAATGTTACTCATTGGAATAGCAAGGTTTCTTTAAAATACACTCTTAGAAGAAAACAAGGTTCTATTTATAACCCTAAAGGGTTCTGTCATGCACTTCATATGTGCATATAACCTTTTTTGAATAAAAAACCCCTAAATTTTATGGATTGTTTTAATTATTTTTTAAATTCATTTTTAATGTTAATGAAATTGAGCTCGTAAAAATACTTCATACTTTATCACTAGTAAAAATGAAATAACCTGATAAACATGGAATTATTATGCAATCGTTTAAGAAATTTCTCCTTATAAAGAAAGTTTTTTTTGGCATAAAACCTTAAGTCAAAAACCATAGGCTTCTACATATAGAGTGTATGTAACCATGACATCTACACCCTTTATTTAAATATTATTAAACATTTTGATAACATATTATATTTAAAAAAAAAAATTAGAGGTTTTGTAATCATATTACATAGTTGTGCTTATTTTTAGTCAATGTATGCTTTTTCCTGTTAGGTTTCTGACATTCTATGCATTAATTTTACATAGTAAAATAAAAATCTGTAGCTGTAAGTTTGCCTTTTTTTGACTAATAATTTGATCAGATAAATGTCTTAACCAAGTGTTTTGTTTATATTGTTGTGTGCATAAATCGAATTGTTTATATGATATATTTATTGTATTTAAAATGTAATTGTATACATTGCGAAATGTAGATATTAGATTCACAAATCTTAACAATTGTTTTCAATGGAAAACATCTGTAGTTTAATGTCTTGCATGCTGAAAACTGATGAAGTGTGTTTTGTGACTAGATTATGTGTTTTGTGTGTGCAGATTCAGAAACAATTTATATTTCCATTCCTCTCTCATCTTTTTTCTCCCTTTGAGAATATAAAAAAACAGTCCCGCTTGTGGTTTTTAAAGACTTGGCCGTATGATTCTGTACCCATTACTTCATGACCACAGTGGCCGAGCTTGTAAATGAGCTTCATGCTGTTTCCATTATTGCCAATAAGTGAAACATTCAGACCTTTGAAAAGGAAAACATTACAATTTGTTCGGAGGACTGATATAAAGCACTTGAGATGCACAACATGATTGAAGCACTGATGGAGCGGAAGTCAAAAGGGGGAAAGTGGGTAAAAATCTATTGAGTGTAATTAAGACCCAAATCAGTTGATTTATGGTCAAATTCACAATTGTAGTTGATATTGCACTACAATTTTTTAAAACACTGCTTTAAGAAGTTGAGGTTTTCCTCTGGACTGTATCCTGTTTTGATGTAATTTTTGCACCCCAAAATTGTAATTAATATTTCAACATGGCAGTGTTCTCTCAAATCATCATAACTAGCTTTGTTTACGACTCTCAAGTTACAGCCAATACTTTCCATGAATAAGGTGTGCTTTGTCCCGCTACATTTTCCTAGAATTAAAGACACGAATCCCATCTGGTATTTAATTCACTGCAGTAAAAAAAAAAAAAATCATTAAAAAACCAATTTAATCATTGACAATCATGCAACATTCCATAAACTGAGAGTAACCACGTTTGCACCCTTTCACAGCATGATGGGATTGTACATCAAACCATTTTCACAATTTTGCACATATTGTGGTGTGAATCTCAACTTTTTTTTACCTTATCATCAAGCGATATCAATGATCAACAAGAATGAAACGTTTTCTTTCATTTATGGGAAATTTGGTGCCAAAACTACTGTAGGTGTGACCACTGCAACCCTTTTTTATTTTTTTATTTGCTAAAAAATAACACAATCACACAAAACAAAATAACTTTATATAAACTATAATAAACCCATAATATTTAGTTTGACAATCATTCTTAAGAATCATAACTCTATTGAGTCGCTACACGCATCGCTTCAGTCAATACTGAGCTGAAACTTTTGTTACCAATTACAGTTTGTTTGGCAAGTGTTTTGTAGCATCATAAAAAGAAAACTTGATGAACTCCACAATAGTTTGACTGGTAATATCTCAGCAATTATGCCGTGTAACCGCATAGGATCTATATTCGGATATAAAGCACAAAAAGTCACAATTGTTGGCTGTTATGTTCCTTTTGCAGCGATTTGTTTATAGTCTGTAACAATCGTTCATCGGTCATCTCCTCAGATAGAGCCATCACTCTGCTTTAGAAGGGCCCTTAATAAATGTGGCAGCAGTTTGGAGGCAGACACGGAACTACTGTTTGGGAGCATAAAAGCACATTATTAGTGCTTGATGCTGGCTAGTTTCAAGCTTTGGTAACTCCTAGGTAAATTTTTGGTATGTTGAGAACTGAGCCAGATTCTTTCGAAACAGTTTCACTTTGAGATTTATATCTTCTAGTTAAACAATTGTAAGAGTTTGGTGTTCTATTTAAGCTTGTCCGCAGCTCCCTTTTGTTCTTATGGCATGTCTGCTGCTTTTTGAAATAGAAATGATGAATCTGTTCACTTATCTTATGTGTGTGATAATAGCTGGCACTAAAAACGTTTGTCCAAAATACATTTTTTAATCATTTGTATGGACATTTGCATGTTAAATTAAAGATTTATATGACAATTTTATTTCAGACTAAATACAGAATAAAACATGGACAGAATTGTATGCTGTGAATGCTGATAAGCTATATAATCAGGATTTTTGGCATTGGAATTATAATGTGCTATAAAATTGTGCAGTGATCTGTTAGCAAATTTCGGAGTTGAAGAAATGTCTTTCCTGTAATTCATAAGAATTAGAGAATTAATAATAGTAACAGAAAACAATGTAGCCCACTGTGCTGTTGTGATCTTGCCAAGTGCTCAGACTTCTGTGGTTCACAACTGTTCATTATGGTTTGTGATGTTTTTTGTACCTTAAGGCCGTTGACTCAGGAGGAGATCGCCCAGAGAAGAGAACTGGCCAGACAGCGTCACGCCGAGAGACAAGCTGCCAATCAGAGTGCAGAAACCCCCGGGTCAGCTGATGCTGGAGGTACTTCAACCCCAGCAGTCCCAGCCATCGGTAGTATCACAGACAAAAACTGAATCTGTTTAATGATGTGTGTGTGTGTGTGTGTGACAGTGAATGAGTAAAAGAGGTGTGTTTAGCACAGGCTATATTTCTGTACAATGGTGTGAATATCAAACTATTATGGTATGTTAATTTCTTTGACAGTACGTGGGGGCTTCTTTATTTGATTTTCAATTAAAGAGGACCTACCAGTATTATGCCCTTTTACAAATTCTTGATTTTGTTTTTGGGGTTTACTAGAATAGGTTTTCATGCTTTAATGTGAAAAAAAACATTATTTTTTCACATTATTTCCATAATTGCAGCACCTCTATTCTCAGTCTGTCAGTACCTCTCTGTTTAGTTCTGGTCTCTATGAAGCCCCTCTGTCCGGAAAGCGCAATGTGCTCTGATCGGCTGATTGTTCGGCTGGACCAGTGTGTTGTGATTGGTCAACTGCTTTGAGTGTGTTTGGGAAATGTAATGAATGACATTACCATAATAGCAAGTTTCAATACACTACTAACACAACTCATCCAGGCCTCTGCCCTTTTTTTTCTCAATATGTCTTAATTAATTCAATGAGGAATATTGTGATGTGTTCATTCCTGGAAGAAAACTCAAGACTACAATGGAGGCGTTTCAGGGAGTAGAGTTACAAAACACAAAGTCATTCCAAAGTCATTCCTCTTTGTGTTTTGTAACTTTGAGACCTGTTTCTAGTTCAAACAGCAACATTGCACACTAAAAAAAGTTGAAAATAAAGGCATAATAGATCCTGTTTAAAATCTTTTATATTTACTCTGAAGTATTCTTCAACTTTATTTTGTATGTTTGTGTGTTCTGCAGATGCTCTGTGTGCGCAGACAGAAGCTCTTTTGGTCAAAACTGCAGTGGAAGAGGAAAACAAAGAGCATTTTGTGGCCTTTGCACGAGTCTACAGTGGTGTCGTCAGAAAAGGCCAAAAAGTGTTTGTTCTCGGACCCAAATACGATCCATCACTGGCGCTCAGAGTGGTGAGCAGCTGTTTGTCTGTCTTAATAACTGCAGACAGTTTCCTTATCCAAGATGTAATGCAATTCATAACATAATCATCACACAATTAATAATCCTTAACCCTGGTGAACTTGAACTCGGGTAAATGAACTGCCTCGTTCGGGTTCATTTCCAATTAATTTCCTCATGTTTGAAGCTGTCTGGAGCTAATTATTACATTATTACGAGAAACTATTATACGACTTATTGAGACATTCATTGAAGACTCTGAGATTAATTTGCATAAAGCTCCACCATCATCAGCCATTAGGAGCGTCGCCAAATTAGGAGCGGTAGCATCCACTGAAACTAAGGTGATTCAACTTTGTTTGGTTTGCACTTTGCACGGTTTAGTCAAAAATTGCAATGATATGTGTGTGTGTGTGTTTGTGTGTGTGTGTGTCTCTGTGTGTGTCTGTGTGTGTGTGTGTGTGTGTGTGTGTGTGTGTGTGTGTGTGTGTGTGTGTGTGTGTGTGTGTGTGTGTGTGTGTGTGTGTGTGTGTGTGTGTGTGTTTGTGTATGTATGTATGCATGTATGTGTATGTATGTATGCATGTATATATATATATATATATATATATATATATATATTATACTGTGTGTGTATATATATATACACACATACAGATAGATAGATAGATAGATAGATAGATAGATAGATAGATAGATAGATAGATAATATAAGCTAAAATAATTCACTGACAGCTCTTATTCAAACAGAGAGAGCTGACAGAGTTAGAAACTTCACAATATTACTAATTACAACACAATTTGTTAAAGGCAAAGCTAAATGTGATATTTATTATAGAGTTTATGTGAAAATAATAAGTGAAATTTCAAATTTTTTTGTTATATTTTTTAGCCTATTAAATGTAAAAAATGATGGCTTTCAATTATACTGTAATGTTGAAAGGCTATAATTACTAATTTCCATTTTTCAGAAAAATCCATTTGTTAGTACAATATATTATATAGTCCTGATGCTTATGTGGACACTTTGTTGATCATTTTCTCCTGTAGCTTCCTGAGGGTTGTTCAGTAGCTGATGCTTTACCCAGCGTCCCCCACATGGCCTGCTGTACCGTAGACAGCCTCTACCTGCTGATGGGCCGCGAGCTGGAAGAACTGGAGGAAGTTCCCTCAGGAAATGTTCTCGGTAGGTCGTCTGTTTTCCTCAGTGTTCCTCTTCACAGTTTTCAGATGGATTTGTTTTTAGTATTCGGCTTTTGGTTTATAGTACAGTTTCAGAGTGACTTTCACCTTCTCGAAGGCAAAATTCTATTTCTGGTTATATATTTGTTTGAGGTTTGCTTTTGGTTTATCAATCCGCTATCAATATGCGGGAGACTCCTGGAACTTCCGGGAGACTTGGGATATCTGTGAACGCATACCTCTTAGTCCAATCATCTTTGAAAACTCTATTTTCTTCGTCAACTTTTCTTTTCCTGGACAGTGGCATCCTCCACACCCATTCAAACGCTTACTGCGGTGAAGTGTTGCGTCGCGGTCGCGCCCGATTACAAGTCATACGCTCACTGGATGTCATGGCAACTAAATCACGGAGGAAAACTTTAAATATCTCGCCTTCGTTTTAATTTTTGACCATCTCAAAAAATACATAAAAAAATAAACAAATGATTTTAACATGCGTTTATCAAAATAGGAAATCCAGACTTTTAATCCCTTACACACAATTAGTGCTCTTGAAATACGAAATGGAGGCGGGTCCGGATTAAATTCCCTCCGGGTCCGGACTTTGAGAAGTACTGATATAGAGCATTCAAAATAAGTACCTTAAAAGGTTTCATTTTTGTCAAGATGCTGCCTTAGAAGTCAGTTGCCTACAGTGTGTAGACAGGAAGGCATCTCTACGTTTTGGAACAGAGCTTAAACGTGGCCCCATAAACAACCAGTGATGCACTCTATCAAGAGAAGAAAATTCGTCTGGAGGTAGTTTTGACCACCTGCGGCGCTACCATTGGGCCCGGGTGGGCCTGGGCCCACCCATTTTAGGTCCGGGCCCGCCCATTTTGACCCAGGCCTATAGTGAGTAGTGAGTGATTTTCATTCTAGCAGTTCATCCAATAAGCAGCCCGAGGAAAGCTTTGAGTGAAAGTTTCTCAACCAATCAGCGGATTCTACCCCATGTGTGGGTTAAGGGGGTCGCACACCGGACGAGAAGTGCACTTTAAAACACTTTAGTGTACACACACCGGCGGCGCCAAATTCGTCGTCTGTCTGCGGCGCCCAGCAACGGCTCAGGACCTTGTTCAAAATCCTGCTGCGCCACGGAGCGCCATTTGTTTTATATTAAATTTAAATGTATTTGTCTCAAATCGTCGTTAATGTATATACTGACTTCACCCTGTGCTGTAATATGCATTTAGTTTTATATTCATTTACAGAAATCAGCTGCTTGAATGAAAATTGCTGATGTTATCGGATTTTCAGCTGATATTCTCAATTCATTCAGTTAATGGACGCTCTGAGGTAAAGTGTGTCCAGACTGCAAAGTCAGCAACGATTGTATTTAATTGTACAGTACAATCATAACATAGTACAGACATTATCTAAATTCCATAATGTCCTTAAACATCACAGTATTGCTGGCCATAAACTGAGAAAGTGCGCATCCAGTGTGCGATACCTCGAGTTGTCCTAGACGCGACGCGGCACAGCGCTGCGCTTCTTGTCCAGTTGGTGACCCCCCAGGCTAACGTTACTGCACTGAGCTGAGGACAGCGACACAAGAGCCACACAGGTAGGCTACTGAGTCGCTGTCCTCAGTGCCACAGAAAAGCGCTGAAACGGAGATGAAGGGGAACACGTTTTTTTTTTTTTTGCTTATTTTAACTAGCCCATCCAGTTTTCTGGAGGCCCACCTACAATCAAATCCATGGCGCCGCTAGAGGTTTTGACTTATAGGAGTTTGTTGCCCTGGCAACATGGGTTTAATTGGGACATTTGGCAGATATTTTTCATCATCTCTGTTTCGTCTGTGTTTACAGTCACAAATGTTTCAACACCAAATATGCTTCAAAGTAGGACTAAATTATCCCGCAGGCTTTAGCTCAAAATACTGAAGTCCAAAATTATGACTTGGTTCAACAATTCCTGATTCCTCCCTCATTCTCATAAGTTTCCTCCAGCCTCAACAAACACAAAAGAATACAAACAGCTACGGCTTATTTCAAAATGCTATTGAACTCTTCACACAGGCAGCTTGTGTCATGTAGTCTTTAGACCACCTCCTAATGATGATTTTGTTTTGAGGTTAGCCCATGCCTCAGTTTTCATATTCACCTTCTTATTAGCTCGCTGATAAAAGATAATTACGTGTCTTAATAAAAATATAATTGCAATGCTTAGTAATCAGTTGAGTTACAGATAGCAGAACAAGTTGTGAATGGAAGAACTTATTATTTGTGTTAATATACAAATAATATGAATTCACATGTAAATAAATATAATTATTAATTGTATTTGAATAAATAAAAATCTAATTTGAATGAGTTTTCAAAGTCGATCATGATTGACTGATGTCGAGACATTTGTAGAAAAACTGTTTATTTGTTTGTTTGTTTGTTTGTTTGTTTGTTTGTTTGTTTGTTTGGAATTGCTCTTTTTTATTTATTCATATTTCACCAATAGGTGAACTGGGTAAAAACAAAACAAAAACAAAACAGTATTCCTATAAAATGCTGATGAATTCTTATCACAATATTTTTTGAACAACATGAAAATCTTGTTTATAAAAACAATAAATACATGTTTTATGTTTTTTTCACAAAAATATGCACTCACCAATCAGTTTATAAGATACACCTGTTCAACTGCTCGTTAACTTGAATATCTAATCAGCCAATCACATGTCAGCAACTCAATGCATTTAGGCATTCAGAGGATCATTATCTGAAGTTCAAACTGAGCATCAGAATGGGGAAAAAAAGCTGATTCAAGTGACTTTAAATGTGTCTTTTTTGTTGATGCCAGACTGGCTGGTCTGAATATTTTAAAAGCTGCTGATCTACTGTGATTTTCACGGACAGACATCTCTAGGGTTTACACCAGATGGACAGAAAAGAAAAAAAATATTCAGAGATTGGTCATAAAAGAAAGAAAAATTCCAGTGAGCGGCAGTTCTGTAGGCGAAAATGCCTTGCCAGAGGTCAGAGGAGAATGACCAGACTGATTCAAGCTGATAAAAAGGTAACAGTAACACAAATAACCACTCGTTACAATCAGAGTTCTGCAGAAGAGCATCTCTGAACGCACAACACGTTGAAGATTGAAGCAGATGAGCTACAGCAGCAGAAGAACACACCGGTGCCACTCCTGTCAGCTGAGAACAGCAAACTGAGACTACAATTCACACGGGCTCACCAAAATTGGGCAATATAAGATTTAATAAATGTTGCCTGGTCTGATGAGTCTCGATTTCTGCTGCAACATTGAGATAGTAGAGTCAGAATTTGCCTTAAACAACATGAAAGTATGGATCTGTCCTGCCTTGTATGAACCGTTCAGGCTGGTGGTGGTGCACTGTGGGATATATTTTCTTGAAACACTTTGGGCCCCTTAGTACCAAATGAGTATTATTGCTGACCATTGTCCATCCCTTTATGACCACAGTGTATCAATCGTATGATGGCTACTTCCAGCAGGATAACGCACTGTCACAAAGTTCAAATCATCTCAAACTGGTTTCTTCAACATGACAATGAGTTCACTTTACTCAATTGCCCTTGGTCACCAGATCTCAATCCAATAGAGCACCTTTAGGATGTGCTGGAACGGGAGATTCACATCATTGATGTGTAGCCAACAAATCTGCAGCAAATCTGATGCTGTCATGATAATATGGAACACAATCTTTTGAGGAATGTTTCCAGCACCTTGTTAAACTATGCCACGGAAAATTAAGGCAGTTCTGAAGGCAAAAGTGGGTCAACACGGTACTAGCAAGGTGTATTTAATAAAGTGGCTGGTTAGTGTATATATGAAGATAATTATAGAATTATATCTATGCAAAATTGGTTGCACGTGTGAGTAGTGGAATTTATATAAAAAGGTAATGTGGTGTCTTATGTTATGCTCTGAACACTATAATGATTTGAAGGGTGGGGGGGATGTGTGTCTGTGTAGGATAACAGGAGGTTAAAGTCTGTTATTCTCATATCAGCAAGCTTTCAGGCTTTTCTAATACTTCACTAGCCATCGGTTCACAAACATTCCTAAACAACAGAGTCAGGCTGCAACGTACGATGGATTGCATTTATAATCTGCTGGGGTCTTCACCTCAGTGGTAAAGAGGCGCTCTGGCTCGTCATCTAACACTAGAAGGTCTGTGTGATTCTCATCCAGGACTCCCATAGTTCTGAGTTAGCGTCCAGATAGAAGCAGGAGCAATTAAATCTAATTTATGATTCCCAGCGTTCTTCACGTCATAGATGTATGTGTGTTGTTAATGCGCTGATGAGTCTACATTTCCATTTCTCATTTCTCATTCCTCACTCCAAAACCTCAGTCACCCCTTTAATGCACATTTGATTTTTTTCCCTTGTCATAATAATGCATCATTACTTTAGATCATTGGATTGATACATTAACGATTAGGTTGTTAATTATTTATATTAGAACTAGGCAGTGTGATGATCTAAATTTAATGTTACAGTATGAGTAATTCTATGTCGTAATATAGTAATGTTGTGTATTACAATATAGTTGCTATAGTTGCAATATAATATGCAGGAAATATTTGTATAATTAATAACCATTAAATGATCATTGGTAAATTTCTGCTGCTACACAGAATATACTATCTCACCAACCAGCCGTGTTTCATATAATTTCTTAGTTATTAATGAATTCGGGTGCAGATTGTTTTTTTTTAAAAGCACTTCCACTTCCGTTATTTGAGCTGTAAAGTTGTTTAAATTGTCATTGTAACGTTGGAATTTCTTAATTGGCTGATGATATTCTGGTTATGCAATGACATTCTGAGGGTGGATTTATTTCCTAGTATGCTCTAGTATCATACAGAGTTTACCAGCTTGACTTGGTTTTGATAGAAGTTGAAATATTGGATATAACTAATCTTATCACTCTTATCACACAGGCCTGTTTTTACACAGCTCTGCACCCATATTAGCAGGTGGCATAATTCACTGCACATGTAACATTGAAAGTATAGCCTTTGAATTCACTATAAACCTATTTATCACAGTCTTTTGCAATTTTGACTTTTATGAAGCAAAATAAAATAATGGATTGAACTACTCACTAGTAGTTTGATGGGGGAAAAGTGATGAGTTTGATTCATGTTCCACATAGTGACAGAAAATATTCAGCTAATCCTACTGAATCCAGTCGACATATGAAGTTTAATCGTTGCACTTTGGTGTTTGGGCTCAGTGTAAATTAATTATCAGTTAACCCATTCCTGATGACCATTTTATATTATTATTTTTTTATTTTTTACATTATACTATTTCATGTCAATTTTTAGGGAAATAGTCAATATAGTAACCTAGATCTCACATAATTTTCTGCAAAGAACAGCATATTTTGTAATATTTAAATAATTGTAAAATGCATAGACAGAGTGTTTTCTTGAAGTGCTTTTTTCTAGTTTTGGTCATATGCAGTCTTATTTTATGTTTGTCATCTAAATGGCTGAACATCTTGTAGATATTTGTTTCGGGTAATTCAGGGTTTGTTATTCAAGACTTAAACTTCACAAGCATATTTACTAGAACACATTGTGCTTGTAAACTGGTAACACTTGTATTAAGTTTTATGGGTAGTCATAGATTATTCATGTTTGAAGCTTTTATTGCCATGAAAGCTTATAATTATAAAATGTATCAAATGCCTAGCTTGCATTCTCAGTTTTGATTTAGCATCTTCAATAGCATTTTAAGTGTTTAGTTGCATGACAAAGCCTTCAAATTGCTCGAGTCTCTCCGCAGTTTGTGCAGCAGTACATTGACCAACAGTCCAGTCCTTGTTTATTTTATGAGATTTTAATAAATTATGAAGGAGGGGTGCATTAATGTATCGACATGTTCGTCTAATGCTAGCTCAAAAGGGGAGCGCAGGCACTTGTCAATAAAACACTACGCCTTTGAGTGGACATTACTGAACACTTTTTCATAATTCAGTTTGAGCATCAGGCCCACGAACAGCCCTAACCAGATTTGAATGGTCTTTAGTGAGCTCTTGCATGTCACACACATGGGTGGAGAATCAATGATAATGCATGCTTTTATAATGAAGATGGCAGGAAGGTCAGGTCAGGAAACAGCAAGTCTCTGTGGAGGCCTGCTCTCTAATAGTCGACTAAACGTTAGTCGAAAAGAAGAGACTTAGTTGACAACTTTAATTAGTCAGTTGGTTGCAGAAAAAATAAACTCCACAGGAAGTGGTGCAGTCACGCAGTCCGTATTGGACAGATTGTCGAATATCTATCTATCTATCCATCTATCCATCTATCCATCTATCTATCTATCTATCTATCTCTATCTATCTGTATCTATCTATCTACAGTAAATCTATCTATTTATCTACAGTGTTTCTATCAATCTATCTATCGTGTATATCATCTACAGTGTGTATATCTATACACGATAGATACACGATAGATAGATAGTTGTGTATCTATCTATATTGTATCTATCTACAGTGTGTCTATCTATCTACAGTGTGTTTATCTATCTATCTACTATCTTCTATCTATCTATCGTGCATCTATCTATGTATCGTGCATCTATCTATCTATTGTGCATCTATCTATCTAGTCATTAAGTACACTGTCTTGTACCCTTTGTCGTTTTATCTGACTTTTTGCTTGAAATCAAAGTTTGTAGTGTTGCTACTCACCTCGTAGCTGTTTGGCTTGGTTCATGGCTTATAACTCTTTAACAAACTTTTTTTACATTTCTTATGGGAAAAATGAATGGAAAATTTAGTCCCGGAACCAACACCGCTGACAGGGGTGTGAAGACGATCTGCATCGAAAACACTTGGTTATTAATTCATTATTATTATGTTCAGACAGTCTCCTTTCTTACTTTTTTCAGACACATTCATAATCATTACTTTTGCCTGCAAGCAATGTGTGTGCTTGAGTGCTTCATTTATATTTTAAAGGCTCATTTTTATGCTTTATTATTAATGTTGAACTAAGTTAGAAATCGTACATTTAATATTCTTCCTCAGCTCAAACCATTTTCAAATGACAGTATATATTTAAGTAATTAAATTGATATCATAAACGTTTGAGAGTCAACTAATGGCTGAATGAAGGGCTGAAACTTTGTTTTACTAGCCCTCTTTACGATGATTTGCTTGTGTTCTCTAGTTGTAGGTCACTTTGGATAAAAGCATCTGCTAAATGAATAAATGTAATTGTAAAATTAATGACTACTAGTCGACTAGGAAAATCTTTAGTCTGCAGCCCTGTGACATGTGTTAGCCATCATTTCATTGTTTTATAGTGTAAACTCCACGGTCAGTGACTGCAGCTTTGAGGGGATGTTGATTGTAGATAAGTCTGTATTCCAGCTTGATTGGGCTCGTTTTGCAGCGAGGTGTGGAGGAGTTCAAATGCGAGCACGGAAAAAAGAAAGCCTTTAGATATGGACGAAAGATTTGTCCTTAAACCACATGACAGGTTAAAAGCGTCGTGTGACCTGGCTCTCGGCTGACTGAACCCCCTAAAGACAAAACTCAAACCAGACACAGTCAAAAACAGGCCCACTCGACTTACCACATCACACGCACATGCTTAACACTACCATACCGCCCCAAAACAAAGCCAAGGAAGAAGAGCCAATAAAAAAAAATAGAGTGTAGACAGTGACAAATCATTTTTTTACTGATGTTTCCCTTTATGTGCTGAAACTCCACAGAAACAGGAAATGAAGAACTCAAGTGTGATAGATGTCACTGTTCCCCTCTCTTCACCAGGGTTATACACTGTAAACCTGAATAAGTTGGATAAAAACAAAAACAAAACAAATCGAGGTAACCAGTTTTTAAGTTAAGAAATTCAAGCAGAACTGGCAGATTTTAATTTTAATTACTCATAACTTGAAATATTTAAGTAAGCTAATTCATACATTTAACTTAAAGTTATCATGTAATCTTAACTTAAATATTTTTGGTAGTGAAAAGTTGTCTAGCTTTATTTGGCTAATTCAGTAAATGTTAACTTGCTAATTGGTAACACAATGCTGTATTTGTATTAGCATTACCATATCATAGCAATTTCTGAATGAGTACGGAAATATAGAACATTTAACATCTGTTCTCAAACCAAGTTCATACTCCACTCGTCACCATGATGCTAACAACCACCCCCCCTCCTCCCAAAAAAATCGAACATGACAGAAACTCTTCTAAATTAGCATAGCAAAACATTAAACGCTACTAAATATCCCATTAACCTTGCACACACACACAAAAAGATGATATAAAACTTTAGCATTTACTCTCCCTTTTGAGTGTCATGGAAAGACATGCTGGGAAATAGAAATCTGAGTTGAATTTTTATATGAATTCATTCTGAAAATGTTATGCAGTTATAAGAAGTTACATTCTTTATATTTCGTTATATTCTTTCTATTTCGTTATATTCTTTATATTTACTTATATACTTTATATTTCATTATATTCTTTATATTTTGTTATATTCTTTCTATTTCGTTATATTCTTTATATTTCGTTATATTCTTTATATTTCATTATATTCTTTATATTTTGTTATTTTCTTTATATGTCGTTATATTCTTTATATTTTAATTATGCTTCCCTAAATTCAGATTTGAATTACAATTAGTTGTTAACTGATAGATTTTTTTTGAAGGCTAATCCGGAGCAGGGACCATCATACACATTTACAAAGTACATGTGTTTTTATTCAGGATGTACACTAGAAGATCTAACAACTGGATTCGCCAAATTGTGTGAGGTTTGTGGCATTGAATATTTAGATATTCAAAAACGTATTCAAAAACGTGTTAAAAAATGCATATTTGCTGAATGCCGATATGAAAAAGTATTATAACATTTGCCTTACAGTTGTTAAGACAGAACTGTTAAACAAAGACAGTAAACCAATGAAGATGGAGAATGGGAGCTCCTGTGCATCTGTGCTTCTCTGTGATGTCAAAATAAAAGTCCCGCTTCCAACTCTTATCGGCCAAACAGAAATGCTAAATAAACCATTCCAAATATTAGCCGATATATTCTGCAACCGAGCCCATGCGAAAACAAGGATAAATATCTGAAGGGCATTAAATGTGCTCTAAGCGATGTCACCCGTTTTTAGGCCAAAAAATGTTTTGTCACATACAGCAAACATCTCCTCACTATCCGCTAGCTGCCTGTCCCCTGAACACACTGTAAAAAAACGCAGTCTCTGCAGACACCCCAGTCTCCACAAACGGCAACAAAAACAAACTGGGCTAACCCGCACCACGAAACATAACAAACTGTTCCAACCAATAACCGATAAGAAGGATTTGGGGGTGGGGTTTGGGGGGTTAGTGCGCGGATGAGGAGGGAGGGAGGGTCTAGCTAGCCTCCGCGTTTTGTTTGACAATACTTTAAACGTCTACAAGAAGTGACGTCACCCGACATCGCTTAGAGCACCTTTAAATGTAGTCACGCAATACTGATGTTTTTAACATTAACAATTTAAGAACAAAGTATAATTTGCACGATTTGAATGATATGATAAGCGATCGTTAGATTTAATCAGCATGATTTACTGCAATGCTTTTTTTTCCCTTAGTTGTGTAAGGCCGTCTAACTCGATCCAATGGCGGTATTCGAATTAGCGGTGAAGGTCTTTGCGTGTTACTGTCTTTTCTCGCGGCAAAATATTTTTGGTTAAATGCAATAGATTTTCTCATTCTCTATTTTCTCGTTATTTCATCTGACTCCATAAATGAAAAGGCTTTAATGATATCTGTGCATCATTAAATGTGAGCGAATGTTTTACTATTCTTTTAAACTCTTGAATGCAAATAATGTCAAAGTCAATTAGAATAATCCAATGGCACAATTTAATATGTCAGGTAAATGTATCATTATAATTTCATAATCAATTCAAGGATAATCAATGCAAAACATCAAATGCTCTAGAACAAAGAGGAAAAAGTTTACCCGACAAGAAATGCGTGAGGCTGAGAGTCTCGCAACTCTCAGCCTCACGGGCCGATCTCAGATATAGAAAAGGCCCTGAGCTCTCGCTGCGTTGCATTATATACCCAGACCTCATTTCAAATCTAAACATCATTCGCAGTGGAAATTTACCTGTAAGTCACCATTTGCTAGCAGTGGAAAATTAGCATTCAGTCAAATGGTCGAAGGTGTTAACTCAAAGACACACCCTCCAGTGTGGAAGATATTTCTAAACTTCCTAAAAACTTTATTATCTTTTGGGTTTACTTCTTTGGGAATGAGACATTTGTACCAGTCGTACCGAGACATTTCAAATAATACCAAATATGTATAAAACTAGATGATAATCATTCACATTAAACCATTTAGATTCTTTTGTGAGTTTGGGAGATCTCTGCCAGGATGAAGAATGGGGGAGAGAAATGTAGATTAGGATGAGGGAGGTGAGATCTTCGTCTCAATAGTGCATGAGGGGGAGGTCAAATGTTAATTTCCTTTGTTTTCTCAGAGAGTGCCCCTCTCTTAAAGTCCTTCAAGTTTTTCCAGTCGTACAGTTGTTCAGAACAAAAGTGGATGATGCTACTTACTTGTTCAGATGACATTTTCTGGTGAAAATTCTTATGTTGGTCATACTTCCAAAAAGTAGAATCTGTGATTCCGAATGCAATATCCACACCGGGGCGGTGACTGACAACCGCACGTTCTCCCTAAAAACATTGGATTCGTCCACGCTGTGCCGTGCCGAGGCACAACCCACGTAAAGTTGATAATTCCCCAAATAACTGCAATTGCAGATTTCGAACAGAGATGGCGACAAAGAGGAAAACTATGGACTGCAGCTTTAAATTCTCTGTTTTGGTCAACCCTGATTGGCAGTGTTTACTTTGCAAATATTACTGTGACAATGGTCTACTCTAAACCTTCCCTTTATCTCTCTCTACTTTGCTTACTGGAACTTTGCTGCAGTATTAGTCTTAAATGTTGATTTCATTTCAGCCATTGAGTACTTCTCTAGTTAAATGGTTTCGTATTTAATGTAATTGTAACTCCGGATGACTATAGTATGCGTTACCTGTGTCTCAGAGAAGATATGCTCTAAGTTTGTGTTGTATTTCACAGATAGACCAAGTCAGAGTCTCATTTTAAGAAGCATCCTGTCACCTCTCTCATCAGGAATACAAGCACAATGATTCTCATTTATATAAAATGACGTTATTCATTCCTGTGGCCTTTCCCCCTGGTCTAGTTCATAATGGCACACACATGCAGCAGACCTTGTCTAGTGAACCATCATTTCCCACTTCAAAGCCACCCGCCTGCCTTTGTTCCTTCTCAAACAGGAAATCCAATTATTAAATCCTCATAAAATATGTGAAAGTGCCCCCCCCCCCCACACACACACACACAAACCTTAAACGATTTCAATGTTATTAATGATCAAGTGTAGTAACCTAAAGAGCAGAATTGAATTTCTGTAATGGAGATGAAGTCATTAATTATGGAGCGATCTCACTCTCGCTGACTCTCACATTTATTTTTTGCTTTCTTGAGAAGCTCTTTGTGATATTTGATATTTGAATGGGATTTAACAGATGCCTGTGGTTGTTTTATCATTTATCATTTCATTCCATTCCTTTGTATGAAGAGTTTGATTTGGCACGACATGTTTGGCTAAGATCTTTTTGGTTTGGAAATATTTTCAAATTTCTGCTTATTTCTTTCTTTCTTTTGTGTGTGTGGTTTAATGTTTCCTGGATTCCAGTTGGATAAAAATATTTATTTCATTATGTCCTGTTGTGTCGCATACTATACTACATTTAAAATTATTTTAGAATTTATTTTCAAGCAGTTTTTCAGACATTAATAATATTTAGTTTTATTTTATTTTGTTATTAGTAAAGGAACCAAAAAGGTGCGAAAAACAGTAGCCAGTCACAGGTCCTAAGATAAATAGTTTTCTTTAATAATGATTTGTATGTAATATTTTATATTGATAAAACAGAAATCACCCTTGGATTACTTTTGCATCAACTATTGTCATTTATATTTTTTAGAGCTATTCCTTACACACGTGTTGTCTCTCCTGCTTGAAAAAGACTATCTAAAATTGTACTTATTATTTTATATGGAAATACGAAGATTCACAAATGTTCCTGCTCGGCATCTGAATGATCCATGTGTCGTTTTGTTTAATGCTTCATTCAGTGCAGTCTGTTATGATTGATGGGATGCTAGTTTTAATAATCAGCCATGTATTCACAATTTGTCAGTTAGGACCTTGAGTGTGGGTTAGATCTTTATAAGCCTGACCTGAGTCTCAATAAACTTTGAAACTCAACCAGAACTGTTCAAATATTGTACAAATATTTCTTAAAAAGGATAGGTCTGTTTCTAGTAGTTTTGGGGAATGGAGATCGCTGAACTGCAGGTTACTTGTTAGCCTGTGTTTTCAGATAATCCGCGCTCCTTTTCCAGATTGCAAAGATTAAGTAAAACACTGGCTAGAAAATGTGTTGTTTTAACATAAAAGCTCTGATTGGGGGATTTAAATTCTTGAAATCTGGCAAGTGTAACAAGTGACTTGTTAAAAACAGTCTGTTATGTTTTTTTTCCTTGATTTTCATCACAGTTATAGTTTAATGACGTCAGTGCCGTTTCGTCATTGTCTCGTCTTAGTCATGGAAAAAAAAGGTCGTCAACGAACATTTTTCGTCATAGATTTTGTTAACGAAATTAACACTAGACCCTATCTCTATGATATCCTGGCCTCTATATATGGTTCAGGTCCATCCTTCCATGCAGTTCAGGTTTTGACTGTTTTATCATCTGCTTGGTGAAAATGTCTTGCCACTTAAAAAAGTATTTTCACAAACATGATTTGAGGTATCATTGTTCATACTTAATTTTTGTGGTTTGTTAGAATCCCAAACCCTACAAATGAGAAATAATAATACTAATGATTGCCTTTTGTATTTTTTTTTTTGTTGCTACTTTTTTATTTTAAATTACTGCTGTGCATTACTATGATTTTACTAGAATAACGGGGTTAGCAACATCTCTTTACTATGGTAAAATCACTGTAATGCACTGCTTATTGCTTTAATATGTACCAGAACAGTGGAAGAAGCAAAGTATTGGGAATAAAAGTGAACAACTAATGAACAACCTTAAAACAGTCCCATGGTCCACGGCACTTTGAAATTCACCCACCACAGGGATGGACTCTTCAGCAAAGAACCAATTCACATGTGAGATCAGAAGAGTAAGCAGATGTTTATTACAGGCCTGCGGTATGGGAATGATTGTCAGTGCAGCCCTCCAAACAGTTGCGTTGTTTGATGTGTGTACAGCGAGAGGGTTGCCTGGGTTTTTGGATCGCGAGTAGGCCACAATGTGAACCACCCGCCTCGCTCTCTGGTTTGGTTCTGGTCACGTCAGTTTGCTACACAGATGAGATTAATAATGCTGATTCATGGTGGTGAGCTTTGCAAAAACGTTTGTTTTACGGTATGGCTCGTGTGCGCACATGTTTACTCGTGTCTGGACAACAGAGCTCTGAGTAACAGGGATTGCGGCTTGATTTCCCCTCGGCAGGCTCCCTCGGTTATATACAAACTGCAATCAGGACGACCACAGATGTGGCACGTCAACGGGTGTTTCGATGACTGGGCAGATGTAGGCCGTTGACTTTGTTGATTGTAAAGCGTGCTGGTGGGCATTAGCAGTATGGGTGGGTTTAACAAACTAGACAGTTATTTATCTAGTTTTTTGTAGCTTTAATATTCTTAGCGGCATTACTTTAAAGGGGATGAACTGAAAGATGCAAATGTAGAGAGTCTCAAAGTAATGTATTTCAGAAATGTACATACAAATAACGCAGTTAGCTAACAATTTATTCATTTAAAAAACGTAATTTAAGGCAGAAACAATGAGCTCATTGAAGTAATGAATACATGTTAACAAAAATTTGATTGATACATATTGATATTGCTTTGGCAATTATTATTATTATTATGATTTTTAAATAATAGCTATTCATTGTCAAGTGAGAAATGCTGTAGACGTACATCAGCCCAAAACACACGTATTTGTTACACGAAATTACACGAAAATGTATTTGACCCTTTAGATCATACAACACTGCACAAATATTATGGCATTAATAATTATAATAAGATATACAATAAGAAGGTAATAAATAATAATAGGAATATTTTTTTAATTATTGTTATTTAATTGTTGTTGTATTTACTAGTATCCTTAATTTAATACTTATATTACATTTCATATCAAAATAATATTATAATATAATTTATAATATCTTCTCATCATCACCATCATTAGTAGTATAAAAAATGTTTCTGTATTATTGTTGTCGCTGTAATTATTGTTTTAATGTCATAATTATTTTTATAATAATTATAATAAATATACAATTACATTTTTATATTGTATTCAAAATGTAATACATTTATAGTATCAAATAATAATAATATGTATGTATTTATTTATTAAATATACTTTGTAAAATAATACTTTATTGTATTTGTTTATTGTAGTGGTCATAAAATTAGTCAATTTCTCCTCTAAAACCCCAATTTAATGCATAATCAGTCTATTTATTCTGAGGATTTTGATTAGGTTGTAGTTGTTTTTAAATATTTTTGTTGAGTATCTGTTTTTTGAACAGTTTAGCTTTCTAAGTCTTGCCTTTTTTAGTGTTTCACAGCATGAGTGTTGCATTTTTAAGATGCTGTCAACATAAAAATAGTTCAGCTTTATGAGACCCCTTTATTTTGATGTATACTGTTCTACTCAGTCCAGTTGTGTAAACACACGAACATGTCTTTTATAAATGTTCTTTTTAGGAAATACATCTGATTGACATGACCTCGAACCAGCATAAATAATACAAGGCAGGACTTTTTTTGCACATCCCAAGTGAGCAGTGGCAAGTTGATATGTTGTGTTTATATGTGTGCGTATGAGAGAGAAAGATTCACTGACTCATCACTCTGGTGTCCAATCAAGCATGACACACTTTTCCTATCATTCCCTCGTAAGCCCTTATGGAATCACACAGCCGTGAGACACACTCACCTAAACATTCCCTCCGCACTCTCCTCAAATTTATTGTCCATTTTTCACTTTTTTGTTTTTCATGTCCTCACCCACACACTCTAACCCCCCCCCCCCCTTTCTCCAGTATGACCTAGATTTTTAACGTTTCAAGGTCTCTCCAGGTTGTGTTGTTACCATCAACGGTTCTGTATTCGAAAATTTGTTTTTGGTTGGTGAAAAAAAAAAAAGCTGGTGATTTTTTTCCAGTTTTGCAGCTGCCCGTGAATTTAACGGATGGAATGTGTTTTCTCGGATCACCATAACCCTTGTTTTTCTGTTCTCAGCTCAAAATCTCTTTTCTCTGGAAGTTTGTCCTAAAAGCCATGGGGGAAAAAAAAACATTGTGATCTTTACACAACAATGGTGATTTACAGTATTGCACATCTCAATGAACATTGTCCCCAATGCTGCAGAAAAAGCAACCTACACTCTTAAAAATATATTTTTTTCTATGGTTCCCTTTAGAACCTTTAACATTCATGCAATCTTCCCATTCCATAAAAAGTTCTTTATAGTGGAAAAAATGTTCTTCACCTTTTTAGAACTTTTCCCTGAAAGGTTCTTTGGGGAACCAAAAATCTTCTTCCCTTTTGGAACCTTAATTTTTAAGAGAATTGTGCAGTGGGTCACTGGTGTGATCTGATGGGAAACATCTGAAAAAAATACTGTATATATATATAAATATTTGTTTGTTTTTAAAAATATGTTTGTTACTTTTGTGCACTTAAAAAACATTGTCCTGTATTATCTTCCAAAAAAATCTGGGTCATGAAGCAAGACCAGACGACGTTCGTTCAGACGATGCTCTTGTTCTGGTCGTCTGAAGGTCTTTCTTTGTTCTCCTCGGTTCCTCTTGTACCTTCTCTCCTCTCTGCTTGTTCCAATAGATGGCGTAAAAGAGACAAACTGCCTGACTAGACTGTCTGACCCCCCCCCCCCCCCTCCCTATATCCTGTCAGATAAAGGGCTCACGGTGGAAGAGCTGAAAAAAGCTCCTGAAATATATCTTCCCTTGTGTCTAGGGACGTTCTACAGATACCCTGATCCCAACAAACTTGTCCGATATGAACGTTTAATTAATGGGATGACAATGATCTTAATGGTTGAGTCTCATGAAACCTGTCAGGAACATATCTGGGGTCATATTTCACTTCAGAATTAAAAAAATTCATAATGAAAATGAAACTTTTATTTAGGACCATAACTTTTTTTTTGCATTGCATTTATTTGTATTCAAATGCATTATTGTAATGTGAATATAGTGTAGTTTGATTTTTCACATTATAAATAATCGTTATGATATTATATATAATCATTCTTTTTTTTGCATTACAGAATGAAATTTGGAGGAGAAGGACACTTATTGATCATTGCTTTGAAAATAATGTCACAGTGAACAAATCGTAATGGTCCTAACAAAGCAAAAATATAAACAAAGTCAATTTGGGTGAAATATGACGTTGACACTATATTTTTACGATTCGCTCTATAATAGATTGTTTATCATATAAGAGAAAATCAACCAAAACATCTTGAGAAACACATGCGTCTTATATAAAGGAAAACTGTTGCATCAGTTACACACAGTTCACCTGAGATGCATGAGAATGTCTGGAGTCATGTCGGCTTTGCAGTCCAGTATGTTTGGCAGTTTTTTTTATGAGGATGTCATGAGGATAGAGAGCGAGTGACAGAGAGAGAAGGTTCTGGAAGCTGCACACGCCTCACAGATGTGAATGCCATTAACTGGGCTGAATTGCTGAGTGTGGTGTTTTCAATCTTCACTTCACCACATGTCTTACAATGCTGGGCCTTGACCAGTTCTCACACACACACACACACACACACACACGCAGACACAGAGGCATACAATGTTCCAGTGGCTGCACAAACAAACAATATCTTATTGTTCAGAACATACATTTGGTCCTGAAACCTTATTGAAGAGCCTTTTACAATGTAATGACTCAACCAAACCAAAAGAAATGCCAAACCAAAGATATATTTGCTAACATAAATTAATAAAGATTTAAGATTGATTGTTAAATATGGTATTTATCTTTAAACATGTATTTTTAAGCTTTAAGCAGGATTCTGGAAAACCTGAAAATATCAGGGAATTTTAAATTAATAAATCAATCTGTAGGGGTTTTTTTTTTTACATTACTATCCAGTAATCACAAACGACTGCAAAAGACTTGAAAAATGCATTGGTCAGAAGGTGTTGGAACCCTGTTTAAGGTTTGTTTTAAGTTCCTTTTCCCCAGTTGGATCTTTAAAGAGCTCTCTTTCAGCCATTATGAAGAGACATTTTACTTAATATCCGTACAGATCACTGACTTAATATCCGTAAAAGTCACTGGAAAAAACAGGAAACAACACATATTCAGACACGCGCACACACTTATTGTGGTTGTGACATCTACGCCCCTTGCTATTATTTGTGTTTGTGTGTGCTGCTGGATTTGACAAGCACATTGTGTTGATGGTTTATTGGATTAGGTTGTGTCGCGCTACTTCTATTATTTATTACTAAATGTTTCATGTTAATTTTGTAATTGCATTCATATTTTACATTACAAACATTTAATTATTGCTACTGAGGATTTTGTATCATTGAACTTGTGTGGTATTATAGACTAGCTTTTCTTATAACTAGACCCAAAGGGATTCTGCAAACTTTTAAAGGGAATACAATATATATATATATATATATATATATATATATATATATATATATATATATATATATATATATATATATTAAATCAATACGAGTCAAAATATGATGAAGTCTTGATTTTGTTACTAGAACAGGTTTTCATGCTTCATAACACCTTATTTTTCACATATTTTACATTGTTGTAGCACCTCTCTTCCCAGTCTGTCAGTAAAGCTTTGTTTAGCTCCGGTCTCTATGTGTTTAGGAAAGTGTGTTTAGGAAATGTCCCTTACCATAACCGTGAGTTTCAACATACTTCTAACGCAACTCAATCAGGCTTCACCCCTTTATTTGCATATGTCTTGGGTGGGAAATATTTCAAAGGAATACTGTGACATGTACATTCCTGGAAGAAAACTCAAGACTACAATGGAGGCGTTTCAGGGAGTTCAGAAACAGTGCTTACTGATATTGAGAATAACTCCCTTTGGAATGACTTTGTGCTTTGTAACTTGAAAATAAAATGTATAATTACCAAATATGGGCTGATACTGACTTTACAGTATATGTCAGGATTTGATTGGCCAAATATTTATGTTTACATTGTCCTCACCAGACAGAGGATTTTGATTAGTTACAGATCACTGTATTTCTGTGATGTAGTTAATATTTTAACAGACATGATTGACTTCATATGTTCTGCTACTTGCCAGTGCAACATTTTCCAAGTGCATCAAGGCAATTTGACTGCTTTTCTTCTGTTGTGAGAAAGCAAGCGATCTTAGTGCCAAGAGGCTTCTGGGAAACTCAGACCTTCTATTTATAACTCGAAACCTGAACAATTTGGAGTCATAAAATCATTCATCAAGAAAGATGTCCTTGCTCTATGTCTCACTAGCACTTGGGTAAACAGCTTTCAATTGCTGGTCATGAGGTGTGTGAAATTCAGAGGTCATTTGCTGTTCAGTTCATCCATGTTCAAATTAGTGTTTTAGCCGTTAATTAGCCAGTCGACACCAGATTTTTATTACTTGTGTCTTGTTTGCCTCTGTTCCTCTCAGTTGCTCTAGAGCTCATGGCCTCTTAATGATTTTTCCGGATGATACTGCGAACATTCAGTGGAAAAATGTTTGAAATTAGTGAGATGATCACCAACATACTTTAACTCATTGCATCTTGAGAGGACAAAAATACACCTAAAGACAAAATGCAGAGCTATTTAGAGTGTTTCAGTAATTATACCAACACCTAAAAAAAGTGCCAATGTACTTAAATTGCAAACAAAATTAACAAAAACTTTATTTATCTATACAGTATGTCTGTTTACGTATTCCATTTTTTTGTTTGAAAGAAGTCTCTTTCGCTTACCAAGGCTGCATTTATTTGATTAAAAATACAGTAAAAACAGTTATATTATGAAATATTATTGCAATTTAAAATAGCTATATTCTATGTGAATATATTTTAAAATGTAATTTATTCCTGTGATGGCAAAGCTGAATTTTCAGCAGCAGCAGTCTTCAGTGTCACATGATCCTTCAGAAATCATTCTAATATGCTGATTTGCTGCTCTAGAAACATTTATTATTACAAATGTTGAAAACATTTGGATTCTTTGATGAATAACTGCATCTTTTGTAATATTGCCTTATAAAAATAATCATGGCTAAGTTGTAGGGGTAATGCACACAATGAAATGCTCAGTTGATCTGTAATGGCTACTCGACCTCTATGTTTATTTTGTCCTTGTTCGTTACAGGCGGTTCATGCCCGCGTGACCGTCCACAGTTGCCTGGTGCTCTTCTAAGCTCCCATTGTCTGGTTGACTGAGCACCGCTAGACTAATTACAGGTTATCTTTCTGTCTCTGGCTGAAGACATCAGTAACAAACTCTGATAGCGTCTAATTGGCTTATTAGAAACTGCATCGTCAGTCAAAACCAGATGCCAATGCCTGAAAGAACAAATGCAAGTCAACATTTTTGCTGAGCGTGATCTCAACAACTAAGAACACTTATGAATGCCATACGGTTCATGGATGCACACTTAAATTATGAAGGAAATAACTTCACACACTGGCAAAATTATAGTAATTTACGTCGTTTGAGCTCTCAATTTGTCAGTAATGGTGGCTTTGTTGTGAGAGTCTGAAGGAAGCTAAAGTTAGCCCTTTTGTTTGGCGTGCGTGCAGAAGTAGACAGGATCATGGCTCAGAAACATGGTGTGGTGGCTAATAAGTGTTGCAATTCCTCTGGGTTTCCCATAATAGCTGGAGGTTTTAATAGGCCAGAGTGCAGCTGCGACACACGGCTCTGTTTTCTCAAGCCAGAATGGCTTTCTAGGAGCTGTGCCAGCTTACAGGGGGCAGCGTGGACTCAGACTCAGAGTCAGTGCCAGCGCTAGGAACCTGTCTGTTACACTTTCATTGTTTCTCTCTCTACAGTTGAATTAAGCTGGTTCAAGCGTTTTTTTCTTCAGCCTGAGGGTCAAATGGCGAGAAACTGACACATCCTGTTATGGAGTAATCATCTCTTTCTTTCTTTTCCCTGTCTCATCCATCTGTTTACCCCAGCCAGAATGGATGGATGGATGGGATAAAGAAAGAAAGAGGTGATTGTTCCATAGCAGGATGTGTCCAAAAATCTTTTATCTTTCCTTTCCCCTATCCATCATCCTTCTTCCTTCCTTCCTTCCATCCTTCTCGTTCTTTCTTTTTTTTCTCCATCCATCCTTTGTTTCTTCCTTTTCTTTCATCATCCATCCATCTGTTTGTCTATCTATCTATCTATCTATCTATCTATCTATCTATCTATCTATCTATCTGTCCATATTCCTTTTTCCCATCCACCCACCCACCCATCCATTCTTTTATCTTCTATCCATCCATCATTATTTTATTTTTTCATCATCCATCCCTTTCTTCCATCCATCTCATTATTTCTCCTTTTCCATCATTTTTCTTCCATCTATCCATCCTTAAATCTTTTATTTTGCTTCTTTCTCTCTATTTTTTCCTCTTAATTTCCTCCCACATTTGTGTACTTGAGGCTCTATCATTACACTACCTCAAGTCTCAAATATGTGCACTGGCTGTATATTTATAAATCCAGAGAGCAGCAGGAATCAGGACATTGTTTGTTTCAATCATTTTTCACGTCTCGTGTTGATGAAGGTTTCATTACAGCCTGTCATGTCGTCAGTTTACTGGTGAAACT
Source organism: Siphateles boraxobius (assembly GCF_051911475.1). NCBI lineage: Eukaryota > Metazoa > Chordata > Actinopteri > Cypriniformes > Leuciscidae > Siphateles > Siphateles boraxobius. The sequence goes on from NW_027508734.1 coordinate 13,434,253, forward strand.
TTATAACAGCATCAGCTACCTGTTTACTGATCTTGTTTTCAGATGGTGACAGAACTCGAGTATTTTGAAAACCATTACATAACTTTTTAACCTTTATTTTATGAGTGTACATTTATTTGTTTTAGTAGCAATAGTAGCACTGTTATCTTTTGGCAGTATTTTTTTTAAATACACTACCGTTCAAAGGTTTGGAGTTAATGTCTTTGAAAGAAGTCTCTTTGCTGTCACTTTTGGTCATTTAATATGACGTAGCTGAATAAAAATATTAATTTCTTTTTTTTTTTTTTTATAAAGAAATGTTACTGACCCCAAACTTTTGAATGATATTGTATATTACATTTTTTTTTTTTTTTTGAGCATGAATGAATGAATTTCAGAGAAGCAGTCCTGATTCAAGATCAAGTCTCATCCTGTCCATCTGATCTTAAGATGGCAGAATTGCTTTAAAAGCAACATTGATCCAGATCAATCTAAAAGGGGGTTAAGATGGCGTTTCAATCGTGCATGTGTTGGGCAATTGGATTAGTGTTAGTTTAGTATTATTTGCCTGATCTTGACCGTAAAGCAACATCAAGAAGTTTCATCATCTTGGTTTCATTTCACGATATACAACTAATAATTTATAGTTAATCCCACAATAACACCAAAACCCTCTCCTCTTCTGTCACATCATCCCAGGAGCGTCATTCCATCCGTCTTTCTGTGTAAAAAAATGATGGTTAGCAGAAATCGGAGTCTTCAAAGACAGGCAATGGAGACGACTAGCTCAGCAGAGACTGTCGCGGTCGCCCCCTTATTGCTTTGTGGATTAGCCTGTCTTTCTGCGATTGTTCACAAATCTTCCTTCTCTTAATCTGCTGGTTTCGTTTTAAACCGTCGGCCGCTGTGAAATCAGGACGGTTCCTTAAGTTCATGTTTCTGCGGGTCTTTGAAAGACACAGATGGTGTATTTAAAGCAGTACAGAGTGAGATTAAGTTATGAAATATGATTTTATTAGCAGCGTGGAGTTTCAGCCTTGGTTGTTAAATGGTAACCCCTAGACACTTGTAGTGGGATTTGGGTTATAAATAAGCTTAGATGTCTTTTAGACATGGAGGAATGTTTTTTAAAGTTTTTTTTTTTATTATTATTGGTAGAAAGAACGTTCAAAATTCAGAAATGAATTTTGTTGGTTGCTGGCTGTGTGTAAACAGATTACCTCAAGAGAACAATATGATGTTCTGGACCCTTGGATATATTGCTAGTTACTGAAACTAGGTAGTGTAAGCCTCAACATTTTGAAAGGTCCCTGATTTATAATGGTGAGCGCTTGTAAGGAAGCTTCAGACATGTGGAAGCAATTGAGAAAAGCAAACAACACTGGGAGATCTGAATGTGTGTTGAGATTGGCAGTGCCAGGGTACGTTCTGTTTGTTTAGTGCCCACTGGTTGCCATCTCTTCAGGCAATTAGCCCTCTGATCTCAGTATGACCATCCTTTTTTCCCTTGCCCATTACCAGATGCCATTCACTCACCAAAACTACCAAGAAACACATTTTGTCAATATTTTGTAATATCAAAACAATGTGCCACAATGAATTGGACTTCCCACTTATAAAAAGAGTGAGCGACATTTTAGAAGAGGGCATTTGATTACTATTCAAAAGTTTAGGATTTTTTAAAAATGATTTTGAAATGCTTACCAAGGCGGCATTTATTTGATCAAAAATACCGTAAAAATTGTCACATTTGGTAATATTGTGAAATATTATTACAATGCAAATTAACTGTATTCTAGTTGAGTATATTTTAAAATGTAATTAATTCCTCTGATGGATACACAGTGAATTTTCAGAAGCCAGTGTTCAATGTCACATGATCCTTCAGAAATCATTCTAATATGCTGATTTGCTGCTCAAGAAACATTTCTTATTTCAACTGTTGAAAACATTTTTGCTGCTTTATATTTTTGTGTAAACTGATTTTTTTTTCAAATTGGATTAATTTGAAACCAAAAACATTTGTAACATTAAAGGGCAATTCCATGCAAAGGTCATCTTTACCATGAAAAAATAAAGTTTTAACCAAAAGAACAAAACCCTTTTTAAGTTGTCCATTTAGGTCTGTAATATACTGTATTAATGTGCTTTAACAAAAATGTTAAGAAAATTGCTTTGTTTATCCACCAGATATGAGGTGAGCAACAATGCTTAAATTACAGTTTCAACCAGCCATATTTCATGCTTTCAAAAAAAGGTATCAAAGACCCCCCTTTTTAAACTTTATTTTAACAGTAAGCATTTTGCAGAAAGATGGAGGCATGCCTGAGAAATAAATATACTCATTTGGTCATAACAGCACTGCCTGTTGAATTTATAAGGGCTATAATAAAGAGGTCTTCACGCTTCAGTGCACTGTCAAGTCCATAACGTTTTGAAGGTTTAGTTTATTTAATATAACAATTATAAATGCAAATAACTTGAAACTTTATTTACAAAGCTAAATTATGTTTATGCTTATTAGGATAGACAATTCATCTCACTACTTTGCTCTGAACAACCATAATAATGCGTTACGGACGTGACCGTTACGGACGCTTCATATTAAAACATGCATATGACTATTGTGATCTGTTTCAAGACAGAAATGATTTTGGCCACTTCATTTCAAGTTTTGTTTTGTAGAAAGACTTTATTTAAAGTGAATTTCGTTTTGTATAAATTGTATCTTAATTTTAAATCAAAGTTTCATCAATAGCATGGAGGTGCGATCACTAGCAACACGTAAACTTGAGCGCGTCTCATAACTGAACAGAAACTCGACGTATGCCTCTCAGAAATATAGCCTATCTATAGAAAGATTGCAAAGATCAAAACGAAAAGAAATAGGCAACTCTCTGATTGTGTAATCTGTATGTGCTTTTTCCACCACCACGTCCCTTTAGAGGCTCGGTACGATCACGCTGACAAAATAATAATAATAATAGGCTAATAATATTGCGTGTCAATTATTTTGTCAAATAATTTTTATACGAAATAAAATGTGATGATTTTGACTCGCGACTGTGCATTAAAATCCATAAACTGGCCGAAAACCGTGCGATCATTTAGACACAAAAAACGTAGGGGTTACATGATTGCTAGTGACTTACATCTACGGACAATAATGTCCATCGGTTCACCTGACTGTGGAGGAAACCTTTTGAACTCCTATATGACAAACATTAATTTTTAATGTATTTTAATTTTGACTGTCTTCCGTAATAGTCTCTGCTTTAATGTTCCGTCTATGTGTTTATAGTAGCCTATTGACGTCCAAGTCGAGAGGCGTCCTACAATTGCGCGAGGAACCTGATTGGTTTAGGTGCGAAACAGGCGCCCTCTAATTCGCTCGCGCTTCCTGTCATTCAGGCTCAGGTTTTGATAGCTCGAAGATAGCGTTATCTTAAAGCTAAACACCTACCACAACGACAGATGGATAAAATGGTAAGATGATACTAAAAACCAATACTTCAATACTTTTACATATTGAATTAGGATGTACAGTAAGATCCAAGCTAAAAAAAAAACTAATTCATAAATGGGGGGGGGGGGGGTCTTCAGAATCATTTCAGACAGTCTTCTTAATGTGAAAACACAGCCATTATGCGTCAACAAAAGTGCCATGATGGTTTGATTGTTGATTTTCCAAACAGATTCTATGTATTTCAGACGCGTCACATCCATAACAGGGTTTTTGTCACATCCATAACGTTGGTTTTTCCTCATAATACACTTCTTAAAAATATATATATTTTAAACATTTATATTTTATGTTCAGCTAAGACCCCTTCATCATGTGGATAGCAATATTTATACATTGGATTTAAAAGTTCACAGACTTTAAAGGAAATCGAACAGTATACCAAAAACTCTGTCATTTTCCGTCACATCCATAACGCATGCATATTTTCCTTTTTTGGGGGTGCTTAAATATATTTTAGAAAAACATATTTTGCCTATCAATTCCCCAGATTGGGTGCTCTGAGAATATGCATTTACAATTTAAATATTGTAAGAAGTTTTTTTTTTCTGAGACATTTCACCTGTCATTATGAGTTCAAATGTCACATCCATATATTTGGAATTACCCTAAAATAGTCTTCACTGACATCCTTGCTGAATAAAAGTGTTTATTCTTTAAAAGATTACTCACCCAAATATATACCATATATATATCGATATAGCTTTAAACTGTAACAGCTGTAGAACAAAGGTGCTTTTAAGAGCAACATGATGGAAGTGACTCACTGAACACAGCACCTGGACTGTGTATATAGGGGGTCCAGATGAATGTTTGGGCTCCAGCACGGCTGTGTGTGTCTGTTCTGCTGAGCAAGCATGAGTGTGATACAGTCTACATGCCCCCTAGACAGGGATGGTCTCATTGAGGCCTGTCAGAGCACAGACGGATGATTTCACTGCTCTGCTGAGCTTTGATCTCTTTTGCAAATGTTCTCATGCCTTTTGCCTTTTTTTTTCTCTTGTTAGATATAAAGGTATACAGTCTATTTGTACGCTAATGACTGATAGTTGACATTTAGTTGCAAAGCTACTTAAAGTTAGTCCACTTTAGACATTCTACTATCTAAATAAAGTCTTACTAATTTTAGATGCATAATTTTAGATTTAGAGTCATCAGGATTTTTGATCTGTTTTCCTAGAATATTTTTTATGCATCTATCTGCTGCTCTGCAAAAAAAGAAGTATTTTTCAGTTTAAAATAAGTAGAGCGCAGTCTACAGTGTACCCGCCGGCCTGCGATGGTGCCATTTAGCGAGCAGGGTGGGACCGAGAGCCTTGGGAATGGAACGAGGCCGGTGGCGCAAGTGTTAATGAGCATCACCTGCCCGTCACACCAGTCTCGAGTCCCACAGAGAAGCTCCAGAAGGAAAAAAAGAGGAGTGATGACAGTACAAGAAGAGAGAGGACCAGGCCTGGACTTTATGTTGGTGTTTTGTTTTAGTTTACGCGTCCGTGAGGGGCTGCCGCTCTACTTTCGTGTTGTTGTTTATTTTGTCATTAAAGTTACATTCATCTTTTGCTGGTTCCCACCTCATCCTTCCATGAACTATGAACATCGTTACAAGAACCTAGTGTCTTGCTGCACTGTAGGCAGATTTTTTAAAATTTAAAGTATAAAAAAGTAAAAAATATCAGCCACACTTGTTTAAAGATAAAATCAATGATAACCAGTCTTAACATCGCATGCAGTGATGCTTCTCAAGTCAATGTACAGGTCCTTCTCAAAAAATTTGCATATTGTGATAAAGATAAAGGAATTTTGGGTTTTCATGAGCTGTATGCCAAAATCATCAGTATTAAAACAATAAAAGACCTGAAATATTTCAGTTGGTGTGCAATGAATCTAAAATATATGAAAGTTTAATTTTTATCATTACATTATGGAAAATAATGAACTTTATCACAATATGCTAATTTTTTGAGAAGGACCTGTATATTCAAGTATTTTTAGATATTTTACTTGGAAATCAAGGTGCAAATACACATTTTGAATTGGATTTTTTGCAGTGTAAAATTTAATTCTGTCAACTTTTAGCAATAGCATATAAATGAAAATAAAGATAACAAACATGGACTAAAAGCTACAAAATTTTAAGTAATTAAAATGTTCTAATTAGAATCGAAAGGGGATTAGCATCCTGAACCTTTTCGAGTTCTTCAAGGAACTTTATTTAAGGATATCATCGGAGCCTTGTGTCTTTTTTCAGAAGCCAAACCTCTTCGCCTTGCCTCTAACTCACTCTACACAATGTTCATACTGTTGCTCCCTCTACAGAATCACTCACTTCCTCTACATGGCTGTTTCCTGTGGTGACGGTGGTCATATTGCTGCCACATGCTGCCTGTCAGAGCTGTTGCAGACATGTTAGGGATATATGCCTCCCGTGTGCACTGCTTCTCATATGTTGCGCTTTATCTTTTCTTTTTTTATATAGCATGCACTCTTATTTTCTTGGTTGCTAATGTGTTTTGGTATAATTAGGGGTGATTTTTTGGGAGAAGAAAGTGTGTGTGTGTGTGTGTGTGTGTGTGTGTGTGTGTGTGTGTGTGTGTGTGTGTGTGTGTGTGTGTGTGTGTGTGTGTGTGTGTGTGTGTGTGTGTGTGTGTGTGTGTGTGTGTGTGTGTGTGTGTGTGTGTGCGTGCGTGCAGAAGACTAATGTAATGTAATATTCAGTGTGTGTTTCTTGGCTAAAGGGCAAGTCTGTCTCGGCCCCTCATGATCATACACATCTACAATCTGTCAAGTTTAGGAGAGGGACTTTCCACTATGGGGACTTTCCATGCCGCTCCGAACGGAGCCAGAATGAGCTCTTTTCCACGGCTCCATAGGATCCCCTGTAGAATTGGGATTACTGCTGAATGCTGCTTTTCAAATGCTGACCAGACCACGAACCTGGTCGCACACTTGAATTTTGACTTGGCTGTTATTTTTAGAGAATTTTACTGAATAAAATTAAAAAAGTAAGACTGGTGACATGAATTTAATAGCTTCTAAATCTGTAATAGCCTGTTGAGATTGTCATTAGTGGTGCTTGCTAAGTGCTCGAGTATAAAAGGCTGTTTTGATTTTATTTGCATGCAAAATACTGAATAACAGCAAAAACAACCACAGCACTTTCCTAACACATACCGTTCACTAAAGCGTCCTGATGCATAAGGTCATTGTTGAAAACTGAGAACCTAAGAAATTCACATATATTTTTATATAATAGATGGGTTGATGATGATTGGTTTTGGTTTTAAGCAACATTATTAGTAATGTTCAGTAACTATCTAAATACATTCATAGTATTTTGCAAAAAAGTTAATGCGAATTAATGAAAGACTTATCAAATGCATGCATTAATTGTTTAAATTATAATTTTCCTCCTTGAGACCTTTTATATTTTCTCGCATTTTAATAAAAACAGTATTTTAATCAGTTCTTTTTGCTCCATTAAAATTGCATAAAATAATTTGTTTATTGCCGTGGCAAGCACCAATAATGAAAGTTAAAAAAGATCTATGAAAATGGCTAAGACAAATTATTGTACACACAGAATGAAATGATGTTAAAAAATATTGTTAAGCGTTATGGTATGAAAACTTATGAACGTGCTTAATGAAAGTTTGCTTTAGGTTCATGCTTCCTTTTCCCCCCAAAAAATCTGCTAAGGCACTCAAGGGAAAACAAATACCTCGTCCGTATGGAGCCAACTTCACCAAACTATCCGCTTATGAGTCCAGCGCTGGCATAGTTGCCTACTGGCACCAGTCAAATCTGTGTGGGGAGGCGTAGTGTCTGCAGAAATCACCCACAAGAGTCTGAGTTTCATCGTATGCCTAATCAACTATCTAAAGCACTGAAAGTCTCTGAGGAGCAGTGAGGGTCAAGATAGACACCGTTTTTGATAATGCCAGAAAGAGTATTCACCACTTAAAGCAACAAAGTCTTCTGCTTTTTAAAATGGCAGAACTGTAAAAAATAAAGCAACAATTTCTGATGTTATTTTTTATTTATTTTTATTTTTTTATGTTGCACTTTAAAAAAGTCCTTTGGAGTATCTTGTAAATGTCATGGTATCAGTAAACGTTCAATACCAAGGTATAGGGGAGAATGGAGCTAGTTGATACTATTTCAGTAACTTTTAAGATTTTGCTTTTTTGGGTAAAACTTTATCTTGATGGTCCCTTTTGAACATTTTGTTTAATATACACAATCCTTCCAGAAAAGAGCTTTTCTGATTGTTGCGGGCAAAAATCTTTGATTATGCGGCACGTTTTCTTAAAAAATGCGATGGAATATGCAGGATTTTTATGCGATGAAATTGCGGGAACTTGCAAAAACTGCAGGAAATTGCACAAACTGCGGTAGACCTTAATAAACACATGGCTCAAACTTACAAAATATTGAGGAGTCAAACAAGTTCTTTAGCTTTACAAAAGGAATAAGCTACAACTTATGTAAAAATTAATAAAAAAAATAAAATGTGTGCTTCCTGATTTACAGCTTTTCGATGATGTTCACGTCGCATAATTACGTCACTTCATAACGTTCCCATGGCAACAGGGGAAAATGGCTGCTCTTGTGTGAAGTAAACGCAACATTTTTCAACTTTCTGCTAAGATATATGTGTCTTATTTTGCAACGAAAATGCGGGGATTATGAAATCATGCAAGCCCCGCATATTTTGCGCGGAAATCTACAATTTATGCGCAAAAGTGCGGCGTATTTGAAAGAATGCGTCCCCCGCATAAATATGCGGACTCTGGCTGATTATGCATTGAATTATGCGATTGCATAATCACGTTTTTCTGGAGGGACTGTATACAGAAAGTAACATTGTATCTATACAGAAAGTAACATTGTACCAACTCTCAACCAACTTTCATTTGATCATTAGTAAACTGTCTGCTTAATATCTGCTAACTCTTTGTGTTGCTCCCCATAAGTTGCTCTACTGTTGCTCATTGCTCTACTGACTATAAGTAACTTTGCAACTACATTTCAACTTATTCTAACCCTACTTTACCAGTCTACTAATACACTACTAACACTCTAAAAGGTTAAAGGGACCATCAACATGAAGTGAAACCCTTTTTTGTAGTCAAGACTTTATGGTGTGTGTTTATTTAATTAAAAAAGAAAAATAATAGACCCTCTCTAAATATTCATTGGAATAAAAAAGTTACAACTAAAACTGTTCTTCCCTGTGCCAAAGTATCATGCCATTACCATCTGATCTGGGATTTTATTTAAAAAATCTGCGATTTTTTTTATTTATTATTTATTTATTTATTAAAAACTCGATTTACGATTCGATTTCCCCCCCCCTTCCATTTAAAACAAAATAACTGTTGACTGTAAATATATTTTAAAAATATATATTTATTGTATTTAATTAAAGTGCATCAACATAAACAAAATTGCAAAGGCAAACCCTTTCTCTAACTGAAAAGTCACTGTGCAGTGTGCAACAAAGATTGTTAAACATCCAAATTATTGGAGAAAAAAAATCTAAAAAATCGATTGTTTGAAAATCGATTTGACCTACCAACTTGATTTTTAAGTCAAATAAATTTTTCCCAGCCCTAGTACAGTTATAATAATTAGGGATGCACTGATATGAAAATTTTAAGCCGATATTTTGGCCGATAATTTTTTTTATAATTTCGAGAGCCTGATTACATAAACAAAAGTCTCATCATTAAAAGCCATATCCCAAACACAATTATAATGATGTTCTTATTATAATTTTATGTAGCCTATATGACAGATTCTGCGCTCCACATGTTGCAATTAACTTTTTGAAGTGATTCCAATCATATTTCAAGCAATTCAAAACCATCATGGTGAGCAGTGTGCATCTGAAGTGTCTAAGCTGAAGGAAATAATCCATTATTTATCGACCAAATTTTCTTATCAGGCCGATTACGATAACATTGAAAATAAACATATATCAGCCGATACCGATATGGTGACCTATATATCGTTCACTATATACACAGTAATATATATAGAGAGAGAGAGAAAGAGAAAGAGAAAGAAAGAGAGAGAGGTCTTTGATGTCTTTGGAAAGACGCATCGCACTTAGCATCATTTAAAATACAGAAAATACATACAAATGGAGTTTCCAACTTGATGATGTCATGTTATGCCATGCTGTCTGGAATGATTAAAAATAATTTTAACATATGAATAAATATGGCAATGTTATTTTATTTAGTCTCAGCAGACTAGATCTGCAATGCTACTGCTGTTGATTATTACTGCTGCTACAGAACAAATATGGACTTGCTACTGCTAACAGATACACAGACACAGTGATGTAAGCATGTAAGATATGCTGCTGATGCTGCTGCTGCATAAATATACATACATAAAATCCACAGCAGATCTAGGCAGGTGGAGGTGGAGGAGGAGGTGCAGGACTAGCCTACAACAAACACTGAACAAGACTATTTAAATGTTGAGTAAGCAATCTCATTGGCTGGAGGATCGGCTTGCGTCATGCGGTAAAGATGTTCTTGCAGATTGCATGTAAAGGACCGATCTGCCTGCGCCCTCTCTATTTATGGCCAGAATATTGTTCAGAAATGTGCTTTTTGTATTTTACAAAAGACTCATAGAGTTTGAAATATTTTTTTCAATATCTATCCCTTTAAGGAATGTTTCCAGCTGTTTGTTGAATGAACATGGAGAAAGCAGAAATGTAAAACGGCTGATTTGATGTCCTAATTGCCACTTCCTGCAGTATTCGTGACAGAACCTTTTATAATATCAGACTGGAAAAGGAAAAGATAATAAATACCTCATTAATATCAAATGAATACCTCAACAGGGTGTCAAAGAGACTGAATATGTTTAGTCAACATTTTTCAAGCTATCTGGCAGTGCCCAATACCCCAGTGATTAAAGCAGCCCAGTTCTGAAAGTCTGGACCAGGATTTAAAAAGAAACTCATTATATAAACAATTTAGATTTGTAGCCAAAATCTGTCTATTCTTTGTGGAAATCTCTCGTCTCTTACTTCTGAACATGGGCTGTACTTGGCACCGAAAACAAAGCTTTGTGTCTATGCTGTAAACAACGAATTAAGCAAAATGTTAATCACCACCAACTCTCACTGATGACATCAACCTGCACTTCTAATTCTTACAGTATCTATCTCATACACAGAAAAAAGGGAGTGTTTGAGGGTAAGACCTGTTATTCACACACAGCTGTCAGAGTCAAGCAGCGCTCAGCTCTAACAAAACAAACTCAAAGATTTGTGGCCAGAAATCAACTAGCCTACTTTAGCAAGAGTGAGAGAGAGGAAGGTGGTCAAGTTTGAGCCCTGCTATTGAGGAGATGTGTGTGTGTGACAGATGTTTTGTGTGTTTGTTCTCACATGAATAAAGCAGTACATGAAACTACACACTCTCAATTAGTCTTAAAGTTCTGAAATTGGTCAAATTATGACATATTTCACTATTTTTAGAACAAGTCTCTTACACCCACCAACATTGTATTTATTTGATAAATAACACTGTAAATATCTTTGAAATACTATTACAAATTAAACGTCTGTCTTCTATTTGAATGTATATTTACATGTAATTTATGTGATGCAAAGCTGAATTTTCAGCATCAATACTCCAGTCTTCAGTGTCACATGATCCTTCAGAAATCATTCTAATAGGCTGATTTGCTGCTTAAGAAAGATTTATTATCATCAATGTTAAAAATAGTTGTGCTGCTAAATATTTTGGTTGAAACAGATTTTTTGAATCTTTTGTAACATTATAAATGTCTTTATCGTCACTTTTGATCAACTTAATGCATCCATGCTGAATAAAATTATTGATCTCTTAAAAAATCATACTCTCCCCAAACTTTTAAATGGTAGTGTACATGATGTGTAAAAACCCTAGCAACCGCATAGCAACCCACAGCATCCTAGCATTGTGGCTGTGCTTTTTAATTTTCCTTATTATTCATGTCTTTTTTACATTACAGCCCATAAAGGACACAAAATAGAACACCATCACAGTGTCAAGGCACTATTTTAATGTTATTTTCTTTCTTCAATGATCCAACGACGATGTAACTTTCTTATTAGCATGTCATGAAATTAATTTAACCTGGCTTTACATTAAGTGAAAATATATGTGTGCTATTAAACATGATGGAACATGCAAGACTAAAGTCTGATGAAAACATTAGCCGTGATTATTATTCAGGCTTTTCTCGGCTTTGAAGAGACTTGGAGAACCACAGCTGAAAGCCACCACAGCTGCCAAAGGCACCGCGAGCGAAAAAAAAACTAACTATTTTTATATAACTTGCGCCCGGGCCAACTGTATTTGTGGTTGGTGGAAATTTTTCCTCGCTTGAGTCATTGAGATCACTTGCTCTCGGTTGTTTGCCCCTTTGCGCTCTTTGATCCGCCTTTTCTTGCCTTCGCTCTATCTGTCCCTCCTCTATTCCCTCCAAGCACTCAGACGGATGTAAAGCTGTCTTCCCTGACCTGCACTAACATCGCAATCAGGACCAGATACAAACACAGTCTCCGTAGGCCTCGCTGCCCGGCCGTAGATCAGAGCTAACGCTGCTGTGTGAGTGAAAACAGTTGGTCTGGGGCGATTTGAGTTTCACCTTTGACCTATAGTTGTTCTCAGTGGACTCTCTTTCTACGCTTGCCAAGAGAGACTGCACACACTTTTGTTTGTTTGCTTGGCTTTCGACTAAATAATTGTCTCCCAAAGTACAGTAGCGCTGGAAGCATACTGGGAAGTATACTGGGAAACGGATGAAGATCTGATCGTTAACATCAAGTTGTATGTCTAAACATGTCTTTGGAAAGATGCATTGCACTTAGAATCATTTAAAATACAGAAAATACTTACAAATGGAGTTTCCAACTTCATGGTGTAATGTTATACCATGCTGTCTGGAGTGATTAAAAATAGCCAGTCGATTTAACAAAAGTGTTTGTCATCGGCCTTTAGCAGCTTGTGTAGTTTGAGTGATTCATCCTTCACACTTCTATTAAACTACAGAATTCCATTTATATTAAGACAGACATTTTGGCTTTATCAGTTGACTAAAATAAAAATTGTATTATACTGTATATTATTTATTTTTTGTTTATATATGTATTATTTATTGTCTGTCTGTATGTTTTATTAGCATAATATATCTTTTTTTAACGTTTTATTGTGTCTATCCTGTTGAAAAGGCCAATCATTTCAGAATTCTGAAACATCCAAGACAAGTAGTTTTATTTTTTCTCTCTCTCTCTCAGTCTGAAGTACTTTGCAACAAACCCCTCTTGATTTCCACCATCGTTTCTGCCAGGATGTAATTGTTCTTAATTTCCAAAACCCTTCAGCTCAGATTTAGCTTCCATTTTTTCCAGTGTCTATTTCTTCAATGTGTGGCCCAGATTCCTGCAGCGGGTCTGTTTCTCCTACTGTATGCAAGCGAAATGTTCCTCTTCCCAGGTTATTTCAGCAGCCCTCTCTGTTTTTCTGTGCTTTTGTTGAGGAATGCCTCTGAGACGCAGTCACCTTTGAGTAATTACCTTCTCATGTTTCATGTTGAAAGAGCTTCTCTGTTTTACAGTTATAAAGAGCAGAGTGAACGGTGTCCTCAGTTCTTATCAAGAGGACGGCTGTTTCAGAGACGGGGTATTTCGGATTTTTCCCTTCGTGTAGAAGTTAACCACTTGCAAGATGAGATCGATCTGTTCTCTTGCTCCCTTTATTCTTCTACAATTTTCTTTAATTAGTTCCCCTGGAACCATGGAACTCACTGACTGTGCTGTGTGTTCTGGTCTTTATTAAGACATTCATGATTAAAGTTCGAAAATGTCTATTTAAAAAATATATTTTTAAAATGCACAAAAGTCATTATACATCAAAGTATAGACATATCAAAGAATAGTTTCAGCTTAGATTAAATCTGACATTTTGAGAAATGTTTAAAATGTATAAAATGATGTCATTGGGATATTTGCATATCATAATATCTATCTGTCTGACTGTCTGTGTCTGTCTATCGTTCTACTGTCATTCTATCTGTCGTTCCATCTATCATTCTACCATCGTTCTATCTATCTGCCATTCTATCTATTGTTCTATCTGTCGTTATATTGTTCTCTCTATCATTATATCTATTGTTCTATCATATTACCATTGTTCTATCTGTCTCATTCTATCTATCTGTCTATCTATCTGTCTACCTATTGTTTATTTTATTTGCTCGTTCTTTCATTTTATTGTTCTATCATTCTATCTGTTGTTTCATTATTCTATCTACTGTTCACTCTGTCGTTCTAATGTTTGTTGTTCTTCCTTCTCTTCTGTTTCTTTCTCGACTGTAAAACAACGGGCCAGGCCTGTTTTGTTATTTTGTGGACCAACTAATTATTGCATAAAAAAATTAAGGCATATGCCCAAACTGAGTGTATAGAGTTTGTTTAAAAAAAAAAAAACAGGCTTTGCACATACTGAGCGCAAATGGCGAAATATGCACACCGCACGCTGTATGCATTTCCTGATGAAGTATACTTACGAAGTGTACTTTATACCGTAAGATTTACATTTTAAAATTGGCTTCTTAAAACTATGATATTTCCTTCCAAAAAAATGCAAGTTTAGATATTTATTTTTTATGTTTTAATAATTGCCTTGTGCTCATTTTCTTAGTTTTTCACCCTGAAAATCTGCAGCTTTCTGGCGTGGAAATCAGAAGCATGTGTGAGGTGAAAGGTTTAGAGCAGGATGGATTTATGTACCAATCATTAAAATACCATCTGATGCCGATGAGCGAAGGATTTGCTTGTTTTTAGAGAGCCTGAATTTGTCCCGAGTCCCTGATCTGAGATCTGTTATGCTGTGGGCTGTATGGCGGGTTAGATGGGGACGAGCTGGCCCTGGATCAGTGCTTTGGGAGGAGGGGGTGAGAGCGGTCAACACGAACAGGAAATCATCAGCGCTGTGGATAAATATGGCAGTGTGCCTCGGGCCCATATTAAAGAGTCACACACACAAAGAGCTCTTGTGTCTAGACTGACCGCTGCATGTGGCTTGACTTTCAGTGAAGAACGAGTGACTCGCAGGTTAAAAGACTGTTGGTAGAGGAGGGGTGGAATAACTTCTTTTCAAATCATTCAGCCTCCTCTCTTCCTGCTGTCATTAGAGAAATCAAATGAAATTTGTAGAGACCTTAAGAAGGTTTGTTTTAACTACAATTCTAGTAGTTGTTTAATTTCTGAATGTTTGAATTATTTTAGTATTATTCAAATAATTTGATAGTATTTATATATTATTGTATAAATTATATTGTAGTATTCATATTGTAGAATTTATTAATTCTTGCTTTTATTTTTTTTATTTTCAGTTTTCATTTTTATTTAAATTTAAGTTTTAGTAATTTTGTGCTTTCGTCTTTTTTGTTATTGTTTTATTACTTTAATTTATTAGCTTTAATTTATTTTTTATTTTATTTTTATTCATTTTAGTGCATAATCTAACACTTTTTTTATTTCAGTCAATTGCCTTAGTTTTGTTTAATCTTTTCTAAGCTTTTTATCTAATATTTATTTTATTTCAGCCTCATTTCAATTAACACTTTTTTTTTTACATAACAATAACAACACTGATCGTTATAGCATACTATCATACTACTCTTAAAATTGTTTCTCTTACCATATTTTCTATGGCAGAAATAATATATACAATTCTAAATTTAGCCAAAGACTGTTTTTAACCTCTTAAGTGTCATGGGCCCACCGGTGGGCCCAAATCCATTACATATTTAAAACAGTAATAACCTATACTAAACCTAAACTAATCTTGACAAACTATATATCATTTGAAAGCTTACAATCTCTAGTTTCCATATTTGGTTACTGATTCTCAAAACAAATTACAGAGGAGCCGTAATTTATTAATTTGCAACAAGAATATTTTCATACTCCTAGGCGTGTTCAGACCTTTATTTTGAAATAGCAATGAACATGAAAAATCATGAAAGAAGGGTAGAAACCAGTTTATTTTCATGCCAAGAGTTCAAAAGATGGCAAGCATTCAATTATTTTAGAAAAAAAAGGTCTGAAAATGTTTTAAATATAAAGAAAAAATAATAGATTCACCATTTGTGATGTGGCCGCGAGCTATAACGCACATATGTGTTCTTTTATGTGTTTATTCAAGGTTTAATTCATATCAAAATCTGCCAAACTTCCAATACTACTTCTGAATAGGATGTCTACTTTATAAATTGTATGAAAATTGTGAAAATGATGGTTCAGATCACTCAAACCACATATGGAAATGGAGGCGCCCTTATATGGGCAGTAATGGAGTCTGGTTGTGACCTAGTGAAAAAGTTTGGTACTGCGCCCAAACAAAATCTTACTGAAAGCTCATTTCTTGAGATATCAACCTAAAATTTGAAACACAACTTGTTCAGATTTTTGGCTTTGATTTTTTTGCAGTTTAAGAGTTGTCCAGGTTTTGAAAATATATATTTTATATAAAATATGAATAATTAATTTTTTAAATCGTACATTTTCATAAACTCAAACTTCTGTAACTTTTTTTCTGTTTCACTTTCTTAATTTATTTCACTTCTACAAAAATCTGCCAAATGTCTTCTTTAAAACAAGACCAATTTTATGTCTATATTCCAAAGGATTCTTATCCTATACCATTTAAGTTTGGAATGTGCATTTTCATGTCTATTCAAAAAAAGGGGGGGTGACACTTAACAGGTTAAACTGATAGTTCCGCCCCTAAACATACATCATTGGTTGAACCAGTGTGGTTTTGGTTGTTTGCTCAGACAAACACAATACCATTTTGACACCGTAGTGCCACATTCTTTTTGGAGAATCATCTTGGCTCACTTATATATATCCACATTAAGATTGTTTGCTATTCCAATGTTCCAGTGATCCAGTATTTTCCTATATACCTTAATGTGGATTGACAACTATACTATAAGTGATCCATCCAAAAGACAATTCTGCTGAAAAGTGTGAGAAAAACTGTGGCACTATCAAAAATTATTCTGTTTGTTTGAGCATCACAACAAAAAATGACATTGCAACATTGTTTCATGCAATGTTGTACATTTGTAGTGGTCAACTGTTTGTTCTGACCGTTCTGACCAATGGTAGATGGTGAGTATTCAGAGAAGTTGTTTAAACACATCATTGGCTCAATTCGCAATAGCATATTATACTCAATATTTGAAAAAGTTACAAACTTCCCCTTTTAAGCTTATTTAGTATGGAAGAAAGCTCTGTATAATTCAGAAAGCGATAGATTAAACCATGACGGTTTGATTTTGTATCACCCAGAAGTGGTTGACTTTGCGAGTACAACTTGATAAATGCATTAGTTAGCTTATTGTATTGCTACTTACCAAATATATTAATAAATGGAAATAAAAAATGTATTTGAGTTTGAAAATTGTTTGAAATTATTTATGTGGGAGGAAAGAGACCAAAGGGGAAAACGAGAGACATGAAACTAGCAGAGATATGTTGGAAATCAAGTCCTTAGGTCAGTCAAATATACAGTTTGACATTCACAGTAGAATATCACAATTGACCAATCAGAATTAAGGATTCCTGTTTTTCCAGGAGTTGATTGGATGCTGTGTTCTAAACTAAAGAGAGGGTCTCATTTTCCCACGCCTCGAGGCATCTGTGCAACATCCTGCCCTGAAAAACGTGTGCCATGATCAAGACATATGCAAACACTTACAGAAAGAATCTTACAATTCCTCCGATGAGCAATATATCGACTGTATATCTCGCTTTGCATTAACAACCCTTCCGTTTTAAATTAATGTAGCAGCTTTAATGTTTTGCACATTTGACTTAATATAAATGGTTTATTTTTTTTAATTTGCTATGTCTGCTCGATGGTGGTGCTATAATAAACCTTTATGAGTCGATCCATGATGTCATGCTCTGAATGCACAGATACTGATCTTGTGGGAGAGATCGACCCAGCGAGTCAACACCGCCCGGACCTTCAGACTTAAGACTTCATACGGCCTGCGCTGTGATTACCGTTAAGCCATTTTTATTACCGTTTTTACAGCCTCCAGGTGTTTGCTCATGAACACGATTGCGAGTTTGTCTGGAATTGGCCCTTAATAAGCCCAGCCTGTGACAGAAGCTCTTGACTCATGGCTGGTTCATTGACTGAACAAACTAACCTCTCGAGTCGGGGCTCTGCTCTCCTGATGGAAACACTCTTGGACCTGATGTAATTCGACTGAATGGGATTCGAGGGGCAAGTGAAATGGTCTTCCTGCTGAGCCACTGAAATGCTTGATTCAGTTGTCCCTATCAGTCAGTTTTTATATGAATGCATCTCCTCCGGGTTACTGCCCGCCAATCAGTCCCAAAAAGTTTTCAATTTTTTTACCACTCTCATCCTCTCTTAAAATGTATATATTTAATTTGCATTTTGTTTAATTTTAAAAACCTAATGTTGCTTTCTTTCTATTTTTAACTTTTTCATTCTTGACTAGTGGTTTTAAATTCAGCTGGAATGATTTTGTCCCTGTTTTTTGTATTAATATATTAAGGTATCGGGTATTGAGATGCGTTTTGGTCGATTGGATCACAAGTGGACGAGGCAGACACATTACCGTTTACACCTGCTGTTTTAATCCGTCTCTTTTGTCCACTTTTGACTACTTCTGTCCTGATTTCTTCTAAAAGAGGGTCTGTGGGCAGGTAAAACTATACAGGCTTTTTCAGATCTTTCAATCTAATAGATGAAATAAGCTAACGCATTTTACATGGGAACGTGCCCGGAAACGATGGAAAAATAGCATCAGCTTTCCTTTCTGCTCTGATAAGTCTGTAGACTATATTTGGTGACTGATTTTCAAAATAAATACTTTATTTGGCATAATTTTGTTTCTTTTTGTCCATTCAAGCACTGTCTGAAGCGGTGTTCTCTGTGCACAATGGTTTAAAAGCATTCACTTGGGGGAGAGTGTGATCATATATTGTAATGCTAGCCAAAGGATGATGAAAAAAGCGGATGTTGCTTTAATTGCGTAAAATATTTTACCGCGTTAAACTGGAAAAAACAATTATCACGTGCTTTAACACGTTAATTTTGACAGCACTATAAAAAATATTTAAAAATTAATATATTTTTTTATATTCCATTTATATTCCACAATAAATATCATTACATTGCAGCATGTTAAATTTCTGTATATTTAAAGTTTTAACATACTATGTTGTTGAAATTTGTTTTGGTTTATTAAAGACGAGTTTGAACCCAGGCCCACACACGTGAAAAGCAAAAACCACTGGACTTCTTGTTTTGTTTATCTTCTAGTAGCTTCTTGTGACTAAGTACACTTTTTTTAGGGATGTTGCCCTGGGCCAGATGTCATATCACCATTAGAATTTAGGGTTCTTCCATCACAACACAAAAGTTCACCGGCCCACAGCCATTACATATACAGTATATCCTATACTAAACCCTAAACTAATCTTGACAAACTATATATAATTTGAAAGCTTACAATCTCTAGGTTTCATATTTGGTGAAGGATTTTCAAAATAAATTACAGAGGAGCTGTAATTTATCAATTTGCAACAAGAATATTTTCATACTCCTAAGGCGTGTTCAGACCTTTATTCTGAAATAGCGATGAACATGAAAAATCATTTTTGAATGGTAGAAACCTCAGTTTGTTCATGCCAAGAGTTCAAAAGATAACATCCGTTATATATATTTTTTTTTAAATGGGGGGGGGGGGGGGGGGTGACACTTAAGGGGTAAAAGTATGTTTTCTTTTCCATCAAAACGTGCACAAACACATGCTTCCACTCTTACTCACACAACCTCCCACCTAAACGTGCACACACAGGGGCCTTTGTTATGTCAGGAAACCGTTGTATAAATAATAATGTTTCATTTTTTAAACAACTCTTTTTATGGGGTTTAAAATCCTGTGTAAAACAGTTTGACTGGTCTTTTGAATGCAGCTTAGTTTAATGTTGTTTGTATCTCTGCAGGTATTGGTGGCATGGAGGAATTCATTCTCAAGTCGGCCACCATCTCTACATCTCCTGCCTGCCCACCCTTCACGCCAATCAACTTTGAAGCTACGCCCATCGTCAGAGTAGCAGTCGAGCCCAAACATCCAAGTACGTGTTGATGAGCAAAAGCAGCTACATACCAACACAGAACACAACACATTCACCTTGAGTACTATTTTGCATTGTGGTGCAGCAGGTAAAGCATTGCAGAAAACTATCCTGATACATAAAGAAAAAACAACTGATAAGCAAAGAAGAGTGCATTGACTCATCACAATGACTCAACCGTATAAATGAACAAGCGGTTATTTTTTTCTCTGCCGTGGGGCAAGTTCTGAATGTAATAGAATTTTTTTTAGGGTACATATTTGGTAAGCTTAGTTTATTTTTTCAAGAGTGTGTAATGATTAAGTTACAGAACGTAGTTTTTGTGTCTGTGTATGTGTTTTTTTATTGTGATTATTCGCACCCTTTTGGGCTAACAATCTCGATAGATACCACACTTATTGTGAAATAAAGCATACACCATTTATCTTCTTTAAAGGGATAGTTCACCCAAAAAGGGCCCACAGAGAAGGAAATGAATAGTTGAAATAAAGCCGTTATTTTAGTTTTTATTGCGCACAAAAAGTATTCTCGTTGTTTGATAACCTTAAGATTGAGCCACTGTAGTCACTTGGACTATTTTAACGATGTCTTTAATAACTTTTCGGGGCCTGCAAGTTCATTCCCTGAAGAAGTCTATGGAGGAGTGATCAAGCTCTCAGATTTCATCAAACATATCTTAATTAGTGTTCCGAAGATCCAACATATCTTAATAGGTCCTACGGGGTTGGAACAACATGAGGGTGAGTCAATACTGACAGAATTTTCATTTTTGGGTGAACTATCCCTTTAACACGTTTATTTTGTCAACACTTAGTTTCTTTCTTCAAGTGTGTGAGATGATTAAGTTATACATAACGTAGTGAGCTGTCCTGTGTATGTGTCTATGTATGTGTATATATTGTAGCGGGAGGAGCAAACAACAGACACTGTGGGAGTGGTGGCAGGCCTCGGAGAGGCATTTATTAACATAAAGAAACATATAATGTTCAAAAATGGGGGAAATAAAATGTAAAAAAAAAGGGGGATCTGGTGTCCTCGTCGTGCCAGGGAATCGTGAAGGATGGGTAGTGACCAGAAGCGATTGGTCCGCTTCTGGTGTCCGGCGGTCGCACAGGCTTCTCTCTCTCTTCGGTCTGAGGGGCGAGGGGCGGTGGCTTCGGATTAGTGCCTTGTCCTCTTTAGGCCACGACAACCGGGGGGAATAGTAACCCGGCATCCTAGCCAATCAGCGGCGTCACGCATGATTCTACATTTCGAATTGCGGGTCTGGCGACTCATGTCTTCAGTGGCGCGGGAATCCCTCTGCGCTCCCTTCCTGGACCCACGAGACACCAGCATGCATGCACGGGGAAAGAGACCGGTCTCTCGAGGACATATATATAATGTGTGTTTCAATATATTAATTTTGTATTGCGATTCACAATCTTTTTGTGCTATTAATCGCAATTAATCACACACTTATTGTTAAATTAAGCATACGCCATTTATCCTCTTTGACACGTTTATTTTGGTTTGCTTTTTTCACAATGAAGCACCCATGAAAAAATATTTTGAGTATAATATCCAAATTTAGAGAGTATAGTATGTGTACAGTGCAACAGCAAAGAGCTTGTTGAATTTTAGACAAGCCAAGTTGCAATACCAAACAGGATCACATGGAGATGCCAATCAAACCCTAAACCAAGCGCCTTAACCTGACAGCATTATATACCTACTACAGTACATGGATCCATTCAGAATTACTAAACGCAGCAATATACACATGACACAAGTCAAAACATAATCCTGAAAGTGAGTGGAAACAACGTGAATGTACTAAATAATGTCTAAATAAATGTGCTAAATAAATACAATGTGCGATCTGAGCATTAAGAGCGCACATAGATGGTTTTCTTGCGCATCAATATAATGGACTTGCACTCAAAACACACACTGAAATTAATAATTCATGGAAAACCTAATGTGAGTCGCTATTCTCTCTGCCATCTCTGATGTAATCAGCCTGGTTTTCTTTACATTATTGCTTTTTTGAACTGATTGTTTGAATGAGTTTGATTACTGAATCATCGGACTGAAAACTTTCTCAGAGTTTAGAGGCTTAAAATGATCTAATCACAAACAGAGAAGGGAAATCGGGTTATAGAGTTAAAATAGAAATTTCCACCTACCAGGGTTACAGGTGCTTGCGTCGTTGTAGATACTCAAGGTGATAAAGTCCTGACTTCTACGATCATCTAACTGCATGATGTAAATTACGTTAAAGACGCTAATTATCTTGCTTCAGTAACTTATCTGCAGTATTTCCCTAAACTTATTTTAACTCATTAAGGATTTTTAATTAATCGCATTATGCATTGCATTGAATTTTATCTTTTATTTTGTTTTACTGTTTGAACTAAATTTTTTGGTGAATACTGCCTACAATGGCAGCTTCCAATGACTTACCATAAAATAGATGCATGAGCATACAGATTAAATTGTCAACTCTAATGGGTCTCTAAGGTGCAAATATCCCTCAAAAAGGTGCTTTAATGGTGACTTCTCCAGGTTCACTCAGAGGTTATTCTCATTAGCGGTGTCAATGATGGCATGGAAAACCCGGCCGTCTCAACGCATCACACTCGCTCATGTGGGACGCATTAGTCACAAGCACAGCTGTAATGAGGAAGTTAAATGTTTCCAAGTTTAGCACACCAAAGAACTGTCTGATCTTGATCACACACACAAACACAAGATCTCATTGTGAGGGAGATCATTTTCCCAGAGGGCTGTTTCAGAGTTTAGTTTCATAACCATAACTTCAGCTGCCTTCAGGTCAGGAGAAGCCATCGCTGGTGAACACTCACCATCTTTATTAAAAAGCTCTCATCGTCATAGTGTTACTGCTGTCAATACAACATGTTCCAAATGAATTTGCTTTGATGTCAACAGCACTTTTATTTGAAGAGAGAATAGGAGGCTGCTTTTAAGAGATCATATCATACATGTTCTATTATTTTGCCCCCACCCTCGAGGTCTGCTTCTAATGTTAGTGAAGATTTGAACCCAAAACAGTTGTTATGCCCCTTTGACACCCTTAGAGTTTAACAGGACATTTTTTTGCTGCTTTATATATTAAAATACTCTGTTTGTGAAATAAATAACAGTTTTTGTGCACCAACATGGGCTGAGGTTTTGCTTTCGGGTCAATATAGTTTACGTGCATCCTTCAACAGCCTCATGTCAAGTCTCCTTTATTTATATAATAATAATAATGATAATTCATTACATTTATATAGCGCTTTTCTGGGTACTCAAAGCGCTTTACATATGGAAGGGGGAATCTCCTCAACCACCACCAATGTGCAGCATCCACCTGGATGATGTGACGGTAGCCATATTGCGCCAGAACGTCCACCACACACCAGCTTACTGGTGGAGAGGAGACAGTGATGAAGCCAATCAGTATATGGAGATGATTAGGAGGCCTTGATGGACAGAGGCCAATGGGCAAATTTGGTCAGGATGCCGGGGTTAAACCCCTACTCTTTTTCCGAAGGACATCCTGGCATTTTTAATGAACACAGAGAGTCAGGACCTCGCTTTAACGTCTCATCCGAAACACGGTGCTCTTTGACAGTATAGTGTCCCCATCACTACGTTAGGACCCACACAGACCATACAGATTTCAAAGCAGCTCGTAATGAATTCATTCCTATTGAAACAAAAGGTGTGCATGTAAACATAGCCATTGATAACAGGAAAATTATACATGCAAAAGAGAGTTAATTTCGGCCGTGAAGCAGCTCTAAAAAAAATGTCAAAAAAAGAAATGCTCACACAAGTGTGTGTGTGTGTTTGCAGGTGAGATGCCGAAGCTGGTGCGGGGTATGAGACTGCTGAACCAGGCCGACCCTTGTGCCGAAGTGTTGATTCAGGAGACTGGAGAGCATGTTCTGGTCACTGCAGGGGAAGTGCACCTTCAACGCTGTCTGGATGATTTGAGAGAGAGGTGAAGAACCACACACATATGTGACCAGTCACGGAAACTAGGGACACAAGTCGGTTCTGGTGCATTTTGAGTTATTCATAGATTCTGAGAGTGTAATATCCAAGCTTTCCAACGATGTGTAACATGTGGAAATCTGATAATATTTGGAGAAGTTGTGGCCATTTTAAAGTAGGCACTTAAAAAAGCTCAAAGAGGAGAAAACGAGCTAAAGATTGTGCAGTTCTCACCTGTCTCTGCTGCTGGGGGTGACAATAGGGCTCATTTACATCTCATTTAGATAAGCCATACCCCCTGTAAAGCTCCTCCATGTGCTTTACAGCTTTTTTTACACTTCGAATGAGTGCACTTCTGCCGCACTAGGCGAAAAACAATTGTGCTGCCCCTCTATTTGCAACGTACCAGCAACAACACACAAAGACCAATAATGCCATATAGCCTGCATATAACGCGAAACCAGCAACAACACATAAAGACCAATATGCCATATACATATAACGCAAAACCAGCAACAACACACAAAGACCAATATGCCATATAGCCTGCATATAACGCAAAACCAGCAACAACACACAAAGGCCAATATGCCATATACATACAGTATAACGCAAAACCAGCAACAACACACAAAGACCAATATGCCATATACATATAACGCAAAACCAACAACAACAAACAAAGACCAATAAGCCATAGGCCTACATATCTATAGCGCAAATAGTACGCAACGCTCGTGTGCCCAAAATGTCAACAATATTAAAGTTTATGTAGGAGGCAAATGCCTGCTGGCATTTTTCTTTAAGCAGTCATTTCTGCAATTTTCCAAATAATCACATTTCACCTCCTCAAATTACTGTTGCAAATCTCTTTACACCACTTTCTTATGTGCGTATACACACACAAATGAAATGTCCGCAAGCACATTATATCATCAGCAGGTTCAGCATCTTAAATAACGACTAAAGAGCAAATGAAGCTTAACTTACATTTCAGAAACACGCACGGCAGGCCTTCATCGCAGCAGCAAAGGTCTTAACTGCATCCTCTATTTCGATTCTCCGTCACATATGAAACAGCCAGCCACCGCTGTCAGCGAGCCGAGCCGCCGTATTGAAGCACTGAGGGCGAGCGCGCTGCGCCCATACCTCCGGTTCAGTTTCCCGAGCCCACGAAGTGCGGCGAAAACATTTTCGGTGTAACTGCCAGACGGTTCATCTCGTCTGCGACAATCTTTGCGGCATCCATCTTCATTGAATTTTGATATCAGAGAGAGCTGGCCAGAGCACAGCATAATAAGTAGCCATGTGGTTGACTTGGAGGGCGGGGGCAAAAGCGCCGGGTTATTCAGTATGGAAATACACACAGACAATGACACGCCACGCCCCTACTGCATGATAGAATCTCCGAAAACAAGCCGATTTCAACCTCAAAATGTAAGCTTTTAAATATACCAATACTGCTATCTCAAACATGGAGAGGCTTCTTCGTGATTTCAATTAACAGATTCTCCAAAAAATTGAAAATCACCAATTTTGAAAAAAAACTCTTCTTTCTCATTTTACTCGAAAGTTGTGCTGCCGACTTGTGTCCCTGGTTTCTGTGACGGGTCACATATATACACATAATATACACAATAACACAAACAGTACTTAGGCCCGTTAGTATTTTTACCAAAAAATAATGGTTTCAAGCCAGCTATTTATGCCTTTTGCTATAGTGTGTCAGTAGGAAATATCAGTTTTCTGTTTCCTACCGACACATTACAGCAAAAGATTGAAATAACTGGTTTAAAACCTTTTATTTTTTTGGTGAAAATACAACGTGCCTAAGACTTTTGCACAGTACTGTATATACATACATATATACACACCACCATTCAGTTTGGGGTCAGTAAGATTTTTTTTTTGAAAGAAATTAATACTTTAATTCAGTAAGGATACATTAAATTGATTAAATGTCACAGTAAAGACATTTATAATGTTACAAAAGATTTACATTTAGTATTATAGTATTGGTAAGCCAGAATGTTCACAGACAGGAGATTTATTCGATGCAGGCAGCGGCTCTATCAGCTGCTTGTCTCCTTCGCTGAACGCGCAAGGAACTGTGATGTCAGCAACAGATTTACATAGTAAAAGTTGATTATACAGTGAATCCTATGCGGAGCGTAAAATTTTTTGTTTTTTTGACAATCTTTATAATAGATGTGTTGTCAGATTTGAGATTAACCGTGGTGCAAGTGCATGTTGAACCGTGGGTTGAGAACTGTACGGTTTGTTTTTTTACTGTATTTTTGATCAAATAGCCTTGGTGAGCATAAGAGACTTCTTTCAAAAACACTCAGAAAGATGTGTTTACCGTCATACCGAGTCTGCAGGTATATTAAACTGCATATTAGAAGAGAAGAAAGAATATGACAGCTGTCGTGTAGATGCCCACAGTGAGACTGGGTTCTTTTTATTCATGTGTGTGTTGTTTTTCATGCTAGACAACATGGAGCATTGATTGTGTTGTAATTCTGGATAAAACAGAATTATTAAAGGGTTAGTTCCTCCAAAAATGAAAATTCTGTAATTAATTACTCAACCCTGTCGTTCCAAACCCGTAAGACTTTCGTTCATCTTCAAAACACAAATGAAGATCTTTTTTTTTGTTTTTGTTTTTTTTTAATCTGAGAGCTTTCTTTCCTCATTGAATGAACCTCATTGGTTCTTACTAAAGCTCAAACGTGCTGCGTAACACGAGAATGAACCTCATTGGTTCTTATACGTCAAGCGAACATATAAATATAAAGTGTATAAAGCGATCGTGTCTCTTCGTAAAACTAATCCATATGAATTGAGCAGTTTAGTCCAACATTTTCTGATTTCTTTATGAACTTTTTGAAGTGACAAAGTTTCAGTTGCGTAGCTGACTATGGAGGGACAGAAAGCTCTCAATTTCATCAAAAAGGTCTTCATTCGTGTTCCGAAGATGAACGAAAGTCTTACGGATATGGAATGAAATGAGGTTGAGTAATTAATGACAGAATTTTAATTTTTGGGTGAACTAACTCTTTAACAGGAAATAATGCAGCTTGGTTGAATTGTGTTGGGAAAAATTATTATTTGGTTAATAATATTTTTTTTTTTACACCTGGAAGGCAAGGTCATGTCATAAGCATAGAATGTCATTGCATTATGATGAAAGATTATGAAACAAACACTTTCATTAGAATAACGTGCACTGGTGAAACATTTACAACACAATTAAATTGTCAGTTTTGATTTCATGTTTGATTTGCATATTTTATTATGTGATATGTGATCACATTATCAGATCTCTGCATTTTGTTGGTCCACTTTCTGTTTCTTTCCCCTCCCCATTCTCAATCATCTCATACTATTTCTCTCACTATATCTCTCTGTCATCTATCATTTTCTCTTTCTCTCACAATCTCTGTTTCACTGCGGTGGTTGCAGATCGATATCTCTTGATGTCGGTCTTTGAGCATTGAGCCTCCTGTACTATTGCAGAGCTTAGACTAATTCACACCTATGTGGCTTCTTCTCAACACAGACTGACTTGACAAATTATTCATGGCTCAAACAAGGCACAGTTTTTGCTTGGATTGTTTTATGTTTTTTGTTTTTTGGCTGCAGTTGTGACACTGTGAATGCAGCAATAGGACATTCAGGTGATTTGGGGAAAAATAAGTATAATTTCTTGATTCTATTGGACAATAAGCACATTAAATAGACTTAACATAAAAAAAGCTCAATATAGCATGTCTACAAGTCAAAAGTGATCAAAGAATAGTATATTATATATGTATGTATATATATATATATATATATATATATATATATATATTATAGTTGGATTTGACACATACCTTTATAATTAAAATGTTGAGATGTTTTCTCCAACTTTAATAAGACACCAGGGTATATTTGGCGTGCCCTTTGGTTTTGCATTCTATAAATAGCATATCCACATAAATTAGCAGCACCACCTGCTAAACATTGGTTGGAGCGTTAGCTGCTAAATCCATCACATCTGCCCTTTGCATATCAGTAGCTGGACCTTTCCTTCAGTATTTTCTAACTCCTTAATCTAGGTCAGACTGTGGGTCTTAAAAATATTAAAAATTTTCTAGCTACACAATGATGAATTTGGTTTGACAATTGAGTATTTGCAATTTTGTGGAATTGTATCTGGCTATGTTGTCTAGTGTAGGTATTTATGTTTAATTAGGTCAGTTTTATGAAGAAATATGAAATATGCAAGTCACATATAAAAAGTTATATGTGTAGTGCAAATGTGCATTGAGCTAAATACAAGTTACATGCTTGGTCATAAATGTCGCAATACATCTACTAAATGTTATTCAAACGGTGAGATTACATATGAGAAAATGTGCTATACACTACATCTTCCTGATGAAAATTTGAGAAAGCGGACATACAGCAAAATATTTGAGCTGTCAGGGTAAAATATTCAGTTTAGAAATGGGATGAGGACAGTTGACTTTTTCATGCTCCATTGGGTTCATTCCCACTAAAAACTGTGAGCATCCTCACTCATCTGGATGTCAACTTGATCAAAAGTAATTTCATGAATTCATTACCAGTACTCATTCGAAGAAGGAAAGAAAATCAGTGCGTTTGTTTTGATGTGCAAACTGCAAATGAAACAAGTTATTTTTTGATAACTTCTGGCACTGTTTATGCATCTGCCTGGTGCATTTTAAATTTGAATTACGTGACTAGTAATTGGTAAGGTCTTCTGTTTTACTTGCAAATAAAATTGGCCACAATATATGGAACCCCACCAGAATGGCTTTTGTTGTGATTTCTATGTGCCGCTACGGTACAGTGTTGGCCTCGTGTCATGGTTTGTTATATTTTGTTGTTCCAGAAACTGTCCTTCATCTCATTGATAGTTCTACAAAATCAGTTTGAGTTAAGACCTGCGAGAGATATAGACGAGGGGCAAATCGAGTGAGAAAGTGTCACATTAACACAAAGGAGTGGGAAGCCAGAGAGGGATATGTCATGTTTTGTGGATGTAGATTAAATTTGACGGTCCTGACTTGGCTCTGCTAGAGCAGTGATTGGCTTGTGAAATCGCACCAGCGTTCCATAGCTAAAAATGTTGTAATGGTGTAAGGAGACACAAATGAGCTCTTATCCACTCCCCTTCTGGTGCTCTGCCTCGAGCTGCGGGCCTGTAAATTAACACAAATCTCTCGCAGTGTTATTTTGTCCTGTTTTCAGGCGTTGTGAAGGGAAGACTCATCAATTTGTTTTGTTGTTTTTTTGTTACATTTTCGCCAAAGCATTTTCAGCTCAAGTGCTGTTAATGGGGCTAGAGATCCTTCAGGTGTAATTTGGCTGAGCTGTAATGGACTCCGTCTTGTCAAGGTTTGAAAAGCTCCGACTAAAGAACGAGATAAAAACATACTTAAACTCCCCATTGATTGAGATATGTTCCTGTTTATATTCGCCTTGTTTTCTGTGCCTGCTTTCTTTCATTCTTTCTTTACTCTGCTCGTCCCACCTGCTCTCCCATTCTTTTCTTTATTCTACTTTTATAGAAGGTCATATAAAAGCCATGTTTAATAGGCCTGTTTAGGATTCCAAAAAGCCTGCAAGGTTTGCGAAATTAAATGTTAATTAGCTTTTCAAATAAGTATTTACTGAATGCTGACGGTAGATGAGAAAGGGCCTTTGGTATTCTTTTTCACATACGATTTATTTTCTTATTTTCTTTGTTTAACAGTTCTATCTATAAAAGTATTAGACATAACTGTTAAACCGAGACTATAAACTAATTAAGTGTGCTCAGGCGCTGGCGTTTTCAACGCTGTCAAAATAAAAGTCCGCCGGGCCATCTAAATAAAAGTCCCGCTTACGACACATCAGTCAAATCGAAAATGTATCTGCCGATAATCTAAAATAAAATTTAAAAAATCATATATCCTTCGACCACTACAGTTAGGTAGTGCACTGCATTTCACATCGATTTTAAGATCAGCTGTTATAGAGGGGACAAGGTTCGCTGTTTGACAGCACCAGTGTATTAGATCCCGTTTATTAAGATGTGTTTTGGTTTATCGGATCACAAGTAAACGATGCTAAATATACAGTAGGTGTAAACAGGGTCTAAAATGTTTTGAGTTTGTCCAATTTCCACCACTTCCAGAGAAAGTCGAAAACGCATAAGATCGAATTGCTTTCGTGGTGTAGACGTTCGAACAGCCACTAAAAACCGTCCGCTCTCCGCCTACTGACCTAACGCGTAAACATTATGGGAAGCACGCTAGCCCGACGGGATTTAAACTTTGTCGGCTGAAGACCCAAGTGTGGTTTAAAGATGAAAAACGTACCAAGCTCAATGTTCTCTCACCATTCCTGATTTCTAACACGAATTCACAGTGTTCGGCGTGTTCTTGTGGCTATCAGAGAAGAAACGAAAGCTGCTGCTCTCCATGTGTTCTTTTTGCTTAAATTGCGTGAGCTTATTTCGTCCATTAGATCGAAAGTTCTGAAAATACTCATACATTTAACCGTCCATAGACCCTCCCCTCAAAGAAATCAGGACAGAAGTGGTTGAAAGTGGACAAAAGAGACAGATTAAAACATCAGGTGTAAACAGGTATGTGTCTGCCTCGTCTACTTGTGATCCGATCGACCAAAACGCATCTTAATACCAGGTGTAAACAGGGCCTAAGTTGCAACACTGCAGGTAAAGTCATGTGATTAGTCCTCCTGACCTCTCAATACATCTGCCTTCTCCTACCTCATTAACTCCATCATTTCTGCTACTGGAGGAGAAACCATGACATTTTGCTGATTGTTTAGTTTTGTAGTAAATGGGCTGTTATTCAGTCACTAGCTCTTTCCCCTCAGGTCAGAAAGAAACAGCAGTATGAAAGGAAAGACAGGGTTGAGGACCCATCAGACGCTGAGCTGTAGGTTTGGAGTCTGTAGGGGTCAACCATGAGGTCAGGAGAGTCTGAGGTCAGGCGGCCTGCAGCGTTTACTCCACAGTCTGATTGGCGTTTAAAAATATCCTGTCAGCCCTCTGTGTCAAAGAAGTTCAGCGATAGCTTGTCCAGACCTCTGGCGCAGCGCCTGTCCTCAGGCCATTTAGAACGAGGTCATGCCATGCCCTTAGTCACGGGATGATGACATCACATCCTCAGCAGAAAATGGGTCAACTGCCAGAACACAGAAGACAATCGGACTTTACGCACACTGATTGATTTAGTTAAAGGAAACGTATTGCTTGTTTGTTTTGCCTATTATTAGCAATTTTGTCATTGAAAGGCGTTGTTAATTATGCCGTTTGTATCAATATGCTACATAAAATGCAATTGAATATGTGCATCTAAATAGAAACTAGAGGATAAACAGTGGGCCACTAATTGTTGTCTCACTTACTGTCAGCAAATTTATCTAATCAATTATATGGCCACATAAAATTTATTTGACTGACTAGTTGACTGTTTGAACTAAAGCATTCAGTCCTGTGACAGAACAGCAGACTATTGTTCACAAACAATGAATTTGAAAATTATGATGATTTTTATGGTGAGCCAATGATGGTAAATAGTAAAACATCAATTTCTTTATTATATTATAAACGTTATATATGTTTTTCCTGTTTGGCTGTCCTCAAATTTGTATTATTATACAGCTAAACTGATAAACTATATTTCAAAAGCATAAAAATATATATGTATATGTATATATATATGTATGTGTGTGTATATATATACAGTAGATATTTTTTATGCTTTTGAAAGAAGTCTGTTATGCCTAAAGCTGCATTTATTTGATAAAAAATACACTTTTCTCTTTGAATATATCTCAAAATGTAATTTAATCCTGATGTGAAGCTGAATTTTCAGCATCATTACTCCAGTCTTCAGTGTCACATGATCCTTCAGAAATCATTCTAATATGATGATTTGCTGCTCACAAAACAATTCTTATTATTATCAATGTTAAAAATTGTTTTGCTGCTTAATATGTTTGTGGAACAATAGAAAGTTCAAAAGAACAGCATGTTTTAATGTCATTTTTGATCATTTACACTTTATTTGTCGATTATACTTTACTCGTCTCACTGTTCTCGGCAACAGTTTTTCTTATTTACTTCCCATCAAATGTTTCAGAATGTTAAACTAATTCTGTAAGTAGTTTGAGAAGAAAGGTACTTGGTAAGTGTTTACCCACAATACTGATTGTTTTATTTTAAAAGTTTTTTTATAATAATGGCCATTTTAATTGTCAATGATAACAGGAACACATTTCTGGTTTGAAAGCCCTACTGATGGGACTGAGGGAGTGCATTAGACAGTACAGGTTGTGAAACACTTGAGTTAGGAAATAAAAATAAATAATGAGGTTGATGAAGCATCCAGTGAGATGTGATGGTAACTGTGAAACGTATTGCACCTGGAGCTGTCGGTGTTGAGACAGCAGCGCCTGCAGATGCCCAGTCAAGGCTCTCTGGAGGACTCTGGTAAACATTTTCCACTGGATTATCTGCTTTCCAAACCGTTCTGTGGCTGTCTGGATCTAACTGGATTACTGAATGTCTCAGCGAAGACAGCAGTCATGTCAACCGTCTGCTCCACTTAACAAAGCCTAGTGACCCATGAGACCCAAGTGTCCAACTGTCTCCATTAACCAGTGACCCAGAGTGTGTAGGTTCCTCATTAGATTTAAGCCATTATCATATATCAAAACAAGCAGTATGTTTAGCTACATATAAACACAAAACAAATTGAGTAACCCTGGATTTTGACTCTCTGGCTGGATATGTTTATGAAATACTTAGAGGTGTGCTCGCATCTTCCGGCAGAATGTTTATGTCCGTTTCCTCACGCAGACAGAAAGAGATTAATGTGTATTTTAATAATATCTGCATGAATGGCCCATTGTAAATTAGATTTTACTGTGCCTAAACGACGTGCTTGAGAATCAGTGTTAGGCTCTTACTGTTGGCTGAACGCCAGTCTTGAGTGTCGGCAATAATTTTCCTTCATGTCCTCCCAGTAATTTTGAAAAGTAAGCCCTTTTGTTCCTCTCTGGGTATTTACTGTATTTCATACACTGTGGAGTTGTGCTCTGCACAATGAAAATAAAGTTGAATCTAATCTAATATATTCCAGTGATGTGATATGTTTTTTAGGGTTGTCACAATACCAACATGCAAGTAGTCAATACCAATACCTGTGATATTGGGATTCTCAATAGCTATTTCAATACCACAGCAAAGACTAATACAAATACTAAGACTATTGAATACAAATACTAAGACTACTGAATACAGTCTTTAAAAAAAGAACTAAAAATACGTTATATACTTCTGATGCTATTCAAGTAAGTATTGTAGAATATATATATATATATATATATATATATATATATATATATATATATTGTTAAATATATTTTACATGCATATATTTATATGCATGTTAAATACATTTAACATTATTATTGTAGAATGTAATGTATGCATTGTGTATTTATATATACTTCCTGTTATTAAATATATAATTCATACTATTCAGGTAATTATAATCAAGCAAACATCAATAAAGAACAAAATTAAATTAAGCAGTTTTTCTTGTTAATATTGTAGTTTGAAATATTAATGTCATACTAGATGGCTGCAAGTCCATTTGAGATTGCATTCTCACAGCAAGCCCAATGCACAAATCTAATATTTGTTTCTTTGTTTTTGTTTTGCAGTGCCAAAGTACCTGTTTTTTGGTTTGTTTCTTGACCCTGCATGTTTTATTGTGTTTTATTCTGGTTATTATTATAGATTTTTTATTATTTTTCTTGTTTCTCTAGGTTTGCTAAAATTGAAATCACTGCTTCCGAACCAATCATTCCATTCCGCGAGACGGTGATCCGGCCTCCCAAAGTGGACATGGTGAACGAGGACTTGGGGAAGCAGCAGAAAGTCGCTGTGATTCACCAGGTAAAGGATGAACAAACAAAGTATCACGAAGGGGTCCAGGTGGATTCCACCGGTTTGGTCACGCTCACTACCTCAAACAAGATGGCCACGGTCAGGGTGAGGGCTATCCCTCTTCCTGAGGAAGTTACCCGCCTTCTGGAGGACAATGTGGAGCTCATCCGCACAATAGAGCAGTTCAGTCTGTTGGCCTGGGAGGGCAAGACTCTGGAAATCAACCTGAAAATTCTGGAGAAAATCCAGGACTTCAAGGTGAAGTTGGAAAGCACCCTGCAAGGCCACAAATGGAGGGGTGCCGTGGAGCATATCTGGGCATTTGGTCCACGCCGTTGTGGGCCAAATATTCTCCTCAACAGAATCGAGGGATACCGGAGACCTTCAGTGTGGCAGTGTCTGGAACGAGAGAAGGAAATTGAAAAGGCAGAGACCACCGCATTTAGAGACTTTGACAACAGCATTGTTAGTGGCTTCCAGTTGGCCACACTCTCTGGTCCCATGTGTGAAGAACCTTTGATGGGGGTTTGCTTCTCTGTAGAGTCCTGGGACATGAAGATTTCCACACCTCTTACTCAGCAAGACTCAATAGATGAGGAGCCCCACCTGCAGAGCCAAATAGGTGAATATTCTGACATTCATGTCTCATCCACAAGCTCTAACCGAAGCAGGAGCAGAGCGGAGACTGCTGGTGGTTCACTGGACTGTTATGGGCCATTCTCAGGACAGCTCATCGCTGCCATGAAAGAGACCTGCAGATACGCTTTCCAAGCTAAACCTCAGCGGCTGATGGCTGCGATGTACACCTGCGAAATCATGGCCACTGCTGAGGTCCTGGGTAAGAATTTAATACATTTAATACGTGTTCGTTAACAGTATATGTCTGCAAAGGTTTTTCCAATGTTTTTTTTTTTTTTTTACTTCTCAGCGAAGAAACAAAAAAAAGAATTTCGCCTTGAGTATATTGGGACCTTGAATCATGTTCAGTCTCTTGTATGTTATGTGTGCACGAGTATAAACTAAGCGTGCCTCACAAGTCCTTAAAAGAGAAGCCAAAGCGTCTCGATCGCCGCCAGGTGGTTGGCCCAGTATAGGTCATAAAGCCCACACTCCCCATGAAGTCTAATGGGACGCGATGGAAACTAAACAATCAAATTACACTTCAAAAAAAAAAATTCTAAAGATGTTTTCTGTAATTTTAGGTAGTTTTTATCACGCTGATGTAAGTTTAAGTGTTCGTTTTTTTAAAATAAGCTTGGTCTTAGTAATTTGAAGCTATAAAAATGGTAATGTGACGTCATGAATGACAGCTTCTCTAAACAAAGTAGTCACTGAGGCACCAACAAACTTTTTGGGGGATTTTCGGGAGGAGATTGGAGCTTCAACTTTAATTTTAAATGTCCATAACTGTTTATTTTACACTGACGCAAAACTGTAAACTGTACCAACCATTTCTGTGGGAGTGTGGACGGGACCTTGATATCGCAGCTCCACGCTTATTACTGCGCAGACTCTGGTCCTGCGTTCACTGCTGCGCAGAATCAGGTCCCAAATCCGCGCAAAATGTCAGCGCCATATTAGGACTTTGGCGGCTTCACTTTTCACCAATGGTAGAGAGTGTAGGGGCGTCATCCATCTTTTTTTACAGTCTATGGTGCAAATACAAGCAATAAGTTGCTGGCTGCAGTTCACTTAGTGGCCAACGGTGTCACTAATAACAAGGTTTTCTTCATTCTACATATAGCCCCTTTATATATTAATATATACATTTAAGCCCCTTAATATTTAGATTGCCTTTTATTTCAGTTTTTGAAAACAAATTGTAATAGCTTTAGTAGTCATTTTTTGTTAGTGTTAGTCAACAATAATACTGTTTCCAGTTAAAATATGTAAAAATCCCCCAAACAAGATAATTGTTGTTGAGAAGCAACACTGCATAAGATATTACGATTTCTTTTTTTGAGCGTATCTTTAATTATAGTTTGTCTAACTGCACTGGCAGATTTCTTTTATTACTTTAAGTATAAAAAAGTGAAAAATATCTGCCACTACAGTAAAGATCTCATTTCAAGATACAATCAAGAAAATGTGTCTTGTTCAAGTACATTTTTCTTGTTTGAATAGAAAGTACTCAAACAGAGCAGAGAAAAATAAAATATTTCATGCGGTTTAGAAAAACTGTAAAGGGCCACATAAAGGTATAGTTCACCTAAAAAAATGGAAATTAGTCATTATTTACTCACCATTGTGTTGTTCAAAACTGGTAGAAACCCAGATCAGTGAATAATGACCTACATGTCAGTCTATTCCCCACACAAAACTATCATATGATTTGGAACATATGAGTCATATGATTTTGATGGTGCTTATGCATCCTTTTTGAAGTTTGACAGTCCCAGTCGTCATTCACTTTTATTAAACTTAAGACTGTGGCACAAAATGATGACAGAATTTTCATTTTGGGCGGAAATGTTGCTTTAAACATTTTTAAACAGTAAAGCACATGCCAATCAACCTGTATCTTAAATATATCCACAGTCTCTTGACATGGAGAAAAAGGGCCATACACCGTGCAGAGGAAATAGTTCTCCCAGGTCCTTGATTGAAAGCTGATGTGAAACAGCCATGTATGTGATGTCATCATAGCACCAGGTTCCAGAACAAAAGCTAAATTGTCTGACCAACATGCCTGTGTGAAATGAACCCAGTTAAAGAAGTAAGGGAATCCTGCCCCATGAGAACCAAAACTCTGAGAAAATCAGTCGGTCTGGGCCAAAGGGGAGAAAATACGTAAATATTTTAACAAATGGTGCAAATTACCTTCCCGACCGTTTTTGTTTGCCCAAGAGAAGGTTTTGATATCTGTAAATGAAGCACAGAAATTTTCCGTAACTGTGATGAGACCAAACGTATTTGGGAGCACAGCTGGAGTGTATTAGAGGAGATAATGGTTCTGAATATAAAATACATAAACTTCATTTTTCACTTGCAGGATGTTTTCCATATCCAGATAACTAGTCACACTGTTGATATTCAGGTGTATGTATTACAGATGTTTCTAGATGTGATAAACCTCTTATACGTATACATTTAAGCTTGTAAAGGGTCAACATATGTGTGTGTGTTCATATATATATATATATATATATATATATACTGTGTATACTTATATATATTATATATATAACCTTAAGTCAATGCGGCCCAGGCAAATACAGAGGATTAATTGAGTTTAGTTCAGTTCATTTTTTACTTTTTGTACATATTATAATCAGAATTATATTCTATTATATATTGTGTTGTTCATATTTGCATGTTCAGACACAAAAGGTCGTGTTTTAGTGGCGTCCGCTGTCACTGCGGAAAAAAACATGAATCTGCTTGTGTGGTGTTGAACATGAACATGAAAAGAGATGCACAGTCTCTTTTTATCTGTTCCCTTCATAAATAAATAAATGCACAATTTAGCCTATATGCTCGTCCTGGAAGTTCATGATTAAAACTTGAAAATGTGAATGAAAACAAAAGCTATTAAAAGTGTTATTATCATTCAAATTTGAAAATTAAAATGATGGGTAATAATAGATTAGCACTAGTAGTCCCGGTGGTATATCAGAGCTTGAATCCGCTTCCTCGAGCCCCTCCACGCCAAACGGGTTTAACCTCATTAGTTTAAGATTTCCTATATGGGCAAACAAACTTGTGAAATATTGTTTTAGTGTTATGAAGATGCAGTCATATGTTTGCTTAAAAGAACACTAGATGTTTTACATAAAAACATTTACGGGTGGTAGGGAGCAGGTGTAATTTTTTTTTTCATACCAACTAATATTTTGAAAATGCGTTCGCTTTCATGAATTTTCACTTCTTCGAAAATTTATATCAGAACAGCTTTACAAACGATTTACACGAAAATTAGTGCTGCTTCTGTTTCATGAATGAGGCTCTATGGGGTGTAACTGAACATTTATTTATAAATCTGATTGTGTAGTTATAAGTCTGAATATATACATTTTAAATTCTTAAGTCTAAATGTATAAGAATTTGTAATATGTGAATGTAAATCATGAATACATACACTGAAAGAAATGTGGTGTACATACTATTTTCATTTTGAAATTGCTAGTAAATTTCACAAATAATTACAAAGAAATGACAAGTAACACACTGAATTAAACATGAAATTAAAAAAGACTGAAATTGTATTTTCTTGTAAAAAGTTTTCATGTTTTATTTACAATAGTTTCTTCGCCAAATTAGATTTTCTCTGACAAGTTATCCTATACATCCCAAAATCTATGGTCAGTTGTGGCATCCACAAATAACATTACGCTATCCAGCAGTAGAAATGGTCTCAATAACCATCAATACAGCTGTTCTGTGACCTGCATTAAACAAAATCACTGTCATTACAATTAAATAGGCTGTTTATGCCCGTGTTTCTGTAGGACGTCTATATATAAATGACCTCCACATACTGGTAAAGTTCACCATCACAGCCAAGATGAATACTAAGTAGGTGTTGATCGTTCACGGTAGATGGCCATATGTTAATGTGCTCATAGATTTCTAACTGAGAGATTTTTTTCTGCTTAGTTTCACTAAATAGTCCCATTGGTCTATATAGGGAGCTTTGTGTTGTGAATGTTGTGCGTATGTCTACAGTCCATCAGTCTCTTTTAAAAGCAAAGAAAACCCTGTTTTCCATTTTATGTCCCCTTTAACTGCGTCAATAGCAGTTTTACAAAGTGACTTGACGTAAAGGCCAAGTTTGGTAACCCATACTCGGAATTTGTACTTTGCATTTAACCCAATCAAGTTAGTGCACACACATTAGGAGCAGTGAGTAGTGAACACACACACACAGCAAACCGTTTTTACAACATAGTAACATAGAGATGAGTGTTCATGGCCCAGATGTGCAGAGGTCATGACCTTCCATAGATGTCTGTCATCGAGTATTATTGCGAGAGCTTCGTGCTCGTCTACAGTGTTAACAGGTCGATGGTCTCTGGGGCCGAACTGATAGATACGCAGTCACAGAGTTTCTCCCCGTCACTTCCATGTATTCTCTCTCTGTGTGTGTGTGTGTGTGTGTGTGTGTGTGTGTGTGTGTGTGTGTGTGTGTGTGTGTGTGTGTGTGTGTGTGTGTGTGTGTGGGTGTGTGTGTGTGTGTGTGTGTGTGTGTGTGTGTGTGTGTGGGTGTGTGTGTGTGTGTGTGTGTGTGTGTGTTTGTGTGTGTGTGTGTTTAAGGATAAGGATGTCCGCCACAGATGAATTTTACCAAACTGATTGCGTGTGAGTTTCTTCCTCGTGATGATGGATTTTGTGTGCATGTGTGTTTCCAGGTCATGTCTAAATCCTTATCTAATAATGCCTGTGCTTTTTTAAAATTTATTTATGAATGATTTTAGATAATATGCATTATATTTGTTTTGTTCCGTACAAGTTGTTAACGCTAACTAAAACTATTAAGAATTGTGTTTTAGTAATTGAAATAAAATAAAAGCGTTAGATGGGGAAATAAAGAAAACGTCTCGGTTACGTATGTAACCCTCGTTCCCTGAGTTGGGAACGGAGACGTTACGTCGGAGGACGACGAATGGGGGTTTCGCTTAGAACACCTATCGAGTTCGAGTATTACAAAACGAGCCAATGGCGAAGAAATGCCATGGGTCTGCGGAATTTGCATAGCGTATCTCCGCCCCACCGCGTGGTAATAAAAGGAGGACGCCGGCAACATGCAGATATGTCTTCGCTGAGGAGCCGAGACTGAACTCAGGCGTTCTACCCAGCGGTACAGCGGAAGTGGCAGGGAGACGTAACGTCTCCGTTCCCTACTCAGGGAACGAGGGTTACATACGTAACCGAGACGTTCCCTTTCGTAGTCACTCCGAGTTACGTCGGATGACGACGAATGGGGGTCCCTGTGAAATCACGCCACCTTCACAGCTGTCTTCCAGTGCCCTGCGAAAGTCTGATCCCCCTGTCGTGAAACTGGCACGGACGAAGGAGTCCTACTTAACACAGGAATACCAAGGTACACTGGGAAGCATATCTCAGAGGAAATATGCCGCAGCATGCCTACCCGTAGAGAGGACTTGAGAACACACATATACCCGGAGGGCTTCATATGGAGGAACGCTGGAGTGACCAGCACGAGGGGTGGCAACTTATATTGGGTTGGCGAGGATAAGAAAGCTATTCTTATCCCTTGCCGAGGGAAAGACACGTGCTCAAAGAGGCTTACAGTGGAAATACACATGTGGGGGTTACTCAGGGGAGGAACCATGCACACGGAGGCATCTAGCCGAGGCACAGGCAATAGACACTGGCGCAAGCGTCAACAGTGCTGGAGGAACTCAGGGCTTCAGAGAGGAAAGCTCATCTGAGGAATATCGCACGTATCATGTCCGTGGAGTGGAATGGCGAGCAAGCGAAGACACCTGAGCGGGTCCAGTACTAGCTGACTGAGCGAGTACACGAGAGGACACAGGCTCCACTCGGAGATTATAAAATCTGGCGAATGTGTTGGGTGTCGCCCAGCCTGCAGCTCTACAGATGTCTGTTAGCGAGGCACCATGCGCTAGAGCCCAAGAGGAAGCCACACTCCGGGTGGAGTGGGCTGTCACACCAAGGGGGCACGGTCGGCCTTGTTATTGGTAAGCCAAAGCAATGGCGTCCACATCCAGTGGGACAACCTCTGCTTTGAGAGAGCCTTTCCCTTCAGTCTCCCACCATAACAGACAAAGAGCTGGTCTGAGGTCCTGAAACACTGCGTCCTGTCTACGTAAGCACGGAGAGCGCGTACTGGACAGAGCAGTGCCAAGGCTGGGTCTGCCTCCTCCAGGGGCAGCGCTTGCAGGTTCACCACCTGGTCCCGGAAGGGAGTGGCGGGAACCTTGGGCACATATCCAGGCCGGGGTCTCAGGATCACGTGAGAGTGACCGGGCCCGAATTCCAGTCACGCTTCGTCAACGGAGAATGCGTGCAGGTCCCCTACCCTCTTGATGGAGGCCAATGCAACCAGGAGCGCTGTCTTCATAGACAGGAACTTAAGCTCAACTGCTTGCAGAGGCTCAAAGGGAGCCCTCTGCAAGGCATTTAACACCACTGAGAGGTCCCAAGAGGGAACGAGAGGAGGGCGAGGAGGATTCAATCTCCTCGCTCCTCTCAGGAACCTGACGATCAGGTCGTGCTTCCCCAGAGACTTACCTTCAACTGCTTAGTGATATGCGGCGATAGCGGCCACATACACCTTCAGGGTGGAGGGAGACAGCCTTCGCTCCAGCCCATCTTGCAGGAAGGAAAGCACGACACTGATCGAGCATCTCCTGGGGTCTTCTCGGCGAGAAGAGCAAAAGTTGACGAAATGGTTCCACTTCAACGCATAGACATGTCTCGTGGAAGATGCTCTAGCAGAAGTGATGGTAGCCGCCACCGCTGGTGGCAGGGTACTCAAACCTGCCTCGTCCCGTCCAGGAGCCACACGTGGAGCCTCCAAGATCGGGTCGAGGGTGCCAGAGGGTGCCCCGTCTCTGAGAAAGGAGATCCTTCCTCAGAGGATTTGGCCAAGGAGGTGCTGTCGCGAGGAGTATCAGTTCGGAGAACCAGGTCCGGGTGAGCCAGTACGGCGCAACCAGAATGACCTGCTCCTCGTCCTCCTTGATCTTGCACAAGGTCCGTGCGAGAAGGCTCACTGGGGGAAACGCAAATTAGCGTAGGCCCCGGGGCCAGCTGTGCGCCAGTGCATCCGTGCCGAGGGTGGCCTCGGACAGGAAGTAATACAGGGCGCAATGGGATGAGTTGTGGGAGGCAAACAGGTCTCTCTGTGCGTCCCCGAACTTGTCCCAAACCAGCTGGACCATTGGGGATGGAGTCGTCACTCGCCGGAGATGGGCCGAAACCGTGACAGCTCGTCGGCTGCAAAGTTCCGATCTCCCGGACTGTAGATAGCACGAAGGGACCTCAGGTGCTTCTGACTCCATAAGAGGAGGTGGCGTGCGAGTTGCGACATACGGCGGGAGCGTAGACCACCCTGACGGTTGATGTACGCTACTGTGGCTGTATTGTCTGATCGGACTAGTACGTGTTGACCCCAGCGCAACGCCCGGAAGCGGTGCAGGGCAAGGCGTACTGCCGGCAACTCGAGGCAATAGACATGCCATACTGCTCAACACTACATGCGAGAATCACTGAGCTTCAGGAGCAACCTTGC
The DNA here is from genome assembly GCF_051911475.1 of Siphateles boraxobius. NCBI lineage: Eukaryota > Metazoa > Chordata > Actinopteri > Cypriniformes > Leuciscidae > Siphateles > Siphateles boraxobius. The sequence goes on from NW_027508734.1 coordinate 13,476,146, forward strand.
TCAACACCTAAGTGTGAAGAAATTCACTGAACCTCAGGAGCATTTCTGCTCAACACCTGGGTGTGATAAATCTCACTGAACTTTTCAGGAGCATCCCTGCTCAACATGAGAGTGTGACAGCATGTCCATTGCGCATGGCGCCCCAGCCCGTGGAGGCATCTGTTGAGACAACAGCATGCCGGGAAGCTCTTTCCAGGGGCACTCGGGCCCGTAGAAAACTGAGGTTCGACCACGGGTGAGTACTGACGGCAGGTCGGAGTAACTGGTACTCGGAGGTTGCCGTGTTGCCATGCCCACCTCGGGACTCGGTCGCGAAGCCAAGCTGAAGCGTTCTCATATGAAGCAATCTGAGCGGCGTACCGCGGCTGCAGATGCCATATGCCCCAGGAGCCTCTGAAAAAAAACTTCAGTGGAACCGCACTCTTGCGCTTGATAGTCTCAGGCAAGTCAGCAATGGCCGAGTGGAGAAGGCGACCAAGTCCATACCGAGAAAAGAGCTCCAATGCACGGGGCAAAGTTTACTCCTTTCCCAGTTGACCCGAAGGCCCAGACGAGCTAGGTGCCGGAGCACTGGGTCCCTGTATTCGCAAACCTGGTCCCAGGAGTGAGCTTAAGACAGCCAGTCACCGAGATAGTTCAGGATGCGAACCCCGTGTTCCCATGGAGGAACAAGGGCTGCCGCAAGAAACCTTTGTGAATGCGCGAGGAGACAGGGCTAGCCCGAATGGGAGAACAGCGTACTGATATGCGCGCGCCCTGACAGCAAACCGTAGGAATGGTCTGAGTCGAAGGAAAACGGAAACATAAAAGTAGGCGTCCTTCAGGTCGATCGCTGCAAACCAATCCTGTGGCCGCACACATCCAGAAATGCGTTTGGCCAGGAGCATCTTGAACGGCAGCCTGTGAAGGGAGCGGTTCAAATGCGTAGGTCCTGGATTGTCCGTAACCCACCAGACTTCTCCGAGACAATGAGGTAGGGGCTGTAAACCCGGACCTAGGGCTGGACGATATTGCCAAATTTTATATCACGATATATTTCTTAATTTCCGTCGATACGATATAATTCCGATATCGATATGACCAATATAAAAGACTCAGAAAAGCTGCCAAGAACGCCCATAACAGATGTCTGTTGCTACAATCTTCTGAAAAATGAATTTGCCAAGTCTATGAAATCTGCTGGAGTCTTTCGCTACTGCACCATAACAAACTACATAAAGCAATGAAATAACCCATCATAATAATATTCTCTTCTCAATACCTGCTACAAGACTATGAAAGCATATGGGTAGCAATATTCAGTTTGAAATGTAATATGCAAAATGACAATGTAATATGTAAAATGGCAATGCATTTCGGTTTTTAAATTTACATTTGCCATAACATTTGTGTAACATTTGGTAAACAAAATGGGGGATTTTTTTTCCGATTTAAATCCCATTTCCTGCATTTACATAAATTTAGGGACTATGGTGTTACAAAATCCAGGAAATAATTAAGTTGATTATAATGATAAATTCTGCCAAAAATAAAAGTAGGCTACTAAACTATGTATAACAAAAATATGTCTTACTTTTTTCAAGACTTGAGATAATCATTTTATAAAGTCAAAAATTTTCACCATTAATGTTTTGTGTGTAAATAAAACTGAAATATACAGAAATTGAATAAGGTTATCAAATAGTCTGAACTGCATAAATTATAAATTAAATATAGATTAATCCTTATTAAAGCTACACACGTTCTTTAGACAACACCAGTGAGTAATTTGCTCTGTTCCCCTTTGTTCTTTGGTTAACTTAACTGACAGACAGAATTGGCTGCTGTCCGTTTAAGATCTGTCGCTGATGAGAGGATCTTACGCATTTAATTTTCTCATTTAGGCTACTCTTAACTTTCATTTAAGATTTTATTTAACTCATTTAGACTGTTCTTGTGAGGATACAATTGACAAAACGGACATTTTGGCATAAATGTGTGTGTTATTATTCAAGCGCTAAAGAAAGAGAACTGGATTCTGTGCATTGTGTGCGTGTGCGCGTCAGGACATTAACAGGGAGCGATACCTGCTCATTAGAACTATCGGTGAGCTATTTTTAGAGTGTGGACGCGACGTTCCTGGCCGTGGATGCGCGCATCGGCACAGTCTATCTCCTGATCCTCGTTTGATGTGTTCCCGCTGCCAGTCGGACTCGGCAGTCACACTCCGGCACATTTTGCAGCACGCCGAAACACCACTGAATTTATATCACTGAATTAGTCTTTCCTCTCTTATCAACTATTTCGTCTGCTTTCTCCTCACTTGTGGAAGCTCGTTCAGTCACATTTGCATTGCGGTCAGGGGTGCTCATTCTGTGGCTGAAACTTGCCGTGTTGGAGATCCGCTATTCTGAGCAGTGGCTGCGTGTCTGTGGTGTACGTCATCAGGAAAGTAGCCAATTGTGTTTTGCTCTTTCTGACGGCTGCGCACCTAACGTCAGTCAGTGGCAAATGCTGCTATGTATATTGAAATATCGAAAATGTGTTTAAAAATCATATCACCGTTATCGAAAAAAAAAAAAATATCGCGATATATATTGATTTTGAATTATTCTCCAGCCCTACCCGGACCTCATTTCGGCTGGAGGGACAGTCTCAATCACACCCTTCGCCAGTAGGGTAGCAACCTCCGCTCTCATGATAGGGGCATAGCCACCGACCAAAGTGGAGCGGACTCCCCTGAAGCGGGGAGGAGACCGTGCGAACTGAATCGCATCGCATAGCCGAGCCGATGGTTCGCGCGACCCAGCGGAACAGATAGGGAAGCTCTAGGCAGGCTCCCAACTGTGCCAGCGGCGTCAAGAACCACAGACGTCCCCCCGGTGGTGCAGCGGAGCGGAATGACCGGCCCAGACGTGGACGCCATAGCGGCCCGGTGTGGGGGCAAGGTCATAACCACACCCTGACAGAGGAGGCCAGGGAAGGACCAGCGTTCCACGGGGGAACGGGCGGGGTTGGAACCGTGGGAGGGAGCCTTCGGCGGTGTGCAGACTGAGGGATCTGAGCGGACGGCGGGGCCGTCGGGCAGAATAACCTCAATCTGCTCACGGGCGGTTGAGAACTGTTGGGCAGAAGCACTCAACCGCACTGCCGAAGAGGCCGACCTGGGAGATGGGGGTGTTGAGCAGACGGGTCCGCCCGACATCGTGCACATCAGACCGGTCAGCCCCCGACTGGTGAACATCACCTGCCTCCGAGAGCGTACGGCCACTTTTGTCGCTCGGGGACCAAGGTCAGTGGCGGCGCGCAGCTCACTGAAGAGCCTCGGGTCAGTCCCACCCTCCTGCATGTCCATGAGCATTTGGGTCAGGTAGACCAGCAGAACGGTCATGGGATGCAGTGAGGCAGCTGCCTGTCCTGTGGCACTTTAGGATTTCGCCACAGATTAGTGTAGGCGAAAAGAACTACAGGCTTTGGACGGGTGCCTAGGATTGCGCCGGGAACCACTCTGAGGACATAGTAGCATGGCAACAGAGCGTTCAACCGGGGGAACCCCAGTGTACCCATGGGTATCGGCCCCTGAGGGGGGAGGAAAGGCGGATGAGACCGACAAGAGGACCCGTGATCTCATCATGCACGTCCGGGAGGAAAGATATTGGGGTTTGCCGTGGACGCGTCGACGGCCTTACCCAAAACCAATCGTCCCGGGAAAGCATGGCCGTCATCTCCGGATCAGACTCAGGCACAGCCATATGCACACCAGAAGGTGGCAGCTGTGACGAGTCGTCATTTCCAGAAGAATCAAGCCCACCTAGTGATGCTGCTACAGACACAGCATCGTCCTCTGTAGCTTCAAATGAAAGCACACGAGCCACCCGAGGGTAGACTCGTGGAATCATCAGTTCGCTAGCGGGCACCGTCATTAAAGAGGGGGGGCTGGGGCGTGGACAAAGAGTCGGCGCCTTGTTCCAGACCAACACCCTCAGGTCACCCTGGCCACCAGCCGAAGATCGGGTGGTGGATGAGGGGACTCTCACTCTTGCGAGTTCACCGAGTCTCGACCTATATATGACGCGATGATCACGTTCCCAGAGAGAACATGAGTCATCCACGAACGCTGTTCAAGCATGATCAAAGCCCAAACACACTAGACAGCGCTCGTGCCCATCAGAGTCCGATACCAGTCCACTGCAACCAGAAATGCACGGGCGAGCCGTCTTTAAAAAGACGTGCCGCGTGCGAGCTCTTTTATGAGAGGAGAAAAAAACTCTGCAATGTTGAAGCGCACAGGGAGACACACACACACTGGCAGATCACTGCACAGATCAGCAGGCACTGTGAGCTCGCTGCAGATCGCCGTCACACCAACACCGGAGAGAGAAGCTCGTCTCGTAGAGCGAAGTCAGAGATGGCTGTGGAGTGAAGAAATACTCTTGGCTCCGAAGTGAAAACATATCTGCATGTTGCCGGCGTCCTCCTTTTATACCCACGCGGTGGGGCGGAGATACGCTATGCAAGTTCCACAGACCCATGGCATTTCATCGCCATTGGCTCGTTTTGTAATACTCAAAGTCGATAGGTGTTCTAAGCGAAACCCCCATTCGTCGTCATCCGACGTAACTCGGAGTGACTACGAAAGGGAACTAGAAATGTTGCCTTGGCAACTAACTAAAATAAGTAGGTTTAAGTTGATTTACTAAAATTACTAAAACTAAAAAAAATAATGAGTAAATAGAAGTATTTAAAAATAAAAAATTATAAAATAACAAAATCAAATAACAAAATGACAAAAATTTAGATGAAAACTCAAAATCTAAAAGTAAATTCAAAGTATATAAATAAATACTGTAATAATTATGTGTCTTCATTAACTGCTGAAGGAGTAAAAGTTCACAGTTAATATTTTGTTTGTAAATATGACTTTTATAGGTCGTGTGTATGCTGTTTTGTCCAAGCGGGAAGGACGAGTCCTACAAGAGGAAATGAAGGAAGGGACAGACATGTTCATTATTAAAGCTGTACTTCCTGTTGCCGAGAGCTTCGGATTCGCTGACGAGATCAGGAAGAGGACCAGCGGCCTGGCCAGCCCACAACTAGTCTTCAGCCACTGGGAGGTGAATGAATGAATGACTGTGTGATTGAATGCATGACCAAATGAATGTTTGCACAATGATTTCATATGTTTTTGTAGCTTTTATGTTTGGATTGCTCTGTCCCACTAAGAAAAAACACTTTCGGTGTGTATATAGTGCATCAGTGTATATAGATTTTAAAAACTGGTCAATAATAAATGGTATCTTTTCCTGACAATCCAATACTGGTCAACCTCTTAAAGGGGCATTCGGCAACTATTTAAACTTAATAAAACCGTTTAGAAATCATTTGGATGGTTTAATAACCTGTTCTGGTGAGAATGGTGACCTTCCCCGCTCCCCCCAGCGTTCCTAGGTGGAAAACTAACCTGGCAACAAGGGGACTAACGTCCCGGTAAGTTGGAAATAGGAAGTCTCGTGAGAAGCGAGAACGAGCGAGAAAAACAAACTGCTTTACGGCAATTCGACATAAACACACACGCCGCCCTCAATGTGTATGATGTATTACCCACCTCGGTAGACATAGCTCCACACGATAAAGTTGACCGGCTCCGATGATAACAAATGCACATGAGCAGCGGTAGAAAGGGGGAGGAGGGTGCCGCAAGTGAGTTTTTTTACGACATTGTTGTGAAATATACGCCTCACAGCTGTAGGGGGAGCTTCTTGAGAAAACATGCGAAAACAAAACTGAAAATCAGCGAAGAAATAGCTAGAGTTGCTGAATGCCCCTTTAAAGAATTGATTGATTGAATGAATGTGTTTGCGGCATCCAATAGCCACAAAGAGGCTATGTAGCGGGATGGCTCATGACTCGCTTGCACTTGGTCGTCATATCGTTACCAAAACAATAGACTGACGATCTCACTGGATTTCACCTTTATTTCAGCTTGCCATATGCAGACATGATTCAACGGACGCAATACGGTCAACAGAAAGTTGGCTCCCGCAACTTGCCCCTTCCAAAACAGCATCAAACAATCCGCGAACACTTGTGCCCACGTGACAGTGAATAACCAATAATAAATATAAAATAATGAATGCTCCAGCAAAATGAATGAGTGAATTGACAAATTAGGAAACAAATAATTGCAGCCATTGAAGAATGAATAAATGAATGAAAGTAGATGAATGGACAAGTGAATGAACTAATAAATGTATGTATGAGTATTGACTAAATATGTAAATTAATCAGTGTAAGTCAAGTCAAGTCACCTTTATTTATATAGCGCTTTTTACAATACAGATTGTATCAAAGCAGCTTCACAGTGATAACATGAAAATAATATAACAGAGTTTGTTTCTAAAAGAAAATTGAGTCAACGTCCACCTTAAGCAAGGCAGATCAATAATATTATTGAATATTAAATGTCCCCAACTAAGCAAGCCAAAAGCCAAGGCAACAGTGGCAAGGAACCAAAACTCCATCAGGTGACAGAATGGAGAAAAAAACCTTGGGAGAAACCAGACTCAGTCGGAGGGCCAGTTCTCCTCTGGCCAACGAAGGAACAGTGCATGATTTATGATTCGGGCAGCATTACAAGTCAGATTGGATCGGAACATTTAGAATATTTATCCATTTCCATCTTTTGGAAGTCCAAGTAATCACGCCGGTGTTGAGACGAGTTGTTGAGGATCAGTGCCGTCCACCATAGAGGGTCCATTTCGCCGGTGTTGAGTCGTCTCTTCACAGGCTTTGTGATTGGCGTATCTGAAGTCTCTGTGAAAGGCTGGATACAAACTGGAGCTGACGAACGCCGTTTTTCTCGGGACTCGCGTCCCGAGATAACAGCAGAAAAGCAAAAAGGGAAAATAATTAGCGTAGCTGCTGTTCATAATGATTTCCATAACACGGGCGTAAATGATAAAAAACATGAAGACAGTGATTCTTGCGTCCCAGAGTCACCCCCCTCCGTCCCCCACTCAACTCAGCCCTGCTTACTGACCTCTACATCCCTCCTGCTGCTGAGACCCAACCACAATCTCACAATCTCTCCGCAACCCAACCATACGCGCCGACCCGTTTGACTAAGGCTGTCGAGCCCCACTGTCGTCGTTAATGCAGGTTCAGTGGCAACGGTTCCGTATGGCATACCAACTACCGCAAAACACAATATCTACCCAACCACCCGTCATTCACGCAATATACACAGGAACGTAATGACTGTAAATACTATGCAACTTATACAAATAACCTACAGACTCCTCAAGTTTTATAATATTAAATGCATTTGATCTTATTCAGCAGTGGTATAAAAGGTAAGCATTATGTAAATGCTTGGCTAAAGAGATGCGTCTTTAATCTAGTTTTAAACTGGGACAGCGAGTCAGAGCTTCGAACAATATCAGGAAGGCTATTCCAGAGTTTTGGAGCTAAATGTGAGAACGCCCTTCCTCCTTTAGTGGACTTAGATATCCTAGGAATGACCAGAAGCCTCGAATTTAGTGATCTTAAAGAACGTGATGGATTGTAGGGCGATAGAAGGTCCATTAAATACACAGGAGCTAAACCATTTAGGGCTTTATAGGTCAGTAATAGTACTTTGTAATTGATACGGAACTTAATAGGTAACCAGTGTAGAGATGATAAAATTGGTGTTATATGATCATATTTTCTTGACCTAGTAAGAACTCTAGCAGCTGCATTTTGCACTAACTGTAGCTTGTTTATTGAGGATGCAGGACAGCCAGCTAATATAGCATTACAATAATCTAGTCTCGAGGTCATAAATGCATGAACTAACTTTTCTGCATCAGAAACAGATAGCATGTTACGTAGCTTTGTAATGTTTCTAAGGTGGAAAAAGGCTGTTCTTGTAACATATGAAATATGATTTTCGAATGACAAGTTGCGGTCTAGTATAACACCCAGGTCTTTTACTGTAGTGGATAAAGTAACTGGACATCCTTCTATATTAAAGTTGTATTGTAAGTGAGTTTGTGGGTAGTTTTTTGGACCAATAAGTAATACCTCCGTTTTATCTGAATTTAGTAGCAGGAAATTACGTGTCATCCAGCATTTTATATCTTTGAGACACTCTGTCAAATTTGATAAGTTAGTGTTTTCATCTGGCCGTGATGAAATATATAATTGAGTGTCATCAGCATAACAGTGGAAATTAATTGCATGTTTTCTTATAATATTACCAAGTGGCAGCATATATATTGAGAATAGCAGAGGGCCTAACACCGATCCTTGCGCCACTCCATATTCTACTGACGTTATCTTTGATTTTTCCCCATTTAAACAGACAAAATGATAACGGTCTGATAAGTACGATCTAAACCAGCTTAATGCCTGTCCCTGAACACCAGTGTAGTTTTGTAGTCAATCCAGGAGTATTTTATGATCGATAGTGTCGAACGCAGCGCTTAGATCGAGTAGAACTAGTATTGAGATACAGCCTTGGTCAGAAGCTAAAAGTAAATCATTTGTAATTTTAACTAGCGCAGTTTCTGTGCTATGATGCGGTCTGAATCCTGACTGGAATTTTTCATATATCTCATTTTCTTGCAAGAAAGAGCACAATTGAGCGGACACAATTTTTTCTAGTATTTTAGACATAAATGGAAGATTTGAAATGGGTCTGTAATTTGCTAAGTTATTTGGGTCTAATTGCGGTTTCTTAATGAGAGGTTTTATTACTGCCAGCTTGAATATTCTTGGAACATGACCTAAAAATAAAGACGAGTTAATAATATTGAGAAGAGGCTCTTCCACTACAGGTAACACTTCTTTCAGTAGTTTAGTGGGTATTGGATCTAATAAACATGTTGTTGGTTTCGATGCAATGATAAGTTTATTTAGCTCTTCCTGTCCTATAGTTGTAAAGCGGTGTAGTTGTTCTAGAGGGGCGATAATTGAGGCTGAATCATAAGACACCATAAAAGAGTGTACATTTACAATTGTGTTACGGATGCTTTCTATTTTCTCATTAAAGTAGTTCATAAAATCATTACTACTATACTGTAACGGAATATTTTGCTCTGGTGATGTCTGTATATTTGTTAGTCTAGCCACGGTGTTAAATAAAAACCTTGGATTATTTTGGTTATTTTCTATTAGTTTGTGGAGATGCTCAGCCCTGGCTGCTTTTAGAGCCTTTTTATAACGTGACATACTGTCTTTCCACGCGAATCTAAAGACCTCTAAATTAGTTTGTTTCCATTTACGCTCTAAGTTACGAGTTTCTCTCTTGATAACATGCGTAGCACTGTTGTACCAAGGTGCTTTAGTTTTCTCTCTAACCTTTTTTAATCTAATTGGTGCAACAATATCTAATCTGTAAATTAATAAAGACAAATAAAATAGATGAATAAATAAACCAATGAGTAATAAATAACTTCAGCAATGGAAAGATAAGTGAATAAATGGTTGAGATGATCAAGTAAATGAAGGAAACAATTAATAGGTGAGTTAAGGAAATTGTGTGTGTGTGTGTGTGTGTGTGTGTGTGTGTGTGTGTGTGTGTGTGTGTGTGTGTGTGTGTGTGTGTGTGTGTGTGTGTGTGTTGTGTGTGTGTGTGTGTGTGTGTGTGTGTGTGTGTGTGTGTGTGTGTGTGTGTGTGTGTGTGTGTGTGTGTGTGTGTGTGTGTGTGTGTGTGTTTGTGTGTGTGTGTGTTTGTGAATTAGTGAGTGAGGAATGAATTAATGAATGTGTGTCCGTCTGCACATTATTTATCATTGTGAAATATTACCATTTAAAGTAACTGTTTTCTAATTATAATCATTTATTTCTTTGTAATAAACATTTTTTTTTCATGATCCTTTGAATAGAAAGTTCAAAAGAACAGCATTTATTCTGAATAAATAAAATTAAGCAAAAAGTATGGTGGCCGAGAAGTGCAAAACAAACCACGATTCCGAAAACAAAAAAACAAATATATAAACGCAATGGAAAGACTAAAAACAAATTAAAAAGTTAGAAAACACAATAACATTTCCGAAAACAAAATAACAAATCAGAAAACACGACAAATCTGAAAACAAATTAACAAGTCAGAAAACACATCGACAAGTCAGACAAAACGGAAAAGGTAGGTATATGGCGAATGGAATACTGACCGCTGATTGGACGAGACATCTGTCAATCAAGACATGCAGAAAGTACAGCAGACTGCGGCAGAAGAAAGTCGATTCGCGTGTACATGTGTAAATATTAGCTGTATTGTCTACAATAATAATCTTTTTTAATTATGTGCGAGGCCTTCGAGCTGACATTATCGAGTATGTCACTCACTTTGCAAAAAATGCGTCAAAAGCTAAATCTGCTGTTCTTGCTACATGCCACTCTCCCACTTTACCAGATCGAGTTCTTTTATAATTTTATCTGACAAAACCAGATAGTGGTAGGAAGATTTTAATATGAAAAGGTTTTTTTTCTCCATTATAATCGCACTAAATTAGCCGGTTAAATAGACAGCTCTAATTTTTACACATGCACAGGCGAATCGACATTCTCCTGCCGCAGTCTACTTTCTGCATGTCTTGATTGACAGATGTCTTGTCCAATCAGCGGTCAGTATTCCATTCGCCACATATACCTACCTTTTCCGTTTTGTCTGACTTGTCTTTGTGTTTTCTGACTTGTTATTTTGTTTTCAGATGTGTTGTTGTGTTTTCTGATTTATTTTGTTTTCGGAAATGTTATTGTCTTTTCTAACTTGTTAATTTGTTTTTAGTCTTTCCATTGCATTTATAAATTTGTTGTTTTGTTTTCGGAATTGTGGTTTGTTTTGCACTTCTCGGCCACCGTAAAAAAGTAGCAAAGTATCGATTTCTTTCAAAAAGTAAAAACTTGTACCATATTTTTAACTTTTAACATTAGTGTATGAACGAGCAAATGACATGAAACTGCAGAATGAATTAGATGTTTCTCCTTTGCTCTTTGACTAGGTATACGTGTGTGTTTCAGTTATTTCACCGTCAGTCAATACTTTCCTCTGAACACAGTGTTAGTTTACTGGACCGGTCAGGAAATACACCACAAAGTACTGATACTGAACCCAGTGCCAGACTATACAGACATATCTATATAGATGCCTGATAATATGTGATTATGCCTGGCTGGAAAACTGAACAGGCAGGCCAATCTATTAGATCCATTCATATTGAGCTGCTGTCAGATGCTAGTATTGCTGATCAGGCAAAAGCATGTTTACCTTGAGAGTGTGGAGCAGTCAGCGAATGAGTCGTGTGTGTGTGTGTGTGTGTGTGTGTGTGTGTGTGTGTGTGTGTGTGTGTGTGTGTGTGTGTGTGTGTGTGTGTGTGTGTGTGTGTGTGTGTGTGTGTGTGTGTGTGTGTGTGTGTGTGTGTGTGTGTGTGTGTGTGTGTGTGTGTGTGTGTGTGTTTTTGTGATTTGGCGGACACAAATGTGTATAATGACATGGGTATTACACTGGTATTACAACTTGAACGTGATTTATGAGGACATTTCATGAGTCCTCATATTTCAAATGGCTTTAAAAACATACTAAGCAGTGTTTTATTAAAAATCTAAAAATGCAGAATGTCTCCTGTGATGGGTAGATTTAGGGATAGGGGCAGTGTAAGGGGATAGAATATACAGTTGGTCCAGTATAAAATCCATTATGCCTATGGAATGTCCTCACAAGGATAGCAAAACAAACCTGTGTGTGTGTGTGAGAGAGAGAGAGAGAGAGAGAGAGAGAGAGAGAGAGAGAGAGAGAGAGAGAGAGAGTTACACGGCGTAGTATTGGAGGAACGTCTCATAACTGCTTACAGTGAAACTCAAGTTGAGTAGTATTCAGAGTTAAATTAATAATGACTCTGTTTGGATGGACAGGTAGATGGATGGATGGATGGGATAGATAGATAGATAGATAGATAGATAGATAGATAGATAGATAGATAGATAGATAGATAGATAGATAGATAGACAGATAGATAGATAGATAGTTAGATAGATAGATAGATAGATAGATAGAGATAGATAGATAGATAGATAGATAGATAGATAGATAGATAGATAGATAGATAGATAGATAGATAGATAGATAGATAGATGGCAATGATGTTTTAAGGTTTCATTTTAAATTGTGAGATTTCACCACGAGTTCCTCACGACTGTAGTATTGCTAATGCTGTCAAATAAGTTTTTATCACTGAATCAAGTGTTATTCTTAACACTGTAAGTCATCACTGATCGTTTAAATCAATGGAGTGGAGGCTTTCGGTTGTGTGATGGTGTTTTTGTGTATTTTTAGCAGATTGTTCCTCACGTGGGAGTTAGTTGAGCATTTCTGATGCTGTGTGTGTGTGTGTGTGTTTGGTGGGGCATTGGTGTGAAAGAGGATCAAAGGCTGTAGACGCCACGTGTGCCGTCTTTAACCCGACGGCTGGCTGGATGCGCTCTCTCTACGCCAGGTCTGTGTGAGCAGGACGAGTTCTGTGGCCATATGGCGCTACTGTCAGCCAGAATGATGGGTCGAGTTAAGCCTGACATGATACACACACAAATGGCATATAAGGTCGTCTGATACTTCACAAAACAGTTGCACCACTTTTTCATGCTGTGACTCAATGCAAAAACCTTCATCTCATTCACAAACCACTCACAATCCAGTGTAACCAAGTGTGCTGGTATACCACAGTATTTTAATGATTTAGTTGAAATGATGGTGATTAAAATGAAATCATGATTCATAAATCATTGAAGTTTGGACTTATAACTCTTACACTAAAACTCTCCTTTCACTAAACCGTGGCTTAAACATTACTGTTCCAGTCAATCCTACATGTCATCTGACAGTTGAGGAACTTAGGTTGAGATTAAGACATTGTTTTGTCAATTCTGATTTTGTAATACTGTTAATTCTGCATGTCTGGAATTCTTGATTCTAATTAGTCAATCTTGGCATTTTGTGGTCAGATATTTGTTTTTTGATTGCTTAGCTGCTTAATTGGCTCGAGAAACTGAAGGTATCATATTGGATCACTTCACAATCTCTTTCTTATTACATAATAAAATAATTTAGACTTAAATAAGTATTATTAATTTATTTATTTGGTTAACAAGTAGGTTAATGCATCATTCATTTATTTATTTATTTGTGTATTCATAATTTTTTTACATTTATTTATTTATTTATTTATTTATTTATTTATTTTATTTATTTTTGGTACTTAATAATAAGTAATAATAAATAATATTGTGACCAAAAAAATAGGTTAATTTATTTATTTAATATATTTCTATGGTTTTAATATTTAATATATTTTTAAAATATTGATTTATTTGTTTAATTATTTTTTTCAAGGTAATATTAGATTTTATAATAATACAATACATTTTGACTTGGTACTCAATCCTTATGATTAAGTGTGAATGTTGAATTAACTTTCCATTATTCTGATAGAGACGTTTTACTCTTTGATTTTTTCGAGAAATAAGCAATGAATAATGTTCTGTATCTCTACTAGGAGAAGAACAGTTAATAGTCTCCTTCGCATGAGGATTCTTGTACTTATAGTGTTTGAGTACAGTGTATCACACACACACACACACACACACACACACACACACACACACACACACACACACACACACACACACACACACACACACACACACACACACACACACACACACGACTGTGTCTTGGTACTTGCCTTGTTGGAGGAGGGTAATTCAATTCCATGTTTAATTCAAACCTTGCCTTTCTAGATTTTGGGACCTGCTGCATTTTCAATTCTTCTAAATGTGGCCTTTGTGTGAAGAGAAAAGACTAAGACATGCAAAGCATAGCACTGCAACCCATTTTGGACAATACATTTTGTCCTCCTTTCTCTCTCTCTTTCCCTTTCTCTCTCTCTCTTTCTCTCTCTCTCTCTCTCTCTCTCTCTCTCTCTCTCTCTCTCTCTCTCTCTCTCTCTCTCTCTCTCTCTCTCTCTCTCTCTCTCTCTCTCTCTCTCTCTCTCTCTCTCTCTCTCTCCCCTCTCTCTCTCTCTCTCTCTCTCTCTCTCTCTCTCTCATACTAAATGATGTTTGTTTGTTTTGTAAATTCTAAAAATGCAGAAAGTTTCTGTGAGGGTTGTGTTTAGTGGTAGGAGACAGGGTAGAGTTAGGGTATAGAATATACAGTTTGTACAGTATAAAAATTGTTGTATCTATGCAAAGTCCCCGTAAACAGAAACTGTGTGTGTGTGTGTGTCTTACAGCTGAACTGCTGCTGTTTTCCTTTCTGTGGACCTTTTATGGGTCTTGAGATGCTTATTTTGACTGCAGGACTTCTATAAATCTGTGTTGTTTTGAGAGGCCTAAAGGGTTTATAGCAATAGTTCACCCAAAAATGTAAAATCTGACATAATTTACTCACCCTCGTGCTGTTTCATGTCCCATATGAATTGTTTTCTTCTGTGAAACACAAAATACGATCTTCAGCAGAATGGTCACTGCTCTTTTCCATTTGACAAAAAGCGCAGGGGTCAATAATACTTTTATTCAAGAAATATTAAATTAACCAGAAGTAACATTGAATACTTACATTGTTACAAAAAACATATTTTAAATAAATGCTGTTAACTTATACTTTTAACTTTCTATTCTTCAAAGAATCCTGAAAATATATTATCACTATTTCCATATAAATATTAAGCAGCACAACCATTTTCCAACATTGATTATAATAAGAAATGTTTCTTGAGCAGCATATTGGTCAATCAGCATATTAGAATGATTTCTGAAGGATCATGTGACACTGAAGACCGGAGTCATGATGCTGAAAATTCAGCTTTGCATCACAGGAATAAAGTACATTTTAAAATATATTCAAATAAAAATGACAATATTACTCCTTTTTTTTTTCAAAACAATTCTTACCGACCCCAAAGCATTTATATATATTTTTTTAAATATCATCTTAAGTAATACAATATCTTGTGAGAAACAGACTTAAATTCAGTGTTCACTGTGTAGAAAAGTAGAAAGACCTGGCACATCTGTCAAAACTGGCACATCTTGACGGATGTGATGAATCTGAATGTACATGATGTAGTGTCATATACATCATATACATTCAGATTCACCATATTCGTCAAGATGTGCCAGTTTTGACAGACGTGCCAGGTTCTCACATCTCTTGACCAATTATCACTGATGTCAAACCTCGGTTGACTAGCATCTTGACACGCCATAATTAAATGTATACAGAGAGAAAGATTTTCAGTGAAAGATATATATATATATATATATATATATAGAGAGAGAGAGAGAGAGAGAGAGAGAGAGAGAGAGAGAGAGAGAGAGAGAGAGAGAGAGAAAGAGAGCGAGAGAGAGAGAGAGAGAGAGAGAGAGCACTTGACAGCTCTAGTCCCCATTTACTCTCATTGTATTGAAAATAACACCCTGTACATTCTTCTTAACATCTCATTTTGTGCTCCTCATAACATCATACAGGTTTGAAATGACATGAGTAAATAATGATTGTTAACTGAATTCACCATCTAAGTTGCATTTTGACTACATAAATAAAGGTGACTTGACTTGACTTGGATGTTATTTGTAATGTGGAAACATTGCATTCGAGACGGTTATTGATATGTGGTTTTGCGGTTGCACATGTGTCCGCCTGCTAAAAGCATTAAATGGATCCGTTTCAGGATGACTGATACGTCAGGAAATGAAGTAGGGTGAATAGGAATTATCACTGACAGGAGTCTTATAAAGTTGGTCCCGGATAGCGTTTCCTCAACGTTTTTGTTGTCGATCTCTCACCTGTCTTTGTCTCTCTCTTTCTCAGAGAGCCGCTGAGTTGAAAAGGCGCCAAACGCAGGACGCTGCACCATTAGTGTGAAAACTCACCCGCTCGCTACCACATCTCAGAGATCTGACAGCCTGCATGCATGCATGCGTCTGAATGCGAATATGTGTGTGGGCAGATGTCAAGCTTTGACAACAGCACTTCAGTGTGTGTGTCTGTGTGTGTGTGTGTGTGTGTGTGTGTGTGTGTGTGTGTGTGTGTTTGTTCCCTACTGTGCCGAGGGCCCATTAGACACATATGTCAGGGCCTAGAATCCGCCCTCAGTCTGCCTGCCAAGCGTCTGCCCGCCCCTGCCATGTTACACACTCACACACACACACACACACACACACACTAATCAGCACCGGCCATGAGCAAGACGCATGCAGGTCAACATGATCTAATTGTGTAAGATGGACAAAGAAACAGACTAATGAGTTACACTGGACCCTTGTGCGATTCTGACACACAGTTAGTGTCATTCAGTGTTAGTGCTGCTATCAAACACACACTCCACCCTGACGTGGACAGCGGCGGACGCTCGCTCATTAAAACTTTCCGTCTCACTACATTTCCATTCTCCGGCTTTGTCGTTTATAATGTAACAATTATCAGATTCTATCACAATAGTGACCGATTGAACAATTGAACAACCTTGAGAGTAATAAAATTAAAAACTTTAAAAAAAAAAAACTGTGACAGTAAATTAAAAACATTTATAATGGTACATACAATGTTAATATTTTGATAACTGTTTTCTATTTTAATCTATTTCAACATATAATTTATTCCAGTGATGCAAAGCTGAATTTTCAGCATCATTACTCCAGTCTTCAGGGTCACATGATCCTTTAGAAATCATTCTAATATGATGATTTGCTGCTCAAGAAACATTTATTATTATTATTGTTGATGTTGAAAACAGTGTAATTTATTTGTGGGAACAGTGATACATTTTTATTTCGGGATTCTTTAATGATTCTTTGAAGTTCAAAAGAACAGAATTTATCTGAAATAGAAATCTATTATAGTATTATCTATTATTACTATTAGACATTATAGATGTATTTTTTCCTTCAATTTTGACCAATTAAATGCATCCTTGCTAAATAAAAGTATTAATTTCTCTTTAAAAAACGAATTAAACCTTAAAAGTGTTCGTGACATAGTAACATCAAATCTATTTAATTTAGTACAGAAAAGTAATTATTATTTTAAAATATGGACAATTCTAGTCAATATTTGTGTGTTGTATATCTCTATTAGAATACTGTATTTTTAGCTGAACAATATTCTAACTCTTTTTGAATCAACAGTAATTCGGGTCTTTCATGCAGCTTGTGTGAAGAACACTCTTTGTGAGTTGCAGCTTATATAGAACATTCCAGATCAGTCATTTATAAGGTTTCATAATGCTGTCTCAGTAAGGCAGAGCTTGTGTGTGTTTGTGTACGCATGGCAAACGCATGAAAAGTGCCCTGTCACTTGTTGGGTTGTGCTTGAATGAGTGCACACACACAAGACAAAAGCCCTTTGGTGGAGGAAAAAAAAGGAGGGATAGCTGTAGGGTCAGTCGGAGAGAGAGAGACAGAAATGAGAATAAGAAAGCAGGTATGGAATCAAAGATCAGCATTCAGAAGCTCTTTGCAGATTCTCTACTGCTGTTAAAATGCTAATTGTAAGCTTGTCTTCCACAAACTCACTGATCCTTCAGTGATGTTCAGGCGCAGATGCTCTTGAAGCGCTGGACTGCAGTCGATAACTGTGTAAATCCGGCCGTTGTTGCCATCTGTCCCGAGGTAACGGAGCCCACGCCGTGGGGCCTCTCTGGGACCAGGTGCAGGGGCCCCGCTGGACTCTTACAGTAATTGTACCACTCGCGCTATTGTCTGAGCATGAGGTCATATTGTGTGTGTGTGTGTGTGTGTGTGTGTGTGTGTGTGTGTGTGTGTGTGTGTGTGTGTGTGTGTGTGTGTGTGTGTGTGTGTGTGTGTGTGTGTGTGTGTGTGTGTGTGTGTGTGTGTGTGTTGCTGCAGGGATTGCATCATTCGCTCAGCACCTGCTCCCATTGCTGTGTGTGTGTGTGCTGGTACATGCTCTCGCTGTGCCTCATATAATGACCATTATGTGTATCTCTTCACAGCGGACAATTGCGTAGTCTACTTCTGCCCTGGAACAACTCATTTCCTTTTCTTCTTTTTTATGCGAGTGAGGTAGACAAAGGGATAGAATTTTGTGGTGCCAATTCTGATTATCTGAACTCTTATCCGACTGACTCGCAAATTAACAGAATAGATGTGCATTACTTGTGAGGAAACATTAGATCTTAAATTCTGACCTTTGATCTAATTTCTGAAGGTCAGTAGCACTTTAAAGTAGGGTGTGCAATACATTAGGGCGATGGTATGACCAAAATCATAGTAGATTCACAGTATCAGTATCACAACATACTTCCTTTTGCTGGCAATTAAATGAGAAAGTTAGTTAGTTAGTTAGTTAGTTAGTTAGTTAGTTAGTTAGTTAGTTAGTTAGTTAGTTAGTTAGTTAGTTAGTTAGTTAGTTAGTTAGTTAGTTAATTAGTTAGTTAAATAGTAATGTGCTTATGCTTAGGCCGTTTTGGATAATCCAGAAAATGTAAATTCTTAGCTTTGTTTATTTAGAATAATGCTAATGCATTTATTGGATAACCCAATGAACTAAGTACAAATATATATATATATATATATATATATATATATATATATATATATATATATATATATAATCTGTAAAAAATAATTTGATGAAATAAATTTAAGTGTATTGTTTTTTTCATTTAGAACTATATATATATATATTCAAATTAAAAGATTATTTATTTTATTTATTTTGTGCCAATGTCTATTTTGGATTGCATTATTTGTAGGGCTGTCAAAATTAACGCATATGCACATTTTTTTTTCAGTTTAAAGCGGGAAAAATATTTAACGCAATTAATGCAGCACCCGTTTTTTTTCCATCATTCGTTGGCTTCGCTACAGTATATGATCACGGTATCATTCATTCAAGTGCTATTATAAGTTCTCTTTTTCTCTTGAATGGACAAAAAGACAAAAGCATGCCAAAATGCCGCTTTGTCGAGTATCCTTGTAAGCACAGTCTTGAAAGAGTTGTGAGAAAATATGATGTGTGTCACATCCGCGTCATGTGCTTCAGATGTTAAAGTGACAGCAGCCTATTAAACCTGCTGCTGTGATGTCTGTCATTAATGTAAATCAAAGAACAAAAGACTGCTCTTGACTGAATAACTTTTGTAGCTTTAAAAAGGATTAATCTAAATGTATGATTTATGCGGTGAAGACTGAAGTGTATAATAACTTTCTATAAAATGTATGTAAATTTCCTAACTGTTAGATCAAATATTTAAAATAACTGTCTTTATGTTGGTATTACATTAATTTGGAGATTAACTGAAATTATTATAAAATAAATTAATTAAATTAATTTGAAATTAATATAAAAATATATTAAAAACCTTAATTTTAGGTGCAATTAATCACGATTAATTACAGAAAAATGTGATTGAGTAAATGTTTTAATTGATTGACAGCACTAATTATTTGTTTGCTGTTTTGTTTTGAAAAAATTTATATTATATTAAAAATTAATATAGAATTATTTATATTCTAGATAGTCTAGTAACTGGAAAATATTTATTTATATATATATATATAAAGCCCATTTGGGGAATCCATTAATTGATTCATATTAAAAGTGAATTAAAGTTCATAGAAAAAACTGCCTGTTAATCAGTAGCCTTGTTTCCATCCACTTTTTGCGCTGTTATGTTATCGACAAAAGTGAATATGCGAAAAAAAACATTACGAAATTTTCCGTCTCCAGACTGTTTCCATTCAATTGGCCTTTTACCGATAAGATTGTGTGCGTGATGACGTCACGAATGCCGAAAGCGATTTGTCGCATATGTTTTGGTGTATCGCAAAAAAAAGTGCCCTTGAGCCGTTTCCATAGGCCTACATTTTTTTTTATCCCAAATTCTACCTTTTGACGTTCCAGTCAGCACCCCCAACACCAAACAAACAAACCAAAAACAAACAAACAAAAAAAAATGGAGAGAGTATTCAGGCAGTTAATTGAAATTTGCCAGCTTACTGTCATTTCAGTTTCACAAATAATTGCAAGTGTCCGAAATATCAGAAGACGATGGCAGAATGAAGCAGTTGCTCATCTGATAGGGCTCGAAGTAACTACCCTTTAAATGCAACAAAGCCCAAGGGTCTGGGAGAGACCACACAATAAGGCGTTTTGGGAGGAAGTTGTGGAGACACTTTACAGAAAGTTGTTTTTGTTTTTTTGCAACTTTTTGCCAGGCTCGATATTACACTACACAAAAAAACTGGTTGAGGATAAATTCTTTAAAATTGGGCAATTCCAGCGCTATGGACGTGACATTTGCAGTCAAAACTTGAAATAAAAATTCTCAGAAAATGCATTTAATACTGAAACGTCTGTTTATATATCCATACTCCCTTAATAAAGGAGTCCAGACATTAGAAAAATATCAGCCTACACATGCGTTTTATATTTAATATGAGAGAAATACACATGAGACATGACATAAAAAATCTTTAACTTTTAGGTGGCAAAATATTTGTTTGTAATTCTATGAATTATACTGCGCAAAACAAAAGTAGCCTAATACTAACCCGATGAAGAATGGTCAGCCTCCATAGAACATAAAATATTATTTTTATTTAATTTTTCGTGTTCGCATTTATGAGGAAAAAAAAATTTTTACGGACGTGACAGTTCTCTGTTACGGACATGACCACTCTGAAAGCGACTTTAAAACTTTCAAAGAGACCTCAAACAGAAAGCACAAAGCCTTTCTTTAAAGTGAATTTCGTTTTTTATTAATTGTATCTTAATTTTAATCAATGTTTCATCAACCAATTGCAATAAATAAGAAGTAAATATAGTAGAAAAGAGATCATCAAGGCCCGTACGGAAATGGGAAAGAAGGCATTTCTGTATTCTTCACCTTCAGCATGAAATAGGCTACTTTGCAAAAGGACTTGAAACTCATTGAGTTAATCTCGCTAAATGCTTTTAAATCCAAAATGAAAGACTTAGAGGCAGATGCCTTAATGTAGGATAAATGCTCTTAGACTGTAAACATTATTTTAAATGCTTATATGAAATGTTAGCTTTAGTCTTCTGTGTTATTTGTCTGTACCTATGTGTTTGTACTACTGCTGACTCTCCTGGTTAAATAAAGGTTAAATAAAATATCACGGAGGCGCTGGCGTGTGAACTGGACTCTCATCCCATAAATGAACCGAAACTCAGCGTATAATGTAGGCCTACTTGCACAGACCTGAAAAATATATAGAAAGCTTGAAATTTCTACTTGTAAACAGAACAATTCAAAACGAAAGAGTCCCCAAGTAAAGTCGGTTATTAAATAAACAAATAGCAAAACGAGTTGTGTGGTGTCCACCACTTTTCAAAGCAAAGTTACGCCACTGCCACCGACCACCGGTTTCGACACTAAAGCGGATTGCCATTGCCCTGTACAAGCTGGCAACCTGCGCCGAGTTTAGAGTGATGGGCGAAACTTTCGGGGTTAGTAAAACAACCGGCCATGGTTTTTGTTGTGACGACTGCATCTTGCACGTGATGAAAATATCATGTGACACCACATTTATTTGCGTTAAAGCCCCTTTTCTCGACAAAAAGTGTTTCCAAACTAGTTTTTCGCGACAATTAAAGTATTGACATAGAATTTATGCGCTAAAGTTAAACGGAAAAGGATTGTGTCGACATTTGCAAAAAAATATCGATAATTGGCATTTCCATCAGCTATATCGGTAAACATTTTGATGCGCTAAACCTTTTTTCGCAACAAACCCTTGGATGGAAACCAGGCTATTGACTGACTTGGCTGTCAGCCAGCACTACTGGGATTATGTATTGACAAATCAGCATCCAGGATAAATAGAACCGTTTTTAAATCAGTTTTAAAAATCAAATAAATTGACATTAGTAATTTGTTGTTCATTAGTTGCATTAAAGTGTTGCATGCAAATCTCTAAACACAGCTTAACGTCATAAACGTTGTGTGTGTGTGTGTGTGTTTGTTTTAGGTTATCCCTAGTGATCCATGCTGGGTGCCCACTACCGAGGAGGAGTATTTACACTTTGGAGAAAAAGCAGACTCAGCCAATCAGGCTCTGAAATACATGAACGCCGTACGAAGACGCAAAGGCCTCTATGTGGATGAGAAGATCGTCGAACACGGGGAAAAACAACGAACTCTCAGCAAGAACAAATAAAGCGAATGATCCTAAGTTGTGAAACACGAGCAGAATGATTTTGTGAAAACATTTTGTAAATTGTTGAATTAAATTCAGTGCAACAATATAATAATGGGTTTGCAGTACACAATTGTTTTATTTATTGAATTGCTCTGCTCTTGCTTTATAAAAGAGGTTCATTGACATATTTGATGACGCACAACCACTCCTCATTTGACTAGTATCAGTCTCTAACGACCAACCGATTGCCTGAAACTGACCGGATAGTGATTCAGTCATTACCTCCAATCAATTTCTAACAGTCCATGGTTTCATTCATAATGGATCTCATGATTTCACATTGCAAATTGGTTGAAAAACCAATGTTCAAAATGTTAATGGATTCAGTGACTGAACCTCAGTAGCTAATATCAGTTAAATCTGGTGAGATACTTCAACTAAAACTGAACATCAAGTCTTTATTCTACAGTATGTTCGCCTGCGCTAATCTATTGTAAAAATGTGCTGTGCTATTAAGCTATTAAACAATTAAGCAATTGCAGTGCACTCTGGAACCTAATGTTGTAAATATTATACAGCAATTGAAGTCAATTACACAGTTCGAGACTTTATTGGACCAGTCACCAGACTGAAGGAGTAGATTGTCTGATTTGCACTGTTGCGAGACTGTTGGTGCACACAGATCTTTGCAAATTACAGTGAGTCACTTGACTTTTTTCTTCTTTTTCCCCTTCACATGTTCCTAAACAACCATTCCTTCCTCAGTTATTTGAGACAGGATTAAACCCTGCAATTAAAGGACATGCTTTCAAATCATAGCGTATCTCCTTGCGTGTTTGGGATCTTGTGCTGGGGTCTGGCGGGGCCCTGCGTTGCATAATTTAAGAGTCCTCTTGAAATACAGTTTCAATTAGTTTGAAGTGATACAGCCTTGAAATGAATTCCTTCATGGCTCCCTTTTGGTTTACACAAGTTTAAACCCTTGATTTAATTTGTGTGGAACACAGCTTTAATGTCATTTGGAGAAGGATTTGAATTCTTTAATAAGAAGCTCCCAGAATACTGTAGCCTGCTGAATACTACACTTGTTAGAGTGCTATCATGTCAAATCACTAAAAAGATTTTGGAAATAAACTTAACTGAACAAACTGTTGCCTCTGATGTGCAGAATATGTTTAATTTTCTTCCGTTCTGGTTTAACATGATCGCTTTTTGCAAATGTGTTGTAATCATGCTTTAATTTTCCTACAATCGATATTTTTTTATTTAAAATTAATATTAATCTATGTTAGAGAATTATTTATATTTAATAATAGTAATAATTACAAATAATATGTTTTAGGGCCATTTATAACAACTATAATTAATATTAATGATAAAAACAATTCTTTTTTATTATTATTACCATGTTATTTTAGGGTAATTAATGACAACTGCAACTTGAAATTGACATTTAATTGATTGATTGAATTTGATTATTTTTTTATTTTATTTGTAACCCCATGAAAATCTAGATACCATTACCTTTGATTTTTTTGTAGATTACAAGTAGATTAAAGGGATAGTTCACCCCAAAATTTTAAATTATCCTGGCTCTTCCAAGCTAGATAATGAGAGTGAATGGCCGTTTCACTTTGGAAGTCCATTAAAGTGCATCTATTCATGATAAAAGTGCTCCACACAGCTCTGGGGGGTTAATAATGGCCTTCTGAAGTGAAGTGATGGGTTCGTGTAAGAATAATGTGCGTTAAATTCAAGGGTTAAGCCTGTTTTATGCTTCTGCGTCGAATTGACGGCGTACCCCCGCAGACCCCTCTGCGTCGCCGCGAACCCCTCCGCCGTAGCTCGATGTGCACCTCCAAAAAATTGTAACTACGCGTCGAGGCGACGCAGACCACAAGGGCTGTGATTGGTCAGATGCACCGCGATACAGCTCAACCTGACGCAGAACCACAAAACGGCCACGACGCCGTAGGAGTGACGGCGTAGCTACGCCGTGGAGTTGACGCAGAAGCATAATGAGGCCTTTACTCTTTTGGCCCAAGTCGCTGCATATGGCCGTCTGCCGGAAGCTAGTTATTTTAGTCGATAAAGTTTTAAATATGGATATTTTTCTTACACAAATGCATAGCTTCACTTCAGAAGACCTTTATTAACCCCCGGAGAGCCGTTTCGAGCACTCTAATCATGAATAGATGCACTTTAATGGACTTCCAAAGACATACGGCCATTCACTGCTATTATCAACCTCTGAATTTTTTTAAATATATCTCCGATTGTATTCATCTGAAAAAGAATGTCATATACGCCTAGGATGACTTCAGAGTGAGTAAATCATGGGCTAAGTTTCATTTTTGGGTGAACTATCCCTTTAAGTAGATTACAAAAGTTGATAGTTGATTGAAAAACATTTTTTTTTAAAAAACACTGAACAACACCAATAAACAACATATTAAATATTATTAAGCAGTCAATAATTTTTCATACATTTTGTTACTTTTAGGATTTCAATTTCCTCAGGGGTCGATTTTGGGACCATTGCTGTTATCTCTGTATACGCTTCCTCTTAGCACTATTTTTCAGAAGTAGCCTATAGTATTTCATACCACTGTTATGCCGACGATCTCCACTTTTACTTTCCTGTGAGCCTAGATAAAACATGCTCGCTGGACAAAGCACAGGAATGTTACAGTGACATAAACTGTGGCTTTCTAGCAACTTTCTCCAATTAAATGAGAGTAAAACTGAGGTTTTGATTGTAGGCTTTCCCATCTCACCTACCTTTCCTGATCGTTTAGGTTCCTTCTCCCTAAAGACTGAAGATCATGTAAAGAGTTTAGGGGTGATCATGGACTCATCACTAAATTTTAATAGACAGATTGGTGCTGTTGTTAAAGGTAGCTTTTTAAACCTGAGATCAATTGCTAAAGTAAAGCATTTTCTATCCAGTAAGGATTTGGAAATTGTGGTTCACTCTTTTATTTCATCAAAGATTGACTATTGCAATTCTTTATATATTGGTCTCCCCAGACTATGCTAGTCCGCCTACAGTTCAGTACAGTGCAAAATGCAGCGGCAAGGCTTTTAACGGGGGTGAGAAAGAGAGACCATATTACTCCTGTACTGCAATCCATTGGCTTCTGGTTAAATTCAGGATTGATTTTAAAGTCCTCTTGTTTGTCTACAAGGCCCTATCAGGCATTGCCCCCCAGTACATCAGTGATCTTATTATTCCCTACTCTCCTTCTAGAGTTCTTAGGTCCTCCGATCAAAGGCTTTTAAAGGTCCCTCGTTGTCATTTAAAATCAAAAGGAGATTGTGCTTTTTCTGTGGTAGGTCCCAAACTTTGGAATAGTTTACCATTCCACGTGAGGTCAGCTCCATCAATTGCCAATTTTAAGTCTTATTTAAAAACGTATTTATTTTCTTTAGCTTTTGAATAAGTTATGTTTTGTTTTGTTATCATTTTTGTAAAGCACTTTGGGGCAACGTCTGTTGTTTGAAAATGTGCTATATAAATAAAGTTTCTTGCTTGCTTGCTTGCTTGCTTGCTCAAATTTTATATAGATGATTATAATTTGTTCCTATATACACTGTAAAAAAAATATTGCTGCCTTAAATTTTTAAGTACAGTCAACTTGGATGTTCAAGTCATTTCAACTTAAATTACATTAAACTTAAACTGGCTTAATCTTGTATAACTTATTTTAAAACGTGCTCTGCTTATTTTGATGATGTAAAGCAATGTAAAAACATGTCATAACTTATTAATCATATAACTTTTTTACAGTGTATATATTATATTACCATTAAATACATACATGATCGTAATTAAATATTTTGAAGTCAGATGATTTGCCCACTGATTGTGATGTCATCAAGCGTAGTTAGTATTTCTCCACACCAGCTGATCTGAAGCTTGTTTTGCTGTTTTTCTCACAGTGCACACTGCTGATATTCCAGTAGCGAGGACTGATCCAAGATCAGATGGCGTTGAGTGCAGGGGTCAGTTCTGCAGAGGAGCTGGTGGGTAATGACCTCTATGTTGCATTAAGCTAATGGGGCTAATTTAGTGGAACGAATGGCTTTAGTCAGCAGAACAGACAAAGCCTTCAGATGCTGCAGATAAAACTCTTAACCAATGCAAATGGCAAGTTCCACTCAGGGCTTCACAGCTATTAGACTCCAGAGCTTATTTTCGGGTTCAGACTTGTCCCACTGGCCATGTGGGGGGAATTAGGAAGATGAGGTGTACGCTATCACTACGCCAGCATCGTCTGTAGATGAATTTTTTAGCATCTAGCATAACTGTTTTCTATTTGAATCTATTTTAAAATGTAATTTCATCATGTGATGCATATGCTGATTTGGTGCTGGAGAAACATTTCTGATTATTACCAATGTTGAAAACAGTAGTGTTTCCACTAATAAATTAGTGGAAACTGATCCGAAAAAAAAAAACAGGATTCTTTGATGAATAGAAAGTTCAAAAAACAGTTTATTTGAAATAAAAATATCTTGTAACATTATAAATGTCTTTACCGTCACTGTTGATTAATGTAATGCATTTGTGCTGATAAAAAGTATTTATTTCTTTTTTTTTTTAAAGAAATCATACCATCAACCAAGATACCAGATTTTGGAGATCAAAGCATCCATTTTAAAATATGATGTATCAAAGGGGTTTTATCTCCAACTGAGGAGCAGCTGTTTGCTGAAAATCATATCTCATAATGTTGATAAACTTGAAGCCCTGGCTGTCAGTGGAACTGAGCTGAAGCTGATATCATTGCGACTCATTTTCCATTGTTGTGTAAAAGTACAGTCATTCTGGGTGGTGTGACGACATCATGCTATTTTAAAATCTTACTTTTACTGTTTTAAGGCATTTGTTTTGAATTTAGGTGTTATATAATTTGAGATTTTTATCACTCATATGTTGATATAATTCAATAATCTGGGGCCAGTTGCATAGTCATTATGTTAAGATGAGAACTAGTCTGACATTGTAGTTAGCCAAGGGTTAATCAGTTTTTAAGCTCTGAGATTTTACCAATCTAAGTTTTTTTTCCTTCTTTTTAATTAGATGACAAACTTGCAAAGTGTTATCATTGAGTAAAACTATTAAATTGTTTCGACAGCTCGGCACTCCATTAAAGTTACGTCACGTTTATCTATATACCAATTAATAAAAAAATTGTTTTAAAGAAAGCAGCTTTACAGTATTGAACATGAAAAAACAGTGCTAGTGTCTCTTAAACTAATAAAAATGGCACAAAAATTAGTGAAAAATAAAATATCTAGTTCAGTCATGAAACTCGGACAGGCTGATAGGTCCTTTACCTGCAATCTGCAAGTAATCACATCATTATCGCAGGGAATATGCTCCGCCTGCAGCCAATGAGATTGCTTGCTCAACATTTAAATTGTCTGGTTCAGTGTTTGCTGTAGGCAAATATTTAAGAAAAAAAGTTGTTGTTTTTTCTGTGTGATCTGGTTTGCACGTTTTCTTTTTGGGTTGGTCAAACTTGTTGAGCCCGTCTTTAGACAAGCTTAAGATGTGTCCTTGAGAGAACAGGAAGGATGCTGAAGTGTGATTATTTATCTGCTAACCGGACAGAAATACGGAGGAACAAATAATACTTAAGAGACTTGATGGAAAAACACACAGGAGGAGGATTCCCCCGACTAAAGTAAGCGCGCGATATGAGAAGACACACAAAAGCGGTTAAACTCCTTTGCTGAAGAGTGGGTTTGCTCAGAGTGACTGATAATTGCCTGTTATCTTGATTGATGAGCTAACCAGGTGTCTAAAAGAAAGGAGTTCTCTTGATGGCCAGAGGTTGAGAACAGTTCAAGTTTACCTGACTTTAAGACTTCTGTCTGTAATATTTGCAACTAAAAAAAATAGAAATAATGAATGCTTATGAACAGGTTTCATACAATCTCCCCATTCTCCATTGTTCCAGCCAATGTTGTTATATGTCATGCACCAGTCAGGCTGCTTAAACAAATACTCTGAAATTCTGGTATAAAGTGTAGAAATTGCACACAACACCTTTAAAGACAATTAGTAAAAATATAGGCCGGAACTTGATTTATCTGCCACGAATTTATTGGATCGTGAAACGCTGGTGTTTAAAAAGTAATGTCAAAAACATTTTCAGCAAGTTTTGTAATTTTGAATACTTTGCAACAATGAAACATTTTCAAGACTAGGAACATGTAGTAAGATTGTAAATAGGGTTTTGATTTCATGTTGACTTTTAGTTGGTTTTGCTTTGTGTAATTCAAAGGGATGGTAAATATTAGTTTTATCTTTATCAACAACTGCATTGGAAATATCATTTACATATTTACAAAAATACATATTTAGTATAAACATTAGCACATATGTTTATATACTACACGTTCAGACTGAAGGGCCATTCACAGCAAAAACTAACTAGAAACATAACGTTTTATAAATCACTCGAAGCTAAAAGGGGGTGCACTTAACTTTTCTGAAGAAACTCGATTTCTTTATTTGATGAACATTTAATTTAGGCTTTTATTCACATTTAAACATTGATCAGCGAACATAAACATAAAGTCGACAGAACCTGCTTGACGTGCGAGAACAAACCTCATTGGTTCTTGCTGAAGCTCAAACGTGCTGCGCAACACGAGCATGAACCTCATTGGTTCTTGCTGAAGCTCAAACGTGCTGCGTAACACGAACATGAACCTCATTGGTTCTTGCTGAAGCTCAAACGTGCTGCGCAACACGAGCATGAACCTCAATGGTTCTTGCAGAAGCTCAAACGTGCTGCGTAACACGAGAATGAACATCATTGGTTCTTGCAGAAGCTCAAACGTGCTGCGTAACACGAGAATGAACATCATTGGTTCTTGCTGAAGCTCAAACGTGCTGCGCAACACGAGAATGAACATTGGTTCTTGCTGAAGCTCAAACGTGCTGCGTAACACGAGCATGAACCTCATTGGTTCTTGCAGAAGCTCAAACATGCTGCGTAGCACGAACATGAACCTCATTGGTTCTTGCTGAAGCTCAAACGTGCTGCGCAACACGAGAATGAACATTGGTTCTTGCTGAAGCTCAAACGTGCTGCGTAACACGAGAATGAACCTCTTTGATTCTTGCAGAAGCTCAAACGTGCTGCGTAACACGAGAATGAACCTCTTTGGTTCTTGCAGAAGCTCAAACATGCTGCGTAGCACGAACATGAACCTCATTGGTTCTTGCTGAAGCTCAAACGTGCTGCGTAACACGAGAATGAACCTCATTGGTTCTTGCAGAAGCTCAAACGTGCTGCGTAACACGAGCATGAACCTCATTGGTTCTTGCTGAAGCTCAAACGTGCTGCGCAACACGAGCATGAACCTCATTGGTTCTTGAGGAAGTTTAAACGTGCTGCGTAACACGAGAATGAACCTCATTGGTTCTTGCAGAAGCTCAAACGTGCTGCATAACACGAGAATGAACCTCATTGGTTCTTGCTGAA
This sequence comes from Siphateles boraxobius, assembly GCF_051911475.1. Taxonomy (NCBI): domain Eukaryota; kingdom Metazoa; phylum Chordata; class Actinopteri; order Cypriniformes; family Leuciscidae; genus Siphateles; species Siphateles boraxobius. The sequence continues at coordinate 13,505,800 of NW_027508734.1, forward strand.
GCTCAAACGTGCTGCGTAACACGAGCATGAACCTCATTGGTTCTTGCTGAAGCTCAAATGTGCTGCGTAACACGTGATTGAACCTCATTGGTTCTTGCTGAAGCTCAAACGTGCTGCTTAACACGAGCATGAACCTCATTGGTTCTTGCTGAAGCTCAAACGTGCTGCGTAACACGAGAATGAACCTCTTTGGTTCTTGCAGAAGCTCAAACGTGCTGCGTAACACGAGAATGAACCTCTTTGGTTCTTGCAGAAGCTCAAACGTGCTGCGTAACACGAGAATGAACCTCATTGGTTCTTGCTGAAGCTCAAACGTGCTCCGTAACACGAGAATGAACCTCTTTGGTTCTTGCTGTAGCTCAAACGTGCTGCGTAACACGAGAATGAACCTCATTGGTTCTTGCAGAAGCTCAAACGTGCTGCGTAGCACGAACATGAACCTCATTGGTTCTTGCTGAAGCTCAAACGTGCTGCGTAACACGAGAATGAACCTCATTGGTTCTTGCAGAAGCTCAAACGTGCTGCGTAACACGAGCATGAACCTCATTGGTTCTTGCTGAAGCTCAAACGTGCTGCGCAACACGAGCATGAACCTCATTGGTTCTTGAGGAAGTTTAAACGTGCTGCGTAACACGAGAATGAACCTCATTGGTTCTTGCAGAAGCTCAAACGTGCTGCGCAACACGAGCATGAACCTCATTGGTTCTTGCTGAAGCTGAAACGTGCTGCGCAACACGAGCATGAACCTCATTGGTTCTTGAGGAAGTTTAAACGTGCTGCGTAACACGAGAATGAACCTCATTGGTTCTTGCAGAAGCTCAAACGTGCTGCATAACACAAGAATGAACCTCATTGGTTCTTGCTGAAGCTCAAACGTACTGCGTAACACGAGCATGAACCTCATTGGTTCTTGCTGAAGCTCAAATGTGCTGCGTAACACGAGATTGAACCTCATTGGTTCTTGCTGAAGCTCAAACGTGCTGCGTAACACGAGAATGAACCTCACTGGTTCTCGCACGTTAAGCAAACATGTTTGAGCTTCTGTTTACCACAACTGATGTGTGAGTTGATGAATTTTATGTGTGAATAAAATGTTATGTGTGAATTAATCTGTTCATCATATAAAATATTTTTTATGTTCCGAAGATGAGGTCTTGTGGGTTTTGAACGATATGATATAGAGCAATTAATGAATTTTCATTTTTGGGTGAACTATCCCTTTAAACTCTGCTCAACTTTGTTGCATCGCCAGCAGTCACTGTCACTCATGTTGCCTCAAATCACCTGCTATTTTTTCTGCCATACTTGACAGATGTAATTTTGAAATATTGCACATTTTCCACAGAGTCCCAGAGGTTTTTCCCTTCTTTGCTCTGATGTAGCACCGTGACAAAGATTTCCACTAATACTCTGTATAAAAAGCAGAACACACACTCTCACACGAAATCATTCACGAAACGGCCTGCTTGGATGTATATTTCCAGAGGTCCTATTTCTATATTTTATGTTGAATGACACCCGTTTGTTATTCAATAAAAGAAAACACACATACGGTATAAAATAGCACTGTAGAAACCTTAGACAGGCCAGAGGGAGATGCGGCATGAATTATGGATAAGGCTACAGAGTGGTGTCTGATGCAAAGGCTCATGGGTAAAATGATTGAGTTGCATGCCTACCGTAAGGAGAGCCAGGTGGGTTTTGGATTGCGTGTGTGTTTGTATATATGAATATGTCAAGCTGCTATCTCAATATCCTCTCATAAAATCCTGGTAACTGTTAAAATAATAGACTTACATAATGTTGGACCAGAGTGAAAACAGATTCAGTGATCCTGTGTCGAAATCACATATTAAAGGGATAGTTAACCCAAAAATGAACATTCTGTCGTCATGTACTCACGCTCATGTCTTTCAAACCTGTTTTACTTTATTTGTTCTGTGGAACATAAAAGAAGATATTTTGCACAAGTTCGTTTTCATTGTCAAGCTTCAAAAATCATAAAAAGCACTATAAAAGTGTCTATTCCAAGTCTTTTAAATCATATAATAACTGTGTTATATATTTACAAAGTTGATGAAATAGTTGATGATAATTGATCAAATGTTGCGTAACACAAGCTTGAGTTTCTGTTTACCACAACTGATTTGTGAGTTGATGAATGTTTATATGTGAATAAAAGCCTAAATTCAATCTGTTCATAATATAAAGTGATCGTGTCTCTTCGGAAAATTTGGACCAAACTGCTCAATTCATATGGATTAGTTTTACATTCTCTTTATGAACTTTTTAAAGCGTCAAAGTGGTTTAAAGAACTATGAAATTTCATTTGAATATGCACATAATAATCATATTTGCAATCGGCATTCAAAAAAAAAGAAGTGGTTTCCACACAAAAAATTACTGTTTTCAACATTGATAATCAGAAATTTTTCTTGAGCAGCAAATCAGCATATTAGAATAATTTCTGAAGGATCATGTGACACTGACGACTGGAGTAATGATGCTGAAAACTCAGCTTTGCATCAGAGGAATAAATTTCATTTTAAAATATATTGAAATAGAATGTTTTTATTTTATATTGTAATAATATTTCATAATATTACAGTTGTACTGCATTTTCGATCAAATAAATGTAACATTGGTGAATAACAGACTTTTGCACATTGACAAATCTTTTGAATAGTATAAATAGTTTGAATAGTGGTGTGCTACTTTTATGAAACAATTATGGTGCTATTTTTGTAGGGTTTTTTAAGAGCAGTTTTGACATAAACATCTCCTTTTGTGTTCACATACAGTAAATTATTGTAGAGTTATCGCATTTAGTACTAATCCATGTCTTCATGTTTCTCTATTGTAATTTTTAGGCATTGTATATTGAAAAGAAGAGTTATTGCTGACTTCACGTTTTCCTGCTTCCCCAGACATATGACAATACTGTGTGGAGGTACAAAAAAACCCATTATTTTCATTGCTCGGAAACAGTGCACGTAAATAAGACTCTTCTGCCCCTCTTGTAGTCTCTATTTGAGGCGCGTATTATTTATTGTCCTTTGTCTTTGAGCAGGAATGAATTGCCTTTGTTTTCAGTGGCTTTTGCGAGGCATAACCTCATCGATCTCTCCTGTTCCCCAATAAAGTAGAAGGCCCAACGAGCGGATGAAAGGAGAGAGGGGGGGGGGTCTTCAGCGTCTGTGGTCACGCTGACTTGGCGCTCGGCTCACCGTTGCAGCAGATGCTGCTTTTCTCTCCACTTCACAAAAGCTTTTTCCCTCCTTTTTCTTTAGTATGCTCTTGAAGCCCTGAGGGAACTCAGCCGTGAACCTCACCTCAACAAGCCAGGCTTGTATTTCTCTCCCGCGTCTGGATTGTTCTAGACTCTCTCTAGTGATTCATCAGAAACAGCCAGAAGTATGCTGAGACAATCGGCAGCTAATGCGTTTCCCAGAGCTCCCGCGCAACAATCCCCTTGTCTTTTCTTCCCTGCATTTTCCTTCTCTTTTTTTCCCTCTCCGCTCTTAAAGAGCATTTAGTGAGTTGAGCGAGGGTCCCGCTGTGAGGCAGAGAACAGCTCGGCTGCTGAGGATGTTAACAGGCTGTTGGACGTCTCCGTGGTTGTGTGGAGGTGGTGTTTCCCCGTGGTTCTGTGCCAGGCTGGCGGCCCCCGTTGGCAGTGCCTGCTTAAAGGCCACGTTATGTGATGTAGGTGCTTGGAAGTCAGAGGCTAAATGCCAGCTGAAGTGTGCCTGGGCTAATGGACTCGCTGCTGGACTTTGTCCATGAGTATTTGACTGTTAAATCTACTGAGAGTCATTTTGTGTTGTGGATAAGTTAGGAGACGCAAGGAAATAATCTAAAATTTTTTACATTTATTTTATGGTAAAGATGAAGTTTCAGCATCATGTATGTGAACACAAAAGGAGATATTTAGTAATATGTAAAAACTGCTCTTAAAAAGAAAATAGCTCCACAATTGTCATAAAAGTAGTTCATACTTGTGCAGTACACCACCATTTAAAATATTTTTTTAATGTAATGTGCAAGTCTCTTGTTCACCAAGGCTACATTTATTTGATCAAAAATGCAGTAAAAACTGTCAAATGTTCTATTCGAATATATTTTAAAATGTAATTAATTCCAGTACTCCTTACTCTTGTCTTCAGTGTCACATGATCCTTTAGAAATCATTCTAATATGCGTTTACCCTTTATTTCGATAGTCCACTGTCAACATTGTACTAACTATAATTATACCATGGTCTGGGTGAATACTCGATTCTGATTGGCTGCGTAACACGAGAATGAACCTCTTTGGTTCTTGCTGTAGCTCAAACGTGCTCCGTAACACGAGACTGAACCTCATTGGTTCTTGCAGAAGCTCAAACGTGCTGCGTAACACGAGAATGAACCTCATTGGTTCTTGCTGAAGCTCAAACGTGCTGCGTAGCACGAACATGAACCTCATTGGTTCTTGCTGAAGCTCAAACGTGCTGCGTAACACGAGAATGAACCTCATTGGTTCTTGCAGAAGCTCAAACGTGCTGCTTAACACGAGCATGAACCTCATTGGTTCTTGCTGAAGCTCAAACGTGCTGCGCAACACGAGCATGAACCTCATTGGTTCTTGAGGAAGTTTAAACGTGCTGCGTAACACGAGAATGAACCTCATTGGTTCTTGCAGAAGCTCAAACGTGCTGCGTAACACGAGAATGAACATCATTGGTTCTTGCTGAAGCTCAAACGTGCTGCGCAACACGAGATAGAACATTGGTTCTTGCTGAAGCTCAAACGTGCTGCGTAACACGAGAATGAACCTCATTGGTTCTTGCTGAAGCTCAAACGTGCTGCGTAACACGAGCATGAACCTCATTGGTTCTTGCTGAAGCTCAAACGTGCTGCGTAACACGAGAATGAACCTCTTTGGTTCTTGCAGAAGCTCAAACGTGCTGCGTAACACGAGAATGAACCTCTTTGGTTCTTGCTGTAGCTCAAACGTGCTCCGTAACACGAGACTGAACCTCATTGGTTCTTGCAGAAGCTCAAACGTGCTGCGTAACACGAGAATGAACCTCATTGGTTCTTGCTGAAGCTCAAACGTGCTGCGTAGAACGAACATGAACCTGCAGGGTGTCCATTAAAAAGTGATAGAGGACACCTAGTAAAGGAGTTCTGGTGAAACTGACTGTTTACCGTTAAAAATTAATAAATAAATGCACTGGCTACATCAGGTGTGAGTAACCATAGCAACAGGCAGTCAAAGTATCCGTTTACAAAAATATTGTATCAAAACAAACATCTAGTTAGCTGTTATACATAGCCTACTAATACAACAATGAGCGACTTCGTTATTTCTTTTAACCTTTTTGGAGAATTTGACAACTTTGATGACTGGGATGCTGCTGAAGAAAGAAAAATTAAAAAAAAAACGGAAAAACGACACAAGGACATAACACAGCTGAGCAGACTATAAATATCTCCGGTTGCTAAATTAATGTCAGGCGTAACCAGGGAATCCAAGTTATTGTTTGTAAAATTTTTAGATTTCGATTGTAAAACTAATTAAAATATAAACTAATGTTTTAAAAATGTGTTATTTAGCAAGTGACCATGGTATAAGCGGGTTAATGCCCTTCGAGGTGTCCATTGTCTAGGTATTAATGGACTTCGGCAGAGGCAGAGGCATGTGCAGTGGAGGCTCCGCTGCGCGTCGGACGGTTCACGCCTCAATGTCATTGATTAATTGGGACTTTAAAGGGATAGTTCACCCAAAAATGAAAATTCTGTCAGTATTGACTCACCCTCATGTTGTTTCAACCCCGTAAGACCTTCGTTCATCTTCGGAACACGAACTAAGATATTTTTGATGAAATCTGAGAGCTGGATCATTCCTCCATATTAGTCCATTGGCTTCTTCAGGGATTGAACTTGCCGGCCTCGAAAAGTTATTAAAGACATCGTTAAAATAGTCCAAGTGACTACAGTGGCTCAATCTTAAGTTTATCAAGCGACGAGAACACTTTTTGTGCGCAAAAACAAACAAAAATAACGACTTTATTTCAACTATTCATTTTCCTTCTCTATGGGCCTCTAGTCAGTTAACTTAGTGTGATTGCGTAGAGCTACGTCACACGTAGGCTCACTATTGGCCGACGCTGGTCATGTGGGTGATGCGTGTGACGTACAACAACAGAAGCTTACGCTATTATACTAGTGAACTGACTCGAGGCCCACAGAGAAGGAAATGAATAGTTGAAATAAAGTCGTTATTTTAGGTTTTTTTGCACACAAAAATTATTTTTGTCGTTTGATAAACTTAAGATTGAGCCACTGTAGTCACTTGGACTATTTTAACGATGGCTTTTCGGGGCCTGCAAGTTCAATCCCTGAAGAAGCCTATGGAGGAGTGATCCAGCTCTCAGATTGCTATCTAAACTATCTCTTTAAGCAACAGCCTCTGGTGGAACGGCAACAGCATTTTGACGTTCTATTGCGCATGCGCGACTTTAACTGCTACTTCACGACGTTCTAGGCTATACCCTTTTTAAAATACTTGAGATGCTTTTTTTGTGCTGTTTTATTTCTGTAATTGCTGTTTTTTTCAGTGAAATGGGATATTCAAGAAGAAAAAATGTAGGGCAGGACTAGATTTTATCCATCATGAATTTAATTGATTGCGAGAAGTGGGCGTAATGTTCTAGAATAGAGGCTGAAGAGCTGAAGCACTTGTACATGTTATTACATATTGATAAAAGACTATCAAAGCACTTTAAAAAAAATGAACAATGCAAACTGATCTGCCATGCCTAATAAAAGCAGGAACGTGCATCAAGGAAGTAAACAAGGTCAATGATGATGTCATTTTGACTTTTAATTATATAAAGGTCAAACTGAGAGAAAAACCAGTCAACTTCCTTTAAGAGTTACTGGGAACACAAACATAAATGTTAACATTTAAACACATTTAAAGGGTAGTTCACCCATACAATCTGGCACAAACACAATGTGAATCTCAACATCAGACACTTTTATGCTAAATACAACTATTAATAATGTATTCCTGTGATGCAAAGTTGAATTTTTAGCATCATTACTCCAGTCTTCAGTGTCACATGATTCTTCAGAAATCATTCTAATATGCTGATTTGTTGCTCAAGAAACATTTCTTATCAATGTTGAAAACAGTTCATATTTTTGTAGAAACCAAGATGCATATTCTTATACTTCAGCACATACACAAATACAGCTAATAAAACAAAACGGACAAATAATATCTCTCTATTCTGCTGAAACGCACTGTAAACCCGAGGGAGCGAGTGATGCTCGGCGCAGCTGAACGCATGACATATTGTGCGGAAGGGAGGACTTCATTCCTGCGTGTGGAGATGCTGTTTTAATGGCCCAGGGCAGCGAGTGGCTCATGAGATCACTGGATCTCTCCAGGAGCTGTGAAGCCACATTACCAGCAGACTCGATTTGTCATAAAAATAAGCCGTTTCCTTTAGCAGTCATGTGTTTTCTCTGGGAGTGCCATTATGGCTTTGGCTGCTTGCCCAGCCTCATTTAAAGCTGCTTGTTGTGTCAGCCGTCCCTTCAGTGTTTGAACAGAGGCCTCTGATGCCCTGCAGAACCACACGCGACACACTTTCAACCCCAGCCGTGGTGACTTCTGAGTGTGTGCAATACATTTATGAACATGCAGTAGATTGACTGCCAAATATAGTGATTTCCTCTTCTATATTTATTTTTTTCCTCTATAGATTTATGCTTATATATCTGGCAGATGCTCCAACTTGACCTATAGTGCTTTCAAGCTATCATTTTTTTATCCCTTCTTGAAATGTCTGGGAATTGAGCTATGGCGATGTTCTTGAGTTGTTTATGTTGTTCCTCGGGGGTTAAAGCGTTCCTGGTGTAACGTTAAAGGCTTTAGATCATTGTATTGGTTCTAGGTGTCATCTATCAACAAAGGAAAAGCAAAGTCCTTCTGGGTTCCATGAATTATAGATGGTTTTCTTAGGAACTTTGATGAATAGTAATTTACTTATTATTTAAAGTACTCATCCTCATGTCATTTTGAGCCAGTAGGCTGTTGTTATTCTTTCTTCATGAATGCTTGCACTATTGTTCAAAAGCTTGATAATAAAAAATAAAAAGTTAAATAAATTAATACTTTTATTCAGCAAGGAAGAATTTCGAATTGTAATCAATTACAGTAAAGGCATTTTTAATCTACCTTTCGAACTTTTTTAACTTTGAATGATAATATATATATATATATATATATATATATATATATATATATATATATATATATATATATATATATATATAAATTCAGCTTTCCAATCAGTAATAAATTACATTGTGAAATAAGTTATTATAAATCATGATAATATTTCACAATGTTTTACTGTATTTTTGATCAAATAAATGCAGCTTTGGTGAACATAAGAGACTTCTTTAAAAAACATTTTTAAAAAAATATGTTGCAAAAAGAACTTTGAATGGCTTCAGAAGACTCAAAATGTAGTGCATGAGTCAAGTGGAATATTTTTATGACAACTGTTGAACTGACATTGTATGGAAAATATCTGCATGAAGATTCTTCAATTCTCCCTTTTTTACAGAAAAAAAAACAGCATGCAGGTTAATGAGTAAATAATAACAGAAATATCATTTTGAGTGAACTATCCCTTGTAAAAGCTGGTCTTACAGCATCAGGATATAAAAGCCTTTATTATTAAAAGTTTCAGCTGTGTGTGTGCGTGCGACATGCAGGCCAAGACTAAACTTAGTCCTGCCCTGACAGCAGATTTGCTTCTCTAATTCAAAACTCACACTTGTCATAAAACATAATAAGAGTCTGGCAAGAGATCCGTTTGGCTGATTTTATGTGGACTTTAATGATTTCCATGCCATTACAAATAAAAAACAATGCCTCCAGTGTCTACAGGAGCTGTTTGCATGTGATGTATTATGAAGCTTTGGCACATTTCAGATCCTGTTGGACAGTCTTGGCATGTAGGTCGACATGTCAGATTCTTTACACTGACCTGAAACACTTAGTTTTGAATGTTTTTTTCTTCTAAATGCGAATTTTGTCATTGTTTTGGAGCACACTAGCTCATAGATACCTGTATATATAACATATTCATACTAAAAGCCAAACTTCAATTTTGATTTCATGGGGACTTTAGGTATTTTCAAGCGAGTTGCACATAAATGAAAAACTTCTCCTTTCAATCCCCAAAGGTATCATGTCAGAATGATTAGAATATTCATCTGTCAGTTCTTAATCATTGGTCTCATTCGTCCTGCATGACACAGGACATCCATGTTTTTTTATTACAGTGTTTGAGGTTTTTGAATGCATAAGCGGTTTCCCGTCTCACCCTCAGAAACCCATCATGAAACCATCATCTGCTTAAGAAAACATCCCATCTTAAATGCTGCTTTCTCAGACTCAAATGAGGCCTAATCCTGGACTGTCAGGCGTTTTCATGGTTATTCACAACTGAAATTGGATTTTAGTTAAATACATAATCTCTGCTGGACAGTAATGAATTTTACAGTATTCTTTGTACTTTCACTCAAGGGCATGTATTTTAATTCAACAGGTGGATTTTATAGTTTGTGTTTACATTTCATAAATTCTGCTTAAAATTGACTTTATGGATGTTTAATTCTACCTTTTTGCTATATTTAGCCCCATCGTTGTTTAATAATAAATTACATTTTAAAATAAATTAAAATAGAAAATATAATTTGTAATAATATTTCACAATATTACTGTTTTTAAGAGATGTCTTTCAAAAAAAAATCTTAATCCCACAATTTTGAATGTTGTGTGTTTTCTTTATGATAATTTATTTCCTTGCATTTTTTAACTGTATATTTTGCCTTGCTTTTTACGTTTTTAATCTGGATATACAGGACAAAACGGTAGTAATATACAAGCACGTTACAGTATCTCAACATTTTCGTTTTGTTTTTTTCCCCTTTTTAAAATAAATGTTGTCTTTTTTATACTTATTTAGATACATTTTAGTCCTTTTTTCCCACATTTTTCTAATTAATCTGGAAGATTTTTTTCATTATTTTTATAAAGTTATAATGCTGGCAATGATAACACTTTAGCTTAGATTTGATTGATTTGTTTACCATTATATAGTAATTAGTATTTTTTTCCAATCACTTCAGAATTGAAGTTATTTTATAAGTAAGGATACTCTTGATTTTAAATTTGTATTTTACTTGTGCAGCTGTAGTTTCTTAGTTTTCCGCCTGTTTGACTGACTGATTTAGCATCTTACTGTAGTCGTGTGACTGATTAATAATGAAATCATATTGCTGAGGGTTTGCACAGTCCTCTGTAGTTGGGACTTCACTTTAATACAACTACATTACTCACTTTACACTTTGCATTAGCAAAAGAAGTTGCACAAGATGATGCGACCAGCTTTCAAAGAATATGTTTTGAAGTTAAAGTTACCATGAAATCAAAACTAAACACTCATAATCTTCATTCAAAGCAACATCTCTTCTCTTCTCTGATGAATAGTTTACTGGCGCGAGGGTGGGACAACCTGTCACTCACATGAGATCCACCAATAGCAAACCACAACCATCCAATCAATTCCTAATTGACAAAATCAAGTCCCGCCCTACATTTTGTCTTGTTCAAGAAGTAATTTCACTTGAAAATACATCAGAATAAGGGAAGAAAAGACTGTTGCAACTTCTATTTCATGCTGACTTTAAAGTTTGTCTTGGTTTTTTTTTATCATCTCATTGGCAAATAATAATTTTCCTTGTTTTAGGCATAAATCTAGCAACGTTAACGCTTTAGATTACAGCCCGGAAAGTACTGTGTAACTAAGAAGAATTTACAGTGTAACTTTCTGTAATTATAGTGTACCTATAACGTACTTTCATGTAAGTATGAGGGAACAATATTTTAAGTTTGGGGAATAAAGGGGTAACAACCAGGAGAATTAAAAAAAAATATTTATACTCTAAGTATTATAGAACTAAGGGGTACTTATTATACTATTATGATACAACAATCTTACATTTGGGAGCAATGTGTAATTTTTTAATAATTGTGTACCAATACATACTGTGTAATTGCTCCATTTTTGTAATAATTGTGTACCAATACATACTGTTTAGTCTTTTTAAAAATGACAGGGTACATATCTGTGCATTTATATAATTTTTTTTTTTTTTTTTTTTTTTTTTATCGCTAAAGTGCAGATGTTTAAGTTTGGGCTAACATGTTTCAAGGCGAGAAAAGCTAAGACTATTGCAATTTTTTTAAATACTGGGAAATATATCTTGTTTGATGTGGTTACAGGGTAAGTGGTGCTTGTATAATAAATAAAGGTTTCCGAATCAGTTATATTAGATTGTGTATGCATTTTTATTGTACTTACCCTGTAACTACATGGAACAAAGGGGTAACAAGCACCACTATGAAAGAAGAATATCTTTCTCCAATATTTAAGCAAAATTTGCAATAGTTTTCATTTTCAGTGCATTTTTCTTAAAAAGATTACTTTACAAATGCATAGATATGTACCCTGTAATTTTTAAAAAGGCTTTACATTATGAACTGGTACACCATTATTACAAAAAGGTACGCAGTAAATTGCTCCCAAATGTAAGATTGTTATATCATAATAATAGAATAAGTACCCCTTAGTTCTATAATACTTACAGTATAAATATTTTTTTAATTCTCCTGGTTGTTACCCCTTTATTCCCCAAACTTAAAATATTGTTCCCTTATACTTATATTGTAAGTACGTTATAGGTACACTATAATTACCGAAGGTTACACTGTAAAATCGCTTTAATTACGCAGTACTTTCCGGGCTGTAATCTAAAGCGTTACCCTAGCAACCCTTTAACAATGGTTGTACTAAAAATAATTTAAAAAATACATATTTGCTATTAAAAATGCTTATAAAGTTAAATGTATAAAGGAATTGATTGTTGCAGCGTGCAACTCTCAGTCCACAAAATGAATCTTTTACTGAACGATAAATGGAAAGTAATGAAAACTCTTATTTACATTTTGCTTTTAGAAGTAGCATTTGGGAGTCTGTTTGGGAGCTCTATAAGTCTAGAGGTGGGCCGCTGATCGTTATCGAGTATAAATGGCTCAGTTTTCAAGCCGTTGCCTCTTCCTTTGGACCTGGCTTTTTGTGCCTTTCCCCTTTAAATTGAATTTAAACCCATTCGCTCTGATTGGATTTAGGATGCTAAGCGAGCTGTGGGCACTTCTTTACTCCTCTCCCCATCTCGAGCACCTCCAGTTTACCGTTTAATCTGTAATCAATTTGTTTGCAGTGTGTACAATGATCCGTGTGCACGTGTGTGTGAGTTTTACAGAAGTAATTATGGCACAGAGGTCGGCGAGCTCCAGATTAAGGCACACTAGAATTAAACAAACTAGGCTCATGGGCCAATTATGTAGGCAGAGAAAAGGCGAGGGGAGCCATAATTTCCATCCACTCTGCCTTCCACCTCATAGTTCTTATTTGTGTCAGATACTCCCTTCCCTTCTTTTATTTATTCTCTGTTTTTCTTTCTTTATTTCTTGTTTTTTTAGGAGGGCCAATTCTCTTTCTACACCCACACATTGGTATCCCATGAATCCCCTCGGCGGTATAGAGAGTGCCGCTGCATTAGTCACATTTGCACATGCTCGCTAGGAGCCGTCTGAGTGTTATAAAAGAGTGAAAGAGTATCTGCCCGCAGTAATCGCTCCTCTGTTTTGTCATCATAACTGAAGTGCAGTCCAGACAAATAGTTTATAATGTAACCTCTCCATTTACTTCTGTGCAGTTATGCACCTCCAATCACTAAAAAGATTCCGTGGAAATTATAAAAAAAAAATGTTTTAATGATTAGGTAGCCTACTAGTATTGCAAATCTATATCTATCCATCCATCCATCCATCCATCTTTAAGAGAGATTAATGATGTTTCTCTGGCAAACAGCAGCTATAGCACCACTGAGGTACAAAGTGTTCATGATTGTAGCGCTGAGGGACAAACTGCATGTGTAGAGCGGGAGAGACAGATAGGGACTTTCCACATATATCTGCTCCTCTATTCATGTTTCTCTCTCTCTCTCTCTCTCTCTCTCTCTCTCTCTCTCTCTCTATCTCATCCATCTGTTTTCCCCTGTTCTCAGTCCTTGTCATCTATTATTGGGGTCTAGATACCCAAAGTTTACTATTAATACTTAACTGTTTGATACTTATGCTATCCAGAGATATATATTTTAAATACATGCTTTTTGTGTTATACTAGTGGGGTCCAAGAGACGTATTGAAATTCTGGAATTAATAATCTAATTTAAACCTGGAAATAATCAGGAAGTAGTAGGATTTTCTAAAAATGTCAATTTGTAAACGCTATTGTTTAAAATATAGGTCACTTTAATCAAATTACTGTCACTGATCATGTGAACTTCTTTGAACCGATTGTGAAGCGCAAGATGATCTTAGGAACATTATGACATCATGCTGGAAAACATCATCATCAGGTTTGTGCACTTTTCAGGTTTTGCATTTTTCCTTTATTTTCACGCAGATTGCTATGCTGTTGTTCATATAATTTTTAATGAACACTTATATTTAGAAGTGGTCTCAGACTTTTGGACCTCACTATATTCAGAATGTATAAGGCACTTACACTGATGAAAGTCGAGGTAGGGAAAGCGAGGTGGGTTCTTTGTCTGAAGTGATCCTAAAAGCATTTGGACACCCAAGACACAGTTTGAAATGTCAGGCCAGGTCTGAGTGCTAGATCGTGGAGAATGCAACAGTTTGGTGGGGAAAAACTATTAAAAGTTTGAGAAACCCTGGTACAGAAGAACACACATGATGTAATTATACAGTTCACATACCCCTTGTAGAAAAAATTCAGTTACATTTACGGTAAAAAAACGGCAGTTGTGGATGCCAGAAATCTACCGTAAAAAAATACTGTAGCACGATTTTAGGTTTTACAGACTTAACTTTACAGTAAAAAAAAACATTTCATTATCTGATATAATGTGAATTTACTGAATTATCGAATATCTGTTTTATACCATTGTTATACACTGACAACCACCAATCACAGTGGTGATGAGAGTCACATGATGAATCAAAGCTCATCACAAGCAGCTTTTCCACAACAAAAGTTAATAGTGTAGCTATATATAGAAGCTCCACAGTGCCTATCTACTTCGAATGTAACTAAATGAGCCAATGCACATTGACATGCGGTAATTGCACCACCTGCTGTGCATCGCGGCGTGAGCATATACAGGTGCTAGTAATATAATTAGAATATCATCAAAAAGTTGATTTATTTTAGTAATTCCATTCAAAAAGTGAAATTTGGAAATTATATTCATTCATTACACACAGACTGATATATTTCAAATGTTTATTTCATTTGATTGTAATGATTAAAACTGACAACTAATGAAAATCCCAAATTCAGTATCTCTGAAAATTATAATATTACTTAAGACCAATACAAAAAAAGGATGTTTAAATTAGAAATGTTGGCCAACTGGAAAGTATGAGCATGTACAGCACTCAATACTTAGTTGGGGCTCCTTTTGCCTGAATTACTGCAGCAAATCGGCGTGGCATGGAGTCGATCAGTCTGTGGCACTGCTCAGGTGTTATGAGAGGCCAGGTTGCTCTGATGGTGGCCTTCAGCTCTTCTGCATTGTTGGGTCTGGCGTATCGCATCTTCCTCTTCACAATACCCCATAGATTTTCTATAGGGTTAAGGTCAGGCGAGTTTGCTGGCCAATTAAGAACAGGGATACCGTGGTCCTTAAACCAGGTACTAGTAGCTTTGGCACTTTGTCCAGGTGCTCTGGGACCTTGATTTCCAAAGGAAATGCAAAATTTACTTTCATCAGAGAACATAACTTTGGACCACTCAGCAGCAGTCCAGTCCTTTTTGTCTTTAGCCCAGGCGAGACTCTTCTGACGCTTTGTCTTGTTCAAGAGTGGCTTGACACAAGGAATGCGACAGCTGAAACCCATGTCTTGCATATGTCTGTGCGTGGTGGTTCTTGACGCACTGACTCCAGCTGCAGTCCACTCTTTGTGAATCTCCCCCACATTTTTGAATGGGTTTTGTTTCACAATCCTCTCCAGGGTGCGGTTATCCCTATTGCTTGTACACTTTTTTCTACCACATCTTTTCCTTCCCTTCGCCTCTCTATTAATGTGCCAGGACACAGAGCTCTGTGAACAGCCAGCCTCTTTAGCAATGACCTTTTGTGTCTTGCCCTCCTTTTGCAAGATGTCAATGGTCGTCTTTTGGACAGCTGTCAAGTCAGCAGTCTTCCCCATGATTGTGTAGCCTACAGAACTAGACTGAGAGACCATTTAAAGGCCTTTGCAGGTGTTTTGAGTTAATAAGCTGATTAGAGTGTGGCACCAGGTGTCTTCAATATTGAACCTTTTCACAATATTCTAATTTTCTGAGATACTGATTTTGATGTTTTAATTAGTTGTCAGTTATAATCATCAAAATTAAAACGAATGAACACTTGAAATATATCAGTCTGTGTGTAATGAATGAATAAAATATCCAAATTTCACTTTTTGAATGGAATTACTGAAATAAATCAACTTTTTGATGATATTCTAATTATATGACAGCACCTGTAATAACCAGCAGGTGCCTCGCATCCTTGTCTTCCGTTTCGGAGCCAGACGGTGAATGCTGTTCCTGCTCTGCAATCTTATCTGAGAGTGTTTTAACTACAAAAGGACGAGTATACTTCTTCAGGAGAACGCCTCTTCAAGCTGGTGTTGGTCTTACAGCACAGACAGCGCTGGCCGCGATCTCACAAAGAGCAAAACAGCTGTTTTCACAGCTCAGAACGTTGCGCCTTCAATGAGAATGTGAGTTCTCACATCAGGCTTGCACTATCGTCCTGTTTGTGTAGCCACGGTCATCCCTGGGTGTTTCAGCACCAGAGAGAGCAGTTTCCTGAAAGAGCATACACGGTTTGACACTGCGTCTTTTTCAAGATGTCATTTAAACCATGTGTTTCTGGATTCAGGCGTTTCCTGTCGTCATTTGACGGCCACGATCACTGTTTCACATGCCTGGGCTTGAGCATGTTAAGACTATGTTCGTGTTCTCTCATGGGAGCATGACCACGTCGGCACGTTGTTCATCTCCCCTTTCTCATAAAGGCTTGAGCCGCTCAGCGTGCCATGTGCCGTCGAGCTGCTGGCTGACAGTGCGGATTGTCACGGCAACCCAGCGCGTGCCGTTCGACGCTCTAGATAAGCGGTCGAGACTCAAGAGCCTCAAACAAGGTGGAGTCCCTTTGCCTATTCCCCGATCTAGTTCCTCTTCTGGTGGCCACCTGAAAAGGGCTACTTTAGATAATAGCACTGGTGATCTGAGGTTTACAGTGAGCGTTCCCCGACGAGACCACCTCCTCAGGCCCCTCACTCCTCTAGTGCATCGCAAACATGCTGAGACTGTGTTCGTGGGTGGTTTATGCTCTCTTATGAGAGCATGACCACGTCGGCACGTTGTTCGTCTTGCCTTTCTCACGAGGGCTTGAGCGCTCAGCGTGCCGTGCGCCATCGAGGTTGATGGGCGGATGTGTGTAAAAAACTTTGGCATTATGGAAGCATATTGGCGCCAATATGGCAAGCCAAACATGCCAGAATCTGCAGAAAAAGTTTTTCTTCTCTCACTACCCTTGTTGGTGGGGTGGCTCTGCTAATGGCAGACTGCCTCTTCCCTAAATGTTACAAGTGCACAAGGGTAGTTCTGAGTCAGGGTTGAGCTGTGCATAGTGACTGACTGTGGTTTAAGTCACACCGCTGGCCCTTGGTCAGACATTGTCCACGCTGTTGGTCCAGAAGCGCCCCATGGCTAAGCCTTGCAGAGGTGCGAGACATCGCCAAAGCTTGTTTTCTTGATGCTCCCATCTTATGAGGTGACAGTCTTTTGGAGACTGTGCCCAGCGGATCTCCACTGTTCAGAAGCAGGCTGAGGTAACCAAGAGCTTGTCCCGATGTGCTACCAGAGTAGCACTGTCCCGATGGGCTACCCCTCAGTCTGTTTGTCGCTAAGGGTGTCAGTCCCCTGCGAAAAAAAAAAAAACTCTTGTCATAGCCAGCCTTACTGTGACGTCGAGCTTTCGCAGGAAGACCACCTGTCTCAGCAGCCCTGAGACGGGCGACCCAGAGTCAGATCCTCTTCCCTGGTGGAGGGCCGGGGCGGAGAATCTTTTGTTTATTCAAATTCTGTTCTGCCGCTGGCATCTCAGTCAGCGGGACCCAGATTCTCAGTAAGAGCAGCTTCTCTATCTCTGTGTCTCAAGAGGGTCTGGATGGCAGTGAACGACGCTTAAATGCCATGCCACTCCCGTCCCCCTCTATCGCCAGAGGGCAGCAGTGTGCAGTTCGGGAACACTACCAGGCCTTACCACGCACCCTCTGCTCCACCCTGGAACCAGGTAGTGTTGCATAGCACACTCAGACCCCACTTCGGGTTCGCCTCAGTGCTTCCCGAGTCGGGTCACTCTGTTCCACCCCGGGTACGTCCATGGTCCCGCTAGCGACCCCAGCCCATCTCGCTGACTCATCCATATCATCAGACTCGGCTTTGCGATTCAGTTCGCCCGGCGCCCTCCCAAGTTCAGGGGCAATGCCCCAAGTTCAGGAGCAATGCCCCTGTCTTGTGGGCAGAGATCTGTCCTACTGGCGAAGGACGTAATCGACCCGGTCCCTCCAGCCGATATGAAGACAGGGTTCTACAGCCCCTACTTCATTAGTCAGCAGCCGTGGCGTTTTATTAGATATCCCCATTCGTCAGAATCACTTTCGACTCATGTCATAGTGAGCTCCTCCGAGGAGGGAACGAGGGTTACCATATTTAACCGAGATGTATTTCACTGTAGCATTTTTACGGTCTTTTACCGTTAAAATCACAATAATTTTAGCTTTTATACCGTTCAAACAGTTTGAGGTTGGTTATTTTATTTTGAAAAAGGTAACACTTTATTTTACAGTATCCTTGTTACATTACATGTACTTACTACAGTAATAACAGTAAATTATGCATAATTACATGCACCTATTAGCACATGTTGTTGATTAATATTAATTAGTTATTAATAGTACTTTAATGTATAGTTGCAATGCAAAAAGAACACCTTGAAATTAAGGAACTGATGTTTGTTTCATGCAAATATGGTTTAAAACTGTATTTAGACACATTTAGTGCAAAGATTGCACGGCTTATATAATGTTTCGTTTTACACCCTGAGCTTCACAATAAATAAAAATTGCCAACGTTTAGCACCCTCAACTAACATTGAAAAAGAAACAAAAAAAATTAAAAACACAAAAATTCCAGCCCCTATTTTAAACTTTATATTTAAGTGCCATAGACTTTTATAATGACGAATTCTGTGCCAGTGTGGACTTCTATCTTTCCTCTTTTCTGTGTTTTTTCCACCTTTTCTTCCCCTTCGTCAAAACAATTTCCATCTGGGCCGAGTCCCAGCAAGACTGCCGCTCAATTACCACACTCCAGTACACACAGCGCGCGCGAGGGAGAACTCAACATCTCCAGGAGAAAACACACCTGCACTCACGCAGAGAGCGAGAGAGAGAGAGAGAGAGAGACCGGTCTCGCTGATGGATCCGGCCCGTCCACCCACACAAACTCTCACAGGCAGCACTTGGTCAAATAGCCTACCACAAAGAAAGAATGAGCGAATGAAAAAAAAAACAGCGCAATAGAGGAAAAGATGCCGTATCCCCCCTCCTGTCTGTGTAGTTTTTTGGACCGAGGCAACTGCTCCACGCCATCTTCCCGAGAGCTTATGAAAGACGAGGGATGTTTATGCGTCTGACAGCGCTCTCCTCTCTTTCAGCAGCCGTTCTTTGCTTTTAAAACCATTAACCCTGCCAGCTAATGTCATGATGGATTTCATAAGCGAACGCGCTCTTAGAGCTGCCAGGCCAGACGTCAGGCATCTGCTGACAAAAGCTCCTATAGCTTGAGAAAAAAGGCGTAGGAACATAAACAAGATCCTTAAAAACAGCCCATAAAAATTCTTTGCTATGGAAACATGGAAATGATATGCTCTGTTGTAGACACAAACATTTCTAGATGTTAATATGACCCTGAAGACATCCTAGCGTTACACTCGTTATTTCTCCTTTCAGTGTGTTATTGAACTTTGCTCTTCTCGGCTCTGGTTTGTATCTGTTTTAGACGTGTATGATGTGTCTTAAGTGGAGGTTATGTAAAATAAAGGATGTTATATTGGGATCCTGCGCCGGCTGTGTGTAGACAGCTGGTGTGGTGGATCAAAGATGGGCACAGCACCTGATGCCCACTGCCCGCTGCACACTTCTGCCCAGCATAATGTGCCAAAATAGACAAATGCCCACCCTGTGGCCAAGAGGGACTTAAAAGACTGAGCTTTCCCATTTTTATATGTACACCGAATTTCATTCCAGACTCTTAAAAATAAAGGTTCAGTGGTGGAACCATCTTATTTTTTATTAGAAGGTCATATAGAATTGGGTTCTGTGGAGATTTTAGTCAATCTTAAAGTGATACTTCACCCAAAATTGGAGATTCTGTCATCATTTTCAGTATTTATTATTTATATAAAACTTTTTATATTTAATATTATATATTTTTCATCTAATATTTATACTTATTTTTTTCAGCTTTATTCCAGTTACTGAAAACAAGTTGCAGTTTCATGAGGGGGACAGTTTTTTTTTCATACAATAAAAGTCGAGGGGGTTCAATGTTGTTTGACCAACATTCTTCTTTTGCCTTGTTTATCAAATTCTTTTTTAATCGAACTTGTAGGGTCATTAAAAACAAGGTTTGGTCAAAAGACGATATTTTGAAGAACGTTGGTAATCAAACAGTTGACGGTATCCATTGACTTCCATAGTATAAGAAAAAAAATACTATGGAAGTCAATGGCTACTATAAACTGTCTGGTTACCAACATTTTTCAAAATATCTTCTTTTGTGTTCAACAGAAGAAAGAAACTCCTACAGGTTTGGAACGACACAAGGGTGAGTAAATGATAACATTTTTTTTCATTTTTGGGTGAACTATCCCTTTAAGTGAGAGTGATTGGATATAATTCATCCTTCCATCCTCCATCTTTGTTCCTCGATCTCTCTCTCTCTCTCTCTCTCTCTCTCTCTCTCTCTCTCTCTCTCTCTCTCTCTCTCTCTCTCTCTCTCTCTCTCTCTCTCTCTCTCTCTCTCTCTCTCTCTCTCTCTCTCTCTCTCTCTCTCTCTCTCTCTCTCTCTCTCTCTCTTGTCCCATTCCTGGTTGTGTTCATGCCTGTGAGCACTTCATTATGCTGTGAGGTGTTGTGTTGTTGTCTGCAGATATTGATCTGACTGTGACAGAGGGACTTTTTAAAGTGTCGCTTTGACTGCAAAGTCTGTGAGGGACAATTTCATTACGTTTTGTTGCCGTCGGCTTCGAATGCACTAGAACGACATCCTCTAAAGTCTGGCAATCAGCAGGCGTAAAGCAAATACAGACAGCCTTGCTATTGCCAAATGCATGTTTTTGCCAGAACTTTTTTGCATCTCATTGCAAGTTACATTAATTCTCTTGATAATTAAATGCCAATTGTGTACTGCAAAATTAACTTTTATTCATCCAACACAGTTTTACAATTACTGAATTATTTTAGCCTCCACATTCTGCAAACAAAAAACACAGAGCGGGTGCATTGTTAAAAAGCTTGTCAGGCCCAATTGTTCTTATGTATATTGTTTTGGCACATTTTTAAATAGCTTTACAAAACCTCTCTCCTGTTTTGCATTTGGATTACATTGCTTCCTGAAAGTTTTCTTAGCAATTACGGTGTGTCTATGTGCAGACTTTAGGTGCCATAGACAGTGTGTGTAAGTTGCCCATTGCTTTATTGCAGATAAATCCTACTGCAGTGTTCTGTATACTTCCCCTGTAAAAATACTAGTTTATATACTGTTAAACATACAAGATTTAACCACGCTACATTGTTGTTCAGGGCGTACGCAGGGTTTTGACTGAGGTCCCAAAAGCATGCTTGGGGTATTCGGGGATGTCAAAACCCTTTCTCCCCTTGAAAATGTGCATTTTAAGACATTTGAAGGCCAAAAAATTAGATACCAATAGCTTTAAAACCATGTCAGTGCAGTGGTCAGTAGCATAATAATACCTGCTCTTCCTCTTTCATCTCCATCACCTTCTCTCTTTCTTTTTCTCTCAGTCTCCTTATCTTGCCCTGTATCTCGTCCCTTCCCAAAAGCTGAGCTTTGATTGACACATTTTTCTTTGCAAGTGAAGAAAGTAAACATAGGATCTGATATTTATAACTGATATTAAGAATGCATTCTTAGATAAGTGAATTTACTGAAGGGAACCAGGAAAACTAGGTAAATAAGTTTATTAAATTTAGTCACAATATGTACACATTCATTATTAATCTTATGCCTAAGAATATGATGAAAATGACTTTGTTAATGCTTCTTGTCTCGTCACATAGACAGTTACGAATTGCATGAATCACGTAAATCATATATTTTCAATTTAAATTGCCGAAATTGGACAAAAGCTCATAAAACTGCTGTCAAATAGTAAATGTTTATAGTTACTTGCACCTTATCTCACACTTTATGACATTAACTGAAGTGTACTCTATACTCAGCAGTTTTTGTGAACATAAAGCCCTCCTACTTTGATTTGATTGGTCATCTCAAACATTTTGACATTGATTAGAAATGGAAATTGAATACTGGGTGCATTAAGGGGTTAAGAGAGTCGAAAATGAATTGCATTTACATTAAATATAATTTATTTATTATATTATATAATAATATGTATATATTATATAATTTATTATATAATAAATTAAGTTAATTTCATAAAAAAGAACAGCATAGGGACCTCATAAATATGACGTGTTTCCGTGGGCTAATATGAAAAATCAAAATTAAATAAGTAGAGATATACAAGATAAGATACGGAATAACTGTCGTACTTGTCCAGATCAGAACCTCAGTTTTGACAAATGTCAAACAGAACAACTTCAGTCAGTTTTCTACTGGAATATCTGTGTCAATTTTACACAGTCCTTTAGACATGCAGTGAAGCGTTAACGTGGCCTTTATCTAACTACTGCGTGTTTTTTCATTGCCAGGAACAGTAATGTTGATACTTCACAATGGCAGAGGAGGTTAGAGCAGAATTGTGCCCCTCAAACATTCGTTTCCTGTCTGATTCACGACATCATTTGTTCCAATGCCTGATACATCATGAGTACCACTTCAAAGTCTGGGCCTGGAAGCGGACATATTGATTTAGAAACGGCCACACACATTGTATTACATACACTCCTGAGAGAAAGCGCATGTTTCTCGTCAGTAGAACAACATGAGGATCTCTCTGGATCAGTTATTACTGACCCCAAGCTTTTGAACTGTAGTGTATATTTAAAAAATATATATTGATTAGTGTAACTTTCTTTTGAAATTGTGTTAGTATTCAATTGGATTATCCAGAAATACAGCTGTGGTCAGAATTAATGGCACCCCTGGTAAATATGATCAAAATGAATGTAAAAATCCTTTTGATCTTTCATTTGATCTTTGATATTTCATTATGAAATAAATGTTTTTCTCCAAAACACATAATATTTACCTTTTGTTAGCACACCAGGGTGACTAGGAACATGAAATTGTCTAGCTATGACTTCTTGTTTCACAGGAGTTTAAATATGAGGAAACAAAGGCCAAATTCCCTTAATCATCCATCACAATGAGTAAAACCAAAGAAAATAGTTCTGATGTGCATCAAAAGATTGTGGAGCATCACAAAATAGAAAGTGGCTGTAAGAAAATAGCTAAAGAGTTGAAAACCCCATTTTGACCATCAGGGCAATAACTAAGAAGTTCCAATCAACTAAAGATGTTACGAATCTGCCAGGAAGAGGACGTGTGTCTATATTGTCTTAATGCACGGTTAAGAGGAAATATTGAGTGGCCAAAGACTCTCCAAGGATCACAGATGGAGAATTGCAGAGATTGATAAGGTCTTGGGGTCAGAAGCCGAAAAAAAAAAGAAAAAAATCAAACAGCATGAGTTTGATTACATCAAATCAAACTCATCACCTACATCACCCCTTGTTGTTTGGGAAGGTTTCAAGAAAAATCCTCCTCGCTCATCCAAAAACAAACTCCAGTATATTCAGTTGTTAGACACGACTGGAACACTCAAACGGTACAGGGTTCTGTGGTCAAATAAAACAAAAAGCTATTTTTTTTGGCAGCAAATACGCTAGTTGGGTGCACACAAGGATAAAAAGTACCCCAGGTGTACAATGTAATATACCGTTGGATATTTAATGTTGTGGGCCTATTTTTTTGCTGGAGGTCCTGGACATCTTGTTCAGATACATGGCATCATGGATTCTATCAAATATAAACAGATAAAAAATCAAAACCTTACGGCGTCTGCTAGAAATCTTATAATGGGCCGTGGTTGAATCTTCCATCAGGACAATGATCCAAAACAAACATCAAAATCAACACAAAAATGTGTTACGGAGCATAAAATGAAGCTTCTGCAATGACCATCCCAGTCCCCTGACCTGATGAGTGGAGTGAACTGAAGAGAAGAAGCACCAACATGAACTTGTGAATCTGCAGGATCTGGAAGGATACTGTATGGAGGAATGGTCTCTGATCTCTTGTCAGTTGTTCTCCAAACTCATCAGGCATTATAGGAGAAAACTCAGAGCTGTTATCTTGGCAAAAGGAGATTGCAAAAGTGTAATAAAGATTTTTAAACCCACGACTCGTCGGACAGAGAGTGGCAGGTCAGAGTCAAGAATTTCTCTTTAGAGGCTCAGTCAGTTCTCTCTGAATTAGCAAGGTTTAGAGTCAGGTAATGCTGCATGGCAACCTCACAGGTCTGCAGCAATGAAACACCAATCATTTTTACATGTACAAAATTTTTAACAAATTTGGCATTTTTTACAGTCCCATTTTACATTCTACTGCAAAAAGTATATTTCTTAATGACGATTTTGTCTAGGTTTCTTGTTAAAAGTCGTCATTTTGTAAGTGGTAAATAGTTTTATTCTTGCATTATATTAATTTATGTATTTATTTACAGTATGAATGATCCAATTAATTACTAACAAATAGCCAAATGAAAGTTACAATAATCATGTTATTATTTTCTCTATTTAATTATAAATATTTCAAATAAATGAAACATTTAAAAATACACTAATAATGTTGTTAAAAGGAGTATTTTATGCTTACCAAGACTACATTTATTTTATAAAAAAATTAAAAGACAGATAAAAATAATTATCAAAAAAACAGTACAATTTAAACTCTGTTTTGTATGTGAATATTTTCAAATATAATTTATTCCTGTGATGAAAGCTGAATATTCATCATCATTACTCTAGTCTTCAGTGTCACATGATCCTTCATAAATCACTTGAATAAAATGCTGATTTGCTGCTCAAGAAACATTTCTTATAACTTTTCTGAAAACAGTTGCTATGCTATTCAGATCTCATAGTGATTGATTTTTTTTATAATCATATCCTTCCGTTTCGTCCTCTGCTTTCAGAAGGTGCTCTGGAAAATGACCGTGATGAGTGATGCTTTGTGACTGTAGATGTAGCGGCTCATCTGTGAGTATTTTCTCCTGGTTCTTCAGTGATGCTGAACAGACTGATAGATGAGCCAATATAAACAGTGAACACTCTGAACTGCACACATGTCTTTGTCAAACTCCCCCTTCTGGTGCCTGTGAGTACTGCATCCTTCACATTCACTAACACCTGACAGCAAAAAATTCTGCAATGCAAACCTTCACAAGGCCTGTTAACGTGCCATTTCTGTATTTTGAACCCAATGCAATTTGTGTCAATGAGATTGTGTTCAGATCAGAGGTATAGGGGTATAAATGTGTCATGTTTTGGGGGAACAAATTGTGAATTTGTTGAATTGACAAAAACAAAAGATGTCTCTTCCACATCAGCCAGAGGTTTCTTTGGATTTGATTTAGGTTGTATGGGAGCTAGTTACTCAGTTTGTGATCAGATAACAGAGCTCTGGAGGAATGACCCACAAGTTGAGAACAGGGCTTGCATTTAGAGAGAGTTGTTCCTCGATGCAGCGGCTCCTGCGCTGAGAGAGAGAGAGTGAGAGTGAGAGAGTGTGTGTTACTGATGTTACATGCCGCTGCCTCGGGTCTGGCCGTCTTCCAAACAGAAATCAATGCAGCCTGGAGTCAATGGAACTTCAAATCTGATTCCTGTTCGTCTCTACCATCTCAAGAATAGGCATTGGAACACCTTTAATAGATATTTCTTGTACAGCACTTTGGTCAATCAAGGTTGTTTTAAATGTGCTTTATAAATAAATGAAACTTGAAACTTAACAATACTGTTTTTACTTATTATATATATATATTTGTATATATATATTATTTTAATGTTTTTGTTTAGTTGAAGTTGCAAGTCTCAAGTCTTAAGTGAGATGATTTTGAGTTTGCCATGACAAAAGTAACGCTTTGCAGTTAAAATAAGAATGAACAAAACTCCTAAAAATCGAGATGTGAATGGACATTACATTTCTTATTTTAATTTGTTTCCTTAACAACAGTCGATTTGATTTAAGAACCAGGATTCCCACAGTTTTTGAAAGACATAAGGACATTTTCTTGACCTGGAAAAGTAGTGGAAATCAATAAAATCTTGGAAAGTCATCTAAGTTTCTATAATGAATATAATTATTTTCTAGTTATATGTAAAGCGCTAAAATATTTTATCAAGTAGAAATTGCTATTTGTGAGTAAAAAAACATCTTCATGTAAATTCATTGGTCATAAAGGGTGTGAACTTTTTTTATGAGATTTTTAAAATATATATATTATTTAATAATTTTCATATATTCCCACAACATCAGCTTTGTCATTACAACAGATATATCAAAAATACTTGGAAAATGGGGGACCTTAAAGAACCACTGGTTCAGATTCTTGACTGATTACGAAGTATTTTACCTGATTCATTAAAAGAACCGACTCATAATAGTCATTAGTTTGAGAATCAGGCTACTCGTTGTAGACGTTTAAAGACCATTAACAGTTCCACACTTTTAATATTCCCCAATTTTTTTCCTTTTTCTCCTTTTTCTAAAGAGCAGTAAATGGGTATCTGTTTATTGCAGAATAAGTAATCAGCATAGTGTTTTGGTCCATTTCCCCAAAGAGAATGTGCTAAAAATTCTCAACTTGTGTGAGTACATCAGAATATAGAATTGGTCACAAAGCTAAAAGTAAAAAAAAAAAAAAAAAAAAAAAAAAAAAACAACCTATGTTAAAGTGGTGGAACCTCAAATCTCAGTTCCCAATACACTCCCTAAAAACAGGTTTCAAAAACAAAACTTATTGTGTAAGCACACTATTTCTTAACTCCTCAACTGAATACAGCTGCTGCTAAACTGCAGTGCATCTTGGCAAAGAGAGAGAGAGAGAGAAAGAGAGAGGGGGGGGGGGGATGGTATGCTGATTCTAAGGAAGAATGAAACAGGTTAACGTGTGCGGTTGACCCAATTCCATGTTGAATGAAAATAAGAGCATATACAACATATTATTTATTTATACACTTGCTTGATTAATGGAAACAAGCGAGAAGAACATGCCTTAAAGCAAATCAGCCTCCTCACAGAAAGGCAAACCCGCCTCTTGGCTGTGGTTACAAATAAGTAGTCTCTCTTTAAAAAGTAGTCTGGGAAAAGCTGCTGCCGAGATCCCACTTGATTTGTATATTATGCTCTAAAAGAAAGTTGACACTCCCAAACAAAGCTAGCAGGATGAGCGATGAACTTTGCCCTACTGACTCTCATTACCGTTTCCGATATGTGGCAGGCTCCCAGGCTATCACTGTTAATTTATTGTGCAATGCAAAGCAGGTGTGCATTACTTTTTTTTATCACATTTAACAAGGTAAAAACTATAAATGTACCCCTTCAATCTAAGACTCAACATGTTAGCAAGAAGTCTATCTAATGCTGTGTTTGTGTGAGAAGGATTTGAGTCCCGTTTGTCCCCTACAGCCTCACAGTGAGTGATGATGATTGTTGCATGCCTTCCTTCTTCCTGTTTCATTTAAAGTGATTCATCAGGGCTGTAGCAGTGGGCCTGTTTTCTTTGTTTTTGTGAGGCAGACCTGTCTGAAACACCTTGTTTCTTCTGTTGTTTAGGGTCGAGTGGATGCCTTTTGACAAGGATCCCATCATGGGCCCTGGAAGTTGGCAGGGTGAGCATCTTTACCCGATTACCTCCCTGCAAAAGCTGCACAGCTTCTATTTGCTCATTAGTAGCGTAATTAACCAGCGCACCGCAGGGCACGAACACCGGACTTCACCATTCCTCATTTCTGTTTACCAGAACCCCATCAAATGGCCACATTGTTTGATTTTCTTGATGCTGCTCTGTTTGTTGTTAGGATGACAACATGTTTTAAAAGTCAAAATTACTTGTACAGCTCTTTTCACAATACACGTTGTTTCAAAGAAGCTATACAGAAAATCGTGATGGTAATGTTCATGTTCATAGCAGATTAGAGCTATAGGCGATAATATATTTAACATTTTTCAACAATAGAATCAATCAAGCAGTTGAGATATGCTATATAGAATATATCACCCCATGCGATTACTGTATGTATGTATGGATCAATTGGATGTAAGATAATTTACTTTTTGCAACGTTATAAACAATCACACAGCCAATATTGGCAATGCAGGTAGAAAATACTATATATCCAACTTTTAATATATTTCTGGCTGATATTATAGTTTATATTTTTTGATGATATCACAAACAAGCAGTAGAGATTTATATTTGTATGTATGCAGGTTAAGTTGTATATATTTATAGTAGTTGTATAAATCATAATTAATTAATCCATTATGTCTAACAAAAACACTCATCAATAGAGTGCTGCAGGGATGACATATTTTTGTAGACCAAAACCCTTTCAGGGAAAATGTTTTTTAATAAAGCCTGAAAGAGCTGTCAGAAGTTTAGAGTTGGTGACGTTGAAGTCGAGCAATCATGATTTAGTTCATTTATAGCCTAGGCTAAGGTTAGCTTTTTATTTCTGGCGATTGTATGTAAATTATGAAAAGTATCATACATTTTTATTGATTCACAGGGCTTATTTCTTTGCGATAATTCAAAAGCCTGGAAAAATCCTGCAAAAATGTGTTGGTTTATCTTAAAATCCCCCTGTAGTCAATCACTTTATCCCTTAAAACTCACCTTATTCCTTGAATAAAAAAATTCCTTGAAAAAAAATATATTCATGCCTTTGAATGAAACTCTAGACCCTTGCCTCATTTCGTATACGCAGTTCTATGAATATGCAAATTAACCCCGTCTCCACTCACTCACACCAGCTCAGTGATCCACTCGTTGACTATCACATGTTGACGTGATTGGTTACAAGGTAGTTTATGACTGACTTTTTTTTCACTGCAGAAAATACTCAGCAATGTTGTTTTTGTATGAATTTGAACATGTTTTGTCTTAAAGCATATAAAAAACAACACGCAGACATATAAATAACATTAAAAGCTTGATTTTCACCACAGGGGACTTTAATAAAGTAAGTAACCTGGTTGCCTTTAAATTTTGAGTTGTATTGAAATAAAAAAAATTAGTTAATACAATGATGGGGATTGGTTTAATCAACAGAAACTCAGAGGCAGTTTCTGTTTCTGTTTTAAAAAGATTGAATGTAAGAATATTTCAAAATCAAATATGATTTGCAAATGTATTACTTAATGAATTCTAGGGCTTTTGCTGTTGTTCTTTCTGATGATTTGTTCCCTTAAACCCCTTTAATTCCTTTATTTAAATTATTTAAATAAAAAGATCAATGGTAACAACCTGTAGGCTACTAATGTGTTTGTTATTGTCACTGAATTTGTTGAACAATGTCATTTTTTTACATAAAGAGTCATGCATCCAGACTGCTTAATATTGATGAGATTTATTGTTTATTATTTAACGCAATAGGCGCGGACTTCCCTGGTTCTGGCTGAGACGCAGAGGGCTGTACAGTATCCAAAGGGTTCTGCTGCGGCGCTGGAGGCGGGAGGGGCGAGCGCAGAGGCAGAATGGATTAGGAGGGCCTGGGTGGGACTGGTGCATTGTGGGGGAGCAGCCCCAGCTGTCCTGCCGCTGTGCTCTGCTCTGCTGCATGCTTCTTCTCCCGGCGTCTGGCAGACAGCCAATGGGAGGAGGCGAATCAGTGGCACTCGAGTTCAGTGTGTCAGTGCGGGTAGCAGTCTGCGAAGGGATGGGCCGATGCAAAAACACACACTGCACCACTGCAGCACTGGCCTACTTTACCTTTATGACGTAACACCTCATACTGATGCACATTTGAACGAATTGCTGGGAGCACTAACGGGACGGCTTTTGTTACGATATTTAGCCATAAGGTTTTACTGCAGTCGTAAGCTGCAAACTGCATTTTCAATTACACAACACCGCCATGCGTCTGTGTTCACTGCACTCGCCGGTGCAGACAGAGAGAGAGGGAGAGAGGTGGGGTTTATATAGTCTTGATTATATCACTCGGTTTTAAAGCTCTTGAAAGCAATGCATTAGAACATGGATGGAAATATATGAATGCAAGTGCAATACATGCATCCAGAGGACACAAAACCGATGATGTCAGAGTTTGTCAACTGTGACCTCTCTTCTCTAATTTCGGTCCATGCTCCCTCGCCGGCTTTGTTCTCGTTGTTATTTTTCTTTTCTCCGGCCAGACGGCAGTGACTGTTGGCTTATTAGCTATCTCATGGCAGTGTTGCACTCAGACAGGTCTGGGTCATGCCAAGCTAAGCCCCTCTTCCTCTCATTAAAGAGCAGCCGGGTAATCGCGGCTAAGCAGCTGGTTAACTCCTAATGCAAAACAGCAAATATCGCATGCGTTAAAGTGGCCTCTTCGAGCTGCCAAAGGTGTACATGTGAAAAAAACAAGCTGGGGTGACCTATGTATGTCGAATCCACTCTAGACGTTTGCGCTCTGCTAATTTGTGCTGGCCTAAGATTACCTAAGAACCTTAAATGAACTGAGTGAAACAGACAACCGGCAAACTTATAGAAAACCCTGATTCATCAAAGTGCTAGTTGAAAGAAAGCAGGTTATATTTTGACTGGCGCGCTTGGGAAATCATATGCCAGGCGTATAAAGCGGCACAGCCAGAGGGATGTTTTATTGCTCAGAGGTTGCTCCTTCATTGCTTAGGTGACTTAATATATATATTTTCTTTCGCAAAATCTACTTTGTGTCAGTTTTTCCTCCTGAAATTCCTTTGGAGAAACGTGCTACATGTGGATAGTTTAGCTTAGATAATTTGGTCTTGGAGGAATTTGATGAGTTTTGATTGTAGAAATTGGCCAACCAGAGTGCACTTTGAGAAATTGTGTAAAAAATGTAAGATTAATGATGTTATTTCACCCCAAGAAAAAGATCTGAGAGGTAGAACACTTCATTTGCTCTCCATTCATTGCAGTCTAAGTGGCACAACTTATTTTTTAGATGGACTTATAGATTGTATTCGATTTTTTTCAAAGATTTTTGTCCCTTCTTGCTGCATGTAGCAACTATAAACGCTTTTTGACTTTCCAATATGACAATTCATTATTATTATACTTATAATTATTTTATATTAGAACAATTATCAAAATCAATTATATATGTAACAATAAAATAATTTTTAAATAATTCAGTGACATTTTTTTTTGTCTTTCAAACTGTATTAATAAAGCTTATCCATTGTAGATAGACTAGCAACATTTCATAGATATTGAAAGGATTGAACCATCAGAGCTTTTGTTTAATAAGTTTTCCTATTTCTTCGGATGCAGTAAAATGTGTGAGTTGTCATAAAACTAGTTTAACGGGAAAAAGATGTCCTCGTAAAAGTTGTCATGACAATGATGTTCCGTCTGTCACTCCATCTGGGCATCAGAGAGGACATCAATCATACCCACTTTTGAAACAGATCTGGAAAGACATGCGAAATAGTGGTTTTTAAAGAGACTCTGTGGCTGAGGCTTTCGACCGCAGGCTCTGCGCGCACGCGCGTGTGTGTGTGTGTGTGTGTAAGAGGGATTGAAGCCAGCACGTACAGCCTTTGTTCTCCACAGTCTGTAAGAGCGATTGATTGGAATTGGACATGCAATGTGATATCTTTAAGAATGACCAACTTTATTCCATTGTGTGCAGTCCAGTGTTAAGTACATATGACACATGATAATGCATGCAAATACTGAATAGCAGTCAACATGTACATAATATATACACTTATATATTATAGTCCTTTGTCAGTGTTTTAATTCACAATACAATAAAGAGTAAGGTCTATAACTATGCAAATCAGAGTGACTCTCTCTGAGCTTCTGGAGCTAAAAAGCGTAGAAATAAGCCAAACATGTGGCTTTAGCATAATTCCCACCTCCAGATGTTTCTCAATGCAGTTTTTAAGCTCAGGTTGTGAGCCTGTTAGTGCTAAACTAAAAAGAATAATAAAAAAGGGGTGAATATTAACAAAAAAGCCCCTGACTCACATTCTCAGGTTGGGGGCAGTTAATATTAGCATACCTATTGTTCCTCAGGAGTGAGGTGACAAAGAAAGTGCTTCTCGTTTCAATGCCCCTCAATTGGTTTGAAATTTTCTTTGTGCAAAAAGAAGCAGATTTCCCTGCCCCCACCCTGTCTTCCCGCTCGGGCCACAAAAGGCGCATTTGCCTGTAGATGCTTTGGGATCCACTGGGAGATCACCAATAAGCACTTCCATCATGCTCTATAACATACCGGCCAACGGAACAGTGCTTGAGAGTATTGTTGATAGCTAACTGGCCATTATTGTGTCTATGCCAATATTTGTGGATGGGATGGGCATCTACTCGCATGCACTTGTACATCTTGATATGAAATTGTGAAGAAAATGCATGTTTGTTTGGGTGTTGAGTCATTTTAACATGACAATAATAGATTATTTTAAAGCTGGTTTTGCGTTGATAATCAGGACACCACAAAAACATCTACTGTATAAAGGGACCATAGTTATTTAAACCAGTTTCACAAATCTCATAATTGGCATTATTACATTTTCTATTTTCATATATTTATATTTTTCGGCCAAATGTTACTGACTGAGGTGTATGCATGAGGACATCTAAAGGAAATTAGATGATTTAACACTATCACATTCCTTGTGAGACTGGAAGGAAGGAGAGGCTGGTGTCATTTGGAAAGAGACTTTGCGTGTTTTGAATAAATGCATAAAATTATATAAATCTGGTGGTTCACTTTATAAGCACGCTGTAACTGAAATGTGAATGAGTGCTAAACATATTTCAGAGAGAGAGAGAGAGAGAGAGAGAGAGAGAGAGGGGGGGGGGGCGTGCAGTAGACAAAGAGCGTGCATGTCTTGGCATGTTGTCCTTCATTGAGGCTTTCGAAAAGCTCATGTAAAGGTCACTAAGAGAAAAATAAAATAATTCTAGATTGTTTTGAAGAATCTAAATTATATTATTTGCTTCAGTTTGGATTAAAATTATAATCCAAAGAAATTATTACTTAGGGAATTATTAATAATGAAGGTGCGCACAGAAGGTTTTGTTTACATTTATCTGGCTCCCAATAATTGCAGTAGATTTGGCTTTATTGCCACCTCTCAGCCCACATAGGATCCGTGCACACATCATGACAATGGATATTGCTTTGAATGTTAGATATATGCTTTTCAAAGTGTCATGAACAATGTCTGAAAGTAAAGATGTGGTTATTAGTGACCCAGTCAATTGCACAACATGGCTGGTCATGTAATGACAACATGATGTCACCCATTCAGCTCCATGTAGAACAAAAGTACATAATTTTAATGATGTTTCTCAAAAGTGCCGTTCATTTCTTTGTGTAAAACTTTTTACATTTTACACATACCACCTGTCTGTTAATAATAACAAGAGGATAAAAATGATGCAGATTTGCTGTTATACTGCCTGAATTGAACATTTCCAACATTAAAGTGCTGTTATATTTGACTTATTTTGGTGGGAGGGTTTTCACCTGACTGCAAGTAAAGCAAATCTATAAGCACTAACCCACAAAGACCTAACAGAAGACAATGCTGCTATAACAGCCTCACAACACCTCAGAATATATAGTCATGTAAACCAACGCCTCTTTATTAATGTACGTTTTAACCACACTGTTGGGTGAAGCATTATAAAAACGAGAAAGATAAACAATAACTGTAATTCACATAAAATGTGTTATGTTGCTTTTTAATAAGACCACAAAAGAAAAGGGAGGGCCGCGACGAGCCGTGGCTGAACTCGGTCACCCCCCCTCTCTCTCTTCCATCCAGAATCTGTCCAATCAGCGCGGCGTATGCAAATCACAACCCAGCGCAGCACAGTCTCTGCCCCGTCCGACCGGGGTGACGTCATGCGCACATATTCTCCGGTAGTGCCGCGTCTGGCTGCAGCGAGTCAGACAGCGAACAGAAACGAGCTGCAAGGGAGGGGTACGCACTCGAAGGGGAATATTGCCACCACCGGCATTCCAGTCACCGGGAATAACGCTTATTCTACACTTCGGAATTGCACTGATTTTTATTATTTGGACACGGGGAAAAGGGACGCCCATTGAATTCGCACCCGTGGAGCTATTTAGACCAGCCGTTCCCAGCTCAATTCCACCCTCCTGAAAGTTTTCCCCTCTTTGTTTCCAGACCTATCCAAGATGCCTAGTTCGCTGTTCGCTGAGATGGAGCGGAGCGGCAACGGCGGGCAGGGGGACGCCCTGGATGACCAAAGAGCCCTACAGATCGCCCTGGACCAGCTCTCCCTGCTCGGACTGGATAACGATGAAAATTCTCTGTATGACAACGAGCCCAGGAGAAAGAGCGTGAACATGACCGAGTGTGTTCCAGTTCCCAGCTCCGAGCATGTTGCCGAAATCGTCGGCAGGCAAGGTAATCATCATCATGTTGAACTAAATGTGTGCATGCGGCTATGTAGAATCGCGTTGTGTTATTGTTACATGTGGTCCTTTGCATGTATGATATATATATATATATATATATATATATATATATATATATATATATATATATATATATATATAGGGAATGTAGGTTATAGCCTATTTTCAACTGCATTGCCCTCCTTATGTCCGACCAAACAAAAGCAAGGGAGCACTGACACAACCCAAGCTTAACTGCCTTTAATATGTCATCTCCCTTTTACACAACATTCCTGTATATCTAGACTGAAGTGCCATTTTATTGAAGCAGCAGTGGCTCTTTCTTTCTTTGTCTCAGAGGACTTTGTTTACACTCCCTATATAGCCAATTGGGAATAGACTTCCTTAACCAGGAAACATCATTATATAGCCTAGATCTAGGCGACATCATGTTCTATGGGCTATCTGAGTGGTATGAAGGGACAGAGCAAGTTGTTGACAGTATGATTAGAGTGTTGCGTTGGGTCAGACTCTCTGAAAAATCCAGAATTCAGCATGCATTTTCCCCCCTGTGCTATTTTTGACCCTGCATGTCAAGTAGAGAGAGCATGTGGTTTAAATTTATGCCGCACTAAAAAAAAAAGACAAAATTGTTGTCCCCCCAGACTGTGCGCTTGCACCCATCTTGCATCTTTTTGTTTTGTGCCAGATTGTGTTTGCCTTGTCTTATTTTTGTTTTTTTAATTTCCCGCAATTGTAGGTTGCAAAATTAAAGCCCTTCGAGCAAAGACCAATACGTATATCAAAACTCCAGTGCGGGGAGAGGAGCCAGTCTTTGTTGTGACAGGCAGGCGAGAGGATGTAGCCATGGCGAGGAGGGAGATCATCTCAGCGGCCGAGCACTTCTCAATGATCCGAGCCTCGCGGAACAAAAACAGCACCCTGAATGGTAACGCCACAGTGCCCGGCCCGCCCAATCTGCCTGGCCAGACCACCATTCAGGTGCGGGTTCCCTATCGGGTGGTAGGTCTGGTGGTGGGACCCAAGGGGGCAACTATCAAGCGCATCCAGCAGCAGACGCACACCTACATTGTCACACCCAGCCGGGACAAAGAGCCCGTGTTTGAGGTGACGGGCATGCCTGAGAATGTGGACCGGGCCAGGGAAGAAATTGAAGCACACATCGCCATGCGCACCGGTGGCCTCATCGAGTTCACAGACGAGAACGACTTCCACGCCAACGGCACCGACGTGGGTTTCGACTTGCACGGGAACGCCAGCCTGTGGAGCAAGCCCAGCTCTAGTGTCACGCCCACCTCTGGTCGCAAGCCTTTCTCCAACTACCGAAACGACAGCTCCAGCTCTCTGGGGAGTGCCTCTACCGACTCGTACTTTGGCGGTAACAACAGCAGCTCCCGTCTAGCTGATTACAGCCCGCCCAGCCCCGCCCTCAGCTACACTGCCTCCAGCAACGGCAACAACAACAACAACAACAACAACATCAACATGAACGCCAATGCCAATGGATTTGTCTACAGCGGCGAGGTGATCTCACCCGATTGCACTGACATGACCTTCGAGTCGTCGCCGGGATTCGACCCCACTCCTGCACCGCCGGGCCTGATGTGGTCCCAGTATGAGCGCGCCAACGGCACCTCCGCCTCGCCGCCCGTTTTTCCCGCCAATGCTTCCACAAATGCCAACGGGCTGCGCCGGGCCAACAACGGGGTGGGGTGCACTAGCCAGCCCAGGTTGTCCCCACCCCTGCACCAAATCAACGGCGCGGCGGAGCACCCCCTGGCGCGCCGGGTGCGCAGTGACCCCGGTGGCGGCACCCTCAGCTTCCCTGGTTACTCCCCAGCCCTCCCTGGTTCCCATCACCCCGGTGTGCCCTCCGACTCATCCATCTCCTCGTCCTCCTCATCTTCCTCATCATCCTCATCCGGGACGAGCCGCAAGGGCAGTCGGGACTGCTCAGTGTGCTTCGAGAGCGAGGTAATTGCGGCCCTGGTGCCCTGCGGCCACAACCTGTTCTGCATGGAGTGTGCCAACCGCATCTGCGAGAGGAACGAGCCCAAATGCCCCGTCTGCCATGCTGCAGTTACTCAGGCTATACGTATATTTTCGTAAACAGCGACAAGAGCGTGGCTTCGTGAGACCCTAAGAACGTGTGTTATTGTACATGTGTATATATACATATGTATGTAGAGCTGCAGTATCCAAAAAGGGACGACCGTTCCGGTGTTATTGTTCATAATGTACTGTAGCTCGGGACAAATATTTTCAACATCTAATGCATGTTTTAAATATTAAAGCCTAGTAATCAATAGTTTTAGTCAACTGTACACAAACGTTAATGAAGTAAGGACAGCGAGCAGGTACCGTAGTCAGTTTGCCGACTGTTAGCATAAACGAGCCTTTCGATTCCGCTGATCGAATGTACTGGTAGCAAACCTCGAGGTTGGGGAATCTGGACTGCTTCCTGATCCTGACAGACAGACAGACACACAAAGACTTACAGCAGTGGAGATACTGCAGCTTATACGATGGAACTCGTTTGAGGGAGAACAGCAACATATCCTACATATATATGTATAGATCAACCAGAAATTCCACAAGTTTTAAATATTCATGATGACATTAATACAGATTGAAGTATTTTATTCTTTTTTGACTTGAAAGATTATATTTCGTATTGCAAAGATGTTTACAGATATTTTAATTTAAGTTCAGTGAACTTTTTTGTAGCTGGGTTCAAATATCTTTTTATTTTTTAGTATGGCCTTACGGCAACGAACACTGTATTATTTTAATATCACTCGAAGTGCGGATGGCGATTCAGACCACGAAATGTGTTTTTGCATCGAACAGTATTCTGTTGGGTTGGAGGGTTTCTAGGTTCAGCAAAAAAAATGTCTTTTGAATCCGTTTCACCCAGCATATTTTCTATTCAGTAATATAAAGCATATTTTATTCTATATTATTACGAAATGTCGAAATGTATTAAACTTAGTACGTTCAGAAAAAAATTTGTATGAATTAGATTCCAGTGGGTATCACAGAGTTCTGTTCTGTTGTGCCACTATAGGTTTAGGATTTCTATTTTAATACGTTTGTTTACCACTTCTTTATGTATATTATGTAGGTGAAGTTACTTGAGCGTATATGTACTTTATTGAGCAAAGTTTAAAAACAAAGTATATTTTATTTTATGATAAAAGGCCTTTAACCTCATGGTCAAATACTAATATTATATTTGCTGAAACAAGATTTGAAAATGTATCAAGAGTTTTATTTTTCTGACATTTAAAGTTCTACATGACAAAGTAAAACTTAAGTAATGGTGCTACTTCATGTTTTTTTAAGTATTTCTATATAAGTCCAATAAAATGGTACATGAACTTGACGTGTTGATTTGCTTATTATGGAAAAATCTGTGCTGTTTCTATGCTTGATGTGGTTTCAAAGCTTTCTTTTATTCAAATTCCCTTTTACTGGCCAAAGTGCTTGCTTTTATAATAGTTGTGTCTGCTCAACTCCACGTAATCTGCACTGAAATCATTTTAGAGATTTAAAAACACTGCAGTGATGAAGAAATGGACATTTGTGATGTCATCAATATGGCATCTAACAGGTTAAGTAGACGTTTAGGTGTTTAAAATAGATTTATTATGATTTTAAAAACTGTGCCTTGACACATTCGGGTCATGGGTTATATTGATGTCAGAGCTCTTTAGTCATTAAGTAGTGTAAATTTTTATGTTTTCCTTTCTTCCAATCCTGCTTTTTGACTTTCATTCCTCCCAGCAGCTTTTGCAGTGTCATGTGTTATTTTGTGGAAAGACTGACTGAGAATATTCCTTGCTTGTAGATAATAAATGCACTGCAAACAGGCCTTAATGATCAGTTTAAAATGGAAACATCCAAATGCTGGCTTCACAAACCGGCCCTCATAAACCGTACTATTATAAAAAAATCCCAGCACTGGCAGAAAAGAGCTGACAAGTGTTAGACCTAAATGCAGAACACATGCCCTGTGTTGGGTTCACAGTTTGACTTCTTAGAAAGAAGGGAAGAAATACAGGAAGCAAATATTTTGTCGGTTGGGTTTTATTTGTATTATGTGTTGAGGAGAATGGAGTTGGTTGGCACAGGGTTAAATTCTTGGGTCAGAAGTGAGTGCTGGCACAATAATCTGAATGGTAATGGGTTGCTTGGCACATGGAATATTAAATAAAGATTAATTAATTATTCATAGCTGATGAGCCTCCCTGCTGTTTTTATTTTTTAAATTAAAGATGGAGCTAAAAAAACATTATTTAAGACTGTAAAAAGGGGGTCAGATTTAATCACATCATAAATAATGTATCATATTATTATGATTAATTATGTGTCATTAATGTATTTTATGATAGATGTTTGATTTAAATGAATGTTATCTTTATATTTTTAACTACCAATCAAGGCATGAGTTAGAATTAAACGTATATGTTTATTGTTGCATATTAACATATAATATATATATATATATATATATATATATATATATATATATATATATATATATATATATTAGTAGGTGTTAGTTTGATTCAAAATATTGTGTATAATCTTTTTAATACTCCCATTAAACAGAAACCTAATATCCACTGCTGGGCTGGGTATGTGGGTAACATATTTTCCATCAAGCTGCAGCATTGACTGGATATTCATTTTTGAAAGTGATATTGTCCTGGAAATATCCAGAATACCAATAAAATATCTTCACCCTTTCCTAATACATCATATTCACAGTCTTTAGCTCCCCTAGCTAATCAAACCACTAGATCCAAGTAGGAAACTGAGATTGGGAGCAAATGTCTGGAGTGTCTGTGTTTCCCAGCAGCATTGGCTGGATGTGACGGTGACGATTTGTTGAAAGGAGGTCATTATCTATTTTTAAATCGTCAACTTAAGCCATTAGAGTTAGGAGCATGTCTGCACATTCCAGACCAGACTGCCGTGCATCGTTTCTGGCGTCTGCGACCAAAAATAAGCTTCCAACGTAATGCTTGTGTTTATTATTCAAGCTTGTGGCCCACAAATAAGAGGAAGGGATTGATCCGTCTTTGTCTGCCCTGGTGCTCCTCGCTCTGTGTCTCCTCCCTCTCGTCATACAGTCATCTTTAATTCATGAGACACAGTGGTTGTCATTGTGCGCTGGAGTGGCTTGGCTCTCATTTGATTTGACTCCTTCCACCTGACAGTGCACTGCTGCTTGCTAACTAGCATCCAGGATTTTTGTCAGTGTGCACCATCTCACGTTCCCCGTGAGAGCGCCAGACACAGCTATTCCTGCTAACAGCCCTCCATCATCAACAAATGTGCTGATGAGCCTTATACATCCACCCAATGTCAACTGTAACAATTGTCCCAAAATTACCCCTCAAAGTCCCCGCAAAAGCCTTTGGAATAAAAAGAGCAATTGGTTATGACTATGAAAGTGATTTGCTGATGGGGGAAGTATTCAAATGGCTCCAATAAGCCTCTGGGGATCGTACAACATTACACGTGAAATGAAACGTCTTTGTTAACTGCCCAATGAAAACAATGAACAAACTTCTGAATGAGTAAGCTGTGCATAGTTTTTTTTTTTAAATGTGCAAAGAATGCATTATGTCATGGTTGCCATCAATAGTAGGCTACAAAAAAAAATAGTGCATATCTGTTTCCATTCACAGACATTGGCATGTGTAATATGACCATATATGAAAAATTGGATGTATAGTTCATCCTGCTTAAAGGCCCACTGAAGTGCCTTGGAACGTGCAGCTTTGTATGATGTGTTGATGTAATTTCCACTGAAACAGGAAGCTAAGACAGGACATATTGAATGGCTCCTCCCAGTTTTCAAATAGACAATAGCCTTTAGTTTACCTCACAGACTGCAAGTCGTACTTGACAGCACCATGGAAGCGAATCCGAGTGCTGATGATACGTTGGATTCAATAGTAGAGGTGTGAATAAATTCTAGCTATTTCATTCTTAAACAAACGTACTGTTAGAAAACGGGATAAAACTCGAGCGTTTGAGCAACCAAACACACAT
Organism: Siphateles boraxobius; assembly: GCF_051911475.1. Classification (NCBI taxonomy): domain Eukaryota; kingdom Metazoa; phylum Chordata; class Actinopteri; order Cypriniformes; family Leuciscidae; genus Siphateles; species Siphateles boraxobius. The sequence goes on from NW_027508734.1 coordinate 13,546,012, forward strand.
CTCCAACCCATATTGCTCCGTTACGTGTCAACGGTCGCTTTGGCCAGGTGGTATTTATAGCATAGTAGGGCGGGAATCTTTAGATTCTAGAGAGCATTTGATTGGAACAGAAGATGTGATGAGAAGCTTAAGTCCGCGGTGATGTCATACAAATCCGTGATCCTTTTTAGCGGAAGTGAGGGACTGTAAGTTTTGAATGCTTATATCTCCTAAATGTGAATTTTGTCATTGTTTTGGAACACATCAGCTTATTAATAACCTTAGGGCTAACATAATCATACTTAAAGCTAAAAAACTTAAATTTTTATTTTTAGGGGGCCTTTAACCTGCATACATTTTCAATAGACTCACCTAAAGCAATTTATACTATACAGCAAATCTCATCGGTATTTATACTATCACAAAATACTATCACTGCTTGACTTTTATTTTGTCACAAAATGTAACGTCTCGGTTATGTATGTAACCCTCGTTCCCTGAGTAGGGACCGGAGACGTTATGTCGTGACGACGAATGGGGTTTGCTTAGAAAGCCTATCGACTTTGAGTATTACAAAGCGAGCCAATGGCAAAGAAATTCCATGGGTCTGCGGAATTTGCATGGTGCAACTCCACCCCACCTCGTGGGTATAAAAGGAGGACGCCGGCAACATGCAGATATGTTTCTTCGCTGAGGAGCCAAGACTGAACTCAGGTGATCCCCGCGGTACAGCGGAAGTGGCAGGAAGATGGAACGTCTCTGTTCCCTACTCAGGGAATGAGGGTTACATACGTAACTGAGACGTTCCCTTTCGTTGTCACTATGAGTTCCGTCGTGACGACGAATGGGGTTCCTGTCTAATCGCGCCACCTTCACAGCTGTCTTCCAGTGCCCTGCGTAAGTCTGAGCTCCCTGTCGTGAGATTGGCATGGGCGTCAGCAGTGCTGGAGGAACTCAGGGCTTGTCGGGGAAGCTCACCTGAGGAAATATCACACGTATCCAGTCTGTGGAGTGGAATGGGGAGCAAGCGAAGACACCTGAACTGGTCCTAGTATTGGCTGGTTGAAGCGAGTACACGAGAGGACACAGGCTCCATTCGGAGATAGAGAATCTGGCGAATGTGTGGGTGTCGCCCAGCCTGCAGCTCTGCAGATGTCTGTTAGCGAGGCGCCATGCGCTAGAGCCCTAGAGGAAGCCACACTCCGGTGGAGTGGGCTGTCACAGCAAGGGGGCATGGTCGACCTTGCTGCTGGTAAGCTAAACAATGGTGTCCACTATCCCATGAGACAACCTATGCTTGGAGAAGCCTTTCCCTTCAGCTTCCCACCAAACAGACAAAGAGCTGGTCTGAGGTCCTGAAACACTGCGTTCTGTCTACGTAGGACAGAGCAGTGCCAAGGCTGGGTCTGCCTCCTTCAAGGGCAGTGGTTGCAGGTTCACCACCTGGGTGGGAACCTTGGGCACATATCCAGGCCGGGGTCTCAGAACACGTAAGAGTGAGCTGGCTCGAATTCCAGGCACACTTCGTCAACGGAAATGCGGAATTGACAGGAACTTAAGCTCCACTGATTGCAGAGGCTCAAGGGAGCACTCTGCAGGGCAGTTAGAACCACTGAGAGGTCCCAAGAGGGAATGAGAGGAGAGCGAGGAGGATTCAGTCTCCTCGCTCCTCTCAGGAACCTGACGATCAGGTCGTGCTTCCCCACGGACTTACCCTCGACTGCATCATGATGTGCAGCGATAGCGGCAACATATACTTTCAGGGTGGAGGGAGACAGCCTTCGCTCCAACCCATCTTGCAGGAAGGAAAGCACGACACTAACTGGGCATCTCTGGGGGTCTTCTCAGTGAGAAGAACACCAGTTGACGAAGAGGTTCCACTTCAACGCGTAGGCATGTCTCGTGGACGATGCTCTAGCGGAAGTGATGGTAGCCACCACCGCTGGTGGTAGGGTACTCAAACCTGCCTCGTCCCATCCAGGAAGCACACGTGGAGGTTCCAAAGATCGGGCCGAGGGTGCAATAGGGTGCCCCATCCCAGAGAAAGAAGGTCCTTCCTCAGGGGAATAGGCCAGGGAGCTGCTGACGCAAGGAGTAAAAGTTTGGGGAAACAGGTCCGGGTGGGCCAGCGAGGCGCAACCAAAATGACCTGCTCCTCGTCCTCCCTGATCTTGCACAGGGTCCGTCTAAGAAGGCTCACTGTGCGCCAGTGCGTCCGTGCCGAGCGTGTCCTTGGTCAGGGAGTAAAACAGGGCGCAATGGGTCGAGTCATGGGAGGCAAACAGGTCTACCTGTGCATCCGCAAACCGGTCCCAAATCAGCCTAACCGCTGGGGATGGAGTCGCCATTCTCCAGGGAGGGGCTGAAGCCATGAGAGCTCATAGGCTGCACAGTTCAGGGTTCCGGGAATATAAATGGCTCGATGCAACCTCAGATGCTTCTGACTCCATAAGAGGAGGTGCAGGCGAGATGCGACATACGGCGGGAGCGTAGACCATCTTGGTGGTAGATGTACGCTACTGATGCGGTATTGTCTGAATGGCCTAGTACGTGTTGACCTTTGAGCAATGCAAGAGAGCGCTGCAGAACAAGGCGTACTGCCAGCAAATCAAGGCAATTGACATGCTAAGGACGCTGAGATCCTGTCCAGGAGCCCGCGGCAGCGTGTCTATTGCGCATGGCGCCCCAGCCCGTGGTGGAGGCATGTGTTGAGACAACAACATACCTCGAAACTCGTTCCAGGGGCACTCAGCCCGTAGAAAACTGAGGTTCAACCACGGAGTGAAGGACTGTCAGCAGGTCGGAGTAGGTACTCGGAGCGTGCCGTGTTGCCATGCCCACCTCGGGACTCGGTCGCGAAGCCAAAGCTGAAGCGGTCTCATACGAGCAATCCGAGCGGCGATGCTGCGGGTGCGGATGTCCTATGCCCCAGAAGTCTCTGAAATAACTATCACCAGTAATAACTACTAGTACCACCTCTCGTGGAGGGTGTAGATCGGGGTGTGGATGAGGGGAATCTCTCTCTAATGAGATCATTGAGTCTCGACCGTAATGACGCGATGGTCATGTTCCTGCAGAGAGAACATGAGTCATCCACAAACACTGCTATAGCGTGATCAATGCCCAAACACGCAGAGCAGAGAATGTGCCCATCAGATTTGGAAATGAGTCGACCGCAACCAGAAGTGCACGGGGGAGCCATCTTTAAAAAGACGTGCCACGTGCAAGCTCTTTTGTGAGAGGAAAAAAAAAACTGCAGATGTTGAAGCAAGCAGGGAGAAACACACTCATTGGCAGATACTGCACAGATCAGCAGGCAGTGTGAACTCTGATCCCTGACAGATCGCCGTCACACCAACACCGGAGAGTCGCTCGTCTCGTAGAGTGAAGTCAGAAATGGCTGTGGAGTGAAGAGATACTCTTGGCTCCGAAGCGAAAACATATATGCATGTTTCCGGCGTCCTCCTTTTATACCCACGAGGTAGGGCGGAGTTGCGCCATGCAAATTCCACAGACCCATGGTATTTCTTTGCCATTGGCTCGTTTTGTAATACTCGCTTTTATAAGCGAATAATAGTAATATTTCGCTTTCTAAGCGAAACCCCATTCGTCGTCACGACGGAACTCGTAGTGACAACAAAAGGGAACTATAGAATCACCCAGCTCTTCATACAAAGTTGTATATATAAATATGTCCAAGTATATCCGCGTTCATAAAGTATAGGCCTACTTATGTAGGGCTGGATGGGATGGTGAATGTGAATGTGACATTTACTGAAATATGCATAGATAAACATATATGTCAACTTTTTATTGGCAATATTTATTCTTTGAGCTCTGCTTTTGTTCCCTTTCAGAAGTTAATGTTAGTCAGCACTCAGTTACACATTTATATATGCTTGTGTAATTCACAAGAGACTTTAAATGTGATACATGCGACATGCATTTTGGTCCTTTAAAGAACACAGAACATCAGCACTTGCCAATTGATGGTTTTCTCTGTAAATGGTTCTAGAAACACAGGCTTTTTGGAGTGTGTTAATTATGTTGTCTTGACAGAGCTATACCATACTGTTATAGTACAAACTTGGGTTAGATTTGTTCTTTCAAAATCCCTAACCAGAGACTGAAATGCAACTCACTGCCCAAAGTATTGAAACTACAGGAGACCAATAAAACCTTCAGATTTTACACTACTGTTCAAACATTCAGAGTTTGCTTTGACAAGCCTTTGTTTTTAATTCCAAAATACTGGCTTTATACCAGAGTTTTTAAACGTAGCCAAAACTTCACCATTATAAATGTCTTGTTTTGTGTACCATGCTGTGAGGGAATCAGATACAAATACTATCCTTCAATGGTTCTCCAGTGCTTTTAATATATACTGAACAAAATTAAAAACACAACACTTTTGTTTTTGCCCCCATTTTTCATGAGGGTCCGGGGTGGTCCGAAAACCAGTCAGTACCTGGTGTGACCACCATTTACCTCACGCAGTGCAACACATCTCCTTCGCATAGAGTTGATCAGGCTGTTGATTGTGGCCTGTAAAATGTTGGTCCACTCCTCTTCAATGGCTGTAAGAAGTTGCTGGATATTGGCAGGACCTGGAACACGCTGTCGTATACGCCAATCCAGAGCATCCCAAACATGCTCAATAGGTGACATGTCCGATGAGTATGCTGGCCATGAAAGAACTGGGGTGTTTTCAGCTTCCAGGAATTATGTACAGATCCTTGCAACATGGGGTGTGCATTATCATGCTGCAACATGAGGTGATGCTCATGGATGATTGGCACAACAATGGGCTTCAGGATCTCGTCACTGTATCTCTGTGCATTCATAATGCCATCAATAAAATGCACCTGTGTTCGTTGTCCATAACATACGCCTGCCCATACCATAACCCCACTGCCACCATGGGCCACTCGATCCACATCGTTGACATCAGCAAATCGCTCACCCACATGCTGTCTGCCATCTGCCCTGTACAGTGAAAACCGGGATTCATCCGTGAAGAGAACACCTCTCCAAAGTGCCAGAAGCCATCGAATGTGAGCAATTGTCCACTCAAGTCGGTTACGACGACGAACTGCAGTCAGGTCGAGACCCCGATGAGGATGACGAGCATGCAAATGAGCTTCCCTGAGATGGTTTCTGACAGTTTGTGCAGAAATTCTTTGGTTATGCAAACCGATTGTTGCAGCAGCTGTCCGGGTGGCTGGTCTCAGACGATCTTGGAGGTGAAGATGCTGGATGTGGAGGTCCAGTTGGATGTACTGCCAAATTCTCTGAAACGCCTTTGGAGACAGCTTATGGTAGAGAAATGAAAATTCAATTCATGGGCAACAGGTCTGGTGGGCATTCCTGCAGTCAGCATGCCAATTGCACGCTCCCTCTAAAACTTTAGACATATGTGGCATTGTGCTGTGTGATAAAACTGCACATTTTAGAGTGGCGTTTTATTGTGGCCAGCCTAAGGCACACCTGCGCAATAATCATGCTGTCTAATCAGCATCTTGATATGCCACTCCTGTGAGGTGAATGGATTATCTCAGCCAAGGAGAAGTGCTCAATAACACAGACTTAGACAGATTTGTGAACAATATTTGAGAAAAATAGGCCTTTTGTGTACATAGATAAAGTCTTAGATCTTTCATGAGTTCAGCTCATGAAAAATGGGGGCAAAAATAAAAGTGTTGCGTTTATAATTTTGTTCATTTGATGTAATACCATGATATGATGATAGCGCGTTCAAAACACCATGGTTATTTTTAAACTAAATTTATGGTTTTATATTAGGAAGGATGTATTAAATTGATCAAAAGTCAAAGACTTTTAAAATATTAAAGACTTTAAAAAAGTAATTTCAGAAGGATCTTGTGACACTGAAGACTGCAGTAATGATGCTGAAAATTCAGCTTTGCATCACAGAAATAAATTACACTTTAAAATACATTCAAATAGAAAACAGTTATTTTAAATTGCAATAAAATTTCACAATATTATTGTTTTTACTGTATTTTCAATTAAATGAATGAAGTATTGGTTAGCATATAAGAGATTTGCCAAATATATATATATATATATATATATATATATATATATTTGTATATATATATATATATATATATATATATATATATATATATATATATATAGATTATTTTTTCTTAGAATAATACAATGGTACTTGTCCAGAAAATGGTTTTACTATGTGAAAAATTATTTTGCTACTACCTTTTGGTACTACCTTAAAGTGTAAAACATTTGTCATTGTGGTTTAATAGAAAACAAACAGCGTTTATGTGCAGAGCTGGCTCTCTTGTTTATTGTTTATTACAGGGACAGGACGAGTGATTATGCATCTGTAATTGATTTATCTTTAAGTGCACTGCTCAAGTGTATGATGGTGGTATTGCATGACTGTGAACTTCCTAGCGCTGCAGACACTCCTCACTCACGTCCCCGAGCAGCAGCCATGATGCATTTACCATTGATTCCCTCACAGGACAATATAGACATCTGTCCGTTATAATAGATGCTAAGACTATCTATACCTAAATAAAAGAAGGAACTTTTCTTCTTTAAAACACAGAGTTTTGTGTGATTTTTAATGGTCTGAATGATGAGGTACAAGAGGTCATGAGAAACTTTATAGCTAGGTTTGATCTAAATTTACTATGCATAATTTTGGTTATCTTGGCTTATGAAGCAGAAATGACAAAATAATTAATCAAATAAGACCCAATCTCAGGATTTTACAAGATTTCATAAGTGATTGAATTAGACCTTGAGTGGCTGTGGTCGGTTTTTTAATGCTCTATTCTAAGAGCAGTTATCAGTTATCTCTTTTTCAATTGTGCCGAAGGGTTCTGGGATTCTTTTCCCTTTATTCAGTTCTGGTTGCATGTTTGCCGGTGAGGCGGTGCGTGCCCTTTTCTTGGCCTGGAGTTTTACAGTCTAACGTATGTTTAGGCTTGTTCCGTGGCAAAACTAATTTCTGCTGTTTTTGATTCATATGCTTCAGACATGAAAAGTAATGGTTGGCTGCACAGCTTGAATCCTGTAATTTGATGTCTGAGACGTGTCTTTAGGGACGCCGAGGTGTACTGCACACCCCCTGGAGAGTCAAGAAATGATAGTGTGTTTCTCATTGTTTTACGAGAGGGGGATTTTCAAGTTTGATTAGAACGTATGAAAATTTTCAAACGTATGTATGAGTGAACAGGCTTGATTCATCTCGCCACACCGACGTGCATTTCGTTTAGCATTTTTTGACGTTTTGACAGCTTCAATTAGTCATGAAAAATGTTGGTGTAGGGAAATGTACAGAAATGTACCCCCTCAAACAAGACTATCACCTTTTAGCACAGATGCTGTTTACGTAATTTAAATAACTGACTTTGGCTTATCTCATTGTTTTCCTTTCGAAAATTGTTTCATTGTTCATGCACCTCTATCAAAAATGGCCCTTAAAATGGATTTTGCAGCTTGTTCAGCTTAATTAACAAATTAATCCGATAAATTAAATGTTCATCAGTGTACTTAATTCATTTGAGTTGAGACTACATTAATTATTTTCTTTGAGTTAAAGTAGCATTAAGAAACTGGGAGCAGGATTTCACTTCCCATCATGCTTTGCATGGGCTTGATAGGGAGTTTTTTACACAATTCTAGCAAGATAGAAAACGGGAAGACTTCTATTTTGTTGGCATTTAAAAGAGTTTGTCACGTTTGTGTTTTTGAGGGGTTACCATTGTGGAGAAGTTTCTAACGTGTGCTTGAGTTGAGGGCCTGCTAACAAACATTCCAATTGCTTTAATAAAAGTAGTAATAACTATGGTAATGCTTTGAAAGTAAGTAGTATTATTTTTAAGTAACCAACATCAAATATACGTAAAGAAAATGTATAATTAGTTTGTCAGTATACAGTATATATGTCAGTACATAACCAACAAAGTCAGGGGCCTTATTTATAAATAAAATTCATAATAAGGTTAATATTAATAAAAACATAACTCATTAATAATTTCATAAACTTTACACAGTTGTTCTTGAAACTGAATCAACACTGAACTGATTTCAGCTGAATTATGAAATGCACCATTGTTTTTCTAGAGCTGCTTTAAAGCAGAATTGAACTCTGTTTGCATCACTGATCATTATATATATAATATATATAATATATATATATATATATTGTATATATCGCTATATAAATAAATGTGACATTATACAAAAAAACTTAATTGTAGGATAACTTGAATAATTCAAGTTAAACTAAAACCATTCATTCATGTTAAATGAACAAATTCTGTTTTATGCTGTTGATTTAATTGGGATTTACTTGTTTTAGTCACGTTAGAACCACTGTCAATTATTGAATCATGTTCAGCCAAAGAGCTATTTTTTGAGTGAGTGATCAGTTCCGAAAAGAACCTTTTTTTTTCTTAGTAAAACATTTAACAAATTTAAAGAATTTTTTTCCACAATAAAGAACCTTGCAGGATCCATGGATGTAAATAGTTTTGCGTGGAACCATAAGACAATAAAGAACCGAGTGCAGCATGCTTAGCATGTAGCTGTAATTTAATAAGGGGTGTTAAATGTTTCTTATGGTATGTTTAGAGCAAAACAATTAAAGAGAGAGATATGTGTTCTGTTAGGTGGGTTTTTAGGAAGATTTTTGTTATAAGCTATACATTTCGGAGGTTACCATGATAATGAATGATGGGGTAGTTTTCTGGCATTTAGTATGCATATGTTAGCATTTTCTATAAGCTAGTATGCTACAAAACAATGAAAAAATTCGCATTTAGAAGATAAGCATTCAAAACTTACAGTCTCTCACTTCTGCCAATATGGATCAATGATTTTGATGACATCACGCTGCACTTCAGCTTCTCTTCAGATTTTCTGTCCAATCAAATGCTCTCTAGAATCGAAAGCGTTCCGCCCCCCACAATATAAATAGATACTGAAAACTACGCATAAAATTGGTAATTTGTTCACACATTCACTATTTTCTACATGGTAAATGGCACACAGTGCACTATATAGGGGATAGGGAACGATTCAGACACAGTTAGCACAAAGTCTGCTCCGGTCCAGAGACACGACAGCACAGAGTGGATTATATGCGCCAGTCGGCCCAGACCAGAAAACATATCGGACCCATTTGAATTCTGCCCTGGATGTTATAATTTAAAGCGATATGGAGGAGATTAGGGGAAGAAACGTTTAGAGATTAGGAGGAAACTGCAGTTTTACCGCCGAACTGAGATATAATATATATATTGGCTATTTAAAAAAATGGTAGGAGCTTTTTGAAATGTCCGACCCTGTCTTCCTGTTTCAGTGGAAATTACGTCAACACATTGAATTAATGCTGTGCGTTTCAAGGCAGTTCAGTGGGCCTTTAAAGGGGCTATATGTATAATTCAGAAATCTTTGTTATTGTTATTAACAAAATAAATATGCAACAAACATGACAGCAGTGAGAAAGCAGCAGTTAAGAAAGCATCTGATCATAGCGGTGTGGATATGTTTGCACCAGGTCTGCAATTCACAGGCATCCTGTCGAAAGATAAGGTAATTAAAATTACACTGTTATGATAGTTTGATTATAAAGTATATTTGAGACAATAGACTATATAAATCTGGCTATTTCTATGTTAAGAAATCCTTTTGCATGACACATTGACATTACAGTACAGAATGGCTCATTCGACATTATCCTGAACATCATTTCATGTGTCATTGAATGGAAGAGAGGCTCAGGAGCTAATGTCACATCCTTTGAACCATCCCGTCAACAACGTCCCTTCACATAAAAATAAGTTATAGGAAGTGGGGGAAGGTCTCGTTTTTCAAGTTGTGTTACAAGCTGCACACACTGGCAATACAAAAAGCAATTAGTACATGAAAATTCTTACATACGGCCTATTTAAGGTTTTATTTAGATTTTTTGATGACATACAGAGTCGCTGCCTATGAAAAGCATTTAAAATCAGTCTTATGAGGATCCGTTCTAGTTAGTATGCTGTCTTTAAGGGCAGTTGCCTATGTAGACAGGAGACAGCAAGGCAAGTCTTTAAATATGGGGACAGGCTATTCTTTGAATTCGCAATGGAAGTAGCGACAGATCTTTATACTGTGAAGTGCATCTGATTGTAACGGATTTCAGCAAAATAAAACATTTAGGGCGGGGACTTTATTCTATGCATCACTTGTTGATTGGATTTTAAGGTTCTGGGTGTTGCACTTAAAAGTAGAGGCAGATGAACGTAATCTTTTAGGGCTGGGATTTATGTGCACTAAATGATTGGAGAAATCCTGCAAATATCACCAGAGAGAAGTTCGTCATTTTTACTGGAAGATGGATTTTTATTAAACATTACAAGTACAAAGAAATTGTTTAAAAATGAAACACTCAGATGATTCATTCACCATAAGATCTAACACACATTTAGAAAATAGATAAGGTGAATTTTCATCTCATGCTGAATTTAAAGACGTCTTATAACTGCAGAACTATTGAAACTGTGTCTGACTGATATCAACATTTAGAAAAGCCATCCTAGTCCACTGCAGAGAGTTTGATTGCCCTAAATCTAGGGTAAAATGAGTGCGATTTTGCTAATTTCTTTGTCAGCATGGTCCGACACACTCCAAATGAATTGTGCTTGCTCTGCGAAGGCCCGTTCAGGAGAAAAAAGCTCATGTTGTTTCCCTGCTGGTCAGGCGCTTTTAAAACAAAAGCATTTCCACCACGCAGAGGCTTGAAGTGTGTTTTTGGTGGGCAAGATTAAGTAATTGTTCACAAGATGAATCCGGCCAATAACAAACTGCTGCCGTCTCCTCCTGAGAGCTTTGCACGGACGTTTTATCGCATGAAAACATGTATATGCGTAATATGCCTCGGCTCCCTCTAAAATACATTTTCCTGCAATATAGGAAGTGCCAGGTCCCATTTGAAAACAGATGAACCCTCCATTAGGTCATATGAAGCCTCTCCATTTCCTTGAATTAGTGTGATGCAATTGAATGACAGAGGGCATTGTGGGTCAATAAAAGAAGAAGTCTTGCACTCATCCTATAATCAGCAGAAGCCATCTCTGGGCAGATAAGCCCTTGCACTCCGCAGCAAAGTGCTTCCCAGGAAATATGATTAGATACAAACCCATGTCGCTCGCAGCGGCAAGGTTGCTTTATTTGAGCTCTTATGTAATGCAGATCTCTCATCAGCTGTGGAGAAGAGGGGCGTTATTAAGATGCAGGAACAAGACAAAAGAAGCTAATGAAATATAAAACTAGCTGCTGGGCGCATTTTTCATGGCCGAACCCCTTTGTTTCTCTTGCTGAGGGATTTTTATGTAAAAAGTGCAATTAGGTAGGCGTCATAACTCTCTAGATTAGTAATTACTGCCTCATTTCTCCAGAGAACTTAGAAATTAAGGGGGGGGATCTTTTGTTTTGCTACATTTTTGCCTAAAGCTACTGAAACGCTTTCGAAGCTTTTCATCTAAGCCAATGACAAAATACAGTATGCTATTTTAAGTCTTGTATACGACTTCTGCAAGACGTGTGGTTTGCAGGTGCAGAAAAGCGTGTGTTCTGACTGTTTTGGGTTGTTTAGTTGAATAAAGATGTACGGAGACTACAGGTTGTACAACAAATGCAGTGTCATCATTTTAAACAAGCACTGGAGCATTTAAAAGATACAAATCCACAAAAGATTTGGTTTAATACTACAGAGTGGAATTTAAAATGAGAGATCAGCTTCATGGTTTTTCGTTCTACATTTACAAACAGTAATTGCAGAGACATTTCACAATGGTTATCAAGCTCTCTCAGTAGAGCTCCACTTGTGCTAGCAGTTTAAGAGGTAAGACCGGTGAGCAACCACTACCATGGGTGGTATGTTTCGTATATTACTCGGCATTGTCCAAAGCCATTTACAATTGAGATTTTTAGAAGCAGATTATTTATGCCGATTAATTACAGTTCGGATAATTGTTTATAGTGCATGGGTCATATGTTTTTTGTTTGTTTGTTTTTTTGCTTTCCAGTCACTAGTCACTGTCGACTTTCACTGAAAAAAGCAGCTTGGAAATCTTGCTAAATGTTTCCTTTTGTGTTCTGTGACAGAAAAAAACCCTGCATAGTTTGGTGAGATGTTGGTGAGTAGGCTACATTTGTATCTTAGTAGTTTCTCTTTTTTTATTATTATAAACTAACATTTTCATGGTTCAGCAGCTTTGCAAAGATACTCTACTGTTCAAACATTCAGGGTCTGTAAGATTTTTTAAAAATGTTTTTGAAAGAAGTCCAAGGCAATTTATTTGGTCAAAATACGGTGAAACATTATTGCAATTTAAAATAATTGTTTTCTTTTTAAATATATTTTAAAATATAATTTATTCTGTAATTTATATGCTGAATTTGTGCTCAAGAAATATTTCTCATCATTTCAATGTTGAAAAAAGTTGTGCTGCTTGGAAAAAGTGTGGCAAAAAACGCTGCACAACGAGAAGAGGTGACCGGACCCTGAGGAGGATTGTGGAGAAGGACCGATTCCAGACCTTAGGGGACCTGCGGAAGCAGTGGACTGTGTCTGGAGTAGAAACATCCAGAGCCACCGTGCACAGGCGTGTGCTGGAAATGGGCTACAGGTGCCGCATTCCCCAGGTCAAGCCACTTTTGAACCAGAAACAGCGGCAGAAGCGCCTGACCTGGGCTACAGAGAAGCAGCACTGGACTGTTGCTCAGTGGTCCAAAGTACTTTTTTCGGATGAAAGCAAATTTTGCATGTCATTCGGAAATCAAGGTGCCAGAGTCTGGAGGAAGACTGGGGAGAAGGAAATGCCAAAATGCCTGAAGTCCAGTGCTGCTTCTCTGTAGCCCAGGTCAGGCGCTTCTGCCGCTGTTTCTGGTTCAAAAGTGGTTTGACCTGGGGAATGCGGCACCTGTAGCCCATTTCCTGCACACGCCTGTGCACGGTGGCTCTGGATGTTTCTACTCCAGACTCAGTCCACTGCTTCCGCAGGTCCCCCAACGTCTGGAATCGGTCTTTCTCCACAATCTTCCTCAGGGTCCGGTCACCTCTTCTCGTTGTGCAGCGTTTTTTGCCACACTTTTTCCTTCCCACAGACTTCCCACTGAGGTGCCTTGATACAGCACTCTGGGAACAGCCTATTTGTTCAGAAATTTCTTTCTGTGTCTTACCCTCTTGCTTGAGGGTGTCAATGATGGCCTTCTGGACAGCAGTCAGGTCGGCAGTCTTACCCATGATTGCGGTTTTGAGTAATAAAACAGGCTGGGAGTTTTTAAAAGCCTCAGGAATCTTTTGCAGGTGTTTAGAGTTAATTAGTTGATTCAGATGATTAGGTTAATAGCTCGTTTAGAGACCCTTTTCATGATATGCTAATTTTTTGAGATAGGAATTTTGGGTTTTCATGAGCTGTATGCCAAAATCATCAGTATTAAAACAATAAAAGACCTGAAATATTTCAGTTGTTGTGCAATGAATCTAAAATATATGAAAGTTTAATTTTTATCATTACATTATGGAAAATAATGAACTTTATCACAATATGCAAATTTTTTGAGAAGGACCTGTATTTCTGTGTAAACCGTGACAATTTTCTTTCAGGATTCTTTGATGAATAGAAAGTTCACAAGCATGTATTTAAAAGAGAAGTCTTTTAACACTATACACTTTCCCTTTTGATCAATTTAATGCCTTTGCTGGATAAAATCTTTTTTGAGCAGTATATGTGTTGTAAAAAATGCTAAACAAATAATTGTCATTGTTTTCCCATCCACCCATATCATGAGGAATCAGATTCCTTAATATATTTAGATAAAGGTGCTTGATGTGCTATGGAAATATCCTGTGCCTTTCAGAACATTTTGTTCTTGAATTGAATTGAAACTAATTACAAAAACAACTCGTTCTGAACTTCTGCAACATCGTGTCAGATAGAAGTGTTTGACGTGATTACGTCACATCCATGTTGTTTACACACTATAGTGAAACCAGGAAGCAAGGAACTTGCAGGGCTGATTCTATTGTTCTTAAATAGTTAAATGCATGGGGTGTCTGTAATTCTTTACATCAAATAACAAAATAAAACAGTGCATGCAATGCCCCTTTAGCATGTTCATCTGGGTCACATGATTTATCTGACCATAACAAGATACACAATGTAACTCCTGGTGTAATGCTGAGCTGGTGTGGGAGTCCCCTGCTAAAACTCATGACAGAAGTCACAGTGTTTGTTATCTGCTATTAATCTCCTTCACATTGACATGATGCTGATTAGCAGTGAGATAAGCCCTGAGCTCCAGTAATGACTCTCTTCCCCATCACACACTGATTACATTAACTCATTGTTACGGGATAAAGTCTATAGATTACTGAGTCACTATATGAAGTGAACAGTGCTTAGTTTTGTTTACGCAATATGACCATTATACTAAAGAGGCGGTCTGGGCACAGATCAGCGCTATTTGCTGGTTCATTGCTTCTCAGATGTGTAATAATGTTCTGGCTTTTTACCTCTTTAATATATTGTAGTAATAGTGCTCTTTGCTAAAGCATCAGTGTTGTGTATTACTCATGATTATTGTTAGTGATTTGAACAAACCCCTCATCCTGGAGTATAAAACTTGCACTGTATACTCAATTATGGGTAACACTTTATTTTATGGTGTCTTTGTTACACGTTACATATAGTTACTAAAGTAATTACTATAAATTGTGTTTAATAACATGAAACTGACTCTAAACCTAATCCTAAACCTAACCACACTGTAAGTACATGAAGTTCATTTTTTATTACTCGGTACGGTAAATGTGTAATTACACTGTACTTGTTTTTTTTATTAACTTATTGTTAAGTTAATGCGTAAACTGAGGTAAGAAAAATAAACTTCAAAATATATTCTTTTAATATATAATGCTATTTTGGTTTGCAAATATTTTCAATTCCATTGATGTTAAGAAATTGGGACACAAAAATCTTAAGACATAAGGTTTTAGTTAATTAAATTAATACATATTTTAATCAATTAAAAATGTATAAATTAATTGAAAATATTCATATTAATTAAGCATTATCATATTATAATAATATTATACAGATTATTAATTGTGCATTATATGATTTGCCTAAAAATGCATTATATCATATACATATTGATTAATATTTTGTTCATTTATTATTATTATCATATGTATTTCTACAGATGGAAGGAGGCTCTTGTGACTTGCACAAGTATATGTACTTAGCAAGCACAGAGAACGCAGCGTTTATTTGTATATGCAAATGAGATGCGATGAGGGCTGGGACAGCACATCCCTGACCAGTAACATGGACAGATGATGATCTAACAAGATACAGACAGAGAAACAGAGAGATAAAAGAAATATCTGCTGATGTGAGACAGACAGCCTGTGGAAGTGTCAGGACAGTTAGGTTTGTTGGTGTGTGTGTGTCGCGTTCACACCTCCAGCTGTCTTCACATCAAACGCATCCCATCGCCTGCTTCCTCATACTGCTGTCTCTGTCTCTCTCCCACACTGCTCATCTGGGCATATGGGTCTCATCACAGCAGCACCAACCAAACACCTCACAGGCTCAGTTCAGATCATAACAGACACAAGAGTGTCTTCTGTAGTAATGTTTTATTATGTTAAAGCCCTATAAGCGTGAAACGGGTTCAAGAGTTAAGAGATTCATTTTTTTTTTTCATTTACATTTAGTCATTTAGCAGATGCTTTTATCCAAAGTGACTTACAACTGAGGACTAAAGACAAGTCAAGTCATTGTGAAGAGGCAAAAACAACACACGAAGTGCTCAAAATACAAAGTTCAGGCATTGCTCAGAGTAGCATAAGCCAGACAAGGGAGGATTTAAAGGAAAAGGAAAAAAAAAATCTTTTTTTCTTTCAATCAAAGTTCTGCCTTCATTTCAATGATCCTGCAGTGTGACAAATCCACTTATAAACTCTATGCACTATTCCATGTTTTTTTCTCAACTATGCACTATATGGAAATTAATATGAATTAATTAACTGCTTGCACAATAATATCATTTGAAAATGCTGTTGTAGTTTGATTTGGGTTTAATCACGTCACACCGCAGGACAGTTTGAACTGAATGTTTGTCTTGTTGCTTTTAAAGCTGAAGACCAGATCAATCATAATTCTAACTCAGATCAATCATACTAATTCTAACAGTTGTTTTCAAACAAAGTAATTCATTTTTAAAGAGATTGGATGGACGTAACAAAATCTGAACAAAAAAGACGAATCTTCTGATATTCTATAACTTTTAATGAGATGGTTAATATATTGGTAAAAAAAAATTAAAATCTAATTGGAAGATATCATGGCTTATTTTGTGATGGTCTTTAATAAATAAATAAGGCACTGACTCATTTTACCTGAACACTGTTGAGCTGACATATAGATTGACATCTGAAATTTAAATAGTTATTGGAAGTAAAACAATTACTTCCAATAACTATTTAAATTTCAGATTCAGATTTTTGTTTTTTATTACATTTTTTAGAATACTAAATACAGAATGATAAAAAAAGACCTGACTTAAAGGAATAGTTCACTTTAAAAAGAAAATTCTGTCATCAGTTTCTTTCTTCTTGAACACAAAATAAGATATTTTAAAGATTGTCGGTAACCAGACAGTTGATGGACCCCATTGACTTCCATAGTATTTTTTTTTCTATTATGGAAGTCAATGGAGTCCATCAAATGTCTGCTTACCGACAATCTTCAAAATATCTTCCTTTGTGTTCAGCAGAAGAAAGAAATTCATACAGGTTTGAAACAACTTGAGGGTGAATAAATGATGACAGAATTGTATTTTTAAAGTGACTATTCCTTTAACATTGGGGGACTTGAACATTATCCCCAGAGACATTTTAATGCTGCTCTTGATTTGTGTAAAGCTGCTCAATATACCTGATTTCACCCCATTACTGAGCTGAAAATGAGCTTGTGGTGGGAAAAAAATGCTCCACATTTAACTACTGTCTGTGAATCTCTTTAGTTAATAAAGTAACATTTAATAGATTGAAATCCATCATAGGCATAGCAGATGTTTTTTTATTCAAACCGTTAACCCTTTGTGTCCTGGTCCGCCTGGTACATCATTGCTGGTGAATGACACAGAAAAGGGAAAAGCTTCATTAATCACGTATAGCCCTGATTGAGCTTTTCTCTGTTCAGTGCCAATCAATTTCCAGCCCTTGGTGTCATTCAGAAGTCATTCAGAAGCATTCAGAATGCATTTCTCTGTTACGCTTTTATAACATCTCTAACATTGAGAGGTTAACAGCTGGCTTAAATCGTCAGGGTTTATGGCAGGACACATTTCTGCATCATTTCTGTTCCCATAGGCACATGCAGAGAAGGTGAATACATTATGGGTATTAAAAATATTACACAACTAAATGATGGGCTAATTTAAAAAACAAAAAAACTAAAACACTGGGCCTCATTCGCAAAACAAGCAGATTGAATTCATGTGTGTTTTTGTCTTTCTTATTTTCATTCTATCTTTCAGCAAATGCCACGTTAGAGTCTCTATATTATTATTACTATTATTTTTATTTATGGAAATTTTGATTTACACAGAAATTCATTCTGTGCATATGTCTTAAATAAGGCCTATTCTTAACAAGTCAGTAAAAGTCATCATGGGTTAAGAAAAGCAAACAAAAACAAATAAATACATAAATATTATTACTACATCTGATAACATTTAGTGAATGTCTTCATTTTCATGAATGATAACATGGATATCTACAATGTATATTTGTATAGTGTTTTTTTATGTACAAGGTTTAGAATTAAAAAAGTGCAAGGTTCTAGAGATGCGTTTATTTAAAAATTAAGCATTTTAACTCAAATGTGCAGCATTTTCAGAATGCCGTGTCATGTGCAAGACACTGCAAAAGACGCGAGACTCAAGGGCACCGGTTAAAGACGTCAGTCTAGCACATTTACATTAAAAAACAACGGGAAAAGGGCGCAGTGGAATGGAAAATGCGTCCTCTGTGAAGTATTCTTTACTTTGCCTTCTACGTTTCTTTGTAATTGAAATTTACTAGAAATCTGTGAAAATTGTTTCTACAGCAAAAGGGCTACACTAGCTTTTGTAACTGAACCTTTGCTTGGGCCTCATCTATGAAATGTTGCGTAAAAACCATCCTAGATTTGATCTTACGATCAGAGAATGAACATAGGCACAAAATAACATGTGTCCGCCTCTCTTCCTGATGTGAAATCTAGAAATCGCAAATGATCTTGAAATTATGCGCAGCTGAATGGTTTCAGATCTCCGCCTCCGAAATGTCGCATAATTGATGTCATTAACATATAAAAGAGAACCAGTCAACATCCAAATCCTTTACTTGAGGGTGGCGAGCAGTAAGAATTGCTTAGATTTCCAAATATACCTGCAGTTCTCCGACTCTCTGCCACTAATCGCACAGACTTTCATGTTCATTTTCTCTTTAGCTGTGACAAATGCTTCTCAATTTCAACACCTTTAAGATCTCAGCTGACTCAGACATCCTCTCCATCACCCCATTTATCCTCCAACACTGATGCCACCCTCCCCCTTTCCTCTCTGCGTTAAAACTTACTAATGGTTTCTCCTTTGATGTGACGCTGCTATTTGCTTGACAATAGTCGTTCATCCTGAGCCGTCTCTTGTGTTTATGGCTCTTTGTGTGAAGTCCAGCAAACTCCTGCAGTTCGGCCCCTGCTCGAGTCTTCATTCACAAGCTCTCCGAATCACCCTGTTTGTGCATTCATTAGATTCATTAGATTATGCCAACAAGATCTTACGGCAATTCGTACGAATTTTACGAGGTGGCTAATTCGTACGAATTAGTACGATTTTTGCTAAATCGTACATATTTTACGAGTTGCCCAATTCGTATGAATTTGTACGAATGACCTACCCCTGACCCCGCCCCTAAACCTACCCATCACGTGGGTTTAGACAAATCGTACAAATTCGTACGAGTGAGGTCGTACGAATTCATACGAATTAGCCACTTTTTAATGACTCGAACAAATTCGTACGAATTGGTCGCGAGATAGCGTTGATTATGCAGCTCCAAGTATAAATTGATATTTTCACCAAGTTTCTGAAAATGACTCACAATTATAGTAAAACTTCTGCAAACATAGACTTTTATAAACTTATAAACAAAAAGAGCATATGTGGCACTTACAACTACATTTCTCACTGGCACTGTTATAACATACTGCTTTGGATGATCAACTACTATGAGTGGTTTGTGTGTCTAGGATTGTGTTTTGGCCAGTAAGCACCCAAAACACCAAATTTCACAAGTTCCTATGATAAGTTAAGAAAACCATCATTGATAATACCCAAATGGTTTTCCTAGAAGAAACCTGGCACTGTTGTTCTCTCCTTCAACATAAAATCATGAGATGTTTCTGACCTGTTTTATTGGCTGCTGGCAAAAAAAAATGTAAATTTGATCATCTGGAAATCTCTCAAGAAGATGCATAATTTGAGGTATCATGCAAGTTTGCTAAACAAATGCTGTGCAAGTTTACTGTAAGACCCGTGGTTGTAAAATTACAACATCACTTTTAGCTCTTCCAAAAACACGTCTCCAAATGTTTTTTTGAAAGACCACATTTACATAGCCAATGGCTCCTATTGTTCAGCCTCGCAATGCCATTGGATAGTAAATGTGTATATAGGTCCATTAAGACCATGAACACATACAACCTGCAAACTTTCCTGGAAGTGCATCTCCTCGTTTCATTGGACTGGATATTTCAACATTGAAGTAAGAAAAACCCCAGAAATATTTTTTTTGTGATTGTTAGAATGTCTAGTTCATGTAAATACTTGGTTATTGTAGATTGCATCAAATTAGATTTTTAGCTTGTTGTGTCTTTGTTGTAATTTTACAACGTTGGGAGAGAATGATAGTCAAAATAGCATGTGCACCTTGCACATTACATGGAGACATTGCACTTCTTATATGTTCACATATAGGAGAACTACTTAAAGAAATATAATGTATTTAAATATTCACAATTTCTAAATGTGTCATTTGTTATAATATTCAGTTTAGACCAGCTTTGAATCATTCTAAATGAACAAATTAATTCTAGTTTCAGTATTTTAAGTCCTATCAGTACCAGTGTTTGAAATTCCTGTCTGTTAGCAGTAAAATATAGTTAAATGTTTTTTTTTGTTTTTGTTTTAAATCTGTGCTTTGTTTGTTTGCCCAAATATCTGCTTGTTGCAAGGCATACGCTGTTTGTGGAATGCTTTGGAGGATGGTTATTCAAAGACAGGTGTGAATGTTCAGACATATAGGGGATTGCATGGTCCATTGTTCAGGGTGAGGTGTTAATGTTCTGGAATGTGGGGATGTAAGAGGTCTTGGGGTTTGTATATTCCTTTTAGAATTGTGTGACTTCAGTGGAGTGTAACACATAAATAGGATTCATTTACATTTAAATTATTTATACTTGAACATACTCTCTTACAACTATTATTTTCATTTCAGAATGACATCAGCAAGAGGTTCCTACAGTGTGTATGATGTTATTGCAGATGTCCAAAATGGAGAGAGTGATGTTAAAATGGAATCGGACACTAGTGATTCGAGTGATGAGGAGGGGGTTGAAAATGTCGATGAAGTGGAGAAAGAGAATCAGACACCCAGTGATTGTCCAGCTGCTGATGATGAGGACATCGGGCCAAGCCAACCAGCTAAACTGACTATGCCCCGGGACCAGTATAGCTGGCTGAAAAAGAATTTAATCAGTCCTAATACTGATTTCTCTGGTCCGGACGTCACCAGTGGTGGTGGTTCCTTCCAGACACCACTGGAGTAGTTTCAGAGGTTTGTATCACAAGACATGATTCAGACTCTGACAGAAAACACTAATCAGTACAGCTATCAAAAGACTGGCACAACTATAAACACAAACACAAAGGAAATTTAACAGATGATTGGTATGTACCTGAAGATGGGCCTGGTGCAAATGTCTGGCGTCCGTATGTACTGGGAGTCAAACACACGGGATACCCCCGTTTCTGATGTGATGTGATGTCATGCCACAGGTTCCATTCTTTGCTGACATCATTACATTTTGTCAACAACCTGACAATGCCAGAGAGCAAAAGGGAAGACAAACTGTGGAAACTCAGACCATGGCTTGATTCATTCAGAGAGAAATGCTTGCAGGTGGTGCCCGAAGAGCACAACTCTGTGGGTGAGATGATGATTCCTTTCAAGGGGAAATTCAGTGGCATTAAGCAGTATTTGCGAGGCAAACCTACCCATGGGGCTTCAAATTGTGGGTAAGAACTGGAATCTCTGGTATGCTCTGTGACTTTGATGTGTGCGAAGGAAGTGTTGATAGAAAAAGAGCCAAATCTGAACTTGGAACATCATGTGATGTTGTGATGAAGCTTGCCTCCACACTTCCAGAAGGTCAGAACTACAAGGTCTACGCCGACAACGACTTCACCTGTGTCCCATTAGTAGTTCAGCTCCTTGATCGTGGAATTCATTATGTGGGAACAGTCAGACAAGTGCACTTACCCAACTGCAACCTTGAAGATGAGAAGATCTTGAAGAAAAAGGGGAGAGGAAGCTTTGACATCAGAGTAGAGGCAAACCACAGCATCTGTGCTGTCAAATGGTATGACAACAGGGCAGTCACACTTGCGTCATCGTTTGCTGGCACAGAACCTGTGCAAAAGATTCAATGCTGGAACAAAGCTACCAAATTCTACACTGAAGTTGAGAGACCTTACATTGTGGGTGCATACAACAAATACATGGGCGGTGTGGATTTGTTGGACTCATTTGCAGCCAAATACAAGTTCCCTATGAAAATGCACCGCTGGTACATTTACATCTTCTGGCACACCATTATCCTTGCTGTGATCAACGCCTGGCTCCTCTACAAACGGGACTGCAAAGCTCTCAATATTCCCAAGAAAAAGATGCTGAACAGGAGGCTGTTTCAGGGGCAACTAGCATCCTCTCTCATTCTGGTAAGAATCAATTTCTGCTCTTTGCCACATTTAATATTTTACTAATTATACAGTTTTTGATGTATGATTGACATCACAATTGATTCTTTTCTAATGTAATCAGACAAGCACAGCCGTTACCACACCAAGGAGAGGGTGGCCATCTTCAGCCAGTAGGAGCCCTTTGACATCCATAACAGTGACACCTCAGAAACCTGTGACTGCTCAGAGAAGACCGTCCTTAGGTAATGGGGGTCCACCAAATGAGGTCCCAGTTAAGAGGTCATGTGAACCACCAACGGATGTGCGTAGGGACATGGTCGGACATTTCCCAGTGAAGACAATGAGAGGACGCTGCAGACACTGCAAAAAAGGATATTCGAATACGCTCTGCAGGAAGTACAATCTCCGTCTCTGCTTTTCAGAGGAAAGGAACTGCTTTTGGGACTACCATTGCAAGTGAACACTGGACACTGTTTCTTTGACAGTTTTCAATCTGTTTTGTATTTAATATTTATATTTTATGTTTAATTCATAAAAATATGACTGTTGGGTGATTATTTTTATTCATGATATTTACTGTTATGGTGCTATGTAAGCAATCTACACTCCAAATGGTTTCAGATCTCTCACAAGCCCTTAGTTGTTCTGTATATTTGTTCTGACAGTGTGAGTGCAAATGCTGAAATTCTGCTCCCAAATAGGCCAAACGTTGCAATCACCTGTAAAAAATGAATACTGAAAATTACATAAATTAATTGTGCCCTATTTTTACAGATTATTTTTAGTTGTTTACATAGCGGAATGACATACTATATTGAGCGAAAAAATAAGCTATAGTGTTCCGAATTAGTTTTTTTTTTTATTATTAGTTAGTCCCCAACACTGTTGAGTGAAAGCAGCTACACTAAACTTACAACACTCTCAATCTCGCTGCAACATGTGCTTATTGATTTTGCCCTCTTTTCTTTTACATAAGCCAGGCTGACTCGCAGCTCGAGGCAGACTGGCTAATGTAAATATAGATCGAAAAGTTCCCTGCATCCGCGCCAGAGAAAGCGCACAATTGAGTCCTGACAACAACCTTTGCTGAGTTCTGCTCGGTGCACTTATAGAACTGACATCCATGGGTTCATAAACAATCGGTGCCAAGTCTGAAGTCAAGCTGAAGTTGGAGGCATGAAAGGTGACATTTGGTGAGCGCCAGCAGCGAGTTTTCGAGCTCGGTGGAGGAGTTTGGAGAACTCAGGAGAACTTTAGAGAAGACTGAGCCCTTCAGCAGAGCAGGGCAGTGGAACTGCAGGGGATGGATGTTCAGAACAGACTCTTCTCATGACTGCTTCACTCTCTTCTCCGTATGCTGAAACTTTACTTTTGTTGTATTGACTTAACATCTTGCTATAAACTGTCATATGCAGGAACCTTGAAAAATAATATGTAAATAAACATTTTTGTTTAACAATTGCCAGACAACCTGTATCATATTCATATGTGAAAATAAACATCTTGGTGTCGAAAATCAGCAGTTACACAACAAAAGATTTTCATTAGCATTTTCAAAATTACAAAAAAATGGGCCAGAACAGAAAACTTAGATTAATAGATAAAAAACTTAAATAGTTAGATAGTTCAAAACTATACTTAGATAGTTCTGTTGAGGGTTTCTGTCTTTAAAATGTCTTGTTGTTTGAAATAAATTTGGGCATTCTGGGAAAATACGTGCTCTTCCACCATAGCTTACAAAAGAAGCATTTTTGGAAACGTTGCATTTGTTCTGCGTAAAATAGAATGTTATAGCAATTTAATTATTGTATGTGAATATTTTTCTATTTTAGAATTCTACATCCTTATTCAAATTTGAATTGCAATTCTGGATCCTGTTTACATTTTCACTTCCGAGTCAGAATCTCTATTTTGAAATCCTTTCTCAATTAACAAACTTCAGCCCTGAAGATTAGTGAAGCACATGTGGATGTTACATGTTCTCCCTCATAAACTCCACTTTTGGTTAATTTGTTCTCAACAACACACCCATAATGTCTAACTTTAGCCTGCTAATTATGTCTGACTTTTTTAACTACTACTTCATATGACCTTACACCCGACAGTGGATTAAGTGAAATAACAAATACAGTGATTTGTTAATGTTCTTGAAGGCTTCCAGTATTCAGGATGGTGATGTTTAGTTGTCCAGTCCTCAGCCTGTTATTAGACATCAGTTTGCAGGGCTCTAGTGTGTGAAAGCTAATGAGTTCAATGCCAGAGTGGTCTCAATCAATTATTAATGGCTCTCCCAGTATCAGTGTCATAACGCGACTCAGCTTCAACTTCCGTTTCCTAGTGAGCACATCTGCTGCCACATGAAGAAGTAAAGACTCACCTTTACTGTATTTCTCTCTCTGAACTCACCTTCCTTTGCTTATTCAGTTTTTTCCACTTTCTATCCCTTTTCTTTTTTGAATTCTTTTCTTCACCTAATTCCTAAATTTAATTTCCTCCACATCTAAATTATTTTTTTGTCATCTTCTCATTTACCTTCTTTTCCTTTTCATATCTTCCCATCACACCTCACTTTTTTCCTGTCTTGCTCACACATAACACTTCCTTTCCTTTTCTGCCTTCCGCTCATGCCTCACTTCCTTTCCTTTAGTTTTCTTACTTTTTTCAAGTACTGTCTTCCTTTTACGTTTGTCATTTTCTTTTCTTTCCTTTTCTGTCTTCCTCTCTTGCCTCACTTCCTTTTTTCTTTCCTTTCATGCCACAGTTCCTTTACTTTTCCTTACAATCTTTTCTTCCCTTTCTGCACGTCTCACTTCCCAGTTTTCTTTCCCAGTTCTACTCAGCTACTGTAACTTCTTTTGTCTTTCCTTTCCTCAATCTCACTTCCTCTTCTTTTTTCCCACTCATTTCACTTCCCCTTTTCATTTCCACCTTTTTCATCACTTCCTCTTGTCCTCTCATGTCTCACTTCCTTTTTGTTATTTAAATTTTCTTTCCTACTCTCACATTTCACTTTCTTTCTTCCTCCCACGTGTTCCTTTCTTTTGTCTTCCTAATGTTCCACTTCTGTTCATTTCCTCTCCTATATCACTTCATTTCCTTACGTTCATTTTCCTTTAGTTTCATTTCCTCCTCTCATACCTCACTTCCTTTCCCTCTCCTTACTTAATTTTGTTCCTTTTTATTACTATCTTCCTCTCATGTTTCACTTCCTTTACATTTCTTTCCTATCATATATTCCTCTCACACATCACTTCCTTACCTTTCCAGTCTTCCACTCTTTCCTCACTTCCTTTCCCTTTACTTGGATTCTTTTCTTCCTTCCAGTAATGTCTTCCTCTCACGTTTCATTTCCTTTCGCAGTTCTACTCAATTTATCCTCTCACTTTTTGCTTTTGCTTAGATCTCACTTCATTTTCTTCCTCTCACTTCTTTTCCTGTCTTCCTCTCATGTTTCCTTTCCTTTCCTCTCACATCTTTTCCTGTCTTATTCACATATCAACCAAATGTATCTTTCCTTACCTATTCTTTTCTGTCCTCCTCTTATACCTCACCTCCTTCCTTTTATTTGTATCACATCTCAATTCCTTTCCTTTCCCTCTACACCCCCTTTCCCCAATTATCATATTTCAACACACTCGGAGTCCAATAAAACGATTGATGCAGATGATGTGTGGGTTGAGTGATATGCTTCTCTGGTGTGAAAGAGAGGAGGAGAGAGAGGGAGCATGTAGTGTGCAATTAGAGGGGGCTTTTTCTGCGCGTTTCTGCCCTTTCAGAGAATATGATATCACTCACAGAGAATTTCCTGCTGCCTGTATTTTTGGACACAATGTACCCAGGAGAGCATGGCAGACTGCAAGAAACAGACGATTCTGGCTTCCTTTAGAAAATAATATTTCAATGTCACATCAACAC
Source organism: Siphateles boraxobius (assembly GCF_051911475.1). Taxonomy (NCBI): domain Eukaryota; kingdom Metazoa; phylum Chordata; class Actinopteri; order Cypriniformes; family Leuciscidae; genus Siphateles; species Siphateles boraxobius. Next base: position 13,571,992 of record NW_027508734.1, read on the forward strand.
GTCTGGCCAAATGCATAATACAAATTTGCATGGGCTTTGATGAACAGACTGACAGGTGGGATCCAGTGCTGTGGATTCGCTGAGATGGTGTGCTGTCATGAAATCAGTGCACAAGCCCTCTGAGTTAGTCAAAACATGCATTGCTTCTAAGAAAGACTATATATTTTTTCTTTATATTTAGACCCATTCTTTTACCTTTTACACTATATATAACTCAATTTTTTTATTGTCGTTTTGTTTTTGAAGATATTGAAGATTGTTCTATTAATTTCATTATATATATATATATATATATATATATATATATATATATATATATATATTATATTTATATATATCATTATGAAAAACATCAGTTGGAAACAAAAATAAAACTGACTGTTTTGCACCATTTTTTCCAAAGTATTTTTACATTTTAAACCATTTATTTTTAATTGTCTGCTTCAGACTGTGTAGTTTATTTCTCCTGCGAATTCTCTTTTTTTCTCTCTGTCTCTCTCTTAATGTCTCTCTTTGACCTCCCATTATGTGAGTGCATTGAATATGGAAATATGAAGTCCACCCACTCATGTTTCTAGCTCTCTCGTCTGTGCGCTCTCAGCTGGGTTTTAGAAAATTGCAGCTGGACTTCACAGTAGTGCACAGATGCCTCGGAAACAAACATTCCCCTCCACCTCGCATTTGCTCTCTCTCACACAGACACATTTGTCATTTCTAGGCCGCATACAGTATGTGCAAAAGAGATTTTTTGATGAGAATAGAATCATCATGGGGATACAGAAGCCTTTCATAATGTACAAATCCAATATTAAATCTACTGGCTGCCTTAATAATAATGCAACAAAACAATATCTTCTGATTTGATTTAAAAGTACTATGGTAATACAAAAAAAATAATTAATAATAAGTAGTATTATCAATTTAACTGCACTGACACTATCGGATGAGAACAAAGTTTGAGAATGAGGGAACAATGGCATGTTATGTTATCCCGTCAAGAAGTTCAGTCATACCCGCTCTGAACCTCAAATGGTATATTTTCCGATCCAAGTCCAATTCCATAAATACTCATGTATTAATAAACAGCACAATCTGATCCAAGATCAGCAGCGCTCAGAGCGAGTCTGCGTGGAACATGCCCTGACATGATTAAGAGGGCAGGTGGCTGCATAGCTGAGCTTCCGACGGGTCTCTGGGCTTGCATATTCATTTACACTGCTGCGGCTTTTGGCCAGAGACAAATAACGTACAATTCTCACAGAGCGACTGGTCCAACTCTACTGAAAAAAACCCAGCTTAAACTTCCCTAAAATGGTCTGAGCTGGTTTAGCTGGTCTAAAAGGGTTGCACTCTTAGAATAAAGGGTTCTGTCAGGTTATGTCTGTTTAGAAACCCAGGGTTCTATATAGAACTCAACTGAAACTTTTTTTCTAAGCCCTGTTTACGCCTGGTATTTTTGATGCGTTTAAGTCGATCGGATCAGTAGATGAGCCAGACACATACCCATTTACACCTGGGGCCTCATGTACGAAGACTTGTGTTGAATTCATACTAAAACATTGCGTACAGACAAAGCTGTAAATGTGCGTATGCACAAAAAAAACAGATGTATGAATCTCTGCGTACGAAGGATCCCACGCATATTCTCTTTGTACATCCCAATTAACGTAAAAATGAGCGCACATGCACGAGCACAACACCCCACCCAGTCTCCTCCCTTAATTAAATACATTTAAATATGGTAATGAGTCCACTTTGGCAAAAGAAAAGAGTAAGAAAATGGCTAAAGCAAGCGGCAAGAAGCGAAACTTTACAGAAAGTGAATCGGAGGTGCTACTATCGGAGGTAGAAACGAGAAAAAAAAATATTTGGAACTTTGTCCTCCGGAATTTATAACAAAAGGAAAAAATATGAGTGGGAGAGTTTGGCTGATGCCGTCAATGCGGTGGGATCTGAAAGTCGCACTGTAAATGACCTTAAAAAGAAATGGTCTGATATAAAGGTGGACGTTAAATGTAGATCTGCTGTGCACCGACAAAGTGTGGGCAGAACAGGCAGTGGTAAAGGGGTCGATGAACTTACACCCTTTGAGCAGAGAGTTGCCTCAATTATGGGTGACACTTTACTCTCTGGAGTAGTATCTGCTGCTGTGGGAGACTCGGATTTACTACAGGATTGCCACGAAGGTAACCAATATTATCTGCACATTTATTGAATGGAAATGTTTCCGATTCACATATGCAAATTCTTCTTCAGATGGCGCCTTTATTGCAATGTGTGTGCAGTCGATCGCTCCGATTACATTAGGAAAACCGGCTATCGCTGCAAATTGCGTTTTAATTATTGGCTGGTCAACTGCATCATATGGGAACCTTATATACCTGGTAGGCATGCGGATGATCCCGACCTATAACGCTGGCGTTGCGCGGCTCAAAGACGACTGGCTTATTCCTGAACAGGTATGGTTCTGTTCTGGGAAAGAAGAGCAGCAATAACCCCCCTTAGGGTAAACAGAACAGAACCAACATGAATGTTTTGCAGATATCTTTAATTAATAAAGATTTTAATTTACAACATAATTCGAAAATTTATTCTGATTCAAAGGGCAATCAGAATGCCAAATCCTGACTGCACGAGAGGAGGAGCTGGGGATGGAGGAGGGTAATACAGTGACAGCCGTCATATTCCTATCAGCTGAGAGTCAGCTGATGCGAGCTTGACTAACGTGACCTACCAGAACTGATGCTACGCTTAATATTTACATGTAAATCCTTCTTCAAGTGAGATGTGTATCTGTGATGTGTATCTGGTATCTGGCCTTAGACTTTTGCTAGGGATGGCTAAAGTGGCATTTCATTCAATGGGACATGTTTTCCTGATTCCTAATTAGGAACACAGCCTCGAATGTAGATGAGATTCTGACCCACTATATTCACAGCACTCCTACCTGTTATGATTGGACTAGCTGTTATACCACTTCTGTGTAAATTGATGGGTGTGACAGACTTGAAAAAGCCTAATACAAATTTTGTAAGATGGAAAAGCAGGTACTCCACAGCTCATGTCACACATCTCATTAGATCAGTACAGTCTCTTGCATCTTTACTGGATGGAAACATTATTTTCATTGGAATTCCATGGGATTTGAACGTCACGACACCAACATGACTTCTGTTTGCCCATCTGGTTGATGCCCATTTCTTACTTACACACACACCACACACGCACAAACGCGTGCACACACACACACGCAGTTCGTTGGGCCTGATTAAGCAGCTGGTGGCAGGAATGTACGTGATGACTTCGCACATTCCCAGTGAATTTAATGGACTAAAATTAACAGCTTATTGTTGAGCTAGGCATTCACCAGAGGGCAACACTCTGGTCATATGAAATGTGTATTGTGCATCACAGGGATCAAGGCTGGATAGAATAATGTGTTTCACAGAGCGAGATTACTTTTAAAACCTTGTCAGTTTTGAGTGCAGTGCTTTTTTAAAGTTTTAGTCATGACATTTACTGTCTTTTCCTCTTCCTTTCATCTGCTTTATTTTTTTTTCTGTAAAGAGGCTTTGGAATAATGTCTATTGTAGAAAGTGATATACAAATAAATTGAATTGAAGTTGAATCAAATCAGACTTTAGAATGAAGACTTAAATGTATAAAAACAAAGATTGTATACCAAACTTTGTTTACACTGCTTAATGGACAATTGTTTGTTAGTTTGAAACTATAATATCAAAGACAATCTATTGATTTCAGTATAATTGTTTGAAAGTTCGGGGTTGATATGATTTTAAAATGTTTTAAAATAATTGTTTTATGCTCACCAAGGTAATGATACCGTCACGTGTCAGTGTTTGTTTGTATTTTCATTAGTCACATATCTTCTTTGTTCTGTTTTCTCGCCATTTGTAAACCTCATTAGTTCATCTGTCTCACCTGTTACCTCATCATCTATGTCACCTGTGTTCTGTTAATCCGTGTTTGTATTTTGTTTCATTCTATTCAGTCAGTCTTTGTCCGATCTCTGTCCTATTAAGTGTGTGAACCGTCTGCCTGTCTGTACCTGTTTGAATTATATTGTTAGTAAAAGTTTGCATTGGAAATTTTTATTCTCCCTCGTCTTCTTCTGCCTGCACCACAACATGACAGAAGATCGGACCGCCCAAAATGGACCATAGGGTTAAAATGATCGTCATGGCTAAGGAGAGCCAAAAATGTTTTTATTTGTCATGGACTTTTGCTGCCTTCCTTCTTGCCGTCACCAGCACCCTCGATGATGTGAGCCTGAGCACCTTGTTCCGGATTGGGGCCACATTCAACCATCCAATCAACCTCCCAGACACCACCTGACTGGACTGGAGGGAGACCGTCATCCGGTGTCTGGAGAGCGTCATACCCTCCGCCAAGATGGCCACCGCCTCACCACCTGAGCCCTCAGCCAAGATGGCGGCTCCTGAGGCCTCAGCCAAGATGGCCACCGCCTCACTGCTTGAGCCCTCAGCCAAGATGGCCGGCGCCTCACCGTCTAAGCCCTCAGCTAGGGTGGCCACTTACCACGCCGATTTCTGCTCCTTGACCTGTTCCTGCCCCAAGGACTGTCCATGTTCCCAGACCTGTTCCTGTCCTTAGACCTGTTCCTGCCCCAAGGACTGTCAATATTCCCAGACCTGTTCCAGTCCCCGTTCCAGAGTCTCGTCCGGCCGAGGCCGCCCGTCCAGAGTCTCGTCCCGCCCCGCCCCGCCCAAGGCCGCCTGTCCAGAGTCTCGTCCCTCCCCACCGAGGCCGCCCGCCCAGAGTCTCATCCCGCCCCGCCGAGGCCGCCCGCCCAGAGTCTCATCCCGCCCCGCCGAGGCCGCCCGTCCAGAGTTTCGTCCCGCCGAGACCGCCCGTCCAGAGTCTTCTGGGCCCGAGCCCGTTTCTGAATCTTTCAACAAGGTTTAGGAGTGCGTTAATGGGAATTTTTGACCATTCTTCTAGAAGCGCATTTGTGAGGTCAGGCACTGATGTTGGACGAGAAGGCCTGGTTTGCAGTCTCTGCTCTAATTCATCCGAAAGGTGCACAGACGGGTTGAGGTAAGGACTCTGTGCAGGCCTGTCAAGGTCCTCCACACCAAACTCGCTCATCGATGTCTCTATGGACCTTGCTTTGGGCACTGGTGCGCAGTCATGTTGGAACAGGAAGGAGCCATCCCTAAATTGTTCCCACAGTTGGGAGCATGAAATTGTCCAAAATGTCTAGGTAGGCTGAAGCATTAAGAGTTCCTTACACTGGAACTAAGGGGCCAAGCCCAACCCCTGAAAAAAAACCCACACCATAATCCCCCCTCCATCAAACGTTACACTTGGCACAATGCAGTCAGGCAAGTACTGCTCTCCTGGCAACCGCAAAACCAAGACTCGTCCATCGGATTGCCAGACAGAGAAGCGTGATTAGTCACTCCAGAGAACACGTCTCCACTGCTCAAGAGTCCAGTGGCGGCGTGCTTTACACCACTGTATCCGACGCTTTGCATTGCACTTGGTGATGGAAACCCATTTCATGAAGCTCTCTACGCACTGTTCTTGAACTAATCTGAAGGCCACACAAAGTTTGGAGGTCTGTAGCTATTGACTCTGCAGAAAGTTGGCGACTTCTGCGCCCTGTGTGCCTCAGCATGCGCTGATCCTGCTCTGTGATTTTACGTTGCCTACCACTTCGTGGCTGAGTTTCTGTTGTTCCCAATTGCTTCCACTTTGTTATAATCCTACTAACAGTTGACCATGGAATATTTAGTAGTGAGGAAATTTCACAAATGGAATCATTGCACAGGTGTCAACTATCACAGTACCATGTCACCATATCACAACTATCACAATACCACACTTGAATTCACTGATCTCCTGAGAGCGACCCATTCCTTCACAAATGATTGTAGAAACAGTCTGCATGCCTAGGTGCTTGATTTTATACAACTGTGGCCATGGAAGTGATTGGAACACCTGAATGCAATGATTTGGACGAGTGTCCCAAAACTTTTGGCAATATAGTGTATTTTAAAAAAATGATACTTTTTTCAGGATTTTTTTGAAGAACAGAAAAAAAGTAGAAATCTTTTGTAACACAATACATTACTTTTTAAAGACCAATTTCATGCAACCTTCCTGGAATCTGACTGAAACCCAAACTTTTGAATCGTAGGGCACTTCAACACAATCATTTAGACTAAACAATACTCTTTTTTACTCAATACAAATTTGCAGGGTTTGCTAAGCATTTTAAAAGCCCTGAAACTTTTTTTTATAGTCTTAAACTTTGCACTAAAGTTTGTGCAGACAAAAATTATAGCTCAAATCATGCCTTGATTTTCACATGGTGGACTTATATAAATGAGGATAGAATATCATAGTGACTTGTGGCGAGGCTCTTTTAACACAACCGCCAGAACACCCTAGCAACTGCACAGCAATGTGTTAACAATCATTTTGAATACCTTGAAAATGCCTGGCTAAAACCCAGACCACCATTTTTGTTTTCCTAGAAAATGAAACATTTTGTTCAACATTGCTAACAAGAAATACCGCCATAGTTTCAAATGACACCAATTATTAAGATACAAATATAGATACAACTGCAGTAGTAACAATGTTCAAAGAAAGACGTGAAAGTTTTTGACTGCTGTAATCTGACATATTTTCAAGGGAAATTCAACTAGACAAGTAATTGTGAAGTGGGCGATACATACCAGAATCTGTAGTTTAGAAGGAAGAAGTCAAAAAGCAAAATGGATTTTTGACATCAGCTGTAAAGTAAAGTCAAATCAGAGGCAGAGCAAGTTGCATTTTTATACAAAAATATGTAGTAATAATAACATGCACCGTGAATCGTACATAATAAGACCAAGAAAATGCATTAAATAAATAGGGTCATTTTTATGTTGACTTCAAAAGGTCTTTTTGCTGTACTTTTTGAGAAGACGTGATTTTATCTTTTCCCACCAGTCAAACTCTGGAAGGCACAGAATTTGTAAAGAAGTTTTTTTTTTTTTTAAGAACATCACCAACCTCCAGTCTGAACTGCATCAAAAGACGAGCACAGACATGCTTACAGACAACAGCCTGACACTGCAGACAACAGAAATGACCTCAGATCAGTGAAACAGCACTACACATTCATGCAGAAGTACTTTAAAGCACGACTAAAGCGCTGGGATAGCAGCGAGGAGATGTTCTGCCCAAGCCGGATGCAGCTCCAGGCCTCACTCCCACGTAGAAGCAAAATATCTCAAGGTAAAGTAGCCAGAACAGAGACTGACCTTAACCCTGACGCTTATGTGTGTGTGTGTGTGTGTGTGTGTGTATGCGTGTGCATGCTTGAGAACTCACACACTGCCTGCTTTTATCGAGACACACTTCATTGAGGAATGCCGTCTTGTCTAGAAAGCACATCACTCACTTCCTCTAAGCAGTTTAAGAGTGTCACCTGAGTCTCGATCGCTCCGCGGGCCCACCTCCATCACTTTGATCTCTGCTTTAGCTAATGCCTCCTTATGCCTTTAATGCACATGAAATATAGCAGGTTATTAAATGTTTTATGAACAGACGGGTCACACTCCTTCAGTCTCATATGAACTTCATTAGCAGACTTTATTCTAAAGAACACATGTGTGAACAGGCATTAAAGTGCACTAATTTCAATCGCTTTTGACTGTGCTTTAAAAACAGAAGATGTGGTCACCTGTATCCAAACAGGCCCAGGTGTCTTCAAGGAGCTAAATTATGACCTATTTTGGTTGTTATGAGACCAAAGCGAGTGAACTTATGACAGCGTGACTATTTGAGCCAGATCTGCGCAGTGTGGGCCGAAATAATTAGGCTTAAAAGCTGACAAGAAACATTCAGGGTCTCGTCACCCCATTCATATTCACGCGCTTTGATCAGCAGTGTTAAACGGATGAACTATGAGTCCCAGATTCCCAGAATCCACTCTTCACTTAATGTGACGCGACAGAGGAAATATTTACATTCACAATCTTGTTGCCGAATTTCACAGCCCTCTTAACTGCGAGGAAGTCTTTAATTGATTGCGATAATGTGGGTTCCCTTTCGTTGTCACTCCGAGTTACGTCGGATGACGACGAATGGGGTTTCGCTTAGAAAGCCTATCAACTTCGAGTATTACAAAACGAGCCAATGGCAAAGAAATGCCATGGGTCTGCGGAATTTGCATGGCGTAACTCCGCCCCACCTCGTGGGTATAAAAGGAGGAAGCCGGCAGCAAGCAGATATGTTTTCGCTTCGGAGCCAAGTGTATTCTTCTCTCCACAAGCCATCTCTGAATTGTCAGCTTTACAAACGAGTACCTCGAGTGTTGGTGTGACGGCGATCTACGGCGAGAGCGTGCTTCCTGCTGATCTGTTGCAGTGGTCTGCCAGTCGGTGCGTTTCTCCCCGGGTGCTTCAACACTTGAGTTTTCTCTCACTAAAAGAGCTTACACGTGGCACGTCTTTTTAAAGACGGCTCGCCCGTGCATTTCTGGTTGCAGCGGACTGGTATCGGACTCTGATGGGCACGAGCGCTGTCTAGTGTGTTTGGGCTTTGATCATGCTTGAACAGCGCTCGTGGGTGACTCATGTTCTCGCTGGGAACGTGATCATCGCGTCATATATAGGTCGAGACTCGGTGAACTCGCAAGAGTGAGAGTCCCCTCATCCACCCCCCGATCTTCGGCTGGTGGCCAGGGTGACCTGAGGGTTACGGTCTGGATCTAGGCGCCGACTATGTGTCCGTGACCCCAGCCCCCCTCTTCAATGACGGTGCCCGCTAGTGAACTGCTGATTCCCGCGAGTCTACCCTCTGGTGGCCCGCGTGTTTCAGTTGAAGCTACAGAGGAAGATGCCATGTCTGTTGCAGCATCACTAGGTGGGTTTGAGTCTTCTGGAAGTGAGGGCTCGTCACAGCTGCCACCTTCCGGTGTGCATACGGCTGTGCCTGAGTCTGATCCGGAGATGACGACCATGCTTTCCTGGGACGATGGGTTTTGGGTAAGGCCGCCGACCCTCGTCCACGGCAAACCCCAATACCTCTCTTCCCGGACGTGCATGATGAGATCTCGAAGTCCAAGAAGACCCCCTTGTCTTCTCGGGACCGCTCGCTGATCTCATCCGCCTTTCCTCCCCTCGATGGGGCCGCTGCCCATGGGTACACTGGGGTTCCCCCGGCTGAACGCTCTGTTGCGATGCTATGTGTCCTCAGAGTGCTTCTTCTCGGCGCAATCCTAAGCACCCGCCCGTGGCCTGTAGTTTTTCGTCTACGCTTGTGGCGAGATCCTATAGCGCCACGGGACTGGCAGCCGCCTCACTGCATGCCATGGTCATTCTGCTGGTCCACCTGACCCAGATGCTCATGGACCTGCACGAGGGCGGGACTGACCCAGGGCTCTTCACTGAGCTGCGCGCCGCCACTGACCTTGCTCTCTGAGCGACGAAAGTGGCCGTACGCTCCCTGGGTCAGGTGATGCTCACCAGTCTGTGGCTGAACCTGTCTGATGTGCTGGATGTCGCGCGGACCCGTCTGTCCGACATTCCCATATCCCAGGTCGGCCTCTTCGGCGGTGCGGTTGAGGGCTTGCCCAACAGCTCTCAGCCGCCCATGAGCAGAGTGAGGTTGATTCTGTCCCGACGGCCCCGCCGTCCGCTCAGATCCCTCGTCTGCCCACCGCCGAAGGCGCCCTCCCGCGGCTCCCACCCCGCCCGTTCACGGGCCGTCTCTGGGGGCCGCGGGCGGACGCCACAGCCCTCTCCAGCCCCGCCCCCCGCTACACGCCGGGTTAAGCGGCGCTCGTGAGACGGGCACCTCGGCGATGGAGCAGACTGAGGTTGATTCTGTCCCGACGGCCCCGCCGTCCGCTCAGATCCCTCGGTCTGCCCACTGCCGAGGGCGCCCCCCCGCGGCTCCCACCCCGCCCGTTCACCCGGGTCGGCTCTGGAGGCCGCGGTCGGACGCCACAGTCCTCTCCAGCCCCGCACCCCGCTACACGCCGGGTTAAGCGGCGCTCTTGAGTTGGGCTCCTTAGAGATGGGACTCAGTTCTTTCCAGGAGTTGGTAGCAGGACCACTCCTTTCCCCGGGGAGGGCCGGGGAAGAATCCTTATTCTCCAAAGAGCTGATTCTCCCGTCTCTGAGCACAGAGTTCTCGGACGTCACAGAGCGCCGCCCACAAGCCGTGCTCTCCTCGTCCCCCTCTGTCCCGGAGGTGGTTGACATGGCGTGCCGTCCACGGACCGCTTCGCCGCTGTCCCCCTCTGTCGCCAGACCCCTGGCAGAGCAGGCCCCCGCGGGACGACCAGCCTGGTCCTCCCCTGGCCCCCTCTGCCAGGGCGCGGTTGCTAACTGTGCCCCCTCTCCGGGCCGCTATGCCGTCCACATCTGGGCCAGTTACTCCGCTTCGCTGCCCCTCCGGGGGGACGCCTGTGGCTCGCATGATCCCGTTGGTTCAGTTCCTGGGAGCCTGGCTAGAGCTTCCCCGTCTGTCCCACTGGATCGTGCGTACCGTCAGGCTCGGCTATGCGATTCAGTTCGCACGGTCTCCTCCCCGCTTCAGGGGAGTCCGCTCCACTTTGGTCGGTGGCAATGCCCCTATCATGAGAGCAGAGATTGCCACCCTGCTGGCGAAGGGTGCAATCGAGACTGTCCCTCCAGCCGAGATGAGGTCCGGCTTCTACAGCCCCTACTTCATTGTCCCCAAGAAAACCGGTGGGTTACGGCCAATCCTGGACTTGCGCGTGCTGAACCGCTCCCTTCACAGGATGCCGTTCAAGATGCTCACCGCCAAATGCGTTTTCTAATGCTTACGGCCCCAGGATTGGTTTGCAGCGATCGACCTGAAGGACGCCTACTTTCATGTCTCCATTCTTCCTCGACACAGACCGTTCCTCCGGTTTGCTTTCGAGGGGCAGGCATACCAGTACGCGGTTCTCCCTTTCGGGCTAGCCCTGTCTCCTCGCATCTTCACGAAGGTCGTCGAGGCGGCCCTTGTTCCCCTTCGAGAACAAGGGGTTCGGATCCTGAGTTATATCGACGACTGGCTGATCCTAGCTCACTCTCGAGATCAGGTTTGCGAACACAGGGACCTAGTGCTTCGGCACCTAGCCCGTCTGGGCCTTCGGGTCAACTGGGAGAAGAGCAAACTTTGCCCCGTGCAGAGGATCTCTTTTCTCGGTATGGACATCGACTCGGTCGCCATGTCTGCGCAGCTTACGAGCGAGCGCGCGCAGTCACTGCTGACTTGCCTAAGACAATTCGAGGGCAAGAGTGCGGTTCCACTGAAACTTTTTCAGAGGCTCCTGGGGCATATGGCATCTGCAGCCGCGGTCACGCCGCTCGGATTGCTTCATATGAGACCGCTTCAGCTTTGGCTTCGCGACCGAGTCCCGAGGTGGGCATGGCAACACGGCATGTTCCGAGTACCAGTTACTCCGACCTGCCGTCAGTTCTTCACCCCGTGGGCGAACCTCGGTTTTCTCAGGGCCGGTGTCCCCCTGGCACGAGCTTCCCGGCATGTTGTTGTCTCAACAGATGCCTCCACCACGGGCTGGGGCGCCATGTGCAATGGACATGCTGCTGCGGGCTCCTGGACAGGACCCCAGCGGCTGTGGCATGTCAATTGCCTCGAGTTGTTGGCAGTACGCCTTGCCCTGCACCGCTTCCGGGCGTTGCTCTGGGGTCAACACGTACTAGTCCGTTCAGACAATACCGCCACTGTGGCGTACATCAACCATCAAGGTGGTCTACGCTCCCGCCGTATGTCACAACTCGCTCGCCACCTCCTCCTATGGAGTCAGAAGCATCTGAGGTCGCTTCGAGCCATCTTCATTCCCGGAGCGCTGAACTGTGCAGCCGACGAGCTCTCACGGCTTCAGCCCCTCCCTGGAGAATGGCGACTCCATCCCCAGTCGGTTCAGCTGATTTGGGACCAGTTCGGGGACGCGCAGATAGATCTGTTTGCCTCTCACGACTCGACCCATTGCGCCCAGTTCTATTCCCTGACCGAGGGCACGCTCGGCACGGATGCTCTGGCGCACAGCTGGCCGCAGGGCCGCAAGTATGCGTTTCCCCCAGTGAGCCTTCTTGCGCACACTTTGCGCAAGGTCAGGGAGGACGAGGAGCAGGTCATTCTGGTTGCCCCTTACTGGCCCAACCGGACCTGGTTCCCCGAACTAGTACTCCTCGCGACAGCACCTCCCTGGCCGATCCCTCTGAGGAAGAACCTTCTTTCTCAGGGACGGGGCACCCTATGGCACCCTCGTCCCGATCTTTGGAACCTCCACGTGTGGCTCCTGGATGGGACGAGGCAGGTTTGAGTACCCTACCACCAGCGGTGGTGGCTACCATCACTTCCGCTAGAGCGCCGTCCACGAGACACGTCTATGCGTTGAAGTGGAACCTCTTCGTCAACTGGTGCTCTTCTCACCGAGAAGACCCCCGGAGATGCTCGATCAGTGTTTTGCTTTCCTTCCTTCAACAGGGGCTGGAGCGAAGGCTGTCTCCCTCCACCCTGAAGGTCTATGTTGCCGCCATTGCCGCACATCATGACCTCATCGAAGGTAAGTCGGTGGGGAAGCACGACCTGATCATCAGGTTCCTGAGAGGAGCGAGGAGACTGAATCCTCCTCGTCCTCCTCTCGTTCCCTCTTGGGACCTCTCAGTGGTTCTAACTGCCCTGAAGAGTGCTCCCTTTGAGCCCCTGCAATCAGTCGAGCTTAAGTTCCTGTCTATGAAGACAGCGCTCCTGGTTGCACTGGCCTCCATCAAGAGGGTTGGGGACCTGCACGCATTCTCCGTTGACGAAGCGTGCCTGGAATTTGGGCCGGCTTACTCTCACGTGATCCTGAGACCCCGGCCTGGATATGTGCCCAAGGTTCCTACCACTCCCTTTCGGGACCAGGTGGTGAACCTGCAAGCGCTGCCCTCGGAGGAGGCAGACCCAGCCTTGACACTGCTCTGTCCAGTACGCGCTCTCCGCGCCTATGTAGACAGAACGCAGTGTTTCAGGACCTCTGACCAGCTCTTTGTCTGTTATGGTGGGAAGCTGAAGGGAAAGGCTCTCTCCAAGCAAAGGTTGTCTCACTGGATAGTGGACACCATTGCTTTGGCTTACCAGCAGCAAGGTCGACCGTGCCCCCTTGGTGTGACTGCCCACTCCACCCGGAGTGTGGCGTCCTCTTGGGCTCTAGCGCATGGCGCCTCGCTAACAGACATCTGCAGAGCTGCAGGCTGGGCGACACCTAACACATTCGCCAGATTCTATAATCTCCGAGTGGAGCCTGTGTCCTCTCGTGTACTCGCTTCAACCAGCTAGTACCGGACCCGCTCAGGTGTCTTCGCTTGCTCGCCATTCCACTCCACGGACTGGATACGTGCGATATTTTCCTCAGGTGAGCTTCTCCGAAAGCCCTGAGCTCCTCCAGCACTCCTGACGTCGGCGCCAGTGTCTATTGCCTGTGCGTCGGCTAGGTGCCTCCCGTGTGCATGGTCCCTCCTCTGAGCGACCCCCACATGTGTATTTCCACTGTAAGCCTCTCTGAGCGTGTGTCTTTCCCTTGGCAAGCCACCTTGCCACCCCTGGGGTTGAAATATTCCACCTGCGGCTGGACACCCCAGTGTTTTCCATATGCTTCCTTCGGGTCATATGTGTATTCTCTAAGTCCCCCCCCTCCGGGCTGGCATTAATTGCATACTTCCCCTAAGCTTGGGATATGCTTCCCAGTGTACCTTGGTATTCCTGTGTTATATGGAGTCCTTTGTCCAGGCTGACAGGGATCTCGATTTACGCAGGGCACTGGAAGACAGCTGAGAAGGTGGCGTGATTAGACTGGTAACCCCATTCGTCGTCATCCGACGTAACTCGGAGTGACAACGAAAGGGAACGTCTACGGTTACGTATGTAACCCTCGTTCCCTGAGTAGGGAACGGAGACGTTACGTCTGCCTGCCACTTTCCGCTGTACCGCGGGGATCGCCTGAGCTCAGTCTTGGCTCCTCAGCGAAGAAACATATCTGCTTGCTGCCGGCTTCCTCCTTTTATACCCACGAGGTGGGGCGGAGTTACGCCATGCAAATTCCGCAGACCCATGGCATTTCTTTGCCATTGGCTCGTTTTGTAATACTCGAAGTTGATAGGCTTTCTAAGCGAAACCCCATTCGTCGTCATCCGACGTAACGTCTCCGTTCCCTACTCAGGGAACGAGGGTTACATACGTAACCGTAGACGTTTTCTTAAACACGGTGCCAAATTTCAAGAAAGCAGTTTGTGGTGATCATCGCAGCTGTGATGGTGGTTCTGGTTGGTGAAGCAATGCAGTGCAACTAGTTTTATGGGTCTGCACAAAAGTATTTGAGCACCTTAGAGTGTGTTTGTTACTGAGGGAGAGAGAATTTAGCTCTGTTTCAAAACCTAGTAAGCTGTCTACATAGGCAGCATTTCAAGACATTACAAGCATGCTTGAAAAAAGGCAAAAGGTAGGCAACCTTTTTGGCAAAGTTCTAAGACAATGTGTGTTTTGCAGAAAAGGCTATCCCATAATGCAATGCGACAAGCTTAGTGATAAAAGCATCAAAGACAATGAATGAAGGTTTATTATGAATATACTCAGATTTCATTAAGCACCAAAAACTATCAATAAATGTTTTTATATTTTTTAATAAAATTACAAAATATAATCTGTGTGTTATGCTCACAAACAATATCTAATGAATCTAAATATATTTATTTCAATTTTAAATAAGATTAATAAAAGTGTATTAAATAATTTAACAAATGCAATGAATCTACCCAATATTTGTGTGTTATGTACACATATATTAATTCATTTGTTACATTTTTTAAAATTTGAATATATATTTTTTCATATAACCCAATATTGGGGAACAAGACTATCAGGTAATTTTTTAAATAATAAAATAAATCAAATATAGATAGAATTAGAAAATATTTCATTAAAATTTTTTAAACATATTGAAAATATTTTATGTTTATAAATGGCTTAGCAACATGTTAACAGCAAACTATATTAAATTCATTTGTGAATAATATTTTTTCTGCCAATGTAAGGTGTTCCAAATCGTGTTCCATTTCAGTTAGAATACTGCCTTACAAGACAGGTGCCTATGTAGGCAGTAGACAGCAATGCTGCTAATGGATACCTTTGTATGAATGTCCGAGTTAGTGTATATGTGTGTGTTTGTGTATAGTGTGACAACAGCTGTGTGTGTGAGTATAAACAAGCCCAAACATGTTTTTTCAGTGTCCTTCAGTGCCTGTGTGTGCATGCGTGTGCTATGCAGTGGGACCAGTGAAGTCAACCGTGGCGTCCTCTCTTTGGCGTGCAGCATTCTCCAGCCGCAGGGGATATTGTTGCGGGAACCGTGAGTGCTTACAGCCCGGCCTGGGAGAATGAAAACAAACTTGTCTCGGTGGTAAACATGTGGCGGGAGACTGCTGATGTCCATAAATAAACCTCTCTGTGTTGGCTGTGAATCCGTACAGTTGGCTTTAAGAGGATGATGTCATTGTCGGCTGGCCCAGAACATCTGCACCGGGCCAAGTGGTACAGCAGTGGAGGAAAGTCCCGCTCCAGGACACAAAGCCTGATTGGAGGTCGAATTGGCAATATTACTGCCCACAACAGGTCATGATGAGTCTGCAGGTGTAAAGTATAAAAACAAAAATGAAGGTCATGCATCAGAGAGTGACTATTCATTTATTATAAAAGAATGAAAACAATTTGTGATATAAATGATGAATAATATAAATGATATGACATTTGTGATTTTGCCTGCATGCTTTGAAGTTTGTGCAATTCAATCATGGCAGAAAAGACAACATGAAGAAAGATATTAAATTAATTGCATTTTGTTCAGTTTCGACTGAATAATTATTAGGTATAAACTTATTAAAGTTATTGTTGATTGCTAACAAACTATAACTGATTCAGTTGGTACAATTTCCCAAACCATTTCTTCAGTTCTCCAAACAGACACATTCCTCAAAACGTTTAAAGCACTTCACCTGTTTTCACACATTTTCTCAATGATTTCCGCAAAACACATAATATAATTAACTGAAGGATCTCAATGTGAACTCAAATAGCACACATTTATCCACGTGTAAACATTAAAGGTGCAATGTGTAAAAAATTTGAGTATCTATTAACAGAAATGCAATATGACACCCATAACTATGTTTTCAGTGGTGTATAAAGAACTTACTTAATAAACCGTAAAGTTTTTATTACCTTAGAATGAGGCATTTATATCTACATAGGCGCGGGAATCCCCTTCTTTGAAGGTCGACATATTGTGACGTCATGTTTCTACCGTAGCCGACAGCGAACAAACAGCATTACAGAGCGCGTTTCGTCACTACCTTGAAAGAGAAGCCGCAGAAAGCTAGAAGCTAGCCATAAACACCGTGAGTAGTGACTTTTCCCTTGTCAGTGGTGTAAAATATGTAGTTGGATTGTTTCATGTAACTTAGTTCTTCTCCCTCGCTGTGTTATGGCTTTGCTATGTGGGGAGAAATGTGCTGGTTACGTTCGTGAGACAGCTGATTAGTACTCTTGTCATTGACCGTAAAACAGTAACGTTACAGGAATCACCAACCCGTCGATCTTGGAAGCATTTTAAGTCGATCGCGAAGAGTTTTCAAAATCAGAGAAAAAAAGCCTATTGTGTGTAGTAAGTGGTGACTAGGGGATGCGGAGGCGCGCGCGCTGTTACAATCATGCCATTTTTGCCGCGCGCACCTTTGGGCTCATGCGGACGCGTCGAGTTTAAACAAGGCTTTACGCTTTAACCAGCTCAGCCACAGTAACAGCTCATATTGAGCCAGCTAAACTTTTACTTTCCTGTTAGAAACAATATATAGTTGCATAGTTTCATGTGGTTCTTCTCCCTCGCTGTATTATGGGTTTGCTATGTGGGGGGAAATGTGTTGGTTACATTTGTGAGACAATAAGCTGATTACTATTATTATATTTTATATTAAGACCCTTGATCATCACCTGACTATGGCTTTGTAAACTTTATCCATGATGTGGTTTATAATGGACTGTGGTACAGAAACAGTGACAATGTTACACACTCTTGGCTTACTTTGGCTATTCTCTGCTGTCTCAGACGACGATATGTTTGTCCAGTTTCAGGCACCGTAGCTTCTTCGAAAGGGAGGGGTGAGCAGTGGGCTGAGCCCTCAGTGCAACTCGCAGCTGAACCGCTAGATGTCGCTAAAAATCACACACTCTACCTTTAAGTAGCAAAACTGATGATCCAATCAGAATCTCAGGTTAATATAAAAAGTGTCACAGGTGATTATGTGCTTTAGAAAATGCATCCTAACACTGGAGAGAAAGCTGAACATATTTGAGTTTGACTTGATGCTGCTGGGCTGTAATTAAAACTCAAACTAGTCTGATAGTTTCTTTTTTAGACCTGATTTTGTGCTAATGTTCAGTTTTAGATGGCTTATTAAGCAGTGAGTGCTTTTCATTTTCTTGTCAGTCCTGTTGTGTATTGTGCAGTTGTGTGGTGAGTATATTGTTTATTTATTTTTAAACTATAAAATAGCCCACATAAGGTAACATTTAGCCTAATCCTGCGTTCAGACGAGTCCGAGATCCCTACTCAGCTGTCACACAACAATTGTAGTGAACTTGTGAAGACTGTAAAGACTGAATGTTCAAAAGTTCAATGTTGATTGTTCTGCTGTAGAAGTCAAAAAGCTTTTATTGACAGTCAATTGAGCGTTCATTAACAACTATAAAGTTGCAAATCATATTACATAAATCATCTCAGGAAAGCACAAAAAAGAATCGTCTGGAAGTAAATGACCTGCATGAATAGCTTGAATCTAACAAAAGTTTACAGAGGTTTATTGCTTAAAAAAACAACAATGGGCTAATAATAAAATTAATACCAAGATATTTTCTAAAAACAAGTCTCATTAAACAATTTTGCTTCTCAAGTAAATTGATCATGTTTAGATATTTTTCACCATAAAAAAAGGCAAAAATAATGAGTAAGAATTTTTTTTTTAATCGAAGAAGCAACGACTAACATGTTTGCGTGGGAGAACAACATGATGGGTTAAAACCATGAACTGGTTAATGAAGCCTCGCTTTTACAATGACTTCAATTTCCCAAGAGCGGCGCAGAAAAGCAAAGACTCCTTGAGCGTTGAGTTGGTTCCTCGCCATGATGAAAGCAACTTTGCTCTTTGCTGCTTTTCCTCCTGATCAGAGTTAAACAAATTCCCCTTGTAAGTTTAAGAGTACGACATCTCTCACACAGAGACAAGCAAATAACGGCACTCTAATTACTACAGCATTCTGTCAGATCTCTGATGTGCTTCAAGAGACACATCAAAAAAACAAACAAAGACTAAAAATACTTCTACAAAATTAGCATTACACATTTTAATTCGATTTTAACTGCACCACCGTGGAACGAAGTGCCAACGCAGCAGGAAATGCATTGTAGCATCTTACTTTGGTTTTCTGCAATAATTGATTCTGATTGGTCAATCGTGGCATTCTGCAGTCAAGTATTTGTGACATGCTCTCAACGCCAAATATATGGTTATTCTTGTACCACAATCTCTTCTTTCAATACCGTTCAAAAGTTTGGGGATCGGTAAGGTTTTTAAAAATGTTTTTGAAAGAATGCTCACGAAGACTGCATTTATTTGATCAAACAATGAGTAAAAACTGTAAAATTGTAAAAACAAATATTACAATTTAAAATAACCATTTTCTATTTTTTTTTTAAAGTACATTTTCAGCTTCATTACTCCATTCTTCAATGTCACATGATCCATCAGAAATCATTTGAATATGCTGATCTGTTGCTTAAGAAACATTTTTTTTTATTATTATTAATGATGAAAACAGTTGTGCAGCTTAATATTTTGGTGGAAACCATGGCACTGTTTTAGGATTATTTGGTAAATAGAATGACCAATATAATTAGTTTGAAATAGAAATCTTTTGAAACATTATGAATTTGTATTGTCACTTTTTGGCAATTTACTGTCATTCTTACTGAATAAAAGTATTAATTCTTAAAAAAAAAAAAAAATTCGTAATGACCCTAAACTTTTAAACAGCAGTGTACATAATAAAATAATTTCAACTAAAATCTATATTCCATGTCTATTTATTTAATTACTTGGAAAACAGCTGTGCAACTCCGTGCAATTTACAGTCAGTAGGTCATTATGGCAATATACACTATTTTAATGACTTATTGTACATTATCCCTAACATATGTGTGAGCATCTGCTTACAGGATCAACATAAATAATCCAAACTTCTCAAAAAGTGGCTGTACCATTGACTAACCATTTATCAATAATAGATGGCGTGCATACGTACTCTAATCATTGGACGTCCAGCAGTCAGGCTTGACGCTGCAAACAGCTCAATAGTATCGAATGATGTTAGTTTGTTTTGCGGCAGCGGTCAGATACAGACGCGCTGGCAGATATACAAACACAATGCAATTGGACCAACTGTTAAGGTCCTTCTCTCTCCGCACATGCTGTTTAAGAAGCCCTAAGGGATGTTTTTGTGATTTCTTTCACTCTCTCTCTTTGTTTTCCCTCTTGAAAACAAGCCCCTTTCTCCCCATTGCACAAAACCCTGCATGTTGACAGGCTGAACAGAAGGTAAGTGGTCTCTCCTTGCGCAGCACAGATTACTTCACCAGCTTTCACTGAACTCATTTACTTACCCTCAGCCTTCTGCAATCCTTTATTTACCTCAAACAAATCCTACTGAATCCAATCATTAGCTAGTGCTTAAATATTATATTCCAAGGTCAAAAGATGCCAATCACATTCTCAATGATTTGCTGCATCCTGAAAACAAATCATATATATTTCACACAGCATCGGGACTATAAACAATGTAGGAGCTAAATCAATGTGAGCAGAACATGTGGGTAAAAGCCTGTGTTGAGATTTTTCTGAAATGTCCTACATACCAGAGCGCATGAGCACCACTGAAACTCATGTTCGGTCTACAGTAATCATAGGAGGGAGATGTCACTGACCTGGAGTGATGTTCTTGTGATGTGAAGCCTCTTCTGCAGTTTAAGACGCATTAGAGGCACTATGAAAACAAGTGGAAAATGGAGGCTAATTGACAAGAGCAGAGAAACATCCTTTACGGCACGCCAGAGAGTCTATAAATAAAACACGAAGTTATCTGGACACATAAATCATTATCATTCACATGAACTCATTGCAATGAAAGTGAAAGCAGGAATGATGCTAATCAAGCTCCAGAATTCCGAAAAGTAAGATCCATAAAAGTAATCTATATGACTCATGCATAAGGTTGGGAGTTGAAAATTGATTCCAGTTCTGGAATTGGATACTTAAGGTCAGGAATCGGAAACTTGTTATAAAATTACAATTTTGATTCTACTTATCGATTCCTTTGTGTGCATTTTTATATGACTTTAAACCATTCAATCGCAAGACCGCGCACACAGAATTTTTTTTTAATGTGATTTTAAACCATTCAAGCACAAGAACACACACAATTTTTTTGTGCTGTTTATTTCAATCATATCTTTGTTTAGTTGTATTTTTTTGTGTGATTGCTAATTTGTTTATTTGTTATTTTTATGTTTACTTGCCTTTAATAATGCTTAAAAAATGTATATTATATAGTTAGGCTAGTTGTTTTTATGGTATTTTTAAACCATAGGAAAAATTCCTTGTGTAAGTGTTCTTTAGCCTGTTTATTTTTGTTCATGGTATTCAGCTACAATTAAATGTTTTGCAATAAGACAGAATAAATATGAATATATATAAAAATATATAAAATACTTTAAAGAAAGTTAAGTGAAAAACAGACAATCAATCACTGAAAATCTGGACGTCAAATGTCATAATAAAGCATGACAGAATTATCATTTTAGGGTGAACTATACATTTAAACATGACTTTCCTAAAGATGCATTCCTTTTGAACAACAGAGCATGTGATCTCAAAACATTAACACATCAAGCACAACCCAGCTTTGAGATTATAAACACTAAAGGTTTGAGGACAGTATGATTTAAAAAAAAAAGAAACAATAAATAAATACTTTCATTCAGCAAGGATGCATTAAATTGATCAAAAGTAAAAGTAAAGACATTCATGTAACACATTTTTTTTATTTAGAATACATGTTATTGATCAATGTATCATGGTTTCCACAAACATATTAAGCAGCGCAAATGTGTTCAACATTCATAAAATGTTTCTTGAGCAGCAAATCAGCCTATTAGAATAATTTCTAAAGAGTGGAGTAATGAAACCAAAACAAATGACATTTCAAAATATAATAATTTAACTTGTAATAATAATTCACAATAATACTGTATTTTTGATCAAATAAATGCAGCCTTGGTAAGCATTAAATACATTAAAAAACATGAAAAAATATTTACAATCCAAAACTTTTGAATGGTAGGTGTATCTTAAGTGTACGTTCCAGCTACTTATATTAAACACATGCTTTAACGTAACAGCAGAGAACAAAACAGACCACATTTTTGCTGGATCTGATTACTAACGGCAGTGGACCATAAACATCAGAAGAAGCATTTAGAACTAGACCAATGAAGAAGTATGGTGCAAGATGTTGTTAAATATTACACCTTTAGCCAACTTTTATTACTTGCTCAAAACTAACAGAGAAAGTTCTTTGCGCTGTGTGACTTATTTATTGTATTTTTAAAGCATAGTTTAAATGTCTGACTCTAAACAGACAAAATCATATACTTCAATTGTTTTAACAGCCAAATAAAAGGCCCTCTAAACACAGGAAAGTGACAATAAAAGACAAACAGTGCTGCTGCTGGTGTGATTGTTGATGGAAGGAAGAGGTACTGTAGTTAAAGTGGTAAAGGCCTAAATGAGAGCCAACAACTTTGATGTGAGCTGCACTACAGTCTACAAATACACACAGAGCCATTTGGACCCACACCTGCAAGTTGTTAAATATTACAGCCGTCCCATTTATGAAGACCCACCCTACTTGTTAATGCAGTGTACTGAGACATTTCTGGGTAAGAGCACACTGGGCTCTTATTTGTGTCTACGGTCTTTATAAAGTAACCCATTTTAGGTGCCACCTGAGAATGTCCACCTGTAAGAGATTTAGTTTGCATCGAGTTCATATGGTTCATATCGTCATCTCTTATTTCTAGCTTTTCACACAAGCACAAAGTAGTGATGGGGAGGATCGGATCATTTAACTGACTTAATCTCTGAACCTCGTAAAGGCAAAATGAACTAATCTTTTCACTCATTTGAGCGGAGTTAATTTAAAATGTTCTATTTTCAACAGCCAAATCCCAGAACATGTCCATTATTTGCCATTATTGATCATATTCTGAATTGGGAAATCATTTAGTTAATTTGACGCAAAATGAGCGAATAGTTTATGAACGGCTCATAACTAACACAAAGTCTGGTCTCTGATGAGTGTCAACTATTTTGATCATTAACTGTTTTACAAATAAATCAATGCAGTGAGGATATCATTGTACGAGAAACTTTGTTCGCTCTCAACCCTTTTCAGTTCTTTGTGAGAAAATGCAAAGTTTCTCTGGGAATGCAGTTTCTCAATGGAACGCAAAAGCATTGAAATATATTTTTTCCTCCCATCTCATATTTTTTCCATCACCATGTCTCTTTAAGGCTTCAGTATAATTGTATATTTTCAGGATAGCAAAATAAATAGGCTTACATAGTTTTTTTTTATAGCTGCTGACGTCAAAGGTTGTATCAAACTCTTTAAATTCTTATGACTATTTGCTACTAGTACAATGCTTGTCCTAGTGTTAGGCTGCTAAATCAAAGTTTTCCAAACCACTTTCGTACATGCACACAAACTCTTTGAGGAGCTTGATGAAAGTTCAAATTTTGCACAGTGTTTTAAAGTTTAAGGTCAGAATTTTGGATGATTAATATTATTCCTTTAGCGTGAACAGGCCTTTATGTCTCACAACCCTGTACAAACTTGTTCACAGAGTGATATGACCTGCTTCTAAATGCACAATGCAAGGATTGTCCACCTATAATTAGATGAGTAAAACAAGAACACCCCTCAACAGTTGATGTGAACCTCCCCCACATTTTACTGTAAAGCAAAGCGTTATGCTAAGTAGCAGCAGTATCTTCCCTCAGCTGGAGATGAGCTCTTGGGAAGGAGGGCCACATGGTGCTGGCTGCTTCATGAACAATGTTTTGGCTTGAGTTTGCCTCCTGCTGGGCTTGGAATCAGCAGGCCTGCTGTGTGCCTGGGATGGAAGATTCTGGACCTTCAGCACAAAGCTTTTAGATGGGCGGTCATGAAGCCATGAAACACATCCTGCGTCTTTCAACCATGTTCCCTTCAACTGAGCTCTCAAAGCTCCATTGTGGACTATATACTGTATATGTCTGATACTTTTTGCAAACAAGGGTAAAAAATAGGAATAAAAAAAAAAAAAAAGTTTTTAAAGGTAATTCTAAATCTTCAGAAAATTTTCATTAATAACATAGAAGTAAAAGTAAATAATCAAATAGCTCTTACTAATATGGAGAATAAACATTTATTTGTGGATCTAATGCTTTAAAAACTGGAAGTAAACACCAGTTACTGGATCTATAAATGTTTTTCTTTATCTATTTTTTTTTAAGTTGCAAAAAGTTAATAAAGCTTCTTTGGTATTCAATGGTATTGAGGTTTCCATCGATAACCTTTAAAATCCAAGTAATCTTTCCATTGCACAAAAGCTTCATTATAGTATTAAAAGTTTCTTCAAATTATTAAAATGTTCTTGACACAAAGAAAGAATTTGTTATTTTAAGAACTTTTAACTGAAAGGATCTTTGGGGAACCAAAAATGGCTCTTTAATGGCATCGCTGCGAAAACACCCTTATGGAACTTTTATTTATAAGAGTGCGATCAACAAAGTTATTATTTTTTAAGCTAAATAAATACATATTTTCACAGTCAAACCTGGTGTGTTTTAATTTCACCAAAATGTTTATCTGTTTAAGTGATTTCCATTAAAGTTTAAGTAGTGAGTTAAAGAGAAAGGGTTAAAGTGAGTTAAAGATCATATGTGATTTATGATATTTATTATTGTATCTAGTATACATTTCTGCATTACTAATTCACCTGTTAAATTTAAATGATGTATATGAATCCTGTAAGTCTGATTATTCTGCTTTTTTTCTTTCTAGCATTTGAAAAACAAACAAAAAATCTACTGTGACAACCTAACTGCGACCAAAGTGCGAAGTTGCACAAAATTATTTTTTTGTGTTTGCTGGGTTAATATTTTCACTTTTTTGTCAACTAACCTGTCAATACCTTGGCCAGGCCTTGCATATTGAAATATGTCAATTGAATTTAGACAATCGGTTGATCCACTGAGTGATCTGAATAAAGGTTTCTCCATTGTCTACCTCTGCCAATTGTTCTGCAGCTTTTGAAGAGTGGATGGCCCTTGTTTGAGTTAGAAACAAGCCATTCTCCCTCTTAAACCCCCTTTAGTGTCAGTGCAAACTCGCATAAGCTGAAGAGGAGATTTGACTCATGATGGGAGGGTAGAAGAATGCCAGGCTTAATTATTCAAATGTCCAAGAAAGTCCTTTTGAGCCCCAGGAGTGAGGGTGGGGAGGGTTGTCTGGGAACAGATTGATGAGGCTGCTAAGTGGACCTCAATGAGTCAGAGGAACGAGGTGAAAAACCCACGCATAATCATCACATAACGCCACTCACAACCATTTCCATAATCTGCCACTTGCTGATCCTCACTGATGTAAGACTTGAGTATGTTCTCTGTGATGTTCAATGCATTCTAATGATGTTCATCAAAATGGCTTTAATTGAAGAATGTTACTGAATCAGCATGTTCAGTACTATTGACTCTGAATGTTTTTCTTCAATATCGCCTCTTTCGGCCCTGTAGACACACATTAAAACACACATTTCACACTCTTCACTATTTAATTTGTCCAACAACAATATTCAGCAGTGTTTAAAACATTCATGCATCAGATGAAAATTCTGACATTTTTAATAGCATAAGATGGAAATTACATTTTGAACATTTTTGGAATGAAATGTCTGACTGTTGTTAAAGCTAATTTCATAGCAAAATTACAACTTGATTGCAAATGAAACCCAATAAAATATTCTGTCATGAGTGATATTTAACTTTGGCTTCACGCATCATGTTTAATATCTCAAATATGTTATTCATTGACATTGTCTGTTTGGTAAACAAGTACCCTATGATCTAGAAGAAAAAAAAACGAAAAAAAAACAACAAAACATATTATGGGTAGATTTGTGGTCAAAACAGTAGTTTTCATTTTCACACCATAAATATAAAATGGTTTGTGCTTATTTTACGCTATGCTTGGATTATCATATTTTTTATGATAAATTTTTTGAAGTCTATGATGGAAAATTCTGTGATGAGAGTCAAACAATACAATCCCAAACCTTGGGGAAAAAATGCTATAGTCAATTTTGATGTGACCTTCATAAGGTTAACATAAGGTCACCAATAAGAAAACACTTTTAGTATAACAAATCAATATCTGCAAGAGAAATAAACACCAAAAAGTAAATCATTTTAAAGTGGTCTGTATATTATTATTGCATGTAATTCCATTTTCAAAAATAAAAACAGTATGGTGCATATCTGCTTCTTTTCTCTCCTGATGTAGTCCAGATCTCTAAACAGACTATATTGGACCGCTTGGATGAAAACTAAAACTAAAACCCTCTTCTTTTGACTCTTGAATTGCTATTGTTAGCTGATGTCACACGCTGCTGACCTCGAGGACAAAACGTATCAATCATGACATGTCTATCAACATACTTTTAAATTCTAAAACAGAAATTAGTGCCTGTTCCTCCTCTGGTTTGACCACCATCCCTTTTGTAACCAGTTGATAATTGTCCGTACAAGCACTACAATAGCATTACCATAGTTTAGAGCTTTATGCAAGCAGAACAATTTTGGACTGATTAAATTTGCAGTCAGTTGAGAAGACCCTCAATGGACTCTCTCCCTCAGCACTGCTCAAAAATCCCTCCACACAAGACTAATCGCAGGAGAGTCAGCAATTAGAAACCGCACCATTACCTTTAATGGCCATCTATGAATTCAAAAAATTAAGTAATGAAATGCAGGCTTTACATGAATGAACAAAAGCATTGAGCTAATAAATAAAAATGGAGGGAAAAAAAGAGAAAGAACAAAATGTAATCAATGGGTGCCGTCAATTTTAGGAAATTACCGGAAACTAGAGTAATTATGTTATTTAACCCACACGTTTTGATGGAGACATAATTGCGGATATCAGTATTAGCTGAACGAAACACGTGTGACGCACATCTGAAAACCAATAATGGCATGATTAATTCAGGGTTCCCACACCTTTGACCAATGAATTTCCATTTTCAGATGTTTGTGATCACTGGATAGGGATGTTTAAATTCAAATACAGACAGATGTTATTATGAAAAGGGTTATTGAAAAGAACCCACCCAAAACACAATTTGCTAACATAAATATTTTCCAAGAACGTTTAGCTAATGTTTCCAATTCCAAAGTTTCTGAATGCTCTCTGAACGTTCAAATGTCCACTTTTTTAAATGATGTCATGACAACTCTCGGGAGATTGTTATGGTAATAGAGATTGGCATCGTAATGGTTATGGTAATGTTAATGTATTTGATCTTGGCAGAATAGATTTACTACACTGCTGCTGCTGCAGAGCAAGTACCGAGACTAGCTACTGCCAGTTCATTCACAGACACTGCTGTGAGCATGTAAGACATGCTTCTGCACGTAACATACATGATTTAACACCCATAACAGATCTATACAGGTGGAACTGGGGAAGGAGGAGGGTTCTGAAAGCGCACTGCAGACTGTTAACTGTAAACAATACCAAGTATTTGAATGTTTGATAAGCAAGCTCATTGGCCATTGATGCAACAGAAACCTGTCAGCCTCCACCATCTAGAGTTTCATGCTAGAACAATATTCTGGAATAAGTAGTAACATTTAAAAAAAAAAGTTTAAACATCCAATTAAAACACCTCAGAAAAAAAATGTTCCGTGGATGATGTATAAATAATGTTTATGTGCTGAACAAACATCCTAATAATTTTACTAGAAGAATGTTTGTTCATAACTTTGAGAGAAGCTTGCTAGAACGTTCTGAGAACATTCCCTGTTAGGTGGGTGTAGCTTGGGAGAATGTTACTCATTACTAGAAACTAGGAAACACAGAAAACTCATAACATAATTTAAAAAACCAGAAGCAAACACAAAGGAAATAGCTAATATCTATGCAACACCATGAGCAAAGACAGATGCAGTGAGTCTGCAACAAGTAGATTAAAACTAAAATAACTAAGATGATTATATGCGGTAATTAAATGACTTTACAACACAAAACATGCAAAATTTAAAAAAAAGAAAATGCATTAAAGGAGCAACCATTGCTGTTGTTACTGCACAGGATAAACACATAAAGAAACATACAGCATGACCTATGTAGTCTGATTCATGTACAAATAACTTATGAATGGTTCTTTTAATGAATCATACATAAGGCTCAAGTCACTGAAACTATCAGAGGCACTACTGAATATTATTCGCTTACTGAAATAGAAATAAAAATAAAAGCTATTTGAAGATGTGGAGATAACAACAGATTTCCTTCAGACCATTTCATTGTGTTCAGTTTGAATCAATAACACAACTGACATCAGTGAATCGCTGAATCACTTAGAATTCAAACAAAAATGCAAGATTCAGGATCGAGTAAGACAACATGTAATAACTTATCAACAAACTACAAACTATGATGCACTACAGCTAACCACAGCTTTTTTTAGCATTTAGAGATTTTTTTTTTTTGAGCACAGGGACGAACAATTATGCAAACCCATGATCACTAACTTGCTTGAATCTCCCAGGGGGGATCATTTTATTAGTCTGGCTATAAAGAGGATTAATTGTCATAAGAGGGAAGCACTGCCATGTGTTAGCCATATAGCACCTCTGCACGTATATTACAACTCAAACTGCTGCCTAGAAGCCACAGACTGAAAAATATGTAGAGTTCAATCATCACTAATGAGTTGACAGCCTTTAGTTATACACAAGAAATGCAACTTATAATGCAAATTATTTAGATTTTTATGCACCCACCATTGGTGCCAATTATGCAGGCCTGGTAGTTTGTCTCGGGTTGGATCTAGAGCAGGGGTTGGCAACCTTTTTCTCACGAAGTGCCATTTTTAAGTTTCTGAGTAAATCACTGTGCCGTATAGAAATAGTGTAGAACCTTAAATATTTCTGAAACATTTTTTTTTATAAAATTTGTTTTACATTTGTCAAAATCCTTTAATTTTTTTGTTTTCAGGTTTAAATTAGACTTTGAAGAACAGATTTCCAATGGGCCTATTTACAACTGGTAATTCATGCGTTTTTACTGATCGGATAGCTATCCGTTTTGTTAAAACCGTTCCATTAACACTTGGCAACATAATTTCTCTCAGCAAAACAAATATATATCTAATCTTCAATTCCCACGCTATATGCAAGTTAACGTCAAAGAAAGCAAGATATTAGCTGCATTTTACTTATCATCAGCCAATTTCAAGATTAAACACTGCAATTGGAGAGAGAGCGACATCAGCACTGGTAAGATCATTTATGTCACAACTTTTAATGAACTTTTAATGTCTTAGTTAACTTTTAATGTGACGCTGAAGTTTTAGTTTCATTTGCGGTGTCATTTTAGTGTCATATCTGGCTACCAGGAGCTATTATAACACACTCTCGCATGTTTAGTTTTGCCATTTCAGGAGTAGTACAATTTACATAAGTGATTACAGATGCATTTTGTCCAGTTTCATTTTGAAAGCGAAAAAAATGGTCTGTCATTCTGTCTTTTCACGATATGATAGCTATGCGATCAGAGAAAACACATGAAGTTAGTTACCAGGTTGGCTACACATGAGCAGTGTTTCCACATGCAGCACAGTCATTTCGATGTGTGGAATGTTTAATAATGACTCTATATACTTGGTTGAAATTTATAGCATTAACTATGTACAGCGGAACAAGCTGTAAGCTGTCAGTCAGTAACTTGTGTGCGCGTGATGCGCAGTGGTCACGCTAATAGTTTGTCAGATCTGGCGCACTGTCTTAATTCTCACACTTTAATAGCATTTATAACTCCTAACTTAAAAAACAAGCTGTGTTACTGTAATGAACGATTACCTCAAAATGAAGATCTTTATGCATGTACGAGGTACTTTATCTGAATGAAATACATAGCCTCTACCTCTCTCACTTTTGCTCACATGTCAGCGATTACCCACACTGGCATGTGTGCCATAGGTTGCCGACCCCCTGATCTAGATAAAAAATGCTTCAGAGAAATGACCATTGTAAATGAATAAACATATACATTATGTATATATACATTATATATAATTGATATGTGATATTTTTTACCTACTTATATATAGGAGGGGAGAGTTGTCAGAGATCTAGGTCAATAAATTATAGATGATGCCTTATCTAAGAGAAAAAGTTCCAGAATCCCAGCAAACACTTTCTAACAACATTTTAACAACATGGCCCAAAAGGTTGCTATAACTACGTTGTGTGGTGAAGGTTGTTACAGCGTTAACACAAAGTTGACATTAAACCACTGTTCAGGGCTATTGCTTAAAGGAATAGTTCACCCAAAAGTGAAAATTCTGTCAGTATTGACTCACCCTCATGTTGTTCCATCGCCGTAAGACCTTCGTTCATCTTCGGAACACGAATTAAGATATTTTTTGATTAAATCTGAGAGCTGGATCACTCTTCCATAGGCTTCTTCTGGGATTGAAACTTGCCGGCCCCGAAAAGTTATTAAAGACATCGTTAAAATAGTCCAAGTGACTACAGTGGCTCAAACTTAAGTTTATCAAGCGACGAGAATACTTTTTGTGCGCGAAAACAAACAAAAATAATGACTTTATTTCAACTATTCATTTCCTTCTCTGTTGGCCTCTAGTCAGTTAACTTAGTGTGATTGCATAGAGCTACGTCACACGTAGGCTCACTATTGGCCAACGCTGGTCAGGTGTGTGATGCTTTTACACTAGTGAACTGACTCAAGGCCCACAGAGAAGGAAATGAATAGTTGAAATAAAGTCGTTATTTTTGTTTTTTTTTGCGCACAAAAGTATGTTCGTCGTTTGATAAACTTAAGATTGAGCCACTGTAGTCACTTGGACTATTTTAACGATGTCTTTAATAATTTTTCAGGGAACAAGTTTCAATCCATTAAGAAGCCTATGGAGGAGTGATCCAGCGCTCAGATTTAATCAAAAATATCTTAATTTGTGTTCCGAAGATGAACGAAGGTCTTACGGGGTTGGAACAACATGAGGGTGAGTCAATACTGACAGATTTTTCATTTTTGGGTGAACTATCCCTTTAAGGTTGTGCCTAGGGTGTCTGGACAACCACTGGACAACATATATGTACTCGTCACTGCCCTCGAGGGCGAAAATCAGCCTTTTAAATTTCAACCGCCCGTTGAAACGGCTCATTGTGTTGTCTCATTCTTCATCGAGCAAGGATACGTGAGTATTGCGTTTAATTTACCTCAGCTAAATAAGATACGTAATTATTCAAATACAACCTACAACTTCATTTTCTAATGTGACTAATGTAGCCTCGCTCACACTGCTTAGATTTTCATTTGATTAGTCTGATATTTAGTCTCATTCATTTCTTTGCTCCTCTGGATTTGTTGATGTTTCCTTGACTGATTCCGGTTACTGACCTTTATCATCGGGCTTTCGACTACGCTCCCCCTGTCTGCCATGTACAGAACCCGGTTCATTAAATGTTCTGATCTTTGCTTTTTATGTTTTATTTATTATACTTAAAATAAATGTGCATATTCATATTTTTTTTTTTCAAATGTATGACTTTTGGAAGTGCAAATTGACTAGGCTATCATATGCAGTTTTAATAAATTTGAATTAACGTAACCTTCTGTCACTTTTACTCTTCAAAGTGTACACTTGCAGGTGTTGATTATAATTAGGCTAATTTACTGATAGCCCCATTAAATAATAATAAGGATAAACAATATCTAACATCTGACTAATTAAAAATGAACCTCAAAACATAAAATGCTAAATGGGGATATATATAGGCCTTTAAAAATAATTGTCAGAACGTCGTCTCTGCTACAGCCCTGTCACGTCTTACAATTCTACGTTACAATGTTGTGAGCACGTAGACAGTGACGTTGTCATAGCAGAAATGCATCGTGCCACAGACATTGCCACAACGTAAATGTGTTTGCTGGGATGTATCTCAACAGAGTTGTTTTCTTTTTCCTCTCTGGTTAGTATGCTTTAACATGCTTAATATTATTTCTGATCCATTCATGATGGTGATTCCCATGTTTCTTTTGTGCTCATACCATGTACTTTGGTTTTCATTTGTTACATTCTCATTGGTTTATTGTTTCATTGCATTCAGGTGTTGCTCATTTGCTTATCAGTCTATTTGGACTCATAACAGAATACAGCATCAAACGATGATGAAGCTAGACAAAGATACATGGCAAAATGAGGTCTGTAAATATTTACAGACCTCATTTTGCCATATATCTTTGTCTAGCTTCATCGTTTGATGCTGTAGTCTGTTATGAGTCCATGCCATGCTTTATCTAGTGAGTTTTAGTCATGCTTTTTTTCCAAGTTATTTCTTTGTTTGTTAACTTTCTGAACCATGGAATAAACTGCATTTGTGCTCAGAAAATTAACTCAACTTCAATGGAACCGTTACAAACAACTGACCACTTTTGTGTGCTAAACCTAATAGATTTTTTTAATCTATCCTGCATTCCGTTTTTAGGGAGTCAAATAGCACTTTGCACTTGACCGTTCAAAGTAGAAAACTCAAAGACACAGCCCCGGGGCCAAGTGCGTTCAATCCAGCCCACAGGATTATTTAACTATTACATTATTTATTATATCTGCATATTTAGCTGTAGCAGGATCAAAATAAAAAGCAAAAATAATAAAAAGTTTAGTTTAAATGATTTTGACACCTTTGATGCACATTTCCAGATTTACGTGATGCAGAACACATTAAAGAGGACCTGCTATGCTTTTTTACATTTTCAACTTTCTTTAATGTTACAGTTTAATGTTGTGAAAGGTCTGCAAAGCTCAAAGGCACTCCAAAGGGAGTTATTCTCTATCAGTAAGCACTGTTTCTGAACGTCTCTGGTTACGTATGTAACCCTAGTTCCCTGAAGGGAACGAGACGCTGCGTGACAACGCTTTGGGAACGCCCCTGCGTGAGTGCGTCATGAAGCACGTATGAAATCAGTTCAATGGCGAGACGGAACGTCATAGGCGGGTGACGTCATCGACCAGGAAACTATATAAGCACCCCAAAACACAAGCGCGTCAGCTTCTGATAAGACTGAAGCAAGTGCTCAACGGCATGCTGGGAGTATGGCATAGACACGCAGCGTGTCGTTCCCTTCAGGGAACTAGGGTTACATACGTAACCAGAGACGTTCCCTATCAGGGAACTCGAGCTGCGTGACAACGCTTTGGGAACGCTAATACCAACGTCGCCATGCGAGCAAGTGTCCGTCGCGTGAAGTCAGAGCGCACATTCGGACGAAAGCACCAGCGCCCCTGGAGTGGAGCTGAAGTCGAGATGATAAAACTTCACGAATGTGTGCGGTGAGGACCTGCCTGCCGCATCACAAACATCCTGGATTGATACTCCTGACAGGATAGCCTTAGAGGCAGCCATACTCCTGGTTGAATGAGCCCGGACAGCCAAAGGAGAAGGCTGACCGGCAGACTCGTAGGCAAGTGAGATGGCCTCGACCACCCACTTACTCAACCTCTGCTTAGATACTGGACAGCCCTTCTTAGGGAGTCCAAAGCAAACGAATAGCTGTTCACTCTTTCTCCACAGGGCAGCTCTGTGGACGTACGCATCTAGGGCCCCAACAGGGCAAAGCAGATTTAGTTTCTCATGGTCCGACGCCAGAAATGGAGGAGGACAGAAAGCCTGCAGTACACAATAGGCCTGACCACATTGGTTGGTACCTTGGGAACGTATCCCGGCCTAGGGAGGAGGAAAGCCTTCACCATGCCTGGTGCAAATTCCAAGCACGAGGGAGAGACCGACAGAGCTTGGATATCTCCTATTCTTTTTAATGAAGATATAGCCAGAAGAAAGATAGTTTTAAGAGTGAGGAATTTCTCAGAAACTTCTTCAATGGGCTCGAACGGTGCTAGAGAGAGACCTTCTAGAACAACCGCCAGGTCCCAGGTCGGCACCCTCATGCGAACTGCTGGCCTCAGCCTCAAAATGCCACGAAGGAAACGGGTTACAAGTGGGTGTCTCCCGACAGTAGCTCCACTCAAAGGGACGTGGTAAGCAGATAAGGCCGCCACATACACCTTCAGTGTGGAGTGGGATAACCCTGTGGAGAAACGCTCCTGAAGGAATTCCAGCACTGCACCCACCGGGCAGTTAACTGGGTCCAGCTGGTGTTCTCCACACCAAGAGGTGAACATTTTCCACCTCAAGGCATATAATTTCCTAGTGGCTGGAGCTCTGGAGTGGAGGATGGTCTCCACGACCTCAGTCGAGAGACCAGATTCTATGAGCTGGGCCCCCTCAGAGGCCAAGCCCACAACCTCCATTGATCTGGGCGGGGGCGAAGTATCGACCCGCTCACCTGAGAGAGAAGGTCCCTCCTCATCGGAATCTCCAGAGGAGAGGCGTCGAGGAGAGAAATTAGGTCCGTAAACCAAACTCGGGCCGGCCAGTACAGGGCTACCAACAGTAGACTGACCCCGTCCCGGCAAACCCTCTCCAGAACTCCTGGGAGCAGAGCAATCGGGGGAAATGCATACAGGCGTGACCTCGGCCACTCCTGTACCATCGCGTCCAACCCCAGAGGGGCTGGAGGACTTAGGGAAAACCACAGTTGGCAGTGTGATGTTTCCCAGGATGCAAATAGGTCTACCTCGGCACGACCGAAATGTTTCCATAGGAGCTCCACCACCTCGGGGTGGAGTCTCCACTCCCCGGGCCTCGGCCCCTGCCTCGACAGGATGTCTGCACCCTGATTCAAATACCCCGGATATAAATCGCCCTCAGTGAAAGAAGCTTCCCCTGGGACCATAGAAGGATCTGGCGAGCCAGCTTGTATAACGGGCGCAAACGCAGACCCCCCTAATGTTTTATATAAGAGACCACCGATGTGTTGTCTGACCGGACAAGAACATGGTGACCTCTCAGGTCTGGGAGGAAGTGTTTCAGAGCCTGAAACACCGCCATCATTTCTAGACAATTTATGTACCAATGAAGATGATGGTCCTTCCACAGACCCTGGGCCGAGCGACCACTCATGATCGACCCCCAGCCTGTGAGAGAGGCGTCCGTCGTTAGTGTTACACAACGACACGGAGCCCCCAACACAGGACCTAGGGATAGGAACCAAGGTTCTTTCCATATAGCCAGAGCACGGAGACACCGTCGCATGACCCTGATCTTGCGGAGCGGGTTTCCCCTCGGGGTGAACCCCTTGGTCCTGAGCCACCACTGCAGTGGTCTTATGTACAGCAGGCCGCAAGGTATAACGTTGGACGCTGCTGCCATCAGATCCAGAATCCTCTGATATTCTTTTACAGTGAGTGACTGGCCTAGCTTTGCCTGTTTGACGGCTAAGAGAATCGAAGCTATACGAGCAGGAGACAGACGTGCCTGCATCGTCGTCGAATCCCAAACCACGCCCAGAAAAGTGGTCCTCTGTACTGGAGAAAGCACACTCTTCTTGGCGTTGAGCCTCAACCCCAACTTTTGGTTATGGAGCGACACGACATCTTGATGCCGAATCGCCTGATGCTCCGATTGAGCCAGAATCAACCAATCGTCGATATAGTTTAAAATGCGGATGCCCTGGAGTCGCAGCGGGGCCAGAGCTGCATCCATACATTTCGTGAAAGTTCGGGGAGACAGTGCTAGGCCGAACGGAAGAACCCGATGCTGGTACGCTTCGCCCCCGAAAGCAAACCTCAGGATCTTCCTGTGTTGTGGAAGGATGGAAATGTGGAAGTACGCGTCCTTTAGATCTATCGTGACAAACCAGTCCTCGGACCTGATCTGTGACACGATCTGCTTGAGAGTAAGCATTTTGAATTTGAGCTTCCCTACTGAGCGATTTAACAGGCGCGGATCTAAAATCGGACGCAACCCCCCATCCTTCTTTGGAACGATGAAATATCGGCTGTAATAACTCTCTGCTGGGAGGAAGAACTCGTTCTATAGCCTCCTTCAGCAGGAGAGTTTTCACCTCCTGTTCCATAACCAGAGCCTGCTTGGGGCCCACCACTGTGGGCAGAACCCCTCTGAAGCGAGGCGGGCGTGATCTGAACTGAATCGCGTACCCCTTCTCGATAGTCTGCAGGACCCAATGAGATACATTTGGAAGGATTTTCCACTCTGCCAAAAATTCTACTAAGGGTACCAGTTTCTCGAGACTGGCCTCTGGAATATTTTGAGTGTCAGACACAGTGCCCTGTAACGGCGCACCGGCAGGGAACAACTGGTCTGACCACTCTAAACCGCTCCTCAGAGCGGGCGAGCGTCCCTCGGGAAAGCGCTCGCTGGGACCGTCTACGCCCCGGCACGCAGGCGGGGTTGGCAGAACGGGCCCCTGAGGGCACCGAGAGAGAACGGGCGCCGTGTACTGCGGCGAACACCTTTCTCTCTTGGTGGGGACCACCCTCAGTACCCTGACGTTTCTGGCGTCAGGGCTTCTTCTTCGACGAAGCCATCCTGGCGACAATAACCGTCCTCAGATCGGCCTTGCCCCTGGAAGACCTCGTCTGAGACATGAACACGGAGGGGGAGAAAATTCTGGAGGGCCGCCGCCTGCTTTTTGTCTTCCTGAAACCTCTCAATGACCGAATTCACTGAGTCACCGAAGATGCCAGCAGTTGAAAGCGAGGCGTCCAGGAGAAAAGATTTTTCCTTTTCTTTCATGTTGGATAAATTCAACCATAAGTGTCTCTCCGTTGCCACCATGGCTGCCATAGAACGGCCCACTGATTTGGCCGTCTCCTTGGTGGCACGGAGAGATAGATCTGCTGCCTGACGTAATTCTCAAAATTTTTACGTAAAAATTAAATTTACGTAATTCTCGAATTACGTCAGCACTAATTTCATCCCCCTCACTCATATCTTTTAATAGGTCTGCTTGATATGCTTGTAATATCGTCATAGTATGTAAGCATGCTGCCGCTTGACCTGCCGCCGAGTAAGCTTTGCCCACCAAAGCCGAGGTATTTCTTAATGGCTTTGTGGGCAATGCCGGTGTCTTAAATGATGATGCCGTATCTGGAGATAGATGGCTCGCTAGCGTTTCTTCAGCCTTAGTCATCGCCCCATAACCATAATTCTTAGCCCCAGAAATATTTGAATAAACAGATGTTTGCTGGCTAAATATTCTGGATGACACTGGTCTTTTCCATGGAAAAAAGGTCAGGAAAGAATGGAAGACACCGGCGTGGAGGTGCAGCACGAGACGGCAGAAATCTTTCATCTAGTTTACTTTTTGAACGAGATTCCTGTCTATCAGCTGGCCACTCGATGCTTAATTTTTCTACAGCACGAGTGAGCACCTCCATAAGCTCCTCACTAGCAGGAGACTGAAGTGACGAGTCCCCAGTCTCAGCTGTATCTGTATCAGCTGACTGGGCATGCTGCACTCCCATACAAACAACACACAGATCGTGAGTGTCCCCACCCGTGATATAACGTGGGCAGGGATGAACACACTTTCTGAACTGCTGTTCGCTCGCCATATTATATATATATCGTCTCTTTATAGTTTTTTTTTTATATATGTGAAAAACTCCTGCCTAGCAATTTCTAAGGACAGACAAAAACACTTTGAGACACAGACTGATATATTCACACACAGAGCGCTTGCTGAAGACTCAGAAGCTGACGCGCTTGTGTTTTGGGGTGCTTATATAGTTTCCTGGTCGATGATGACGTCACCCGCCTATGACGTTCCGTCTCGCCATTGGACTGATTTCATACGTGCTTCATGACGCACTCACACAGGGATGTTCCCAAAGCGTTGTCACGCAGCTCGAGTTCCCTGATAGGGAACTCCTCAGTTGTAGTCATGAGTTTTCAATATTCCTTATTTAAATAATTCCTGTATGCACAAAAAAGGGGGTAAGGCCTGGTCAAGTCAAGTCACCTTCATTTATATAGCGCTTTTAACAATACAGATTGCTTCAAAGCAGCTTAAACAAAGCAGCCTGGTTGAGTTGTGTTAGTAGTGAAACTCACGGTTATGGTAAGTGATGAGACATTTCGCAAACACATTCAAAGCGGTCGACTGATCAATCACATAATGGTCCAATCATAACAAATTGGAACTAAACAGAGATTTACTGACAGGCTGAGAAGAGAGGTGCTGCAACAATGTAAATTATGTGAAAAAATAAGGATTTTGAACATTTTAGCATGAAAACCTATTTACCCTAGTACAGCCCCAAAACAAAATCTTTGTAAAAGAGCATAATAGGTCATCTTTAATATATAATATTAGTCAAGCACAGTAATCATCAAAAGACAAATGCCAACAAATTATATTTTACTTTGTTTGGGTATACAAATCAAAAAAATAATAGTATTTGAGAGGAAACTCACTGGGACGCTGCTTAGTCTTTCAAATCATTTAGCAACTGGGGAAATACGATTATAGGCCAGATGAAATATTTATTTTCCAATCGCAAAAGACAAATTTAGACTGAGGCAATAGTTTCCCCAGGCAGATTTTCCCTCTATAGTGATAAAACATCTGTGTCAGCAACACTGGAAACAATGTAGAACAGAAACACATGGACAGCCAGGAAGTGCAGAAACCAAATGAAGCATGCAATAACTCTGATAGATTTACATAGGAAATACATTTTGAATTGATTGTAACTGTAGAGATGTGCAGAAATATTTATGTTTTGCTTAGTTCAGAGTACTTGTTAAGCAAAATTGTGAAAGAGAACGAGATGAACAATAAGTTTAGGTTCATGTGTTTAACAGCTTGTTGAACATCCACTCTGGGTTTCCTCTCTCAACCAGAGATGCTTATGTGCTTGGTTTTCCTCGTGTCATCTTTGATTTGAATTTCAAGTTTCCCATATCTAATGTTCATCCTCTTTCCCATCACTGCAAACTCACCATGACAGGTTCCCTTGTCAGAGGCGAAAGCAGACTAACTCAACAGATGTTCCACAGCACTTGACTGGTGTTTCTCCTTCACCAGTGGAACTGATTAAAGGAAGAAATGACTAGGCTTTTAAGATTTAGGCTAGAGTTGTCAATTGATAAAACAAATAAAACAAATTAAGCAAATCAATTATTTAATAAGCCAATTAACTCACTGTATTATTATAAAATTAGTTAACTGAGATTCTTACTTTGGGGGCCGTTTAGACTAGACCGTTTTTAAAGCAACACCAAGGAACTTTTCCTCTGCAGTCGACCTAAAGGTTGGAAGCGGAATTTTCCATTACCGCTGTCGTAAATAATTTGGCATACCGCACAGCCTACTGTCGCACGCGCACGCTCGCTGTTTATCCATGCAGCACCGGCTTTGGAATCAACAATGGCCACATACAAGGTATAGTATGATGCCTGATTTTATGAAAGACATCACAAACGAAGAAAAACTATGTATGCCGTAAAGCAGTCGAATTTTGTAGTTCTTTTTGTGCTCCGGTTACTACCCGAAACCCGAAGTTACATAGTGCCAGTAAAAGCGATACAGACCACGTCAGGCTATGGCAGACGTGTCATTTAACCTATTGTAAGTCGATGTACCATTACAAGGGTCTTCGAAATCTATTATGAAGGTTGATAAACTACATAGTGTTACTTTAAATAAAAACTGAAACATTTAAATGCGTTTTGGGCGTTCATTTACCGACAATGGCGTTTTGGGGGCCTGAAAATGCAAACTTTTGAAAACGGGATTCAAAATTACAAAAATTCACATTTGTGGAAACAGTGACATCATGTACATGCATATTATGTGTTCAGTCTATAGGAGTGTGTAGTGTTTATTTACAAAGTGACATGGCCAACTACTGGCCTGGCAGCATTATACAGCGTTTTAAGTCATTTTCCTGGATCCATGTGAATGGAGATTGTTTTGTCAAAGTTTTTCGTCTGTACACAAAAAACACAAATTAAAAACTTCGTTTTAAGTACATCGTTGTCATGTAAACGTACCCTAAGTCTTCTTACCCCGCTGCCCACCTAAACAATGAAAACTGTTCTGAAGTAGTTTCTAAAGTGTAAAATCCTGAGAGGTTTCTATCGGTCCTTGAGCAAGTTTGCCGGACACTGATGTTTTAAGTTAGAATTTGTTATAGAAAAGCTGATGATTGAGAAACATAACGCGACAACCTTAGTGTGTTCCTTCTTTTTCCTCTGGTTACTGTGTGAGAACAGACAGACGGCCAACATTAATGATGCATTAGATTGAGCTTTAAACAGCTTGTGTTCATTAATTGATTGACTATTATGTAATCATGGAGAATCATTTATGTTGTGCACAAAGAGGAATTACATGAAATAATTTAAAATAAAAGATATTTTAATAAATAATTATTTAAATAAAAGATTTATATTTAGCCATGAGAAACTGTGTACACTGATCATTTATTAATACAATATATATATATATATATATATATATATATATATATATATATATATATATATATATATATATATATATATATAAACATATAGCCTACTGTATGTATACTGTATACTTGAGTTTGTTTTTAGAAGTTTTTATATCTTATATTATATTATATTTATATTATATATTGAGTTTGTCAAATCTGTCTGAGGTAGAGTGGAGGAAAAAAGCTGTAACTTTTTTTATTTTTTATAAATCAAAATAATTAATCACACTAAAAGCTGACAGCCCTACTAATAACTTCCGTTTAAAAATGTACAGGTGAAAGACCAGCAATTTAACATTCGTGTATTGCCTGGGTTGACTGAATTTAAATGGTAATTAGCATCAACTATGCTACTGGCAACTCTGTTTTTCACGTGTGTGTGTGTGTGTGTGCATGCTAATGCACCTAAGAGCATATCCACTGACAGTAAGCATAACAGGTAGAATACATTTTCAATTTCTATCCCAATTAATCCAGTAAATCTACAGGAAACACTTGAATGCAACATATAACCCCAGATGGAAAGCTGACGTAAATTCATAATGACTAAATGACAAAAGTTTTAAATACGGATTTCACTAACCTTACAAATTTTTGACAAAATCACACATAATTCAACAGTCCTCGCTCATTTTGAGTTGAGCATAATAACCTGCAGTTGAATAAGTCAGTCATCTAAGCTGATTCAGTGAGGAAGTGAATTACTCCTGTGAATTATTCTGATTCGCAGCCAATCTTTAAGAGTGATTTAATAAGATCTGCACCATATATATATATTTTTTTAAATATCAAAAATACCCATAATTCCAGAACAAACCATTTTACATTAAATTAAAAGGAATAATAATAATAAAAAAGAGTTAACGCCATCAGATGCTCATCTAATGTAGTTCAGTTGAACAGTGCAATCCTTTCTATCATTCAAAAGAGGCTTTAAGCAAACTGAAGAATAAATATACTAAGAATAATGTACAGGATACTAATATTCCACTATGTGCTTCAAAAAGCAAGGCCTCAGACTGAATTGAGTGTAATCAATTGGAAATAGGTTGAATTGAGTGAACCTACAATGAACATTATTTATTCAACCAGATGTTATATTGAAAAAAAAATGTTTTATTTATCTTTAGAATAAAAATCAAGCCTTTGTTTAGAGGGTATTATAAGATTCACTTTTGTGGATGGGACTCAGTGGGCTGTAGTTATTTTTTATCGATCCTTACAACAGTCGCTATCACTCACAAAAGTTATGAAACAGTTTTCATGTCTGTCTTGACTCAGAGTATCTGTTAAAGCAAGACGTTTTCCTTAGATTTTTCTGTATGTTAGAGATAGAGCTGCCCAAACAGGAAATTGCCACTTTTTGCTTCCTTTGATGTTCTTTTGTAACTGTCTGAAAAGTCCAGTTATGATGTCCACCCTGAGAGTGCTATTAAATTTAACAACATACGTCCCTTTTGACCTTTTTAGTGGTGATGAACAAAGTGCGCTGTGATTCTATCAGACTTTCTGCTGAAGAGGTGAATCGAGTCAAGTTATGAATATTTCTAGCTACAGCCTCTAGTCACTGAGGAGACTCACTTATGAGATGATTTTATACTCAGTTGAGTGCGCCAGAGGTCCATCCAATTATGAGACGATTTTAAACTCAGTTGAGCGTGGAAGAGGTCCAGAAAATGAGAATATTTTTAAAAGACTCTGTTATTAATACAAAGCAGATATACAAAACAAATTTTGCCAAAAGGTTACGATCTACTGACTTTACCGACAGTCAATTGCTCAGAGCCATGATGGTAATATCAATGCTTTTCACACCGGCTGCACTTTTAGACGGACATGTTTCTGAAACTACTTCAACTTGCAATTTTTTCCAAATGTTTTTTCGAGCAAGTAAAAAGCACAAAAAAAAAGCTTCCATCCTTGGCAGACATTTTACAGATGATTTGCTAAACTGCTTGAAAGCACAACCTCAAAAATGACCACAGAACTGATTTTGCACCAGTCTCCACAAGTAATTTGTTATAAACATCACAGACCTGAAATTCCAGTCAGAGCTGCTATTTGGAAAGCTCTTGGAAAGGCCAATGCACACAAAAAATTTATATCTTAGTGTAAAAGATTCATGAACTGGACATGAAATGTCAACATAAAATGACATAACTTACTGCTTTACCATTATAAAATGCCTCATTGTAGAAACTAAGCTAGTAACGACTGTTTCCCGGTCGCACCTCTGTCCTTTGAACCAAGTTAGTACAACAATATAGGACAAAAATGCCGCAGATTGTTGACACAGTAAAATATATAGATTCAAATGTATATATATATTTTAACGGAATGAAAGACATAGAATGTAATCTTGTTTTTTGTGCCTAAAATCATGATCTATTAAATCATGATCTATATAATCATGATCCCGGGAGCTGTAGTTCCAACGACGTAAGTTTACGACGCTGTTTGCAAATATTTGTTGGAACTATGGTTTTGGGAAACGCCAAGTCTGTTC
This sequence comes from Siphateles boraxobius, assembly GCF_051911475.1. Lineage (NCBI taxonomy): Eukaryota > Metazoa > Chordata > Actinopteri > Cypriniformes > Leuciscidae > Siphateles > Siphateles boraxobius. Next base: position 13,614,396 of record NW_027508734.1, read on the forward strand.
AACTATGTTGGTAACAACAGAACTGGCGACCATAGTTGGCTAATGATGATTTTGGGAAACTCACAACTGAGCTGTTCACTGAAACATCAATGTATACTGTAGACAAAACTTACAAGTACTATTCAGTTAAGGTTTCTAAGCCAGTCTATTATTGTGGTATCGAGCATTTCAGATTAACCCAGTCCTAAATGGCAAGTAAAAACACAATGAATTAAGAACACTTTACACATTGGTCAGAGAGTGTCTAAGTTGGCAGGTCTTGGTTAGAATACGCTGCTACGTGTACCAGAATTTATGCTGTAAATCCAAAGTTCTACCTAAGCAAAAGAACAAAAGTAACATAGTCTGATGAGTCATCTTTCTTCCCGATTTCTCAATCCATATGGGTTACGCATACAGGATGTCAAAGTATGCCTTCAACCCACAATATCTGTTGCCGGTTGTACATGGCAGGAGATCTGTAACAGCATTGGCAGCAATCTTATGAGAGTCATTAGGTCAAATGATTGTTCTGCATGGTTGCATAACCACCCTGTGGATATAACAGAGCCAGGTGAACCGTATACAGAAAACAGTGATCATAATGTACTGATGATGATATTTGCATCTATGAAAATTTCTTTACAACGTTCTGTCATCACAGAAAGTCGGGTATTGTGATGTTTTCTTCATGCTGAAGATGTTTCACAAGTTGAAAACATTATTGAACCTTTTGGAGAAGTTCAAGATTTAGAGGGCTTTCTTTTTTGAATAATAGCACAACATTTCACAATATTATCATTTTACTGGGTGATGTGAACGCAGTGTGTACTTGGTGAAAGCCAAATTAGACCATTGCCAGTGTGAATGGGCTGCATGACATCTTCATTATTAAAAACCATGTGTAACTATGGGTTAAAAAAAAATTACGATTAGATCAAATACAGGTTCACGCAGTCAGAATAAACATGGTTTGTGATAACCTCAATGTTTTTGTGTGGTAAATTATTAACTGCCCAAATTCTGCCATCAAAGTTGAAGAACCAAACCAAATGCTATATGGTAAAATTAAATACCACAAATACATTTTATTCTTTGATTTTAAGGGAATTGTTGTTCGTTGTTGTACGATAAACAATTGTGATACTTCAGGTCCAATGTAAAAAAGCAAAACCAGCTGAGACCAGTTTAAGTATAAGAAAACCAGTATAAATAGGATCTTTTTTTCTTTCTTTTTTTTGCCAAAACAATATGCCAAACCTCCTCCACATTTATTCCTCTTGTGGTTTCTGTCACATGAAATGTTTCTCCCTCATTTATATTTACACGACTCTGGCCACCCCATTTGCTAATCATTTAAGAGACCTATTTAGATTTCATGAGTCTTTTGGAATGACTCAGTTTTACTGTCTAATTTGCCAGCCACAGCCTTCTTAATGAAGTACATTAGGATTGCATTTAATTAAACCACTGCAGCGGCCTTAATTTAATTTCATCCCAGAGTGTTTGTAGTCCAATTAGATCAATTATGTGTCGGCAAAACACGGCCACAAGCAACATCTGCATGACACAACAGACACTGCACCTCTGCATGTTCATGGGAAATTAAAAGGACCATTAAATTGAGATTCAGATCTTTTAGATCTTCTTTGAGATTTCCAATCATATTATAAATATATATCTGTAACAATTCTAATTATTTTTATCATTTCAATTATTTTAATTGATTTATTATTTCAATATAAATTTTATACTGTATATGATCTTATATATAAAATATATTTATTTTTAATAAGGTAAAACAAAGAACCTCTTGTTTTTGCATGTGTTCATAATTTATTTTTATGACAGCCTGGCCAAAAATTATGTGTGCACAACTTGGCATGTTTAATTGCATCATCACAAATAAAACAATTGACTCCAAGCACAACACTGTAAAATGCTTACGGAATCTTTAACAAAGTGTTTAAGAATATTTGAATGTCAATTTACCTAGACCGGACATCATCTTTGGCCATTTAAAATATTCCCACTTATCCTTTAAAGAACCTTTCTAAATAAATGACAGCTCCTGCTGTTGCTCAGTTTCCATGGTGTAGTAGCTTTCTGCTGTGCCGCTGGCACAAAAGTAATTATGATCTTCCAGTAGGCAGCAAATGCACTGAGATATTATAACTGACCAGAAATGTGGCACACTTATACTCCGTGCTCTAAGATATTAATTAGGGTCATAGTAGGTTGTTGAACTTAGACAAAACCTCTTATACTTATTTGTTTCCTTCAATTGGTCTATTATTTAAACTTGAGCTTCTCTTTTTTATATCATATTGAAATAAGCCTGCTAATATCACAACTATAGCTAGAGCCAAAAAAAAAAAAAAACAGCAAAGAACTATTCTGCATCCTAAATAGGATAATAAACAGCCATTAAGGATGCACTTTTGTCCATTCCCTCTGCAGAAACACAGGGCAAACTAGCTGGCAATAGTTTGTTGAGGTTCAAACGTGTGGTTACCAGAGGAGATCATTAACCAAATCACCAAAATTATATATAATTTATATATATTATATATTATGATATTATAATTTTCTAAAACTAACGGCCAGATTTACAGCTTGCGACATTCAACACAACCCATCATTTGGGATTAAAAAACGTATGTCATTATAAATATATGGATTTTACTATGTAATGCGCAAGACATGCAGTGAATTATTAGAGTTGAAAACGCGAGGACAGGGTTATTTTTTCGGCTGACCTTATTGCATATGCATTTGTAGGAGTTTCCCTTTCAGATGCAAAATTTATGGGATGAGAGTATTTAAATTAACCATGGCAGATGATTGATTAAGGTTTACGCTATAGTCAATTTACTGGTATTTGCGCCATTATTTACAACCATAAAAAAGCACGTCTTAAACCAGACGCTAATTTGCACTGCTCTTGGTAGATTGCGTTGGTCATTATGTAAATGATACGGCTGCGTCTGTGTTCTTTATTTTACGCATTGTCAGTAGACCACGCGATAACTTTCCACTTCCATCGACACTGTCACTTACTTTTAACGTAAAAGACACACCCACAGAATGTGTGGTGTCATCCACTTCCAGTTATTTTAGCTTGACAAAAACAGTCTGATATGCTGTTTGATATTGCAAACTGGTATTTGTGATCATATTATTATAAATTATTAGAATATTTAAAATAGTTGTACCGTTTACTGCACTTTGATAGTCTAGTTATTTACCTATAGCCGTTAATGAATCGCATACTCACAGAAAAAATATACTTCCATGTTGCAAAATGGTGGAAATGACAGGAAAGTCACACTCAGCCCATCCTGGCAACAGGTGCCAAGCAGATGTCATGGAAAATTTTGGAATACAAACCCATTACCCCCAGCGGGGTTCAGATCTCCACATCCTCCCTCCGTGAGGAGCTGGGAGCGGGCCATTGTTCTCCTCCATGCAGAACAACAGAGGACTCCACCATCTAGCTGAGAGTGCTGGAAACCATTATGACAGTAGCATGTGATGGCCAAGTAGAGATGGGATATATGAGAGGCACGAGGTGACGTAAAGGCAGGATGTACTGCATCTGTAATGTATTTATTGTGGTTAGTGAGTTATGCTATTTAAGTCTTGCTGTTGCTGTTCTGTGATTTTATAATGAAGGTTTAGATCATCCTTTAATGCTCTGGTAACCACTGGATCACAATGACGTTGCACTTTGCTTTAAATTTCTTGATAATGTTTTTAAGTCAAGTCCCTCATCTGCTGCAGTTTAGGTCCATCAAAGATCCCATTAAGTCCACTGAAATACATTTTTAAGTGTTTTCTTGTAAGTATCTGAGTAGCCTCACAAAAATGTATCTGCAAAGTTTCACCTTTAAATCACTTGTAAACACGTATAAACATAAACACTCCAATTTAGATTCATTTTTGATTAGTCAGCCTAACTAAGTGATTCTGATTAAACTGGCAAAATATGCATTAAAGTTTTAGTATTTGACATTTTTCAGCATCCACTCAAGGGAGTCAAACTTTGAATGGCTTACGCTCTGCATATTAATCTGGGAAAGAAAAAAACAAACACACCGTAAAAAGATGTTTATAATTTCAATGGTAAAAAAAATCCAATAGTATAAAAACCTGTTAATTGGTTAACAGTAATCTCTGCGTGAACCTTTTAGTTTCATGTGTGTTACCATGATGGTGTTTTTGTATGTGTGGGCATAACACTGCGTGCGCCTTGAGTAGTATATATCTCAGGTCGTGGAAAAGCTACATGGGAAGTCTGAATCTTTTCTGCGAATTGGTTCTTTTGGACAGTTCATTCCAATGAATTAGTTAAAAAAAAACGATTCATCAGTTGTTGTTTTTTACATAATCACACAATGGCGTCACATTTACGCAATTCTATTATTAAAGCACACAATAATGATGTGAAAAGGAGGTGTTTTACATGTTTTAAGCACATACAACGACGAGACAAAACATTATGAGCAGTCACAGGTCACATATTAAAGGGATAGTTCACCCAAAAATGAAAATTCTGTCAGTATTTACTCACCCTCATGTTGTTCCAACCCCATAAGACCTTCTTTCATCTTCGGAACACGAATTAAGATATTTTTGATGAAACCTGAGAGCTGGATCACTCCTCCATACTAGTCCATAGGCTTCTTGAGGGATTGAAACTTGCCGGCTTCGAAAAGTTATTAAAGACATCATTAAAATAGTCCAAGTGACTACAGTGGCTCAATATTAAGTTTATCAAGCGACGAGAATACTTTTTGTGCGCAAAAACAAACATAAATAACGACTTTATTTCAACTATTAATGAATAGTTGAAATAAAGTCGTTATTTATGTTTGTAAAGATCCTTCTCTTTGGGCCTCTAGTCAGTTAAACTAGTGTAATTACGCAGAGCTACATCACACGTAGGCTCAGTATTGGCCGACGCTGGTCATGTGGGTGATGCGTGTGACGTACAACAACAGATCATATGCTGTTATACTAGTAACCTGACTCGAGGCCCACAGAGAAGGAAATGAATAGTTGAAATAAAGTCGTTATTTTTGTTTTTTTTTGCACACAAAAAGTGTTCTCGACGTTTGATAAACTTAAGATTGAGCCACTGTAGTCACTTGGACTATTTTAACAATGTCTTTAATAACTTTTCGAGGCCAGCAAGTTCAATCCCTTAAGATGCCTATGGACTAGTATGGAGGAATGATGCAGCTCTCAGATTTCATCAAAAATATCTTAATTCATGTTCCGAAGATGAACGAAGGTCTTACGGGGTTGGAACAACATGAGGGTGAGTAAATACTGACAGAATTTTCATTTTTGGGTGAACTATCCCTTTAATGTCTAGGTAGATTAGGTGGTGAACAAACAATCTTTCCTCGTAATCAATATGTTGGATGCAGGAGAAATGAGCAGGTATAAAGATCTGAGGGACTCTGACAAGGGCTACATTTTTATTTCTGAAACACCAAGGCCTGTGGGTTGTTTCCAGTCAGAAGGGATGAGAATTCACCAATGGTGGTCCGAGGAGTGACAAACCACAAACCAGCGACCGGGTGTTGGGCACCCAAGGTTCATCGATGCACAAGGGCAACGAAGGCTATTCCATCTGGTCTTAGCCAACAGAATGTCTACTGTGGCACAAGTCACACAAAATCTTAATGATGGTTAAGGGAGGAATGTGCCACAACAAAGTGTCTCGCACTCGGCTGCATATTGGGACTGCGTAGCTACAGACCAATCAGAGAGCCTATGATGACCCCTGGATGCGGATGAGATGGGCGCGTTCACAGAAAATCTGTTGCACAGGCACTGAGGAGCACGAACTTGTCGGGAGGATATTCGTTGATAGTGGTCGAGGGGCATGAGAGTTGTAAACATTCAAAATTTTGCCTAAGTCCACTCAATCTGGCAGACTTGCCGACTGGAGCTTTAAGGTTATTATTTATTTGTTTTTGTTTTTCAGTGATTACCTGTAAAAAGCTAAAATTTGTGTGGCCCAGGCTAGGGTAAGGTACAAACATCTTTTGTCAAAAGGGATAAACAAAGAGAAAAAGAAAGCTAGAGAAATGGAAATGTCTAATTGGAAACGACTGGTTTCAGAGCATATCCACCCTCAGAGTGAAATCTTCTCCTCCTCCTCGGTCCCCTGGTCCCCTGCACACATGAGGATTAGCCCAGAGCTAATGCGGATCTAGTGAGTCACAGCTACATGTTGTGTATGTGTGCATTTGAAGGGAATATCAAAATTATCATAGAACACCACCATTCTTCCTTCAGCTACAAATCATGAAGCCAATACCATACATTAAGTCATATTGAGGTTTTGTCTGCATCATCCTCTTCAGGAGTGTTTTTTGTTTCACTCTCTCTTTTTTCCCTCCTCTCCTGCTTTACCACATTTGGCCTATTTTCATAAAATGTCAGAATCTAATCTTAATCAATTCGTTTGAAAAAGTTACTTTAGAGATTTACATTTTTCCATTCATAAAGTATTACCCCAAATCCAAAGTGCATACATGTAAAGAGGAGAAATACCACAGCATGGGTTATAAACAAGAGAGAGGGAATTCTCTGAAAACTATTGAATAATTTACATAGTTTGGAAATTAACATATAGTTGGAAATATATTTCCAATAAAAGCTAAATTTAGGTGATTCAAAAATATGATATGTAACCCAGGTGAACAGTAATGGCAAACAATAGAGGCATATCAAATGACTGATATTCTGACTAATTTCTGTGTGCATGAAATACATGAAACAGTGTGATTGTTCAGAATGTTGTTAATTATAACAGTATTAAGTCAAGGACATACATACAGCAGTTTCTTGAGCCAATTGTATTGAGTAATCTGAAGCACATCCTCATTACTAGCGCTTTCTGAAAGGCTCCTCAATGGAAATAATACCTGCCCTGAAGAGACCCCTTTCAACTTCTCATCCGCTTCAAAATAATCTCTTAGATTTTAATAATTTTGTCACTTCATGGTTTAATTTTCATTACTGTATGTGGCAACATTCCCAGTTCTGACAAATATATAGATATTTTATGTTGAAATATAGTGGACTGCATTTAAGAGCAAAACATGTTTCCCTTGAGTACTTTGATTTATATAATTATTTGCCAGGACGATTAGTTGGACCACAGTATCAGAATCCACTTGCTCAACTCAAAAAAGGAATTTGTCTCATCATCTTGAGGTTCAAACTGCACAACTGTACATATTTTTGGCTTAGAAAATTAGTATAACAACTCTGTTTCCTTCAGGCCAGATCTGAGCTGCCTAAACGCTACCTAGTAGCATTTTGCGGCATGACGACAAATTTGTTTTCATGGTCTAAACTTTAAGACATTTTCTTTTTAGAAAACTGGAATCCCTTTGTATGTATGCCAGAATGTAAAATCTGTAATTTAATACACAATAAAATGTGATCCAGTTCCATTTGTACGGTCAAAGTGTGCAAAATGGCACCAGTTTCGGAGTACAAAGGAACAGGACTCGCATTTATTTGTGCATTAAATTACATATTAAAATTCCTTTTAATTTGTGAAGTATATAAATTTGAGGGATATGTTCATAAATGTGTCACATATAGCCTATAACAAATAGCCTACATGCATTTTATTTAAAATTTTGACGCTGCTTTAATCATCATTTAATCATGTTGTATTTACCCAACTGCTCAGCAATTTCATATATCTACTGTTTGCCGGGGGTTTGCCGATGAGTTTCCCTTGCCACCCATGTTTTTTTTTCACGCTCTTGTTTGATTTGAGCCTGGCACTGGGGCAAAGTTTGCACACACACCTGAAAAGTCTCATGTGTGTTGTGGTCATAAAGAGAGGGTTCTACTTCTAAATAAACTCAATTCTGGTCAAGATAAAAAAGAGAAAAACAGCAATTGTGAGCGGGATGGCCAAGCTTTGTTCAATGGTGAGTCCTGGCTACCCCGTACCCCTGCCAGTGTCAGCAAGTTTTGATAAGATTAGTGGTAACTTCGCATACCCATACAACCTAGTTTTCATTTGATTCAGGAATCTACTGGCTCTGTCAGATCATAATGTGTTTCTATGTCTAAAATAATAATACTCATTCACTATTTCCTATAAATGAAAGTGAATGCCATGTAGTGGCGGAAGGAGTTCCCAAAAACATTGGAATGGTGATGTAAATAGTATGTGCCGATGAGTGTTGAAGCTGACACAGAAACAAATACTTAACAAACATCTAATTTATCTTACAATGCACCTTACACATTAAAGATCAAAGGTCATCAAAGGTTTGGGGTTGGTAAACTTTTTTATGCTTTTGAAAGAAGTCTATTATGCTCACCATGGATGAAATTATTTGAAAATTAAAAATACAGTAGAAACAGTAATATTGTGAAATATTATTACAATTTAAAATTTTATATCGTAATATATTTATAAATGCAATTTATTCCTGTGATGACAAAGCTGCATTTTCAGCATTATTACTCCAGTCTTCAGGGTCACATGATCCTTAAGAAATCCTCCTAATATGCTGATTTGCTGCTCAAGAAACATTTCTTATTATTATCAATGTTAAAAAACAGCTGTGTGTATGTGTGTGTATACGTTAAAATAACAGGAGAATTAAACAAATGGTCAACAAGTACACACTTAAGTAAAAAAAGTGTACATTATAAAAATTAATTCTGATTTATACTATCTTGAAACTTTCCAATTTAAGAGATGAGATCTACTTACATAGGAGTATAAAATCATCATTATTTAATTAGACCTACAAATACCTGAATATCTGAATGATCCACCAAACTATTATCTCTACCCATTTTACGATTAATTAGTTACTGAAGAAAGATAAATATCAAGATGAGCTAATGGGGGGAAAAAATCCATTAATACTGTGTATAATTTTGGCTAATGAATTAGCCAAAGTGTACACTGGTTGTACACTATATATAAGAGTGCATTATGGGTATAGAAAAGTGAATCATAAAGGATATGAAGCAGTTTACTAAAAAGCAAATTGACTGCACTAAGCAACAAGGAGCAATATAAATGGGAACTCTTTAAGATAAAAAAGCCTTCTACCATCCTCAATAGTTCACTGAATCTGTATTTCTCCATTATGACAAAAGCCAAACGTTGATATACACACTTTCACAAACTCCCTTTCCTTTTGTACTATTTCTTTGTCTTTCACTGCTAAGCGTCTGTCTTCCTCAGCTCTGCTTTTCTCCAACTCTAATGTGTCACACTTGTCCTCTCTCTCATCTTCGTCTGTCTTGGAAGCGCCTGCGGAGATGTGCTGTAATCATTAAAAGTCTCAGAAGAGCTGCTTTACTCTCTCTGTGTGTGTGTGAGGGCGTCCACATATAGCGGTAAATCATGAGTGTCTGCGGACTTAATCAAATCCATCCTTCTATCTCTATATTTGAGTGTTCGCTGACATGGTTATGATTCGTGATGGTTTAGTCCTTCAGGCACTCTTGCACTCTCTAGCTTATAGACAAACCAGCACAAGAACTCATTAAAATATTTGTCTGTGATTGAGCTCTTGAGGGAATATTCAGGGTTATTGAGAATTTGCAATCAAGTTGAATGGGAATGCTAACAGTTCCCTTTCAAGGGAACTTCGAGCTGCGTCAAACGCTGCGGGAACGCCCCTGCGTTGTGCGTCATGAAGCACGTATGGAATCAGCCCAATGGAGAGATGAAACGTCATAGGCGGGTGACGTCATCGACCAGGAAACTATAAAGCACCCCAAAAACACAAGCGCATTAGCTTCTGTGCTTTCAGTCGCGCTACATGTGAATCTGTCCCTGTGTGATATTGTCTGTCTTACATACCCTGCACCACACAAACAATTTATCCCTATATATATATATATTGAGAGATTATGGCGGACGAACAGCAGTTTAGAAAGTGTGTTCCTCCCTGCTCGCGTTATTTAACGAGCGGGGATACACATGATCTTTGTGTTGTTTGTTTGGGAGTTCAGCATGCCCAGTTTGCTCTCGAGGGAGCAGACTGTGAGCATTGCGAGCGTTTGCCGTTAAGGACGCTCCGCTCCCGCCGGTCGCTCTTTGAGGAGAGCGGTTCGGTGCGCGCTCCCCGCGGTTCGGGTCCCGCTTCTGCCGAGGCAGAGCGGCGGCGCTTATCGTGGGGATCGCAGATGGATCTCACAGCGGGGTTTGAGACGGGCTCTGCCTTATCTCTCCCTTCACCTGTGAGATCCAGTGCCTCAGTCCCGGGTTCGGAAGCACGTGCTGCGGTTTCTTCCGCTCGGGCTGAGGCACCAATGCTATCCAGTTCTGAGGAACTTGATGTTGTTAGTGTTGAGGGAGATGTGGAGGATTCGCCACCCCACACTCCTGAGAGTGATGAGCTTATGGAGGTGTTAACAAGAGCTGTTGAAAAACTTAATATTGAATGGCCAGTGACTAGACAGGAGTCTGTTTCTAAATCAAAGTTGGATGAGAGATTTTTGCCGTCACGTGTGCAGCCTCCACGCCGGTGCCTGCCGTTTTTCCATGATCTCCACACCGAGGTGTCGAAATCATGGAGAAAACCGGTGTCATATAGAGTGTTTAGTCCCCAGACTTCAACATACGCTAATATTATGGGAGCCAAGGCTCATGGTTATGGTGCGTTGCCTCGTGTGGAAGAGACGCTTGCGAGCCATCTCTCCCCCGAAGCAGCATCATCTTTTAAGGCACCGGCATTACCCACCAAGCCTTTAAGAAACACTTCGGCTTTGGTGGGTAAAGCATATTCGGCAGCAGGTCAGGCTGCGTCATGTCTGCATACTATGTCAATCTTGCAGGCATACCAGGCTGATCTGCTAAGGGACATGAGTGAGAGTGAGGAGGTCAGTACTGACGTAGTTCGCGAACTGCGTCAGGCTGCTGATTTATCCCTGCGTGCCACCAGAGAATCGGCCAAATTAATGGGTCGTTCTATGGCAGCTCTGGTGGCCGCAGAAAGACATTTGTGGTTAAATCAGACTAATATTAAAGAGAGAGAAAAAGCTTTTCTTTTAGATGCTCCTCTTTCTCCCATGGGGTTGTTTGGTGATGCTGTGAATTCAGTTATCGATAAATTCCAAGAAGAAAAGAAACAAACTGCAGCTTTTAAAAAGTTTCTTCCCCTTAAAGTTCATGTCCCTGGGGCTGCTGGGCGGGAGCAGCCCCGGCCGTCTTCGAGCTCATCACATAGAGCGCAGCAGAGGCAGAGTGTCGCGTCTCGTGCTCCCCCTGCTGGACAGTGGGCTCAGCCGCGACACCCTCAGCCGAAGCCTTCTCCCAGTAGAACTGATCTGAGGACAGTTATATTGGCTAAGAAGGCTTCGGCTAAGAAGAAGTCCTGACGCCAAGCCGTTCAGGATGCTGAGGGTGGTCCCCACCGAGGCGGAAAGGTGTTCACCTCTTTTTACGGTGCCCATTCCTCCTCGGTGCCCTCAGGGGCTCGTTCTGCCAACCCCGCCTTTATGCCGGGGCACAGACGATCCCAGCGAGCGCTTTCCCGAGGGACGCTCGCTCCCTCTGAGGAGGGTCTCAGAGCGGTCAGACCAGTTGTTCCCTGCCGGTGCGCCGTTACAGGGCGCTGCGTCTGCTGCTCAAGTTACACCAGAGGCCAGTCTCGAGAGGCTGGTACCCTTAGTAGAATTTCTGGCAGAGTGGAAAAGCCTTCCAAAAATATCTCATTGGGTCCTGCAGACAGTAGAAAAGGGTTATGCTATCCAGTTCAGGTGTCGTCCACCAAAATTCAGAGGGGTTCTGCACACAGTGGTGGGCCCCGAGCAGGCTCTGGTATTGGAACAAGAGGTGAAAACGCTCCTTCAAAAAGAGGCTATAGAACGGGTTCCTCCTCCCAGTTTGGAGTCAGGTTATTACAGCCGATATTTCATCGTTCCAAAGAAGGATGGGGGGTTGCGTCCAATTTTAGACCTGCGCATATTGAATCGCTCGGTAGGGAAGCTAAAATTCAAGATGCTCACTATCAAGCAGATCGTGTCTCAAATCAGGTCCGAGGACTGGTTTGTCACGATAGATCTGAAGGACGCATACTTCCATGTGTCCATCCTTCCACAACACAGGAAGTTCCTGAGGTTCGCCTTCGGGGGCGAGGCGTACCAGTACAGGGTTCTTCCGTTTGGCCTAGCTTTATCTCCCCGCACTTTCACGAAATGCATGGATGCAGCACTAGTGCCTCTGAGGCTTCAGGGCATTCGTATTCTCAATTACATCGACGATTGGTTGATTTTAGCTCAGACCGAGCAGATGGCGGTTCGGCATCGAGATGTCGTCCTCGCTCATATCAGAAAGTTGGGGTTGAGGCTGAACGCAAAGAAAAGTGTATTATCTCCTTCCCAGAAGACCACTTTTCTGGGTGTCGTTTGGGATTCGGTATCGATGCGGGCGCGACTCTCTCCGACCCGCATCGCTTCGATTCTCTCAGCTGTGAAACAAGTGAAGCTAGGCCAGCTACTCACTGTCAAGCAGTTTCAGAGACTGTTGGGTCTGATGGCAGCAGCGTCCAACGTTATACCTTGCGGCCTGTTGTACATGAGACCGCTACAGTGGTGGCTCAGGACCAAGGGATTCTCCCCGAGGGGAAATCCGCTCCGCACGTTCAAAGTCACGCGGCGCTGCCTTCGTGCTCTGGTCATGTGGAGAGAAACTTGGTTCCTATCCAAAGGTCCTGTGCTGGGGGCTCTTTGTCGTCGCATAACGCTAACGACGGATGCTTCCCTCACAGGGTGGGGGGCGGTCATGAGTGGTCGCCCAGCCCAAGGTCTGTGGCAGGATCATCATCTTTCGTGGCACATAAATTGTCTAGAGATGTTGGCTGTGTTTCAGGCTCTGAAACACTTCCTAACAGACCTGAGAGGCCATCATGTGTTAGTTCAATCAGACAACACGTCGGTGGTCTCTTATATAAATCATCAGGGGGGCCTGCGGTCTCGCCGGCTTTACAAGTTGGCCCGTCAGATCCTCCTGTGGTCCCAAGGGAAGCTACTATCTCTGAGAGCAATGTATCTCCCTGGGTATTTGAATGTGGTAGCAGACTCCCTGTCGAGGCAGGGGCCGAGGCCAGGGGAATGGAGACTCCACCCCGAGGTGGTGGAGCTCCTTTGGTTGAGTTTCGGTCGCGCCGAGGTGGACCTATTCGCTTCCAAGGAGACCACTCATTGTCATCGGTGGTTCTCCATCACTCTTCCAGCCCCCCTGGGGTTGGATGCTATGGTGCAGCCGTGGCCGAGGTCACGTCTGTACGCCTTTCCCCCGATTGCTCTGTTACCAGGAGTTCTGGAGAGGGTCCGCCGGGACGGGGTCAGTCTACTACTAGTAGCCCCGTTCTGGCCGGCCCGAGTATGGTTTGCGGACCTGATTTCTCTCCTGGACGGTTCTCCTTTGGAGCTCCCGGTCAGGAGGGATCTACTCTCCCAGGCGGGGGGCACGATACTTCACCCCCGCCCAGAATTGTGGAAACTGTGGGCTTGGCCTCTGAGGGGGCCCAGCTCATAGACTCCGGTCTCTCAACCGAGGTTGTTGAGACCATTCTTAACTCCAGAGCTCCATCCACGAGGAAGCTTTATGCCTTGAAGTGGAAACTTTTCACTTCTTGGTGTGGAGAACACCTGCAGGACCCAGTTAACTGCCCAGTGGGTGCAGTGCTGGAATTCCTGCAGGAGCGCTTCTCCACAGGGTTATCCCCCTCCACACTAAAGGTGTATGTGGCGGCACTAGCTGCTTACCACGTCCCTTTCAGTGGAGTTTCTCTTGGGAGACACCCGCTTATAACTCGTTTCCTCCGTGGCACTTTGAGGCTGAGGCCAGCAGTTCGTACGAGGGTGCCGACTTGGGATCTGGCCATTGTATTAGAAGGTCTTTCCCTAGCTCCTTTTGAACCTATCGAAGAAGTTCCCGAGAAGTTTCTCACTTTTAAGACTATCTTTTTGCTTGCTATCTCTTCACTAAAAAGAATCGGAGATTTGCAGGCTCTGTCGGTTTCACCCTCGTGCCTGGAATTTGCACCTGGCATGGTTAAAGCTTTTCTGCATCCTAGACCAGGTTACGTTCCTAAGGTTCCTACTAATATTGTTAGACCTACGGTTCTGCAGGCTTTCTGTCCTCCTCCATTTATGTCATCGGACCAGGAGAAACTTAATTCACTCTGCCCTGTTAGGGCATTAGACGCTTATGTCCACAGAGCTGCCCTGTGGAGGAAATCAGAACAACTTTTTGTATGTTTCGGGCCACCCAGGAAAGGGTGTCCGGCGTCTAAACAGAGAATGAGCAAGTGGGTGGTTGAGGCTATCTCACTTGCTTATGAGTCGGCTGGCCAGCCTTCACCTTTGGTTGTCCGAGCTCACTCTACCAGGAGTATGGCTGCTTCTAAAGCTCTTTTGTCGGGGGTTTCCCTGAGTGATGTTTGTGATGCGGCTGGATGGTCTTCACCGCATACTTTTATTAAGTTCTATGACCTAGACTTAAGCTCTACCCCTGGGGCACAGGTGCTCTCGTCCTCTGTGCGCTAGTCTCACATGACGGTCATTTGGTCCTATGGCGACGTGGGTATTCGCGTTCCCGCAGCGTTTGACGCAGCTCGAAGTTCCCTTGAAAGGGAACGTCTCGGTTACGTATGTAACCCTAGTTCCCTGATAGGGAACGAGACGCTGCGTCGCTCCGCCATACTCCCGGCACTCCCGTTAGCGCTTCCTTCAAGCCTATCAGAAGCTAATGCGCTTGTGTTTTTGGGGTGCTTTATAGTTTCCTGGTCGATGACGTCACCCGCCTATGACGTTTCATCTCTCCATTGGGCTGATTCCATACGTGCTTCATGACGCACAACGCAGGGGCGTTCCCGCAGCGTTTGACGCAGCGTCTCGTTCCCTATCAGGGAACTAGGGTTACATACGTAACCGAGACGATCACACTCTATATTGGAACTCCTTGGTCAGGCTGCTCAAACAAACAGCAATATTTTGAAGTCTTAACCCTTTCAACCATAAAAGGAACCAAAAAAAAATTATATTATATTTATATTAATCTGCTTATCTTTATATACTATCGGATGAGAACAAAACTTAAACTGAAGTGAGCTGAATAATGACACTATTGTCTTCTGCTTTATAGCTGAATAAATTCTTTTCAAAACTTGTGTTTGCAACATCGACTCCGTTATTGAACTAAACTAAATCAACACTGAACTGACTCAAGCTGAATAACAGCTCAATCAAACCTGTTTGATAATGAATTAACTTTACACACTTACTGACCTGAACTGAATTAACACGGAAATAATTGAGCTGAATAATGACACTACTGTCTTGCTAAAGATGCTTTACAGCAGAATTAAAAATGTTCTCATATTTGATGAAGTTTGCATCATTAATTCTGCTACTTTCCTGTTAATTCTGTGAAGCTTTGAAACCATTTCTATTGTATAAAGCACTATAAAAATATAGGTGACTTGACTTTATTTTAAATATTGCTTTACATGTACTGTACTACTCCATGGTCTTTTTTGAATACTAAACATGCCTTTGTCTTGGGCTACATTCACACTGCTAGTGCTCAATTCTGGTTTATTGCTCAGAATCCATTTTTTTTGTTTTGTTTGGCTATTTTTTTATTTTCCTTTTTTTTTATGTGGCCAATATCAGACTCAAGTGTGAACGGGTCACCATCCTTTACTGACTCATATGCACAAAAGAACAATACAAAGAGGGTACACAGCATGGAATTAAATGGAAGTAAACATGAAGGTTACTGAAATAAACATTTACTTGTTAATTTATAAGGTGATGTGCCGCGGAAGCCAGTGTATTTGTGTGGTGCGTGGGTGCATGGAGAACTGTGTGTGATTTATTTATCCTAGTTTGTAGGTGGAGTCGTGAGAAGGGATTTTCCCTGAACCGTGGAAGTGGAGTGATGTCATTGGGGTTTCTGCTATTTAAACTGCGATGGCGTTGATGGCGGTCTCGCCTCTTTGTTTGCTGGGTGTCTCGCGCCTCGTGGCAAGATCACTCACCGCCTCTCCTCTACGTGCTGGAGCGATCCAGTGCTTGATTTTTGTTTTGTTACGTTTTTTTTCAGTAATAGGTTATGTGTTTACTTTTCTTAGTTCACGTTTTGTTATTTAGTTAGATCAGCGAGGTAAGCAATTGCCCGCAAGACTCGCCTGTTCTATTCTTTTCGGGAGCTGGGTAAGATCTCTCCTGTTATCTAGGTGTAGTCAGGGTTTTCTGGGTTCTTTAGCTGCCCTGCCTGTGTACTGTTATTATTTTTATTAATCGTTGATATTGTTTATTGTCTTTTGTGTACTTGTTAGCTTGACTCCTCAATTAAAAGCGTTCGGTCCTTACCTTTGTGTCTGTTTTAGAACGAGTTAAAGCTGGTTAAGGGTCGTAACAGCAGGCATTAAAGAGGATGCAGACGAGGATGAGGAGAAAGAGAATAATGTTTTTCTCGTACAGTTTTTTCGAGTTTTGCATGTATAAAGCTGTCACCATAATACTGATGAGCATAACAGCTCACTGTCCCTGTCTAACTTTGCTTCAGTCTTCCATATTCACTGAGTGACCAAAGAACTACTAATATCTGGTTGCATGAATTCCAATATGACTGTTCAGACTGACGTCACGTTGCAAATTAGACATGTATCTGATTTAAGATCACATATGGAAGTGGCCCAAATCAGAATCTAAAAGATCAGATTCCATGTGGTTTGTGCTGTTCAAACTTCTATGAAAAACAAAACAAAAACGCCTCGGTTACGACTGCAACTTTGGTTCCCTGAAGAGGGAACAAGACACTACGCTTATTGACGCTAAGGGAACGCTTTGCGTGATGATGTCTTGAAACGCATGTAAAATCATTCCAGTGGTGGGACAGAACGTCAGAGGCGGGTGACGTCATGAACCAGGAAACTGTAAAGCCTGTCCAAACAAAGCAGCGCTAGCTTCTTAAGGTCTGAGCAAGTCGCTTGCAGGCACATAGTAGATATGGCAGGTGACACAGCGTCTCGCTCCTTCTTCAGGGAACCGAGGTCACATTTGTAACCGAGGCGTCCCCTTTCAAGGGAACTAGCGTTGCGTTGATTGATGCTAAGGGAACGTCTATACCAACGCCACCATAGTGAGAAGTTTCTGTCCTGTGTGAAATCATAAGAGCAGCACCCAAGACCCCGGTGTAGAGTCCAGGTCCAAAGAGTAAAACCGGAGAATGCCTAATAAGGAAAGAACTTCCACTCTCAGTAAACTTCCGGCTTCTGAACTGGTTGGAGTTCGACTCTGGTTCCATATGAGGGCGCTCACAGGATGAGCGCAGAATGAATGGAGGTCTATGAAGCTATACCTCTCAAAATCCACTTTTCTCAGGATATAATTTTTTGTCTAGTAATTTGAATGTTGTATTCGAAAGGAGATGCAAAGAAATTACTCATTGCTGGGTGTCAGATTTTTTAGAGTCACTTATTTGCTTTAAAAATTCTTTCAAAATGTCAATGACGTCATACACATCGTACGACCAGAGATACTGCTTAACGGCAATCCTTCAGTCACTTTGGTGCTTTCGCGCTCTGCACTGTCTTTTCTCTCGAGGCATCGACAACACAGCTGACACAGGTAAATACATGTGCTAGAAGAGTTTTTGTTTTGTTGTCTTAAAAGACCACGCCAAAAATACAAAAACACATTCTGGTCCTCCTTCGGATGCCACGGTGCCATCAAGAGGTATCTCTGGACGTAATCAGTCCTTCACTGACCAATCAGCGTTCATTAGCAGAATGCTAGCATGTAATGGGCAACAACATGATGTAACTTTATTGATGTCATCTGGCATTTATGCTCAGGTAAGCCTAACGCGGTAGGGTACTTTATTATTATAAAGTGCAGAGGCAGTGAGTGCAGAGACGCTCTGCGTGAGTTGTATTTACGACAGTAACGTTAAATACAAGTACTCTACAGCGACTCTAGGGGTCGCTGTTTGACAAAAACGGAAATCCTGCATGGTTCCGCTTTAAGTGAAATTTATTTCGCATATTGGCCTATATATTAGTTTTATATATTTAGTTTTATTCTGTTTTCTCCGTTCACAGAAGCTCTTTAAGTGCATGATGTGATGTTGTGTGAATCCATGTTCTACACTATCCTGCAATTTTCGCTGGTTTCAAAACACACTAGCTGCAAATTACCTGGTTCTGTTACTGAAAAATCCAAAACCAGACAACGATATGGTGCAACCAAACGTGATACTGTTACATGATTGGCTGTTAGCGTGTCACTCCCTACGTTGCTTGGTTACCAGAGATTTTGGGCCTTTGTTCATGCAACCAAACTTGATTCGCAACCTGGTTTCTTCTGACGAAGAATTTTTTTTTTAATCAAATTATTAGTTTTATCAAATTCATTTTTTATTGATATTGATTATGTGTCCATCGCGAGACATATAATTATCATTTTATTATTTTATGTTAGAGATTCAGAATATGCTGAAGTTTGTATTAATTTACTACAAAGTATGCTGCTAGTACAGGCACACATTTCTTCTCCTGTTGGTTCTTTGCAATGTTGGGACATATGTTGGCAAATGTAACCTTTAAGTTGACTTGCCAAATCACTTCCATTTGTTTTATTAATAAATGATATTGGAAGAAAATTCTTTATGGGTCATTATAAATTCTTTGCTTTAAAAGTACCAAGTAGTCACACACAAAAAAAGATGCATTGACAATCGTTTTAGCATCGCAGCCCTCTGAATCGTAATCGAATCGAATCGTGAGGTGCCTAGAGATTCCCACCCCTAGTCTGAACGTATTTTCAATAATTAACAGGGTCCGAATTATTATTATTTTATTTTTTGAAATCATGTACTTTATATTGATATATTGTGGTAAATGTAATGTCCAAGCATTTCCAGTAATTTTAATTCATAACACTTAAATTATGAATAAAGCACATTTCAGTTATTACAGCAGTTCAAACCCTTTTTCACAACAGGAAAACTGCAAACTGTAAAGAATCCAATTATATCCAATTAATTATTTTGTTTAGTAATTTTACTTGCAGTACTTGGATGTTCAAACCAGAGTTTTTCTGGTTGTAGCTGACAGGTGCTTTTATACATGTGTTATAAAGCACTCTTTACTGTAGATCAAAATCATACACCATGTATGTGACACAAAAACTAGCTACAATAGCTTGACTTCACACGTTGTGAAGCGTATCTGAATTCTCAATTCTCAATCAAATTTCCAAAAATAATTATTTTAGTAAGTTCTACTTTCAAAAGAGTATAATTTTGTGTTATCAAAGTGCTTTCTACTTCATTGCCATGTTTTATTTTCTAATGTTTGATTGTAAATGTGTCCCCGGTTCATTTTACTCACAGAGGGACGAGTGGAAATTATTGTTTGAGGTAAACAACAGCATGGCACAGATGGCGCCAATAGACATTAAGTCGAAAATAACCCACAATATTCCTTTAAGTATGTTATGAACCACAGGCTCGTCTCCATTAATTAGGTGTGGAGTATTCTCACATACTGACCAACCCTTCTCTGGGCATGACCCTTCGAACTCTGAAAGCCTGGGAAGAAGAAAGCCTTCGCTCAAGACTGAAGCTGCTGTTAGTATTCAGCTTCAAATCAATTGTAGTGCATTTGTCGGCCGAACAAAGAGCAAGCCACGATTTAGATATTCAACAGACTCTGTTACTAGGTATCATCAATACTTGCTGGTTTTCTCCCACCCTTCCCCCGGTTCTCATGTGTGTCACTGTGGGATCAGAGCGTGCAGAAGACCCTGCGTTCCCACTGCTTGTGAGTGCAAGCACCAGGTTCTGGGGTCAGAGGACACAGAGTCCTATGGTGTGACATCATGAAAGAGCTCAAAGGTCACAAGGTTATGTGAGGGGAGGAGGACACACAACAATGACAAAGTGACATGGGATGAACAGAATTCCATCACACAACGGCAACCATCCGAGTGAAACGATCCAAGGAGATGTATCTAGGCTGATGCAATTAATGTTTGTGATGCTTGAGTTTAATTGACAGAATTTGATTGGAAGTATTTGCATCGTATGTATGTTGTTCTACAACTAAACATGAGACAACTGTTGGGCACTGAGCTATTGATTAAATGAATGAGGGGATCATAAATCATATCATTTGATCTTGGTCATCTCTATCCTGTACACACATGCAGAACAATTATTATCAACTGAGTTACAACAGTAATGACAAACAAATGGAAACGTCATAGAAATTAATTGGTCTAGGGCCCTATGAAATCTGTTTTATTTTTTCTGGATTCCGTTTTTTTCCGTAAAATTTTTGTTTGGACTCCCATTTTAATGGTTACATTAAATTTTGGTAATTAAAAAGCATGTCTATTTAATAGAAATCATGAATCTTATGCAATTTAACAATAATTTATTAAAAGTTGAAAAGAAATGTTTAGGGCCCTATGAAAAGTTTTTTTGCCTCGAATTCAGTTTTATTTGTACCAAATTCAGTTTTTTTCTGGATTCCATTTTAATGGCTTATTTAAATTTAAATAATCAATGATTTAACAATCAAGTATAAGTACAATCTATAAAATGTTTATTTTTAGGAATTATGTGTTGTGTATTTACATTTTTCTGGCAATCAAATGAAGGCATACAACTTTCATTTAATTTATCTTTTAATCATATGAAATTAAAAACCAACTTTTTTTGTCAAGCAAAGTGCACAATAGAGCTTTACTGTTTTTCCTACTTTTGACTTATGCATTTAAGATTTGACAAATTCCGTGAAATTCCGCTTTAAACAGTCGATTCCGTTTTTTATGACTGGATTCCACAATTCCGTCTGTCTTTTTCGCAGCGCGGAAATCATAGGGCCCTTTTGGTCTTAGAATAAGGATATAAGGATTTTGGATGGATGGATGGATGGATGGATAGACGGACGGACAGACAGAACAATAGATAGAACGATAGATAGATAGAACGATAGATAGATAGATAGATAGATAGATAGATAGATAGATAGATAGATAGATAGATAGATAGATAGAAAGACAAATACAGATAGATATTTCTGGTTTATTCATTTATTTGCATATACATCCTTGCAAATTACTATTGCTGCTATAATGATGCATATTTTCACAAGATGTCACGTCTCTGCCAACATTTTTTCTCTTTAAAAGGTGCCGTTTAATTTAAAAATACATCTGATGATTATACAAGTACATTGGTAAACTGGTTTGTAAATGGCTTATCAGATTGAGTGTGATTCTGAAAATAGACTTGATTTGGTCGTTTTGCTAAAGTGAGAATAACATTAGGTCACTTACTTGACATTGCTCGAACAGACTCATTCCAGTATGGTTCAGGTTCTTTATTTTTTTAGATGTGCATGAAGAGCAATATTGCAAATTAGCAATAGCATATGAATAATATAAACACAAAACCACTTAAACACAGCACAGAAACTCATCAACTTACTTGTGTGGATTGAGACATTAATGGATGTCACTTGACTTCGGTGAATTTTTTTAGGCTGATTAAAAAGAAAAATGGCTGTAGTTCTGAGCGCCGGAGATAGCCTGCAATTTATGACTACTTGCTGGTAATTAAAAACCTTAAATTTTCCCACTTACAGTAATGGAGCGAAAAGACTGTAGTGGAATCCAAATCAAAATTATATTCCATTATTGAAATACTGAAATCTCGTTCTGCCTAATGAAATGCAATAATGGATTGTTTTTCTCAAAGGTCAAATTTAAAACAGATTTGACCAAATCTGCAAGGATTCATAAATGCTTCTGAATTCTGTGGGACTAATCACTAGTAAAAATGTTCTGTTTAAATTTCTATGATAATATTAGTTCTCTAACGACAGTATCTCTCGTACTGCGTAATATCTTACGCTATGGGGAAAACCTCTTTTCCACGAGATATTGAAGCCAAAAATTATCCTTAATTTTGAATTAATGTAAAACGCTATGCGGCAGCATGCAGAAATAGGCAAGACGGCTCGCGCGCCTATTGGCTGCCCTGCGGCAACAGCGGCAGCCTATCGAGATAGGCCCTGCGTGATGTGATACCCAATGGGGGCGCTTCGCGCCAATTTCGTCACGTCCCGCCAGAATAGGCGTGGCCTTGGCCTATTAATAGGCTCGACAGGCTGATACAAACTTGATTTTCATCTTTTCAGCGAAGCACTACTGCATCGCTGGATCCGGAGTGAGAAGCCGCGCTGTTGACAGAAAGCATTCTGCGGGACGAGCCTTCGAGCCTGAAGCCGCTGGCCTTCACCTCGCCGCCTTCAGCCGCCGTAACTGCTACGCTTTCCGGCGTCTATATCCTTTCACTGCTAAGAGTGTGTGTTCGCCGCTGCGACTCACGCTCTCACTGTATATCTCTCTCTCTCCTAAAAGAGCTGCGTCTTTTTAAAGATGCAAAGATCCTGTGGCTCGTGCCGAGCCACACTCAGCGACGGGGACCGTCATCTGCGCTTCCTGCCTGGGTGAGGATAATGCGGCTCTCGCGCTCGCTGACGGCGAATGCCCTCATTACGAGCTGATGCCCATGGTGACTCTGAGGACTCGCCTGGCATCCTTCTCAGAGCCTGCTCTTCCGCCCGCTGTAGTGCCGCGCCATAAAAGCGCCGTACTCAGCGGGTCCCCGAGCCTTCTCCAGCCCGTGAAAGCTCGCCGGTTCGCCCGCCAGCTTCACCAGCTTCACTCGAGTCGCTCGCTGACGGACAACGGCAGCCGCGCGCCGCCGCTTCCGCCGTTAATGACGACGAGATAGCTGCATCTGTAGAGAAGGCCAGCTGCTCTATCCTGTCGTCGAACAGTGAGGATTGGTCGAGCTCTGTGGACCTCCCCCCCTCTGCCCGCGAATCGTCAGGGAAACGGGCCAGCATTAAAACCGCGGCGCGGCTGGATTTCTTTACGTTATAAGAAAGCTACCCCGCCCCCCGTGGACATGCGTCACCGGCAAAATGAGGAAAGAGTTTTTTTTGCTCCCGTCAAGGCTGGACCAATCTCCATTTCTCAAACATTTCTCAGCTCCTCGTAGTCTGAGCGGCTGAAAATGTAAATATTGCGGCAATGAGCCTGTTGTATAACACGCACGCCTGCAAACAAACGCCAACACACAAAACTGTGATGATGCTCTCAACCCGTGGGCACGCGTCACCGGCGAAATGAGGAAAGAGTGTGTTTTTGTCCCGCCGAGGCCGGACCAATCTCCATTTCTCAAACATTTCTCAGATCCTCGTAGTCTGAGCGGCTGAAAATGTCAATATTGCAGCAATGAGCCTGTTGTATAACACGCACGCCTGAAAACAAACGCCAACACACACACAAAACTGTGATGACGCTCTCTTATCTGCACGAGAGACCCGTGTTCGATCCCAGCTCTCGCAGCAGATAAAAAAAAAAAAAAAAATGTATCGCTTCCAGACTTACACCGAACTTTCGCTCGTTCAGTTCCAGAAAATGCGACTGTTCCAGTGTATTTTGCAGTAAACAAGCCGGTACCATGGCCAGCTTGCCTGCACACAAATGCCGTTTCCATGGCGACCCAGAAAAATTATATAAGCAGTGTATTTTCTGGTATTCCGGCCACAGCCGATGGTGTTATGAGTGTAATAAAAATGCCCACAGCCCAGTGTTCATTTCTACACACAAACACAGCCCGCCACAGTGCAGGGCACGCACAAATGAGGTCGACTCATGTCAATTGTGCATTAAATGTAGTGAATGTGCCCACAACCCAGTGCCCACAAACACTACACACTGCATGTACCACGGTTTCTGTAAAACGAAACCAACACATACAGTCAGCTAAGATCCACGGTGTTTAAGTCTCGCCAGACTCCACCAAAACTTCTCGCTTGTTCAGTTCCAAACAATGTGACTGTTCCAGTGTATCTCGCAGTAAACAAGCCGGTACCACAGCCCGCTTGCCTGCACACAAACGCTATTTTTACGGCGACCCAGATGAATCCCAAAAAAGAGTGTATGTTCTGGTATTCCGGCCACGGCCGATGGTGTTATGAGTGTTGTAGAATGCCCACGTCTCAGTGCCCATTCCCATACACAGCCCGCCACAGTTCAGGGCTAGCACAAATAAAATCGACTCATGTCGATTGTGAAAAAAAAAAAAAAAATGTAGCGAATGTGCCCATGACACAGTGCCCACAAACACTACACGATATGTGTCCCTCGGTTTCTGTAAAAACGAAACCGACACACATTCAGTCAGCACAAGCCGACGGTGTTTTCAGTGCAGTGAGTGTGCCCGCTGTCCCGCGCCCACATTCCCTCACAGACACGCTCAACCCCATGGGGTTTGTCCCGCTCGCTCTCTCTCCACAATCTGTCATAGAGAATTCGAGCGCGACCAGGCTGCCCGTCGTGATCGGTGCGCCTCCCGCCTCTCACAATGTAAACACAGTGTTTATGTCTCAGCACACCGAAGCTCTGCGGCCGCCGCTATGCCACGGCCAGAGCCCGGTTTTTATTCTACCTCTAGCTATTCACGCAGAGGAGTGGGCAAAGCTTCCCGGGGTATCAGAATGGGTGTTGAACACTATAAAAAGAGGCTATTCGCTACAGTTCGCTCGACATCCCCGCCGTTACACGGCGCGAGTCGAAACCACGGTAAACAATGAAGTATCTCATCTACTTCAAGCCGAAATAACGAAACTGCTGAGCAAAGGGGCCATAGAACCTTTATCTACGGCTCAGAGCGAAGGGGGGCTATACAGCAGATATTTTCTGGTACCAAAAAAAGACAGGGGTCTCAGACCCATTCTAGATCTGCGACAGCTGAACAGAGTGCTTATGAAGCGCCAGTTCAGAATGCTGACAACCAGGAAAATCCTCGCGCAAGTGTGCCAGGGAGACTGGTTTATGTCAATAGATCTGAAAGATGCCTTTTTCCAAAAACAAATAGCGTCACGTCACAGGCGATTCTTGAAATTCGCCTTCGAGGGCCAGGCATATCAATACACAGTCCTACCGTTAGGCCTATCCCTAGCACCCCACACATTTACGAAGTGCATGGACGCGGCCCTCGCACCCGAGACTTCAGGGCATGCGAGTTTTGAACTACTTGGATGATTGGCTGATTCTAGCTCTATCACATTCAGAGCTTATAGAACACAGAACCACATTACTCGAGCATCTCGAGAATCTGGGTCTCGCAGTCAATTGGGCGAAGAGTTCACTGTTTCCCAGCCAGAAAATCTCTTTTCTGGAAACAGTGCGGGACTCGCTGTCTTTGACAGCACACCTGTCGCCGGAGCGTGAACTGGACATTCAGCGCGCTGCGAAATCCTTTCGCCGGGGCTCTATAGTCCCGCTCAAAAGGTTTCAGAAAATGCTGGGCCTCATGGCCACGGCATCTTCGGTACTTCAGCTGGGCCCGCTTCGCATACGCCCACTGCAGTTATGGCTGAAAGTGCAAGTTCCACCCCGGGCATGGACCTCTGGTCTGTTTCACCTCAGGGTCGACATGAAATGCGTTTCGGCTCTGGAACCTTGGAAAATAGCTGACTGGTGTCAGTCAGGCGTGAGTCTGGGGCCTCCCTCGAGTGGGGGAGCACTGCTCGAGGGCAGACCATTCTTTGGCCAGTGGTCAGAACAGGAAAAGCTCCTACACATAAGCTGTCTGGAAATGCTGGCAGTTGACAATGCGATACGGCGCGTTTGTCCCCAGATAAACTGCTGTGGGAGACATTCGGCAGAGCGCAGGTGGACTTGTTCGCGTACCAAGAAAACGCTCACTGTCTGAACTTTTTCTCCAAGAGCAGGGATGCGCTGGCCCACGTATGGCCCCGCTGCCCCCTCTATGCTTTTCCTCCCGTCTCGCTCCTGCCTCAAATGCTGGAACGAATCAGGGAAAACGGATGCCCAGTGCTGCTCGTGGCTCCGCTCTGGACAAACCAGAATTGGTTCCCAGTCCTGATGCGGCTGACCAGCACTGCCCCGTGGCCGATACAGGTGAGGAGAGACCTCCTCTCTCAGGCAAAGGGCTCGATTTGGCATCCTCGCCCGGATTTATGGTCCCTACATGCATGGGCCATCAACGGGTACCCGCTAACCTCCCAGAGGGAGTGTTAAACACAATCACGCAGGCTAGAGCCCTGTCTACTAGACAGCTCTATTCCTCAAAGTGGTCGTGTTCTCTGCCTGGTGTCAAGCTCAGGGCTTTTCACCCGCAGACTGCAGGGTTACGGAAGTGCTCTCCTTCCTTCAGGAGCTGCTGGATTAGGGCAGAACCCCATCCACGCTCAAAGTATATGTGGCGGCCATAGCGGCGTTTGCAAAACCGACGTCTGGCTAGTCACTGGCGAAAAACGACCTGGTCTTGCGATTCCTCAGGGGAGCTCGGAGGCTGAATCCTCCCAGACCCCCCTCAGTCCCTGTGTGGGACCTTTCTACATTTTTGAAGCCATGAAAGGTGCCCCATTCAAGCCAATCCATTTGTCAGACATGAAACATCTGTCTCTCAAAACGGTATTCCTTATGGCTCTCGCTTCAGTGAAGCGCGTAGGGGACTTGCAAGCGTTTTCAGTAAGCGCGTCATGCATGGAGTTTGGGCCTAATGACTCAAAAGTCATACTCAAACCAAGGCATGGGTACGTGCCCAAATCCCTCAACACACCGTTCAGGGCCCAGGTTATTTCCCTGTGCGTCCTCCCGGTTCATGATGAGGAGGAGGATGCGAGTCTCCTCTGCCCTGTCAGGGCATTGAGAGCTTATGTGTCCCGCTCGTTTGTCTTCAGACAGACTTAGCAGCTCTTCGTTTTGTTTGGCGGACGCTCCAAGGGACTGGCCGCATCAAAACAGAGCCTATTCAGATGGATAGTCGATGCCATAGCGCTGGCTTACACTTCTAAGGGCCTGCAGTGTCCTTTGGGTGTCAGAGCGCACTCCAAGAGGGGCGTGGCCTCGTCGTGGGCGTGGTCTAGCGGGATTTCCTTGCAAGATATCTGTATGGCGGCAGGCTGGGCCTCGCCGTCTACATTTATAAGGTTTTATAACCTAGAGGTTCCCGCCTTACAGGCCAAGCTGCTGTCGGTCTAGAATTCAGTACTATCTGCCCCGCTGCGCCGGCGCAGAATGCTGAGTTTTGCTTGTGCATCTCTCACTGATCGATAGAACAGCTCCATGGGTGTTGAATAACCCGTACTTATACCCAGTTCAGGCTGAACACGTTCACCCTGTCTGCGTGAAACACTGTTAACATAACTAGCTCCTGTGGGATGCTATTTCATGGGGAATGATGCTTGTAGCCTCTCTTCTCCGACTCTCTGTGAGTCTACGGTGATTATGCACTATATGAGCCCCGGGCTACTGCCCTTGGGACTTTGGTGTCGGATCCCAGTACGCACGGCGTGTTGCATTGTGTTCCCCATAGCGTAACATATTACGCAGTACGAGAGATACTCTCATAAGAGAACGTACTCTGTTACTAACGTAACCTCGGTTCTCTCTAGAGAGGGAACAAGTACTGCGTATCTTGCCGTGCATACAACAGCGCTGGTTCGCTTCAGTGATGAAAACCAGTTTGTATCAGCCTGTCGAGCGTATTAATAGGCCAAGGCCAGGCCTATTCTGGCAGGACGTGAGGAAATGGGCGCGAAGTGCCCCCATTGGGTATCATGTCACGCAGGGCCTCTCTCGATAGGCTGCTGCTGTTGCCGCAGGGCAGCCAATAGGCGCGCAAGCCGTCTTGCCTATGTGTGAATGCTGCTGATCAGCGTTTTACATGAATTCAAAATTAAGGATAATTTTTGGCTTCAATATCTCGCGGAAAAGAGGTTTTCCCCATAGCGTAAGATGTTACGCAGTACTCGTTCCCTCTATTGAGAGAACCGAGGTTACGTTAGTAACCGAGTACGTTAATACTGTTATTCACAAAGATGAATCAGAATACCTGCGACCTCTTCATCTTGCATATGCTTTTATCTGTCAATAAAGATGTGTTTATACTAAAAAATAATGCTTTACAAAAATAATAATATAAATAAATGGCAAGGAAATTTGTGGAAAATTCAAGCTAGCAAAAAAAAAAAATCATGAAAGTACTGTAGCATAAATACACTACAGTCATTATTCACTGATAACCTACACCTCTGCCAGAGCTTTGCTGTTATATAAAAAATATAGCTTTTATTGGCTATCCGTTCCACGTGCAAAACTATCGCATAACTTCTGACTTTATTATAGTGCATGAGTTATGTACGGACTCTTTGTGGTGCTTTTTGGAGCTTGGAAGTATAAATCACCAATCACTTCTGTTATATGTAAAACAGAAGCACTTTTTGGGTTTCAAAATAATACCGGTTTAGAACAACAGAAGGATCAGTAAATAATATAAATGCTCATTCCTAGGTAAACTATTCCTTGTCATTTGAAGACACTATACAAAACATCAAGTGAGAAATAATTTTCCATAATCAAGAATGCTGTTGCCCAGTGTTGAGTCTGGGCTGACAGTCAGACTGTCTTTGCCTCTTTAAATAAATGGTAAGAAATGAGAAGGAGCGAGACACTCATCTGCTCCATCTGTGTGGTGTCTAGCGCCTACATATGACACATGCCATCATTCTATCTGTGACTCATCAGCCTCACAGGAAAAGCATTTTAACATCCACCATGCTTTCACTCCTCTGACACTGTCAATGTTTTTTTTTCTTTCTTATGTAGTGTTACATACCCCCATTTTTGCATTTTTTAAACATTTTTATTTCAACTAACAAAGAATGGGAGTTGCAAACATAGACTGCCAGGCCAAAATAAAAAAAGTTACTGTTTGGATTAAAATAGGCAAATGTTTAAGAGTCTATGATTGGATCATTACTCCAGTGGTTATTATGTTTCTAGCAAGTTATATGTGTGGCAACAGTTCTTCTAATGTAGGACACACAAAACATAGGACACACATCATGGCCATATTACAGGATGACAATGTCAAGATTCATCAGGCTCAAATTGTGAAAGAATGGTTAAAACGAAGCATACAGAATCATTTTCACATATGAACTGACTACAGAGTGCTCGACTCTCGCATTGTCAATACAAGATCTTGACCAAGAGGTGCATAGGTTGAAATACGTTTAAGATGGGAGACATGAAAAACAATTTTGGACACTTTATTGCTAAATTATTTCATACTTGTTCAATTTAATAACCTGGCTCAGGTTTCCCTTGCAGGTTTTGAACTCACAACCTTTAGTTATCTGCATGAATCTTTAACCACTAAACAAACACCATCATTACCATGTAAGGTGAGATTGAAGAAGTCATGTACCAATATCTGGGTTAAAGAAAAGCCACCATAGAAGTAGTTTATAGTATACAGTGTGTATAGGAATGCACCGATATGAAAATCTTGGCCCCGGCAATAATTGTTTATATTTGAAAGCTGACAACCAATGTATTGGCCGATAAATCTTTTTTATTTGAAAGCAGATAACCGATATATAAGCCGATAAATCTAAATCCAAATTTTTTATATAATTTTTGAGAGGCTCATTACAAAAACAAAAGTCTCACCATTAAAAACCATGTCCCAGGCACAAAATCATGTTCTCATTATGATTTTATGTAGCCTATATGACAGACTTTCGCTATACATTTTGCACCTAACCGTATTTTCCTTTTTGAAGTGATTTCAATCATATTTTAAGCAATTAAAATCCAGCACAGTGAACAGTGCGCATCTGAAGTGTCAAAGCTGAAGGAAATAATCCATTATTTATTGGCTTTAATATATCGGCCAAATTTTCGGGCTGATAACGATAACATTAAAAACCATTTATCGGCCGATACAGATTTGGTGGCCTATATATCGTGCATCCCTAGTCTAAAGGACTAGTCTGTGGTCTTAGGACACAAAATATCTCCATCCACTTTCAGTGTATTTTCCAAGATATTTTTGCATGAGCAAGTTTGAATATTCAGAAATGCCAATGACATTTAAGAGTTATTAATGAGAGGAAATTATCTGTACAATAACTTAAATTTGTTCCATTCTACAAAATATATATTTTACCATCCCAAAGAGCTAAAAAAAATTGTGATTTTTCACACTTCTGATATTCTAAAAATACATAAATATTGCAGCCTGCCAAAAAGCCTGCTGGCCTTTTATTCAGCACACACAGATCAGGACTGACCTTTTGCTTGGACAGTTCTGAACCGACACGCTGCTTTTACAGTGAAACTGATGTGTACACATGAAGTTTCTCTTCAAGGTGAAACTACAAAATGCATCTCTAGAAGAACAGGTTGGATATGGATGGCGATGACTACGATACAAGGGTGCAATTTCACAGGCACAGTGCACAAATAAGTGTTTGTGTACTTATATATGCGTCTCAGTCACTGAAACAGTGGGTGTGTGTGTGCGCGTTTTATCTCTAAATATGAATACAGACAGCACATATGCACATCCTCTGTACCAAATGACCATCCTCATCTCTTGCAGGCTGTGGCGCTAATTCAAACCTTCTGGTTTTGATGAGTAATACCAGTTTTAAGGATAAAATTACAGTGAATCTGAAATCAAAATGGATTATTTACTTTCTTAATGCACATTTCTGGTCTTGTTTGTCTTCAGAATTGCTCATCAAAAAAAAATTACTTAAAAATGACTTTCCTTTTCATTTGATGTAACCAATTCCTTTTATTTGTCAAACCATTTCCTCAATCTGTCATACAGAAACCACTTTCATGACCAACAAACACTGAGTCCCTCTGCCTTCCTGAAATTATATATTCCTAATGTGACTAAATAGCTGAAAGCTACATCTTTTAACAAAGCTCCTTTAAAACTAATTTTGTACCTGTAAATGTTACGTATTAATACCTACATATTAATGAGACCAGGCTGAACTATCTTGGAACTATTTTTGAAACTCTTTGTTCAATGTTTTAGCAGAACACAGATGAGATTAAGAAGGCTTATCAAGGACTCTATGTTCTAAGGAAACTAAACTGCTTCTGTGTACAGAGATCTACATTAAAAACCTTCTATAATACTTTTATTGAGATTATTGTATGTTTTTCATTTGTATGTTGATTTTATCACTTTCTCGTTTGCAAATAATCTGTTCAAAAGTGGGTGTTATGGGTGACGATATGCACCACTTGCACACACACTTTGAGATAATGCCTTCGGGTAGGCGGTTTCGGAGCATTAATGACTAAACACTTCAAGTTTACTTTTGTGCCAGAGGCGTCTCTGTAATTTGAATTTCTCAAAGGATTCTTAATTTGCTATTTATTAGGCATTTATGAGCAACTGATTTTATTTTGAAGCATGCTGTGATATGTATTATGTTTTATATATGTTTCGACATGGGTTATGTGTTTGGATGTGTTTGTGATGTGTCTGTTGTGTGTTGTTTTAAGCCCTATTGTAATTGCCCCCTGTGGGATTAATAAAGTTGTAAACTAACTATCATTTTCCAGTGGACAAAATCATCTTCCACCATACATGTTTTTTTCATTGAATATTCTGGTTTATTAGGAAATAAGTCAAATTATGGTAGTAAAATATGTTATGAAAACTAGTGTAGTAGATTTGAAGGACCCATATACACTATAGGCTGAGGTATTTCTGCTGTATTTTAGTATTAATATACATGTCAATTTTCCAAATACACAATAAAACTTTCTGTATTTTCACCTTTTCAAAAATGGGGGGTGTTAGAAGTGATAATTAACACAGATTTAGACAGATTTGTGAACAATATTTGAGAGAAATAGGCCTTTTGTGTACAAAGAAAAAGTCTTAGATCTTTGAGTTCAGCTCATGAAAAATGGGGGCAAAAACAAAAGTGTTGGGTTTATAATTTTGTTCGGATACATAATATGTAAATAAATACAAAATATGTATCATATTATAATGTGTTATACATAATAATTTAAATAGTATATACAATATAAATAAGCAAATATATTATTATATTGTATATTATAAACTATTTCTCAAAGATTCAGGAGACTATAGAGTTCTGAGCTTATCTCAGATGTTTCTTGTTCTGAAATTATAAGGAATTAAAATGAGTCACTTGTCCACATACAGTAAAAGTTGCAGACTTTGGCAAATCTGAGCACAGTGAGAAATTGTTCTCACATTCATTCTTCATTAATCCAGATACATTTGAAAAATGCACACACTAGCGTTCTGTCCACTAATGTTTTCAAGCATTTTCCAAAAGTTTCACATTCACACTTAAAATGTTGGAAGACGCTAAATTCACCTTACTGCGCATGCGTAAAACCCTCATAAAAGCTCACTGAGATGATACAGAATACGATATGGAATAGACAAAGTTCTCATGCTGTTCTTCTGGCAGGATCGTTTTATTTAGCAAAAAAATGTTTGGTCTAAAAGAAAACACAACTGCTCTCATGTTTTGAATTTTCTGTCTTCTTTGTAGGACCTTGATATGAAGAGTGTGCAAAGTAACATTTTAGTGTGAAAGTAAATAACACAAAACAGGCACAATATAACACCAATTTTACACTGGTTTCCTATTAAGTTCCGTATCAATTACAAAGTACTATTACTGACCTATAAAGCCCTAAATGGTTTAGCTCCTGTGTATTTAATGGACCTTCTATCGCCCTACAATCCATCGCGTTCTTTAAGATCACTAAATTCGAGGCTTCTGGTCATTCCTAGGACATCTAAGTCCACTAAAGGAGGGAGGGCGTTCTCGCATTTAGCTCCTAAACTCTGGAATAGCCTTCCTGATATTGTTCGAGGCTCAGACTCGCTGTCCCAGTTTAAAACTAGATTAAAGACGCATCTCTTTAGCCAAGCATTCACATAATGCTTACCTTTTATACCACTGTTGAATCGAATGCATTAATATTATGAACAGCAGCTATGCTAATTATCTCCCATCTGCTTTTCTGCTGTTATCTCGGGACGCTAGTCCCGAGGTAAATAGCGTTCGTCAGTTCCGGTTTGTATCCAGCCTCTCACGGAGACCTCAGATGCCCCAACACCTGCGATAAGATGACTAAACGCCTGTGAAGAGACGACTCAACGCCGGCGATATGTTATGCCCTAAATTACTACATGATTAACTAACTATATTTTTTTTCTATGTACATTTCTGAAATGCACATTCTGTAAAGCTGCTTTGAAACAATAAGTATTGTGAAAAGCGCTATACAAATAAATTTGAATTGAATTGAACAATACCGGTATAAACATGAATATCTATGGGTTCAATATGCGTCACATGACTAAACGTGCATCAACGTTTTTAAATACCTCTGTTTTCACAGTCCACACTACAATGTGAAAACGCCGTTTTCAAATGTATATATTTTGGAAGTCTCAGTGTGGACGAAAGGCTAAAACGGAGAGAAAAAGAAGTGTTTTCAAACGAAAAAGTATTTGTGTGGACTAAGGGCTTATGTACAGAGACTAAATGAGGGAACTAATGAGTAAATTAATTAACAACAGGTGAACTGAATGAGAAAGGCACAGACTGAAAGCAGGGAAAAAACAGGGAAACAACCAAGACACAACAAACATGTTACAGTGAGAAGCAGATGGATTCTCATTTAATCTGGTTGCTTTCAAGGAGAGACAATTGAGGCATTACCAACACTACATTTGTGATTTTTCTTTCCTACTGGATTGTCAACCGAATGCGTTTCTTCGAGTGTGCCGCCATGCATCTAAATGATTCAGTTGCCCTTGTGTGTCAGTGCTGGTACGGATAAAGCTCTCATCCTCTCATACAGATGGGCTCCAGCTCTATGTTTTAACCTTTCTGTGTGTCTGTATCAGAGACCAAGTGAAAAATAAATAGAGAAAGCTTTCAACCTCATTTTACAGCCCACACAAATAGACATGATAATCTTTCCTTTTTGAACACAACCCTTCACTTCAACCTGTCCGGTTCCCACGTACACTACTATCTTGCACACTATTGTTGATCTAAAAAAACAACAACAAAAAAAACAGGAGAGGTGATGTCAGTGCCTGCAGGGACTTATATTGAGATGTAATATTCGTTTTATAATTAGCATGCAGAGGACATGTAGATTCCAGCAGATGCTGGTTAGTTCTGACCTATTTTATGTGGAATTGGGGCACACGCACACACACACGACTGGCTATACTTGGCCACAGGTGCCATGCGGCCTGTTCTGAGCTCAGCAATCTAATGTGCTGAATACTGCTTACACACGTGATGGATGAAGCCAACATGAAATATAGGCACACAAAGCACATTGATTACATAACAGGAATGCATTCATCCATATGTCACATATGTGGGTCAAATTGGGATTTCAGAGGCAGTGATTCTGGTGGCCTAGGCAAGATATGACATGATTTTGTACTTGCTACCTGTCAAGTATATTATAAGTCTAGAGATTATATTATTTATTACTATTGTCCTAAGAAAAGCACACAATAGACTGATTATCTTGATTAACTGTTACGGACAATTTTGGATTATTTGATTATACTTTTTAGAAGATTTTTCTGTATCACAGCAAATAAATTTGACTGTTATGGGTAATATTGTTTGATTATTTATTAATTTTAGGCCATTTGTTTTTTATAGCAATGATTACCTGAGACTATTATTAGCAATGTCAGATTATTTAAAAAATCATTCATTTCAGACAAATTGTTTCTTCAAGGCGATGATTAAAGAGGCCCCTCCTTGAACTGCCACCTTATCGTGGTGGAGGAGTTTGAGTACCAGAACGATCCTAGGAGCTATGTAGTCCGGGGCTTTATGCTCCTGGTAGGGTCCTAGGTGATAGGTCAGACTAAGAGCGGTTCAGAAGCCCATTATGATGCAAGAAAAATCAAGGACCGAGACGTCGCCCAGCATTGTGCAGCCGGGAACTCACCCTGGAGCAAAGCCCGGGGGTTGGGGCTCGCATGCGAGCGCCTGATGGCCGGGCCTCCCCCCATGGGGTCCGGCTGGGCTCAGCCCGAATGAGTGACGTGGGGCAGCCCTCCTGTGGGCTCACCACCTGCAGGAGGGACTGTATGGGGCCGGTGCATAGTGGAACGGGCGGCAGTCAAAGGCGGGGGCCCCTACGACCCGATCTCTGGACACGGATGTTCTGTTATTGGACTTCTGTGCTAGTCACAGTTTGTCTATAACAATCACCATTTTCAAGCACAATGGTGTCCATCAGTACACGTGGCACCAGGACACCCTAGGCCGGAGGTCGATGATCGACTTTGTGGTCGTTTCTTCCGACCTCCGGTCACATGTCTTGGACACTCAGGTTAAGAGAGGGGCGGAGTGGTCAACTGACCACCACCTGGTGGTGAGTTGGATCCGATGGCAGGGGAGGAAGCTGGACAGTTTGGCAGACCCACACGTACTGTGAGAGTCTGTTGGGAACGTTTGGCCGAGTCCCCTGTCAGAGAGATCTTTAACTCCAACCTCCCGCAGAGCTTCGACTGGATCCCGAGCGAGTCTGGAGATATTGAGTCCGAGTTGACCAAATTCTCTACCTCCATTGCCGACGCAGCCGCTAGGAGCTGTGACCATAAGGTCTCCGAGTGGAACATCGAGTGGCAGTTGGGGACAGTACCTCTGGAGGGTGTGTTCCAACTACAGGGGGATCATATTTCTCGTCCTCCCCGGGAAAGTCTATGCCAGGGTACTGGAGAGGAAAATTTGGCCGACAGTAGAACGTTGGATTCAGGAGGAACAGTGCGGTTTTCGCCCCAGTCGTGGAGCACTGGACCAGGTCTATACCCTCTCTAGAGTGCTGGAGGGTTCATGGGAGTTTGCCCAACCAATCCACCTGTGCTTTTTGGATTTGGAGAAGGCATTCGACTGTTTCCCTCACGGCGTCCTGTGGGGCTGCTCTGGGAGTATGGGGTCCCTGGCCCTCTGTTGAGGGCTGACCACTCCCTGTATGACCGGAGTAGGAGCTCGGTTCACATTGCCGGCAGTAAGTCAGACTTGTTCCTGGTGCATGTTGGACTCTGGCAGGGCTACCCTTTGTGATCATGAAAAATGGGGGCAAAAACTAAATTGTTAGTTTTATAATTTTCTTCAGTGTACTTCATGTTAGCTAATGAATTAACTAATAAGACCTTATTGTGAACTGTTATCCTTCTAAGCTCCGTTTTAAATTTTCTGTAATAAAACGAATATTTGAAACTACATTGCCTTTGTTCTGATCATCAAGTACTCAGTGTGCAGTGCCTGCAATGCTGCTGTAAGGCGAGTGGTGATTTATGCGGGTGTCGCACATGTTTAGCCGTGAGCGCTGGGAATACAGTGCCACAGAGCAGGCAAGCTGGTGACTAGAGCACGGCAGATGGAGAAGACACAGAGAATGAGAGAGGGTGTGAGGCTATGCTAATTTCTGAACAGCAGACATGCCAGTGGCAGGGTGGAGCCAAAATTAACACCAAGCAAATTGGACAACAGTACCATTTTGGAGCTGAACCAGGTAATGCAGCATGGGTGCTATGAAACCAAATGCGACAAATGCGCTCTAGAAGGGTGCAGCTGATAACTTAAAAGAACTACCTGATCTATCTGATCCTGATACCTAACCCCTAAAATTACGTTTATTGGTGTAACGTAATGTAGTCACAATGTTTTACATTAAAAAAACACGATAAAGTCATTAAAGTTGCCATGAAACGGAAGTTGCCATTGTCTTTTTCTTTTCAAGGCGGGACTTGATTTTGTCCATTTGGAATTTATTGGATGGTTGGATGATTGTGGTTTGCTATTGGTGGACCTCATGTAAGTGACAGGTTGTCCCACCCCACAGGTAAGGTTAGTTGGATATGCTAAATTGATGTAGTGTGAGTGTGATTGTGAATAATTGTGTGACAGGAGGAGCATCCGATGTAAAACCTGTGCCAAATCATGTGTGTGTGAAGCGGATCCTGCAAATGAGCGGGAATGATGCTAAAACAGAGAGTGAGAGAAAAAAAATGCACTATGAATAAATGCATGCATTTATAAATAAAAGAATGCACAAATGAATAAATGAATGAGTTACTAGGAGTATGAATGAACTGGAGGTAGACAGCCTACAGGGGTCCATGAGGAGTTCATGCTTTCATTCTCTTCTCTTGTGTGTGTTGATGGGGAAAACGGCTGAGGGAGGGTTTGATGTCTCAGACTGTGCGTGAGTAGCATGGTTACCTGTAGCTGACTGATGTGTGTGCACATGTGTGTGCAGAAACCTCATTCCCATATGTGTCCCTGCAGACCTTTAAGCATACTGGATTCTGAATACAACATTCAACATACATTACATACATTAAAAAACTTTTTTTTGGGGGGTGGGTGGGGGTTTGGGGGTTCTGCTCACCAAGGCTGCATTTATTTGTTTAAAAATACAGTAAAAACAGTAACTGCAAAATATTATTACAATTTAAAATAACTTTTTTCTATTTGAATACATTTTAAAATGTAATTTATTCCTATGATGGCAAAGCTGTATTTTTAGCATCATTACTCCAGTCTTCAGTGTTACATGATCCTTCAGAAGTCATTCTAATATGCTAATTTGCAGCTCAAGAAACACTTCTTATTATTATGTTAAATGTTTGTTGAATACAATCTTGAATATGATTTATATTGAAAACAGTAGTGCTGCCTAATATTTTTGTGGATAACGTGAATCATTTTGTTCAGGATTCTTTGATGAATAGGGAGTTAAAAAGAACAGCATTTATTTGAAGAAAAATCTTTTGGGACATTATAAATGTCATTACAGTCATTTTTTATCAGTTTAATGTGTCCTTGGCCTTGCTGAATACAAATATTAATTTCTTAAGAAAAAAATACTGACACAAAGCTTTTGAATGGTATACAGAAATGAAAGAGGTTGCTGAATACTTATTATAAGGTCATTTATAAATTTGTAGGACCAGACAGAATCGGCAGAATACTTAAAAAGAAAATATCTGCTGATTTTGAGGGAAAGTCTGTATCACTTCTGTAGTCACATAAAATGAACTACTATTCTTGCCTAGGGCAGAAAATGAAATGTCACTGCAGCCCCAGCACATTCTGCATGATGTCGTGTGTGTGTGTGTGTGTGTGTGTGTGTGTGTGTGTGTGTGTGTGTGTGTGTGTTAAGCCTTAGGAGGTGAACCCAGAAGATATCTGGATCTGCACTGCATCCATCCTCCTCCCACTGTTTTCTCTCTTTCCCATTCACTCGTTTTCACACTCATTTGCAGTTCTTCCTGCCTCTCGCCCCCCAGCGTTTCTCCCTCTGACCTCTGCAGTTCTACATGCAGGTGTCTGAAGGCAGAAAGCGGCTCTGATGGGGCTCTAGCGTGCAGGGGTTGCCTCTGTCATTGCTTTGATTAAATTCAGTCTACTTGCTCCACCTGTTCGCCCACCTGTCAGTTTTTCTTATAGCTGTGCCATCTCATGCATTACTGTCACTGCACCTCTAAAAGACACCTAATGAAGAATGACTGACAATACGAGCCTCACCTTGGGAGATCAGCTCTTAGGGTTCTATTTGAAAGAAAGTCAGGTAACACTTCCTCTATACATTATATGCATAATGCACCATAAAGGTTATGTGTTGGGAATCAAGATTTTTTTAATGTTATTAATTAAACAAAAAGTGCCCTGAACTTATGAGTGGTTGGTTATGTAGTTAAATCTGTTGTTTCATTTGTCATGACATTTGAAATAAAATTTATGAAGACATTTTTTTAAATGCATGGATGAATCATTCACAATAAGATTAATAACATGCATTTAGAAAATAGATATAGGGTACATTTTTATTTTATTTAGACTTTTTCAAGTTTTTTTAAAAAAGTATTGTTTTTATTTTATTTTAAAAGCTATCTAAAAGCTAATTGTAACTGTAGTTACAATTATTTATTAATAACTATATCTATTATATAATTTAAAGCAATTCGAAAAGCTTTATGATGCTGTAAGACTGGAGAAACTGGAAGAACTGGAAGATAGCACAACTCTCTGAGAGAACAAAGCAAATTAACATTTGAATTTCTCTATTGTGCACCATTCGAGAAGTAAGCTCACCTAAGCAATCCTAATCTACATCTTTTCCCTTGACCCCCCATTCTCCCCCCACTCCTCCTTCATGCTGAGATCATCTGAAATTTACCCAAGAATCTATATAGTTTAATGTGAATAATTATCATACAGCATCACACATGTTTGATATCATTTGAAATGTCTCAGTGCGACTGGTACAAAGGTCTCATTCTCAGAAGTAAACCAGAAGGTAATAAGGTAAGTGTTAAGAAATAATTCACATACATAGGAGGTGTGTCTTCCAGGCACACGGCCTCATGTACTCAGAAGGTGTAAACTCAATGCAAATTCCAACTGTTAGCAAATGGTTCCATGTAAATCAATTTCTGCCCCCAGTAAGTCTGGGACGGTGATTAATGTGAATTCCCACTGTGAACTCATCTTTACATTTGAAATGACGTCTGTCTATATAATGAAACACAACTAGAGCTCAGGGCGTTTTGTAACTCAAAATTAGCCCGTGATGCAGAGTGGATGTCGGCACTCCTCATTATATATTTCTAAATGTCGGGTTTAACCTACATCTTTTACTCATTTGATGTTTGTATCTATTATCTTTGAACTGATTATGCGCTGATTAACTGGCGTGGTACATTTACCTGACATAATAAATTGTAAACATTTGATTTAACTCAGACACTATTTTAAGTAATTTTTTTCATTGATGGAGTCAGATGAAATAATGAGTTAATACACATGAGAAAATGTATTTCAAATTAGTCAAATTACTTTGTCACGCGGAAAGACGGGAACATGCAGAGATCTTCACCCGTTGATCGGAAAACCTTCTTTGGGCCGACCCAGCCGGGCTTTACTGCATTATACTGTTCAAAAGTTTGGAAACTTAAATTTGTTTTTTTTTCTTAAAAAAAAGTAATGCTTTTGAATTTAAATCGATTAAAAAAATACAGTAAAGACCTTCACATTGTAAAAAAAAAAAAAAAAAAAAATTCAAATAAATGCTGTTCTTTTGAACTTTCCATTGATCAAAGAAAGGAAAAAAAACAAATCACAAAAATTCCACAAAAATACGAAGCAGCACAACTGTTTTTAACACTGATAATAATAAATGTTTCTTAAGCAGCATATCAGTATATTACAATGATTTCAGAAGAATCATGTAACACTAAATACTGGAGTAATGATGCTGAAAATTCAGCTTCGCATCACATGAAAATGTGTTATTTTAAGATATATTAAAATAGCAAACATCATTATTATTTAAAGTGTAATCATTTTTCACAATATTGCCGTTTTACTTTATTTCTGATAATATAAAGGCAACTTTTGAACAGTAGTGTATTTACAGTCTTAATAGCAAGTGCAATAATTGCGCTTAAATTGCACCATAATTCTACAGCAATTGATCTTTTATTATGTTTTACTGTTATGTTGCACTATTCACACTTAACAAACAGCAACTTTACAGCAGGTAATTAAATGCTGTGTGTTCAGTGAATGTGGGCCTTCTATTATGACTGAACAAATACCTCACAGAATGAGTGTCACATTGCACTGATCTTCTGAGGACCTTCTCTTATCTTTATTCACAGAAAACATGCCTTCACTTCTAAAACAGTGGGAGAAAGGCAATTTGGCATGTAAAAAAAAAACTCTACACAAACATGCATCTGCTCAAATTCAATCATGCATACAACAGTGTTTTTGTGCCATCTATAGCATTGTTTACTCACACAGCTTCATATTTAAAGCTTGTTTGGATGCTAACATCTCACTTATTTATTGTTCTCAAAAAGGGCTTTAACTTTTTTCCATTTGATCGTGATCATCTCTCACGAGAGAGTCGAGAGACAGACGTTTGCTGTGGAATTCTCATATGGACCATCCGTCCCCATTTTGAAAAGAAATATTCCTACATATTCATAATTGATATGTCTGAAAGTCGGGTACGGCAGCCATAACATTCCTTAATGGATGTTTTCCATTATTCTTAGACAGACGGAATCCTCCTTAACACGTTTAACAGATTAAATAAGCACAAACTACAAGAAGTGAATGTTTGTGGAGGGTTTCAGCTTCATGAAATATCCACCACATGCTAGATGGAAACTGTCAGAGTGATATGTTATACTTAAGCAATGAAAGATCAGTTCAGATACAAAGGAAAAGCTCTTATATTAGCTATACAACTGGTTCTTTTATTATAATTTCTGCTTGCACACTGATTTTAAGTGCTATGTGTGTAAAAGCAGCTTTGTATTGAGACAATTATAAGTACATATCACTGCAACTGTGTAACCATCTGAATGCCTGCAATTTGACATTTCAGACAAAGATGATAACGATCATACGAGTGTAGTTGTAGGAGAATAAATGGAATAAATTATGGCAACCAATCCACATAAAATCAAGGTCAACACAAATTGACACATTTCAGAGTGAAAAAGGATAGTCAATGAGACAAAATGTAGGGCAAATTATT
Organism: Siphateles boraxobius; assembly: GCF_051911475.1. Taxonomy (NCBI): domain Eukaryota; kingdom Metazoa; phylum Chordata; class Actinopteri; order Cypriniformes; family Leuciscidae; genus Siphateles; species Siphateles boraxobius. Next base: position 13,655,934 of record NW_027508734.1, read on the forward strand.
GGATTGGGGAAGTCATTTTGATTAAGATTACAAAGACAAATCAAAGATTTATATATATATATATATATATATATATATATATATATATATGTGTGTGTGTGTGTGTGTGTGTGTGTGTGTAATTGCATGCCACCTTTAAATTCCCACTGCATCTATACCATGTTATCACAAAAGGAGGTTGAGTATGTTTTATTCATCATTGTTGATTTGTGTTACTGGTCGCATCCCTTTTATTTAGTAAAATATAATAATATAGTAATATATAGAGTGTATCTGTGCTAAAAACCCATTGACAACTGAAATGCATTTATTAAAGAAGGAAACACCACAAGTGGGTCTGGAGGATGTTCTGGTCAATGCGTCAAAAAATATTTGAAAGCATGACAAAGTATAAGAGACTGTTAATGCTTTGAGCTACTTAATGGTATTTAGTTGCTGTTGTGCCTGTATTAAATTGTTCATATGTCACATATTTTCAGCTTGTTATCCTGTACAGTACCTTATACATTTTGCTTTCAACTTAAACAGAGATTTATTTTGCACTATTTTAAAATGATCTTGGGTCGGTTTTAAGAAAACTGTCACTCTCTGTAATTCATATGAAGCACTCTCTTGAACTACAGTATGCCCATTATGCTCACAAACACTAAAATATTTCTAGCATCCCTTAAATATACCACTATTTTTCAAGTCAATAAATCAATTAGACATGAGTTTGCTTATGTTGCTTTATCTTATACTGTTAAGGAAAATTAAGCCAGATATGAATCATGCAAAGAAATGCCATGCTTACCGAAGTCACATTGAAATGTCCTGTAGTAGATAATTTAAATAAAACATAAAAAATAATCACAATAAAACATTAATAATAAATTCTTGTGATGGAATCGTATTCTTGTAATAATATTCAATCTCTGCCAATTCCTGTCCCTAAAAGATAGATAAATAAGCAAAGAAAAAAGACATGAAGATGAGTTTTGTAGATAATTGCTCCAGCTTTACTCCATATATCCTCACATTACCAACAATGTGAACAGAGGAAGGATTTGTATGGAGTCGTGATTTATATGTATTATGCGTGTAGCTCTATTGGTGGTCATATCATTTTACACTATGCCCCATGTTTAGATATTGATTCTCATTCTCATTGATACACATTCTTTTGATGCATTGCCAGACAGTGCACTTTCATCCAAATGTTTATCCTGGAGTCGCCTTTGTATGCAGTTCAAATGAGGTGGAATTAGAAATGCATATCGCATTGCCAGAAAAATATGTTTCTTTAGAATATTCCCTTACAATGAGTCATAGCACAAGCATTCACATTTTCCCCTTAAAACAAGAGTGAAACACGGAGGGTGCAGACACTTTTCTCTACCAGAGAAACTTGTAGAAAGGCAACAGACAAGTGACCAATCCTGAGTGGCGACATCACTTACACGCATTCAGCACTGTTAGCCAACCTTGCTGAGAAGTCCGGGCCGAGATGGGTTTGAAATTGCGCCGTGCCGAACCAAACTCAAAGTGGATATATAATTGGAACATTCCTTACCGTTCAAAGAACCGTTCGGCCTGACAGAGGAAAAGTGGCTAGTTGTCCTTCAATCATTCAGTCTAAACTGACAACAAACAAAAACACACAGTTGAAAATCTTAATTATCTTAATCTTTACAAATGCAAAAGGGGTCATATCATACTTTTTTTACAGTAGTTACAGTATAGCAGACCAAAAAAAGTTTTCATATCCATTTTCCATTCTTGGGCTCTTCCACACCACACGCACAGTAGTGTAAGCGTGGACTGTGAACTGATCTGTAGCTCAATATAGAAAATAAAGTTGCAAAAATCACAAATACAATAATTACAAATGTGATCACGAAATCTAATTTGCATGAGGAGACGGCTCTTGTTTACATTCAAATGTTATTGTACACAGAACAGAATCCAATTCCTGAAGCTATAAACTGCGCAGTTTGTGTGCCCTTTACACAAGGTTACCGTATGCTTTTATAATATATCATGCTCTATTATCTAAAAAGATCAATACAAGTTTAACTCCTTATGATTTCACATTTTCCTTAGAAAGGAGCAAACTAAAACTGACTAAGAAGAGTTCAACCCCAGTCAGACAGCACAGGGAAAGAAGGTTTGCCCTTGAAGTCTGGGGCATTCGGCACTATCATTGGGGAAAGTAGGCTAAAGGCTGGATCAGGCTTGGGGAAGTGGGATCATGTCACGGTGTGATGGATGTTCTGTGTAAAAGTATCAGCCAGCATGGAACAGCAATTGGGCTTGTACTAAAACACAGCTTAAAGTCTTGAACGTTGCCTATTATCCCCGAACTGGTTTGTTTAGTTTCTCAGTGACAAGACACATTTTTATTTAAAGTGGACTGAATACATTTAGGAAGAGTTGCAGTGGTTATGTGCATCTTAAACAACATATAGAGCCAGATACTAACAGCTTGCGCCAGCGCAAACCCTCTTTTGGCATTAAAAACTACTGTATGGATTTACTAAATACACGCGATGAAAAATATTAGCACTGAAAAGGTGAGGACAGGGTTATTTTTGTGGCTTACCTTATTGCATATGCATTTGTAGGAGTTTCCCTTTCAGACGCAAATTTAAAGTATTTGCGTAAGTGAAAAAACAAAAGTAAAGTATTTAAATTAATCATGCAATGTGATTTACTAAGGTTTGTGCTAATCAATTCACTGGTATAGACCTCTTTTGCGCCGACCTCACTATTACGTGACGGTGTTAGCTGGAGGCAAAACAAAGTGAAAACTGGAGGCGGCCAATACAAACCAGCCCAGATTCGGCTACAAAATAAGGATCTTAAATGATTATTATTTTTATTAAATTTCATCTTGTGTTTCTGGGTGCAAGAATCACCTACAGGATCGCGTAATGTTTTCTAAATTATAATGATTATTTGTGAATCATCTATGATTGTATACATTGTTGTGATTGATTGTGATAGACTTTTTGAAGAACCTAGTAAGAAAGAATAATCAAATACAGTTAATTAATATAATTTTAATACATAAATATTTTTATTTCTAGAAAATATTCACATCATTAAAATTGTACTGTAATGTCACTCTTTACATTGTCGTCTTCTGGCCTTGGCGCTGGGCAGGACCGTGCAATGTAACGTTGCCACAAGTCAAGATCATTCATCACATATTATAGGCATCTAAAGATTTATATGCCCTCAGTTTGTCTTTATGCTCGGTTTCTCTATCAGGTAGGTGTAGAAGGCAGGCCACTCAACCGAGGTAACGTTAATCCTGTCAGATCGTCCATCCATTGAGTGAGCGTGTACGGGTCGGCCAATCTGGTTCCGTCCGTTAAAATTAACTTTTGCAAATAACAATCGCGGTCCTGGGCAGTGAGTGACCTTGCACATGAGGATAAAATCTGATTTTCTCCCATCATTGTTAAAAAACAAGCTAACAAAACTTGCAAACTAGTGTTAGTGAAGCGGCCAGAGGTATCGTTCTGCCTCCACCTAAGCTCCGCCCACATAAAAACGTCGTCATGTTTACCAACTGGAAAGGGGTCTATTTACACCCTTATTTACCGCCCAAAAAAAACATGCCTTTAACCATCTCTTGGTAGATTGCGTTGGTCATTATGGAAATGATCCTGATCTGTGTTCTTTCATTTGAAAGTCGACAGTAGATAAAGCGCTGAACTTTCCACTCCCATTACCGCTTTTATGGGATAGCGCTATCACGCTAATTTGCCCTGTTTAGTAAATCTGGCCCTAGATCTAAATGAAACGTAAAATAAAATGAATTTTCTAAACTTCTGAAACAACTTTCCATTTGGCTGACATCACAAACCCCTCTTACTTTCTTTTTACTATATTAATGCATATTTATGTATTCTTATTACTTATCTAATTATTTTGTTTCTCATCTCAATTTTCTCTTATTCTTGGTCTTATTGTGCACGATTCAACATTATTAAAAAAAAAGGAAATTAAATTAATTTGCTCCACCTCTAAAACAAATTTGCTTTTGGATGACATTACAAATCCCTCTTCCTTTCTATTACACTGTTTTATATTTTGGCATATTTGGTCTATGCATATTTCTGTATTATTATCTTGTTATTTGTCCTTATTTTATATACTTTTTATATCTCTATTTTTAATGCAAGCAATATTAGTGGAAGACAACTTTTCATGATCCAATCAATTCCTAATGGATAAATATTGAACATCTGTTTAACTCAGAATTGTCACATTATAGGAGTAAAATGTCCCAAAAAAATGTAAAGGTTAACATTTCAAGAAAAAAATTAAAAAATATTATATATTATATATATTACATATAACACGGTTTTAGGATATAATGACTTTTGAGGCAGTAGCTGTACAGATGACCTTAACATTGACTCTGTGTGTCCTGCGAGGCACAGCACACACCACTTCTGAGGAGTCCATTCCTCATGCTCTCTGTGTAGTACCACCTCAAGCTAATGTGAACATCAGTGAACCAAGAAATGTACTTCAGAAGTTCGTGCAAGATCTTTACTGACTGCACTTCCATTAAACTCGTTCTATTCCAAGTGTTTTTGATCTTAACAGTCCTTCCTTTGTAGACTGACCATAGACATAATCAATGGGATTGTATTCTAATCCCTCACTCCACATAAAAGTAAGTTTCTCTAAATGTTCAAACTCCTGGGCAACCTCAAGTTAGTTAGGATGTACAATACCTATGAATGGACTGCTAATAAAATGTAAATACAAAAGTTTGGGGTTGTACGATTTTTCATTGTTTATGAAAGATGTCTCGTATGTCCACCTAAGCTGCATCTTTTTTTAACAAAACACACTAAAAACAGTAATATTGTGAAATATTATTACAATTAAAAATCACTGATTTCTATTTTAAGAAATTTTAAAAAGTAATATATTCCTGTGATGTCAATGCTAGATTTTCAGCATCATTACTCCATTCTTCAGGTGTCATATGATCCTTCATAAATCATTATAATATACTGATTTTTTTCTAGTCAAAAAGCATTTCTTATTATAATCAATGTTGAAAACAGTTGAGCTGCGCAATATTTTTTGTAGAAACCATGATACTTTTTTTTAGGATTATTTGATGACTAGAAAGTTCAATTGCTAGAAAGTCGCCATTGGTTTGAAAAATAAATCTTTAATAATATTATAAATGTCTTTACTGTCACTGTTGATCAATTTAATGTCTCCTTGCTGAATGAAAATATTAATTTACAAACTGTAATGTATAACATCATTTCATGTATATTTCATATGTTGAGATTTTATGATAATTCAGCACCACCGAGGGTATTTAATTAGTCGCATCAGGTTTCATTTTTAAATACATTTAAATGAATTAAGGCTGTTCTTGGACAAAGTGTCTCCATCATGTGTTAATAAACAAGAGCCTCATGAGATTGTGTGTAAGTACTGAACTTCCAGTGGCTAGTTGCATAAACTGCTTAGGCCAGTCTTACAAGTTAGTCATCAATTTTTTTTTCTTCAAGACTTGTCATAATAACTTTTTGTCAGTTACATAAAAAGGTTGGTCTCCGAAGCCTAAATTATGTTTAACTGCTAATTGGTCAGACTAGTTCTTAAGACAGAGTCTCAACACAGTTCTTATCATTCGAAAAATGATTCATAAAGATTACAATTTTGAGATTAAAATCATTAAAATTTTGAGATTAAAAAAGATTAAAATCATAAAAGATTAAACTTACACATGTATGTACATAAATACAAATGAGATCACCAAAGAATGTTAACAATTGGCAAAGCAGGTTTTGAGGTTTCAGGTTTTGCCCTCTGGCCTGATTAGAGAATTTAAAGTGCCCCTATTATGGATTTTTGAAAATGACCTTTTATGTAGTGTAACACAGCTCTAAGTGAATGAAAACATACTGCAAAGTTTTAAATCTGAAAGTGCATCATATATAAAGTTATTGTCTTTCAAAAGAAAGTCTCGACTCTGAGTCAATGAAATTAATCGTTGTTCAAACTAATCATAAGCTGTTTCGTTCTGATGTCAAGACGAAACATTAGCATATTGCCGCCCACTTATTGCGTGCACACACACCAGGGAAAACTTGAACCTCAAACCGGCAGCTGATTCCAGTGGATACTGGATTAGCAACTTGTCGAGAAGATGCTGTGCTCTACAATGTGGTAAAGCCAGGTTTTTTTCTCTGCCCAAGGATGAGCAATTGAAGAATCAGTGGTTAAAATCATCTTTACCACTATACCACAGCAGTATAATCCTAAACTTTTGCTGTGTTCCCTTTATTTTACTGACGACAACTTCACAAATCTCGGAGTTCAATGCATTCGCAAGCCGCTTGCTCTTGAAAGATGGTGTTCAAAATACTTCGTTATGAGTTTTATATTGTGAAGGTCTCCTGCTAACTGGTTAGCTCACATTTTTACCGTCTTGCTGAAATCCTTCTGCTAATCAGTTGTGGCCCACTATTACCTATAACTGTGTCTATTAATGCAGATTGTCTGTCGTTCTCACTACTTTGAGAAAAGATAAAGGTTGGAGCAAGATTTGTTTTAACAACGTTTATGTTACATCAGTCATTGACGCCAGGTTATGTATTCACTGTTATGTATTCACGGCTAATGTATTCACTGTTATTGATACAGTTTCCAACGCAATAAATTAGAAAAATATTCGGTAAATACATAAGTACAAGTAAAATAATTGGTTTGTTGATGGACATGCACTTGTTATGCTGATAGTGATTACAGTTGCAACATCTCATAATGTACCTCAAACTGAGTAGTGTATCACTGAGAAACATCCTGTTTGAGGTGTCCTTGCGATGGAGGTTCGTGTTGAATAACTAGTTCTTCCAGTGTTTCATCTTCGGACTTGAGCTCGGATTGATATGGTTAAATCAACGTCATTGTTCGTTACTGTGTTTAGTCTATGTGTAGGAAGCATCAGGACAAGCAGAGGATTTAGAGATTTAGAGAGACTGATTCATCTGAAGTGTCGTTTGAGAATCATTGAACGTGGTGATGTGCAAATGTATTTTATGAGAAAATGAAACCATTTTTTGACCTTTGATGCATGTACACCTGTTGTAGGAGACTCCAAAACAACATTAAGAAACTTTAAAATAGCATAATTGGGGCACTTTAAATCTAGTACATCTCAGCACAAATCTTAATATATACAGTAATTTAAACACATTAATATTTATTCATTTGAATTTTTTAGACTATATATTCAAGTGGTGTTAGGAAAATAGTTCAGTATAAACAAACAAACAGACACACACACACTCCCTTGCTAAAAACTTCCACAACAGAGACAAATGAACGCTGGCTTGTCAAGGTCACGTTTTGTGTGTGTGTGTGTGTGTTGAAATGCAGGGCGGTCTTCTCCAGCCCAGCGATCCCCTGTGATGTGTCCTCATTGTCATATTGGCTTGAGCCAGGAAGGGGGGGGGGGGGGGGGGGGGGGGGGGGGGGGTGGGTGGGTGAGAGAGAGAGAGAGAGAGAGAGAGAGAGAGACTCTGATCACAGGACACACTTTCAAAAAAGGGGTCAACAACCTGTCACTTTCATTTGCTTGGCGGTCTTAATAAGTCCCACAGGTACTTGGGCTGTTCTGGTAATCACGGCAAATCATGCAGTGGCACAGCAGCAGTGCAATTAACAACAGACATCACCACACTGAAACGGTACTCTAATCTGGGTTTCTGAAGTTATAGTGTTGTTACAAAAATGACATTAAAAATAATAAATTAGAAAATAAGAATAATTGAGTTGAATAAAGATTCACTATAAAATACACACTACCCTCTGCTCCTATTCAGACCCAAACATTTTACTTTTTTTCATTTGTATTTACTTAATCAGAATGGTACGAAACATGGTAAAGGTTTTGGCACTTGCTATGAACACGCAAACAAATCATGGACATGATTCGAAAAGGTTTAAAGTTCCTAAAAAAATAGCCACACTTGTGCTCCGCATTGGAAATGAATGGGAGACTAAATTCAGCTAGTGAAATCTTTTGGTACTGCGGCGAAACAAAATCTTACTGAAAGCAATTTTTTTGAGATATCAAAATAAAATAAGGAAACACAACTTGTTTAGATTTATGGCTTTGATTTTCTTGCCGTTTTAGAGTAAAACGTGTTTTTGAAAATATGTATTTCATATAAAAATTTCAAGATAGTATTTTTGAGCATTTTTCATAATAAACATAAAATTCTGTAACTTTTTTAAAAACCTTTTTCACTTCAGCAATAATTTGCCAAGTGTCGTCTTTAAAAAGAGATCAAACTTAAGTCTGTGCTTTAAAGCATTCAAGATTTACGACAGTTTAAGTCGGAAGTTTAATTTTCAGGTCTATGCTCAAAATGTGAATAAAGTGATAAATGTAGTGAAAATATAATTTTAGTACCATACATCACCCATAAAAATACAAAATATTAAATAAAAAACATTTTCAAACTAAAATATAGTACATTCCTTTCATTGACATGAAAGGTTAGGTAATTTTTATAATAATAGCTAATAATAGGTAATAATAGGTCATTTTTGACCACCACGCGAAGAACACCAGAGGGTTAAAAGACATAAAAGACAATAACACCTGATGGTATCACTGTTTTTTCTTTTTGCAATTTATTACATTTATTTTTTTATTCTCAAAAATGTAATAACAATAACAAAATGTATATTATAATTATAAATCAAATATAAATGTAAACATACATTTATATTTATATTTGTTATACAATATAATTATAAAAATAATATTAAGATTTTAGTAATTTAGTATCCTAGCCATTATTATTAATTAAGAAGAGGCTTCCTCTTTTTTATTGTTAAACAAATTTCATAAATTCATTCAGTGATCTCGACTGTACAATGACATCATTGCTGCCATTCTAATTAGCCAATGAGCTGGCCAACAGCACACCAACAGGAAGTGGAGATAAGCCCAGAATTGTGCCATCAATACTTCACATCCTCCCTCATCCATCTGTCCCCACTAACCAAAGCCATTCAGCGTCCTATAGCATGCCAAGTGCGATGTTATGGACCAGCACAGGTTCGGCTTTGATTTGCTGCAGAGAGAATTATGTTAGATGCCTGCCAGTAAATCTCACATGTAACATGCGAACTACATTATGATGCCTTCAGGTCTAAGAATGATGTGACGGTAAAAATGTTTTATGACTTGGATCACATTTATACAGGAAGTTACACTGCTTTGTTTAGCTCAATTGATCATACTGTAACAGTAGACGGGACGAGCATGTGGTAGTGCATGCAGACGTTTTGGAACAAAATGGTCCTAAAACAGATAACAAATGTGCATGACTATACAAACATTCACCTCCAAGAGCAAATAATCTGAGCTTCGCACATTCATTTTATTTATAATATATTTTTTATATACGTTTTAAATAAAGTCGGCATGCAATATGTAAATATATTTAGATATATATTATACTTTACGGTAGGTCAATATTTAAACAGACACAAATAAGACTACCGGTATATCTTATTTGTGTCTACGCTAATAAAAATAATAGGAGTGATGTCTGAGGCAAAGTTGATAATTAAACCTTAAGTAAATTCTGATCTATAGAAGACAACCTCTAAGCAATAACATTTTCATCTGAGCATTCACTTTATGTTGTCTGTATAAGCCATCAACCCTGGATCAGGAATAGCCTCAATCGTCCTGACTGGACACACACCCACACATGTCAGTTCTCACACAAAGGACTGCCTACGAGTCCCAAACATGTTGAGAGAAACAAAGACACATCTCATTCACACGTGCACACACACACACATATACTCCAAATCACTTTGCTATGGCAAGCATCACACACATATACTCCAAAACACTTTGCTATGACAAGCTTCACTATTATAGAGTGCTTAGTGACATTAACGCCTTAACAACCATGTAACATCATACTAGCAACTAGGACTGTTTACACCTATTATTACGAAGCATTTTCGTCTATCCGATCAAAGGGGGGTGCTAAATATAGGTGTAAACGGGGTCTAAAATGTTTTAAGCTTGTCCACTTTCGACCACTTGCAGAGGGAGCCAAAAACGTATTCGACCATATTTCTTTTCTAGTGTACATGCTCATGTGTTCAAACAGCCACAAAGGATTGTCTACTCCACGGACTTAAAGCGTGAACATTATGGGAAGTGCGCTAGCCAGACAGGATTCAAACTTTGTCGACTGAAGACTTAAGGGTGTGTTCACACTGGGCAGGCTTGTTTTGATTAAAACGACTGCGCTGCGATTGCTCTTTTAGTGAGATTCATTTGAATAAGTGAGAACGCTGGTAGCTGCAGCTGTTGTCTCCTTTACACATTTTATAAGCTCTTCACGAGTACTATCATATGTACACACACGCGATCACACAGCATTGTTTTGGATGTTTGACAAGTTCCTTTGCAAATTATACGTCATAAAAGCTGCTTTTTTGTTGTTTTGTTTTGTTTCTTTAGGTTCGATATTAAAATGACAGTGTGAACGCTCGCTAAACGAACCAGGACCAAATGCACCTATCATTTTCTTTTTTGGTCCGGACCAAAAGAACCAAAAGAACCGACCTACAAGTGCGAACACCCTAAGTTTGGTAAAAACTTACCAAGTACAATGTTCTCTCGCCATTACTGATTCCTGAGGTTATTTCGTCTATTAGATCGAAAGATCTGAAAAAAAGCCCATACATTTTTCTGCCCATAGACCCTCCACTAGAAAAAATCAGGACAGAAGTGATTGAAAGTGGACAAAAGAGACAGATTAACACAATGGGCCCTATTTTAACGATCTAAAACGCAAGTGTCAAGCGCAAAGCGCAAGTAACTTTGTGAGCGGATCTCGACGCTGTTGCTATTTAACCGGCGGGATAAATGACTCTTGCGCTCGACGCAAATCTAAAAGGTGTTGGTCTGAAGTAGCTTCATTATTCATAGGTGTGGTTTGGGCGTAACGGGAAACAAACCAATAAGAGCTTTATATCACATTCCCTTTAAGAGCATGATGAACGAGGTGCGCTTTTCCATGGCGCAATACTATTATAACGGTGCATTTAGGAGACCGAGGAGATCAATGTTTTTGTCAGGGCCATAAAAGAAAGAGAAGTGACATTGGGGATGGGACAAACCCACCCAAATTAGCTTCGGTTAAACATGCATATAATAATTTGGGTAAATGTGTAAGCTTTATGCCTATTTTTACCATCATCATGGACACAACAATGATTTACCTCGTGTTTTAATATTTTTCCTTATAATAATGTATCATTTGCAAAAAGGAAAATGCATCTGTGTAGATGAGAGAATCATCTACAGTTTATGCGCATTGTTCACACTCTGTATTATGGCCAAGCATGCGCGCTTAAAATAGCATCTGAATGTACGCGCATCGCGCCACTGACATTAGACTAGGTTTTTTTCTGGTCAGTGTGCAATTGTTTTCTGGAACTGCAAAATAGCACCAGGTATTGTTTGCGCCGGAACACGCCTCCTTTTTTGCGCTGAACCGCCCAGGGAGCGGAAGTTCATTCCCTAGTTTGCCGACGTGCGTCTGTGGAGGGAAAAGTCTGCTTTGCGCGGGTGCAAAATACGAATGATACATGCGTCGGTGTACAAAGTCAATTGCGCTGGGTGCAAGATAGGGCCCACCAGGTGTAAACGTGAATGTTTCTGCCTCGTCTACTGATCCGATCGATCAAATCTCATCTTGATACCAGGTGTAAACAGGGCCTAAAAGCATTTGAAAAACACCCTAGCTACAACATAGCAATGTGCTAAAAAACCCTCAGAACACCCTTGCAGTGGCATAGCAACATAGTGCTGGTGAGTTTTGCACAGGAAAACATTCCTTACAAAATCTTTAAAAAACCTAGTTTGTGATATTGTTTCAAGTTCATCTTAAACAAATGTTATCTAATCTCTATTTTGCTCTGATGGTGCATATTAAATCTAAACTCGTGACTCCTTTTAGCTATTCAAAACATTTCAGCATGCTATAAAAAACCTCCACAATAAAATACATTAGAAACTGTGTGAATATGAACAGTTGCACACATAATTATGTGATTAGCAATGCAGCAGGTACCATTTATTTGCTTTGTTGCGGTGGGGAACAGCAGACATGAGGCAGACCTTTACCTCTTGTTCTGTCGCTTTGTTCTGCTCTCTAATGGGGTCTTCCAAGAAGAGCTCTCGGCCTCCCACACACTCACACTCACACAATATGCACACTCCAAACCGAAGTTGTACAGACATTAATACACGTTTGCATGCATCCAGACAGCCAAAAACTGGAACATTTTCTGCTTTGTCTCAGTACAGTATTCACTCAGACAGTAAGAGAGCAACTCACCCTCCCCCATCAGACAGCATGGCTTTGAGAGCTGCAGGCGATGCCAATATTCAACCATTTGATGCCTGTACACTGACTGTATAACATACACACATGAATAACAGAAGAGTAGAACGTATATTAAAAGATCTGCGTGGAGTGTTTCTTTATAAAGATGTCACTATAAACTGTACTGCAGTTTTGAGTGAGAATAGGCAGTCTTGTCTCAAAGAACAATGTTTTGGTTTTTCTTTGTTCTCAAAGCCCTGGACTTCATTTTGGGATGTCACCGCTCTGTTCGGCTGTGTTTGGAATGGAATACTGGCCTTGCACAGTATACACTGAAAAATGCTTACTATTACTAAGACTGTATTATGCAACAAGACATTTCAACAACGTTTCAGACTGTAGTGTGCAATACTGTTGTCACCTGACTTCATTACGTTGCATGTTTAATCTAGCCAGTTGTGTTCAGTTTTTGTTGGACATAAAAGAGTTATTTTGCATTCTGTGTAAAAATATCTTTGGCAGCCCCCCTGGAAAAATGAATCAACAAAAAGAGGTTAAAAAACCCTCCTGATTTTACTTCAGTTTTATTTGTTGGATTGTCAATGGAGGGTCAAGAGGAACACAGTGCATTGTGGGATACAGTAACCAAGTGCAGTGTGGTCTTTTGTATACGGCACATTTAGGCAATGCACTAGTAGGCTATGCAAGTATCTCATGCATAATATGCAAATTATAGCACAAACTGTAGAAATAGTATGAGTAGGATGCTAGTATGATATGCAGATTTCCACGCCATGTTGTAATTGCAGTAATTACTAAGTAACAAGCCAGGAAGTTTTACTCAGAGCTGTTCACATTCTCAGACTCTGAATTATGCATTTCTATGGCAATACCATTAACAGCCAAATTAATCTGTGTAATCTGAGTGAATTAATAGACAAAACCACAATACAGAAAGTAAAGGTCTTTATACAAATGCCTTATTACTAAAGATTTTAAACTACAATTACCACCATTTTGCAGCCATTATGATGTTGGGGGGGGGGGGGGGGGGGATCATATTCAATAATGTATTAAACATTTTGTAATGGCCCACACAGAATCTAAAATCAATAAATCAGGTAACAATTCATGTTTTACTTACATATACGATTTAGTTTTAATCCAAAGAACATGTGCTGAGTGAACCATCAGCAATCAAGAGCATTCAACAGAAGTGCTCTCTCGCTCTCTCTCTCTCAGTTAACGTTAATAATAAACTACATGCCTCGTTTTACTTTCTTTGCCATTGACATCCGACTGAACTACAAACTTTCCACTGACGTCTATGAAAAAGGGATGCGCTCGACCAGCTCGCGCCGCTATGCACGCTCAATCCACTGCGCGTTTTTCTCTTATCAGCTCACGCACCACAGCTATAGGTGTTACTATATTTTGTTTAATATTCCACTAATAAGATACATTTACTTCATAGATGGTCTTCCTTTTTTATCCCCATTATACTCTATGTTGTCAGTGTTTCTTTGTCTGGACACACGTGTACAAACGCTGCCTGGTATCAGTTGTTGTATCAGATTTTTTTTTTAAGGAGTAAGAGTACATGAACTCAGTATCAATACCGGTGTTGAAGTATTTAAGAATAACATTTAATATATTTTAATTGTTCTGTCACTTTTTTAAAATATATTTTAATAGTTAAAATTATATTAATATAACAAAATAAAATAAAAATACAAGTGAAAGACAATTAATTAGGTAGTACATTATGATTACAGGTTACCTAGTAATGTAGTTAGAGATGGTAGCTCGGTTTTTTATAAAAACCCAATTTGATTAAATCACATGGGTTCCATGATGGGCATATATGTTTTTGATTGCGGATTTGATGGTGTGTGCCTCGGGGAGACAATGGGAGTTATCTGGGAAAGGCACAGAGTCTAAGTGTGACTTGCATTGCCTACCACTGGATACTACAGGAACTGCAGCTGAATTTCCTTTGCCCCATCTCTATTTCTCTCTCCCATCCTTTTCTCTTTATTTCCTTCCCATCTCCTTTATGTTATTTTCCCTCCTCTCCTTGCAGTAGCACAGTTGGACAGTCCCACATGGCTGAGATGGGGCGGTTTAGACATGCTGCAGATTCATTCTGTGTGTGTATGCCTTGCTTAATTTTTATGATGGTGCACTGTGCTGTTATGAAAGCCCAGTGAGAGATATCAGATGTCAGAGCAGGCCAGCACATTCATAACCTAAGAGAAGACCATCCAAGAGCGCCAGGAAGACTTTGTCACGATGTCTAGAAGGAAAAAGGAACACACATTCCCCAACAGAGAGAAAAGGAAAAGACAGAGCAGCCGAAAAAAGAGATGGAGACAAAGAAGGACAGCGAGTGAGAGGAAGGCAGAAACAGATGTGTTTTCAGTGGAGTGTCGAACAAAGAGCTGGGAGGGGCGGCTATTACACCTCTCAAGGCTGCAGCTCACGCTCTCCACCGCAGCTCGAGACAAAGCACCCAACCCTCCCGACTACTGCCATCCCAGAGCCCTCTCTGCATTTTAATAGACTGCAACTGCCAATTAGCAGCGTGAAGCTGCTCGGGATACTGTACGCTGACGGTCATTATTTTTCTTGTCTTGTTTCAAAGGCTGAGCTAGGATCAGCAATTTTTTATTTTTCATTCTAAAAACAATTCAGACTGCAGTGTTACACTTCTGGTCTTGGGAGGATTCAGTGGACACAATCTGACATCCGTCCAGCCAATGTGATTGCAGAAAAAGGTGTATATTGAACTGACATTTGGTTGAGGCACTGAACATTTTTTTTTCCTTTGTCTGATTTTCCTTTCTTCCATGACTTAATTCTGAAACAGCAGCTTGTTAAAGAAATTTATTTTTTTGTGGGCTTATTTTATGCAGCTACATTCATGAGTGTTGTCAAGCATTGCCCTAGTAACCACTCATACCATCCTAGCAACAGCCTAGTTACCCCCCCCCCCAAAAAAACCCACAACAACAACAACACTAAGCAACACCTTAGTAACCAGGAGACCCTCCTTGCAATTACCTAACAACGCCCTAGTAACCACTCCGGCCAACCACATAGCAATGTGTTAAACTATGTGCTACAAGGATGCTAGGGCTGGGAGAAAAATCGATTCACCTAACTATCGAGATTTATTTTTTTACGATTCTAAAATAGATTTTTAAATTCCAGAATTGATACTAATTCAAAGTCAATTGCTTTATTTTTGCCCTTGCTTGTAGATGAGGTTGACAGAAGTTAGCCACTTTCGTTCCAACAGAGGATGAAATGTGTCGTTATCTATGAGTGTTGAGTGACGTAATATCCCAAGTGGACGCGTGGAAGAAACTGACTGAAAAGCCCTCGCGCTACTCATATGCTGAGAGAGAGATTAGACAACAGAACTGCACGATTTATCTTTAAAAGACTGTGATCTCGATTCAAACACCCACGCGATCTTTCAATTCCTCTGTCTATTAAACTTTGACAAAAATCATATTGCAACATTCAAAGCTGTGTTGCCGCTGCCGCTGACCCGGAGAGAGTTGTCATGAAACAGCTCCACAAAAAGTCTTTTCAACCTCATAGTATCATTATTTCTGTGATGAAATAAAATTATCATAGAAGTACTTGGATAAAAGTTAAAAGTTCAAATATGAACACTGATGTCTACGATAGCAATAGAAACTTGGTGCATTTATCGATTACATTGTTTCGCCACTAAGTGGAGACAAGTGACTGTTAAAAATTTATTTGTTATTGAATCATTTATTTAAGAGAATGTAGTATTGTATGATGCTTATGAAATGTGTGAAGCTTTTTTGTAAATATGACTCATCTTATACATCACAAATGCAGAAGTTACTAGGAATTACAACAAATACTGCCTTGATCAATGTAATCAAAGACCATCCATAAACACAATCAGGTCAATAACATACTCTAATTTGAAATCGAACTGATAAACTAGCATTAAGTGGTTATTTAATTACAGTGGACTAATGCAATGAAGGAATTAAACATTATTTTTCAAGTGAGATACAAGCCCTACAGGCCTAAATGGGCAAATTCGGTTGGTATTCAGCTTCCTTTCGATTGCATGGTTAACAACAGGATTAGCATACACACTCTCAAACACAAAATGTATCTGATGATCAAACCACATTACAGCGTCCTAGAAAGCGAGGAGGTACCCAGAGACCATTTAATTGACTCATAATGATCTTTAGAACGGCAGCAACGACATTTTGTGAAGCTACTTTCAGAAGTTAAAAGCATTAGGGACATAAAACAAAATAACACCAGCCCACATGCTTGTTAGATGCACCAGTTTAGTGAAAGCCTCCAAGACTGAGAGTACACCATCATAGACCAATTCTAGCTAAATGATCCCCCACAGAAAAATACAACAAAAAAATTTATAAAATTAATATAATAATCACAATAATAATAGAGCATGGCTCTGGGCTTAAGATGGGAAATGGGATGAGATAATGATGGATGAGAAGGTGACTGATCTGATGGCATGAGGAATCTTCAAAAATTGGTGATAAGTAGGACTAGTTTTTTTTGGAGTCCACAAAAGAGGTTGTGTTAACATCTGTTTATGTAGTATTATACATTTGAACACAAGATCAAATTTACACGACCATGATGGCTATTTAAGGCCATCTTATATAGCTCACCCAAAATTCTGTCATCTTTTATTTTACTTCATGCATATTGTTCCAAACCAACTTGCATGACTTTCATTTTTGCCCCTAGTCACAAATGTTGATTTATCCTACTTATTTTTATTGTTTTCAAGTTGGGCTGCTGAGTTTGTCATGCTTTATCAAATCTGTCAACAGGTGAATTGCAGTAATGCAGTAGTCAATAGTGGCCCGAGGAGGAATGCATGACCTTTCTTTGTTCATTGGATTCTCAATATGTCAAAATTTCCAGTTTTGTCCCAATTGGTAACTGTCACGGTCCATTAGCCTAAGTTTCCAGACACCCCAATGGCAGCGACTCCCTTTAAAACAGTAACTTCAGGCAAACCAGAGGACCCATATCTAATTAAAAACTGGATAATGTCTTTCTGTATCTGTTATCCAATGCCATAAAACTTTCTCTGAAAATGCAATACCTCTCTTTCTCCTCCACTCTCTCTTTCCCACTGCATTTAATTTTATTCCATGTTTGCCTAGTAAAAGGCAGCCTTATTATTTTTGAGATTTAGAGATTTCAAAAATCCATATCCCTCATAATTGATATTTGTGTTTGAGAGGTTTGGGCCATTCATGATATCCAGTTTTTTACTCAAGGGACAATGTCACGGATGATGGTTTTTTCTTTCTTTCAGTTTATTCAATTTTTTTATTTTAGTACTGAAGTTCTGTCACTGTTTGAAAAGACACTTTATTATTGTAATTACTTTATGACCATTGAGACCAAAGGATTGACGATGCGTTTCCATTTTGTAGGATTTGTTTTTGTAGCAGCAATTAAACTAAATAGTTATAAAAATCAGGATGAACATATATTTTGCTCTGATGTGAAACTGCTGCAAAATGGTTAAAAAAAAAACACCTCTGAAACCATCAAACAAAGTTTATGATCCTGTGATATTCCTACACCTCAAATACTTATAATGTATATTTAGATGCATTCCCAGCCTTCCCAGTAAGCTAAAAGATTGAAACTTCATTACAATGACCTCAGAGCAGTCCTCCACCTCACCCTAAAATTTTATCAGGTTATGCCAAAAATGATTTGGAATAGTCTATGTAAAGAATAACTGACTGTTGTAATGTGACCAATGTTCACAACAATTCTGGAGTCAATTATTCAACTTATACAACAGTTACCACATGTGCATTTGTTTACCTTAAGACATCTTCCATGTTTACATCCCAAAAAGCCTACAACAATTGGGATCTACTTCATAGCTGATCAACACCAATGGTTTACGGAATGGGCTCTGTTGCAAATTGTTGACACAAAATATGTTTTTTTTTTTTTTTTAAACATAGGAGGAGGCAGACGTTAAACGCAATTAATCGTAAAATAAACATACACAATAAACAGAAACATACACAATTAAACAGCATCGGCCAACTGTGGCATATACGGCTTTATGCCCCGTGCTTCATACCACAGTAACATTAATACAACTTTAATACATTAGCCTATGAACATGATTTTCTGACAATGTAACTTTAATACATTAGCCCATGATCATGATTCCATGAGTCCCGTCGGATTGTTTTCCATCGGCTGTGGAGGTGAAGACAACAACTACCATGATTCCATGCTCATTCATGCCATCACCACGTTACGTCTTTGTTATTGTTATTGTTTTGAATAAGCGATCTCTAGCAGTTAATACTATGCCTTTAACCAGCAAAACACCAGAAGTGGCTCATTCCACAATGAGAACCAATGGACTGCATTATTAGATTTCTGAGGCTGCAGCCACGGCACAGTGTATTAAAACCATTTCATTATGTTATTGTGAAATCACAAAGGCTGCAATTCAATTAAATAAATATACTATATGTTCATTGCAATTTCAAAATAAAAGGGTAAACCCTCACGTTGAGCTTGCATGTTTTGAGGTCCAAATGTTCTTGTTCAGGAAATTACAGTGGCTGTATAGAATTTCCATCGTAAAGAAGTGGCAAAGTATCAAAGAGTAAGTGGACAATTACGAAAACTCAAACTAATTTAAAAATATTTTTCTTTTAATAAATATATATATATATATATTAAATCAAGGGCATTTTTCTGGCATTTCTTTCTTTTTGCTGTATCGAAAACGTACCAAACTGTAACACGCTGTATCGAACCGAACCGTGAATTTTGTGAACCGTTACACCTCTACTTATTACAGATGTTGATCTACCTCAAAGTTTGCCTTGATTGTTCTACGTTTACACTTCTACATTGCAAAAATTTTGTAACATTTTATTGAAGTTCAAGAGTTTCTTTAACACTTATTTATCTTAATATAAGACTTAAAAAAAAGGTTATAATTTTTTTTAATAATTATCGATACTGAACGATATGAAATCTTTGATCCATTCTATCGTTATACATTATACCTGTCACGACACACACACAGGGAAACAGTAGATCCAAATGCAGTATGTTTAATGGGTAATCCGTACACGTAATCCAGTCCAGGCAAGGGTCAAACACCGTAAAAGCAATCCAAGAACAAAACAACAAAAACGAGAAACGAGCAGAAACAAACCTCAGAAGTGTGGGGACATAAAATACAACGACTCCGTACACATACTAACACAGACAGGGAATATATACACACACATCTAACAAGACTAACAATGAACAGCTGGGAACAATAATGACGGGGAACAGCTGAGTGCAATGAACTGATGAGTGACAGTGACAGACAGAATGCTGGGAAATGAAGTCAATAGTGAAGGACACCGTGATAACGAGGACCTCTAGTGGACACCTGGGGAACACAAACCCAACACTGTGACATAACCCCCCCTCTACGGAGCGGCTACCAGACGCTCCAAGACAAAACACACAACACAAGAGTTCAGGAGGGAGGTGGAATGGTGGAGGATCAGGGGGAGGGATGGGGGGCCAGGTCCATGAAAGGGAACAGAAACAGGGGGTGATGGTTTAGCCGGGGGCCAGGGCGAAGCAGACAGTCCATCGGGCGGCCAGGGCAAAGCAGACAGTCCATCGGGCGGCCAGGGCGAAGCAGACAGTCCATCGGGCGGCCAGGGCGAAGTAGACAGTCCATCGGGCGGCCAGGGCGAAGCAGACAGTCCATCGGGCGGCCAGGGCGAAGCAGACAGTCCATCGGGCGGCCAGGGCGAAGCAGACAGTCCATCGGGCGGCCAGGGCGAAGCAGACAGTCCATCGGGCGGCCAGGGCGAAGCAGACAGTCCATCGGGCGGCCAGGGCGAAGCAGACAGTCCATCGGGCGGCCAGGGCGAAGCAGACAGTCCATCGGGCGGCCAGGGCGAAGCAGACAGTCCATCGGGCGGCCAGGGCGAAGCAGACAGTTCTTCGGGCGGCCAGGGCGGTGAAGACCCTTCGGGCGGCCAGGGCGGTGAAGACCCTTCGGGCGGCCAGGGCGGTGAAGACCCCTCGGGCGGCCAGGGCGGTGAAGACCCCTCGGGCGGCCAGGGCGGTGAAGACCCCTTGGGCGGCCAGAGCGGTGAAGACCCCTCGGGCGGCCAGGGCGGTGAAGACCCCTCGGGAGGCCAGGGCGGTGAAGACCCCTCGGGCGGCCAGGGCGGTGAAGACCCCTCGGGCAGCCAGGGCGAGGGCGACCATGGCACAGGAACAGCAACAGACCTCGGCTCATGAACAGACACCGGCTCATGCACTGGAACAGGCACTGGCTTTGGAACAGACATTGGCTCCAGCTCTGGAACAGGTACTGGCTCTGCCTCCGGCTCTGGAACAGGCACTGGCTCTGCCTCCGGCTCTGGAACAGACACTGGCTCTGGAGCAAGCACTGGCTCTGTCTCCGGCTCTGGAACAGGCACTGGCTCTGCCTCTGGAGCAGCAGCCACCGGCTCAGGAACTGCAAACACCGGCTCAGGAACAGTCACTAGAACAGACATGGTCACAAGGACAGACACAAACACAGAAACAAACACTGGCTCTGGCGCTGGAACAGGCGCTGACTCTGGAACAGACATTGGCTCCAGCTCTGGAACAGGCCTTGGCTCTGCCTCCGGCTCTGGAACAGGCACTGGCTCTGCCTCCGGCTCTGGAACAGCAGACACTGGCTCCGGCTCCGGAACAGACACTGACTCTGCCTCCGGCTCCGGAACGGGCACTGGCTCTGCCTCCGGCTCCGGAACGGGCACTGGTTTTGCCTCCGGCTCCGGAACAGGCACTGGCTCTGCCTCCGGCTCCGGAACAGGCACTGGCTCTGCCTCCGGCTCTGGAACAGGCACTGGCTCTGCCTCCGGCTCTGGAACAGGCACTGACTCTGCCTCCGGCTCTGGAACAGGCACTGACTCTGCCTCCGGCTCTGGAACAGCAGACACTGGCTCCGGCTCTGAAACAGGAGACACTGGCTCCGGCTCTGGAACAGCAGACACGGGCATGTCCAGGATCCGAGCCAGACGCTCCAGATAGTCCGTAAGTGCCTTGGCGGCCACACAAATGGGCATTTCCGGATCTGTCTCTGACTGGGCAGACTGGACGTGCTCAGTCTCTGACTGGGCAGACTGGACGTGCTCAGTCTCTGACTGGGCAGACTGGACGTGCTCAGTCTCTGACTGGGCAGACTGGACGTGCTCAGTCTCTGACTGGGCAGACTGGACGTGCTCAGTCTCTGACTGGGCAGACTGGACGTGCTCAGTCTCTGACTGGGCAGACTGGACGTGCTCAGTCTCTGACTGGGCAGACTGGACGTGCTCAGTCTCTGACTGGGCAGACTGGACGTGCTCAGTCTCTGACTGGGCAGACTGGACGTGCTCAGTCTCTGACTGGGCAGACTGGACGTGCTCAGTCTCTGACTGGGCAGACTGGACGCGCTCAGTCTCTGACTGGGCAGACTGGACGCGCTCAGTCTCTGACTGGGCAGACTGGACGTGCTCAGTCTCTGACTGGGCAGACTGGACGTGCTCAGTCTCTGACTGGGCAGACTGGACGTGCTCAGTCTCTGACTGGGCAGACGTGACGTGAACAGTCTCTCGCTGGGCAGACGTGACGTGAACAGTCTCTCGCTGGACAGACGGGACGTGAACAGTCTCTCGCTGGGCAGACGTGACGTGAACAGTCTCTCGCTGGGCAGACGGGACGTGAACAGTCTCCCGACCACCTCCTCCACTGCGACCTCCACGGGTCCCGCGAAACTTGACTAATCGGGTCCCCTTAAATAACTCCCTTCTCTCCCGCTCGGTGGCTGGGGAGGAGATGTTAAAAAACATACCGCTGGATCTGAGTTGACGGAGTCGTTCTGTCACGACACACACACAGGGAAACAGTAGATCCAAATGCAGTATGTTTAATGGGTAATCCGTACACGTAATCCAGTCCAGGCAAGGGTCAAACACCGTAAAAGCAATCCAAGAACAAAACAACAAAAACGAGAAACGAGCAGAAACAAACCTCAGAAGTGTGGGGACATAAAATACAACGACTCCGTACACATACTAACACAGACAGGGAATATATACACACACATCTAACAAGACTAACAATGAACAGCTGGGAACAATGATGACGGGGAACAGCTGAGTGCAATGAACTGATGAGTGACAGTGACAGACAGAATGCTGGGAAATGAAGTCAATAGTGAAGGACACCGTGATAACGAGGACCTCTAGTGGACACCTGGGGAACACAAACCCAACACTGTGACAATACCGTGATACATTTATCGTGATACATTTTTTATCACATTATATCTTGATACATTTTTCAGCTATATCACACAGTTCTAATTATACATATTGTACAGAAGTTGATTATTGTTCATAGTATATTACATTATGTATTTTAAAAATGTTGTTTAATAAACCCATATGATTACTTGCTTTTGATACTTTGTTTGAACCAATTATTATTGCCTCATTGTTATTGTAGCCTATATGTTTTTAAAATAATTTTAGGCTATTGTTCACTTAAATATGAATCACCTGATTTCTAAATTACAAAAATAATTGTTAGTGACAGCCCTAGATTAGTTAAAATGTTTCAGAATGCACCTGCATTGTTTACCATTTTGTGACTTTCAGTTAAAAAAAAAATTGTCATTGGAGACTTAAAAATAGTATTAAAATATCATCTCATGAACCCAATATCGTGTATCGTCTTTTGAGCTAAGTGAATCGTCGCACCCCTACTGCTTATTCTCATACCTTCACATAGACTCTAGAAATATCGCCTGCATAAGGTCTGTTCAGCTGGACTTTCTCTCTCACTGTTTGTTTTAGAAGATCAGGGAACAATGAATCATGAATGTGCAGTCCTAAGTGTGATAACTCATAATAAACAGTCTGCTTTAAAGAGGAAAGCAAAAGTTAAAATGTAAGTAATAGGCCATAAATAATGCTCACGGCTGCAGTGAGGTTCATTAAACAACAACAACAGTAATAAAATAAAAAAATGCATGCATGAGCGATGTGTTGTGTATTCTTTCTTATATACACAGAACAACTGAATCAGTTGGATTCCACTTCTTGGGTGCTAAATCTCTTCAGGTAGTCTCAGTCCCAGATGCCCACGGGCGACCTATGGACCTATCATATGCATATTGCATGCAAAAATGCCAAAGCACAACAACGTCAAGCTCTAATCAGACTCCCATTTCAGTTTCCAGGGAAGATATAGTCACTATATTTGCCAAAGGTTAATGACATCAGATCTTTGAAAGATACCAAGTAGTTTCCCTTGCAACACTTTTACAAGAATCCCCATAATTCATATGGCTGTAACACGGTACGTTCTGCATAATTGCAGGCAAGTTTTCAGGAATGTTTATGTAAGTAGCATTTTAATGCATTGTATGTGTATTTTGTCTGGTTAGCATGATCCAGTTAGCAGCTTCCCGTTGGCAGATGCAATGACTACACCTTTCTGGGGGCAAAATCAGCCACTTATTTCCATTCCATACCATGTAGACAGCAAGGCAGCTCACCAGGTTTTGGAACAGACCCACTGACAGTATAATTAATGCTACAGGGAACATTACAGCAATATGTCAATCTTCTAGCAGATGGAGTTGTACCCATTATGATGCTACATGATGAATACATGCAGTCCAATTTTAGGCCCAAAACCAAGTTTAGATGGGTTTGAGTTATGTACATACAGTATGTAACCGAACATAATGGTCAAAACACTGTAGTTACAACTAATTTATATTACTTACTCAATATATATATATAGGTAGCAAACAGAAACTTGTTTTCACTTGAAAACAAATTTAGGTTTAACAAAATAAAATAAAGTAGAACTGAAATTCAATTAAATTCATATAAGTCAAAAGTCATTTTATCAAGAAAAGGGAAATGTTGAATGTTGTCTTGACAGACTTGTTTGAAAGTTAAATAAGTTAAAGTTTTAGGTCTTACAGGCAGACAGATTTATGGACCATACTGGAAAAAAAGAAAAAATTCCCAGAATGCCATTACCTGTTAAATTCAACGAAATCCAAGTAAAACGACTTATAACAACACACATTCTTTCATTTAGACTCCTTGGAGCAGCTGCTTTGTGGACAGAAGCCAGTCATTATCAGTCCATGAAATTAATTTCCCCGTCAAAATTGCAGCCGGTTTTCATTTGCATGTGAGTGGGATTTACATAGTCCATTTCTTGTTTTTCCACTGTCATACTCTATTAGACAACATATCAACACCGCACCCACATACTCTGTATGCATTGAATTATGCCACTGGACAGCCTCTGGTACCACAAGAACGTCCAACTCAACTGGCTGACTTCTCTAACTTTGTGATGATTAATAATTGTTCTTGGGAGGGAAGGGAAGAATTATATGTCTGTTCACTTTTTCCCTTGCATCCGTTATCAACTGAGAGATACAGTTTTCTTAGGCTGCTTCTAACCTCGTTTAAGGACATCCTAACTTGGGCCAGAAAGTATAAGGGAGTAGGGCTCATTTGTTAAGATATATCATTTAAACACATGGCATGTTGTACCTCTACTAATTCAGTGTCTGTAGGTTGTAGATAAGTTACATTACAAAGACCTCAGCTACAGCTTGTCTTTGATCTATCAAGAAAGAATTCACTTCTGGTGTCCTTCTCAGTTACCGAATCCTTAACTGGTAAAAAAAAAAAACCAACAACAAAGCAAGAAGTCTCACAAAAGCCAAACATATACATACACTAACATTTAAAAAAAACAGTGCAGACTGAATGCAACAATGTGTCTTGTGTGAACTCAATAACTCTATCAAACATTAACACAAATATCAACAAAACAAATGGAATCAAAATCTCAAAATGTATTATAATGTCTGGAAGATTATATGTCCACATAGTTGAATGTCATTAAACTTTGAATCCGGGGACAAAAATTAACACTCACCAAGTACCACATGCAAGCAAAAATTAAGGATGAGTTACATAGCTAATTGTATTAGCAACATAATATAAGATTTAAATTGAATTGTAAGAACGATAGTCTGATCCTCATTTGTGTAGAAGTAATGCATGACTGAAATCAAACAGCCTTGTGAATATAAATAATAAAAACAAGTTTATCTGCCAAAGTTGAAATATAAGAAATATATTGGTTCCACTTTATTTGGATAGTATACTTTAGACATTCTACTAACTATAAGTAACTTTGCAACTACATGTCAACTAACTCTCATTAGAGTATTAGACTGTAGTAGACTGTGAGTAGACTGTTAGGTTATGGTTAGGTGTGAGGGTTCGGGTTAGTAGAATAAGTTGACTTGTAGTTGCCAAGTTAATTAGAGTCAGTAGAATGTCAGTTGGGGGACCAACAAAATAAAGTGTTAGCAGATATTAAGCATAGAGTCTACTAGTAGTCTAATGACAGTTAGTTGACTTGTAGTTGCAAAGTTACTTATAGTTAGAGGAATGTCTGAAGTGGACTTTTTGAAATAAAGTGTTACCGAAATATTTATTATACTGTATATTATTTTTTTTAGAAATGAAAAATTCAGTTTCATGGATGATGTGAAATATTTATGACTGATGAATTTCTTCTGCCATTGGCAGGACTGAAAAAAAAAATTGGACTGTGTTTGCAACATTGCGAGTGTAAATGTTTTAACAGATCAGTCAGTAACTGATCCATTTTGATGAACAGCCTCAATACTCTCAGTTACTAGAGCATTGCTGTTTATCTGGTCAATTAAACAAATCAATGGAAAAGGTGAATCAAAGTCCACTATAAACACACACACACACACACACACACACACACACACACACACACACACACACACACACACACACACACACACACACACACACACACACACACACACACACACACACACACACACACACACACACACACACACTATTTGTAGTAACCGCAAACAGTCGCTCAAGAAGACAACACATAACATATAATAACATAATTACATGTTACATATTACTGTAAGAAGCATGTAAACATTCAGGATTATTTTTGTAAATCAATGAATCTGTTATGTAGCTTTCTTAAGGAAGCACTAAACAATATAACAAAGACATGCCACTTGCAGAATATACAAGATGTTTAGGGGCCCAAACCATTAAAATCAAAATGAAACACAGAACACAACCCATTTTAACTTCTGCATTCTGATGTATTTCCAAATGAAACCGGATATTCAATGAGAAAAGACATATAGGCTATGGCAAGACTTGAATTTATCAATTGATTGAAGCGTAAAAATACATTCCAAAAAAGGAGTCGGGTAAAAATAAATAAATAGAGTGTCTGCTGAAGAGGAAAGACGTTTCTGAGGTGGAGAAAGATATTACATTTTGTAATGTGCAATTTTATGTAAATGCATTTTGATTCTTCAGTCCAAACTTGCTCTTAGCCTCTATCGAAAACATTGGATTGCTCTGCACAGGCCTTTACTAGACGAAACCTCATGGAAGCCCTTCTAAAAAAAAACCCAAAAAACTCTAACAACCATAAACATTTGATATATCTTTTTAACTCTATAAAACAAGAGGACTTAAGTCAACATAAGTCTGTATTTTTACACACTGCATTAAAGGGATAACTAATGAGTATGACCAGCTATTGATAGCCACCACTGCATGTGATTTCAATTAGTTCCTTGAATTTATGTTAGTTATTCACATAGCTGGTTTGTCTAGATTACTGTCAAACTGAGCAGAGCTGGCTGGAGTCCAGTTGGTCGAAAGGGATTCGGAGATACTACAGTCAAATAACAACATGTGGAGAACAAAGCCTGCTTTCATTTAAAAACTCCCACCGGTCTTACTAATGCATTAGAGTATTTCATCCGCAGTAAAGGTTTGACAACCGACATTTGAATTTATTTCACTGGTCATTTCGATGCAAGGCACTCTTCCTTTAAAAAATAAAAAATAAAAAAATCTGTCCAGGTCATATTTGTACAGCTTTCCGTAAATCTAAACCACCATTACATATCATCACTGTATATATGTATTGGCCATAACCCGAGACGATGTGCACAACCAAACTGAGAGACACGGGTACTTTCGCGCCTACGTGCGCTTGAATATTTAAATTGGCAAGGCTTAAAAATGCGCAAATGATCAACTTCGGTGAAGATGCAGTACTTGCCGATCGTGACATTCACACTGGCCCCGTGCCATCTCCGAACCCTGGATTTCATTGTGCATGTAAAGATGTAACATCTTTATCAGCAATTACATATTAAATGTCATGTAAACATGTATTGTGAAGATTTTCTAATGAGCTGATTTGTTACAGTTGAAAAGTGAGAAAAGTGAAACATTTTTTCATGTAAAATGTTCCACATCCAATTTGATGTATTGCAAAAAACAAAAATATCTTAAAGAAAGCTGAAGGTAGTAAGCCATTTACTGTTAAGAGTTAAAAGCTTAAGAGGCACGAGGCATTGATCACTGTAATGCCCACCTTTCATTAGCAGCCTTAGAAATGATTACAATGCCCAATAACATGTGCAACAGTGAAAAGCAAAGAAAAAAAACATAAGAAAGAAACTAATTATCTGAAGGTCCTTCACAGACTCCTTCACTGACCCTTTCATACAAAGTTAATTCATATAATAGAAGTGCTTTCTGCTGTGGCTGCCCCTTCTCAGATACAGCAGGGTCATACTACATGCTGGTACATTTGGATGTCCCCATCATACCCAAAAAAATATTTAACACACCTAAAATGTCTGAATATCATTGTTTTTTTTTTGATTTTTCCCATTATTTAATGCAGACACGTTGATAGATGCACTGTTGAAAATACTTTCATAATTTGCTATCCAAAGCAGTCACATTCATTTACTTCATTTAAAGGTTTCCAAAATGTGTCCAAAACTTTTTAGACCACAGTCTTAATATACTGGATAAAAATATTAAACTTGTTTAATATGAAACTCACTTTTAAAGATGGAAATCATAGCTACTTATAGTCATAATCATAGAGCTTTCATCACAATAAATCAAAAGTGAACATGAATTTAAAATAATATTAATAATTTGGTTGTAGAAGATAATTTTGCAATATAACTTTATGAAATAAAAAAAAATCCAGATTGTTTTTCATTTTTAGCTTTTTAAACACCTGATTGACTCACAATTTCAAAAAATAAAAATCCTGTAAGATAAATATCTGTAAAACAATATTAAAAGGATTGTTAAAAACATCTAAATGAACACCCTCAAAAACTGAATAAACAAAACAGTCAATCCCTCTCTTTATTTCCATCCTCTTAGGCATCTTACTCATTTTCTTGCCATTGTTTAGAATTAATAAAGTTAAAAAGAACAGGAATGACCCTCCAGATGTGTGACTGACTTTTCAAAATAAAGATTTTAATTTCTAGTGTGAATTACTTTTGTTTGTCTCATGTGGCATAAGATACTGTGGTTGTATACAGAATTGTTTCTACAAAATTGTTTTCTACTAAAAGGATTTTACACAACAAAAAAAATTCCAGACAGACAGATCTCAAAATGATCCCCAAAGCTTTTTCCCACAACACTCAGTGAATTTGTTCATTGATCCAATGCAATTCGGTGCTCTCTTCCCTTATACCCTTGTGTCTTTGGCACCTCATCTTTTCCCAGCATTCAGCTGTGTGCTTAACCATGCATGATGACGTTTTATAAATTGACTATCTTCTCTCGGCTGGACTATCTGTTTCTCATTTCTGATCTTCCATAGAATGACTTCTTTTCTCTCTGTTTTTTTTTCCCCGTTAAGACATTTGAGAAGAGAACATTGACCCATTTCGAAGGGATCACCCTGCATTTTTCTGAGCCATTCAGTCTGACTGCACAAAGTCATGCCAATTCAGACCCTGCAGGTCAAAGTCCATGACCTCTAACCTCCTTGTGTTCAGGCCTTGCCTCAGTGGCTTTCCACTGAATGGCCCTTATTGTCTGCCAGTTACGGACAGGGGCTCATAAATCTTGCGTATGTGCGGTGTACAGGAGGCATTGTTGCGTGGCGAAGGAGACATCAGCAAAGAATAAATCTGCCTTTTTTTCTCCTTATCCCTCCTTAGCTATCTTTACAAGCTGGGAAACAGAGCTTTGGTGATCATTGTCCCCATCAGATCGACCCTCAGCTCTGTGATAAACTCTCATTTAAAAACCGTGAAGGGATGTATTAGCGGATAGCAAGGGCTGAAAACGACAGAAAATGAGCCGATGAGCCGTTTCCATGAATTTCATCCAGGCGCGAATTTGCTATTTCCAGAAGGGTTTGTCGGATTTAACTTGCTTTGTGGGATTGTAGCCGCATTCTTGAGTCTGATTCCTGATCAGCCACAGATCACCTTTCATTAAAATTCAACATACATGTAAACACAGAATTTGCACCCGTTTTATCCAGACCTACTTCATCCATTTTTGTAACTTTTTAAGTCTTTACAATGGCAATTTGCCATATGGATTGTCTATATGATTGAATTTCACTATTAAACAATGCATTTCAAATTCATGTCAATATGAAATCAAAATGACAACAATGAACAATTCTGAACTGATTTTTCACTATGCTATTTTGAAGATATTAAAAATGTATTTAAACCCCTCCAACTACATGTAATACCCACAATCCAAGAAATTCCTCATGCATAACTGTTTATCATGGAAATGGATTGCATAGAATGTTTCATGTAAGAAAGTAACACTTTCTTAGGGTGTAGGGTCGTAAGGATGATTTTGATTGCCCAAGATCAATATTCAAATTGATAGCTATTCATAAATTAAAATATTCAGTCACCATTTGACTTAACTTGCCAATGTTTTCCACCAGGTGGTACAATCACAAGAATCATGACCTTGACCATGACCTTTCCTCTGATTTCTTTTCAAATTTCCCACAAAAATATTTTTTCTTATTTAATATCCTCATTGAAGACAGCTTTGCAGGGCACACAGGCTTTATGAACATTCGAGTCATCTGATTATGCAAGTGAGGTACTGATGTCATCCAGCTAAGGGAGGTTTTATTTGTTGCTAGAAAATGCTACAGTCTAAGAAAAGTCTGGCACAATGTACTGTGTTAATATGAAGGAATTGTCTGTATTAGTTTTTCACAGGTATTTTACCCGAAATTGGAATCATCCATTTCATTGTGATGTGTTTTAGGGTTGAAGGAAATAAACTTAGAAAAGGTACTGGTAATTATCTGCCAGGACATAGTAAGAAAAAAATCCTTAGAAAAATGTATAGTGTAATTTTCATGAAAAACATGCATATTTGATCTGATTCGACTAACATTTAAT
Source organism: Siphateles boraxobius (assembly GCF_051911475.1). Lineage (NCBI taxonomy): Eukaryota > Metazoa > Chordata > Actinopteri > Cypriniformes > Leuciscidae > Siphateles > Siphateles boraxobius. The sequence goes on from NW_027508734.1 coordinate 13,686,774, forward strand.
TGACAGCCTGTGACTTTTCCGTCAAGTTTCTTTCAAACAGTTATTTTGAAGTTTTACACAACCTTCAGCCCTGTTCCTTTATTAATATTTTGGCTAAGTTAATTATCATTTTAGCTAAGAACACCACAGACATACTCTCTGCCCTGTTTGACATAATTTAAATCCATTCTGGGAAATTTCCATAAATTTCCCCTCTCGAAATTAGTGAGAATGAAGATTCAGTTTGGACCTGATCATGTCTTAAATCTGATTCAAGACTCACAGGCAGAGACTTCAGACTGGATTCTGACTGGAAAAACAGTGACTTGTGATGGACATGTGCTAGTATTAAGGTAGATGTTTCCAATATTTCTTTTCCCCAGAGGAGGACAGCTACATCTCTTTATTGAGACCAACACTCGGATTTTATCCTCCTCGGCAAATTAGGCGATTTAGTTTCCTCGAGGACAGACACAGTCTAATCTACACGCACACAAAAAGATTCACCTACTGTAGATTTCAGTCTTGAAAAGAGAAAAGTGTACACTACATTGTACCATAACATTCTATTTTTTTCTTTACTCAGGTTTGTAGATAAATTAGCTGCATCATGCACACAGTCATAGATATTTGTGAAGCCCAATACCCACACAGAAAGCTGAACTAGAACCAAATCTCACTTTCCAATGGCCCAAACTGAATTGAAATGGGCTGAGACGTACTTAAATGATTTGCATGCCAAAGCAAACTAGAAGCAAGATTCTCAACACTGACTACGTTTACAAGCAGCCAATATTCGGGTTATGGTCGGGTTAAGGTCACTATTCGGGTTTCTGAAACATTGGGAATAACCGGTTTCCATGCGTGAGCAGAGAGAGCCGATGCGGCGACGCACGGTTAGCGTCTGGACGTATGGACAACCTTAAGACGCAATATGCGCCATTTCCGATTATTCATCCGATTCTGTATCCAAAGACAACAACACCAGCAGCACGCGGATGATGAATAGTTCGGGGCAGATAGCGATCGCCTTTGTTTGCACTTTGGTGCTGGTACTGACCTCGCTCCAAATGTCTGCTGTGCTGCATCTCGCCATGATTACTTCCGGTATACTGCACGCGGGTTTTTGTATGCGCCGAGAAGTTCCTCTACTCAAAAGACCAAGATTCCTTGCGAATAATAATGGGATATGCTGATACGCGTTTACATGTCCAAAAATTCGGGTTAGAAAAGGGGTACCGCAGGGATCATATCCGGGTTTTTAAAATCCGGAATATGAGCATATTCAGGTTTTTGCCGGTGTTTTGGCCGTGCGCGACCGGGTTATTGCTAATAATTCCGGTTTTGAACGGGTTATTGGCTGCATGTAAACGTAGTCAATGACTTAAAGCGTGGCATATGTTGCAGCTTTTTCCTGACCGAGTGTTACCCACTTGGACAGGAATTAACCATTTGATCGACATTTAAAGTCACCAACCACAGTATGATTTGGTTTTACACTCCATTTACAGGAGGGTTTATTTGAAACAGATCATACCACAATAGGTGTTAATCTAGTCAACAGATCAAATAAAATGTTACTTGTGTAAAATAAAATTAGAATCATGTTAATCATTTCCAGTAAAACTGACTAAAAATAATGAACATGACATGACAAAATGTTGACTTAATGTAGAGGATATTTTCATAAAAAAGGCATAAATATGTACACTCTATCCAACTATTACACTAACCAACAATCATTCAAATAATAGTACATCTCCGTGAGTGCTTGAGGAAACTTTTTCAATACTGTGTGATCAGAACTTCTGTCCATAAGTAAAAACTTACTAATTAGACATAAGAAAACAAAGTGAAATATACACATATAGTTTACATACTACTTAAGTAGATAGTAGATCTAGATAGTAGATACTGGTGGTATATTAGCAAGCTTTGAAAAATCCAACGATTAGTTCATACTTCTGCCACTTGCGACTGACACGATAAATCCCACTGGTCAAAATGTAATATTTCTTCTTTAATGCCTAGACGATTCATACTGTATATTGACTTACCATTTACAGAATGCCATATTCTCTGTCTGAGCTGGTTTTTAATAAAACATTATTCTCCAAAGGTCATATAGGCAACATGGAGAATTAAATATTTGATTAGTAATAAAGCCATTGTTTGTTTTTTTATGAATTATTTTTCTTCCCTACTCTACCACCCTAAAAGCTTTGTAAGTGAACTGAATGACCCGTCTCTATACTACGCGATTACGCGCAGAACAAAAGTGAAAGATCAACAAATCACTTCCATTCCCAGAGCAGATACAGGATAAACCCTTTTGACTAGAACCATTAACACTGCTCCATCTTTCAGAGGAATCCCCTCTGGGATTTTAATGAATGGAAAGTCTGACAGTGAGAGATGGAGATGGTGAGGAGATGAAAGGAAGAGGCTTAGAAGTGCAGGGAGGACGTGCTTACTCAGCAACTAACTCCAATGATCTCACTTTCTCTCCCAGCATTGGTCAACAAGACTGCTTGGGAAAAAAAATATATATATATATATTAATATATAAAAACCCAATTTCCATAAAAAGTTGGGACGTTTTGTAAAATGCAATAAAATCCACAATCTGTGATGTGTAAATTTTCTAGAAACTTTTGAACTTCTGAAAAAAGTACAAAAAAGTTGGGACAGAGGCAAAATAAAAGTGAAAAGATTATAGAATATCCATCCGAGTTAATCTATTTTGAAACAGTCCACAATGAGAAGGTAAATTGGAAATAGGTGAGGGTATTGTGATTGAGTGTAAAAGGAGCATTCCAGTCTTTGCAAGAAAGATGGGTCATGGCTAGGGGTGTAACGGTTCACAAAATTCACGGTTCGGTTCGGTTCGATACGATACAGCAAAAAGAAAAATGCCAGAAATTTCCTATTTATTAAAAGAACAATCATTTTTAAATAAGTGTGAGTTTTCCTACATCTTGAAACTTTAAGTTTTATAAATGGGGGTAATCTTTGAAGGATGAACAAATAATGTTTTGGTCATCACATTAAAAATAACATTTAAATATGATCATATTTGAGTTTTGAAGTGCTGGAAAAAGATGTGTGATGTACTTGAAAGCATTTTACTATTTCTGCCAAACTTCCATGGTTACAGTGAGTGCTACTTTATTAAATCCATGGTGAATGTTGCTGATCTGTGGACTTAAAACCTATAACTAGTTCAATCATGGATCAATGTTTCTCCTGGTTTCTACGTCAGCACTGTTTGATCCGTAAATAACAGAGAAATTTTAATGCTTCTCACTAGATCTTTCAAATCACATGCGGTTTAATTTCGATTAATCGTGCAGCCCTAACAGAGACATAAACTCCCATCAAGATGACGTCTTTCCAGGGAAGCAAGACAATGCCAGGCCACATTCTGCATGTGCAACAACAGAATGTCAGCCAATAACGAAAAATCAGAAAATCAGGTAATAACGACCATGGACTGTTGAGCACATGTCTTATATCAGGCAAGATTAGGTAAAAATTCCATTTGCAAAACTGCAAAAATCAGCATCCTCAATTCCCAAATGATTAAAAAAAATATATTTAAAGGAAAGGTGAAGTGACACAGTGGTAAACATGACTCTGTCACAACTTTTTTGGAGTGTGTTTCAGCCATCATGATCAAAATTTGTTAATATATACAAAATACAATTAAGTTGTTCAGTGAAAGCATTGGAAAAAAATTTCAGTTAAAGCTGCTGTAGGTAACTTTTGTAAAAAAGTATTTTTTACATATTTGTTAAAACTGTCATTATGTCCTGACAGTAGAATATGAGACAGATAATCTGTGAAAAAAATCAAGCTCCTCTGGCTCCTCCCTGTGGTCCTATTGCCATTTGCAGAAATACACCGGACCCGGTCAGAAACAACCAATCAGAGCCAGGAGGAATGTCTTAGCAGTGTCAATCACGCTCGTGTACGCGCTGATCACCCCTCTCTTGCACAGCGCGAGCGCGTACCGTTGTTCAAACTCAAGATTGCCGGTGTGCTGCAACTGTGCTAATGGCGGAGAAACAACCTAAACTGCAAATTTCACGAGTGGCACCTGCTCATAAAACAAAGAGGTGACAGGAAAAAGACCGATGACGATAAACAAGCGAAAAACAAAGAATTAGAGAGGCTAAGTCAACGTTTTCTCAAAACTCCCAACTGCAGCTTTAAATAATGGTTCAAGAGAATTAACAAAATCACAGATTCATGATTTTATTGCATTTTACAAAATGTCCCAACGTTTCTGGAAATGGGGTTGTACATCATTGAGGCTCTCAGTGAATATTGTTTTATTGGTTGGGGAACAGTCTCAAGCTTTTCTATAAGGATAGAGAGAATTGTGGGAACAACCATTTATCAATTCTGATGCTGATCGGTGGACAAACGCTTCTAAGTGTTGATTAATGTTGCGTTCATGTGTCACAATAGATACTTAATGTCAAGACCTTTTTACATGTTTCAATATGATTATTAAAAATACACAGATTGCACATCAACCCTTAAATACAAATTTTAACTGTACATTACCCGTTATTATTTTTCCTTGTCTATCTGCACTCGGTTCAGCAGAAATGAAAATATGTAATTCCAGAGGTGGATATAGTCAATGCATTTCATGTGAGATAATGAAAAGAGGCAGCTGTATTTGTGATAACATAATGAAACATGCCAAATTGTGCGGACATAAAAAATGTCCAGGATGTCATACAAAGAAATTATAAACGCATGCAAAAACGAGAGAACCAACAAAATAACTGATTATGTTGAGGTCAATGTATGCTTTTTCCTGTGAGCCTTTTTTGTTTTTCAATGCTGTCTTTTTTTGCATGGTAAAATAAAACCTGTAGCTGTAGTTTGCATATATATTTCCTGGCAAAGGCCTGGATTAAAGTTGCAGTTTGGCATGGTGCGACACGATGCTGACAGAATTCTTCCTCCTTTCACCAACTTCTCATTCACCAAGCAAGGGCAGAGTTCACTGGAGTTAAACTACACTGTACTGCACTTGTGAATCATGCCTGACTTTAGGTATTAGGCCAAGGCTAAATAGCACTGCTTTGAAATCAGTCAAGCAAAGCATCCAAAGATTCACCACATGGATGTAATTATCTCATTTGATCCTCATTTATCTCTTCCTCGTTTCCATCTCATCCTATTCCCTGGCTAGTAATAAAGTTGTACTTTGCATAGCAATGTATTTTTCGGCTGCTGGAAATTGTTATCTCAAGTTAGACAGGATTTCATTTAAGTGTCTATTTATTTTTAACATCAAGATGGCTAGAATTGAAACCACACAGCCAATTTTCAATTTTTATTTATTTATTTTTTTACTTTAGCATAATGCATTCGAGAGAAATCACACATGTATTAGTATTACTAGTATTATAAATTCTTCATCTACATTCAAAGTGTAATTGTAAACCGTGGCATAATTTAAAAAAAAAAAAACATTAATATGGATTAACTCAACTAAAATGTTATTTTGAGACATGTGACTCGAATATGGCCGATTACAAAATGTTCGGTATATATTTTCCAAGACTGTAAAATCAGCTAGAAACACGAGAATTTTGCATGCCATTGCAGCTTCACTATGCGATGTATTATGCATACCCTTAATTGTGTTAATCATAAATGTTCGTCTAATGGACACAGGCAACTACGTTCGCTTAGCTGATGCATATTTCATGACATACAATCTCAAAATAATGATATTGAAGCAGACCCATCAGAATAAGCATTGCACATTGTACCTTATTTAGCAATTCTGCCAAGTTTGTATTAAAATGAATGAGGTATCGTGGCTATGCATCACACATTTGAACACTGGGGTAAGTTCAACGATGCAATATGATATTGGTGCGAATGTGTCCTGTCAGCTGGCACTGTGACAAGGTCACACGGTGGCTAGACATCCCATTAACCAGGTATTAACTCCCCTTGAGATAAGGCTGTAGCTGAACTTCTAAAAAATGCAGCGCTAAAGCTATTGGCTTGCACTCTGCCAGACTGCTTGGATATTACTTTGACATCTCAAAGAAACGAGGGAGGTCACGAGAGGTCACAAACCTCGTCTGGCTTATTTCCTGATGGGGTTTTGGCACAGAGAAACATGTTCGACATCCCAAATAAACATTCGAGGTGGCCCAAGAGGCTTCTTTTTGAACATTTCCATCTCTGTGCCTCTTTGTTTCTTCAATAGATGTTTTCTCTTTCTTTGTCTCCCCCTTAGACAGTCTGCCTCAGAATTAGGCCAGCAAACCATTATAAATGATAAAAATGATAAAGCAGTTGAAAACGCCGGCCATGAAGAAAAGGGACTGCATTCTTTTATGGAAGTAAATTTGCAACATCAAATCTTCCATCTAAAGCAAAGCATTGCAAAAGTGGTTAAAGCTCAATGCTGGTAACTGAAAGGGCACTGATTTGATTCCCACATTTGAGGACTTTTCCCAAGGCCATTGTACATTCATTTATTAAATATTTTTGCAAATGTTGTGTCCATGTCATCTGTTCTAATTTGTTTGGTTCACTAGATGGCAAAACGCACTGGACCGTTGCTTTCAGAAAGATTGCAAAGTAGTAAATAGATACACCCAATAACATTTTTGAAGATTTTATGGAAAATATATTTTTTGTCCATATAATGAAAGTCAATGCAGTCAAATGTAGTGCAGATGTTATACAGGTTAGGAATGACATGAGGGTGAGCAAATTATGACAGAATTTTCATTTTGGCATGAACTATCCCTTTAAATCCTTCACATGAAATTGGTGACTGAACATCCCAGGTCTGCTCACCTCTTCAATAAACTGTTCTGACATGCCACTAAAACTGAACACGATGTTCAAAATTCCCCAGTGAATCGCCAGCTCTTTCAAACGTGGCACAACTCACTGTTTTTCAGAAAGCACTGAGCCTTTCAACGATTGAGGACACTGTGTAAAATATAAGCAGAAGTTCGCAAATGGTACAAAAGATACTACAAGGTCAGTTCTGTGTACACAAACATCTTCATTTCACTAGCCTTGCATAAGACAACATTTACTAGACTATAGTGGCATCTTTCAAAGTAGTATTCCAGTAAGCTGCCTTAAATTTTTTGTCAGTTATAAATGCAAACCAGTGCTCGGGTGGGACTGGAATACTGTGCCCTTGAGTCATCCACTTAAATGCATTTGCTTCAGGGAAACATCCAGCTGTAATAACATTTCACATGTCATATCATTTGGTAAAAAAGTTAAGTAAATATGATGTTTTCTCAATTTCTCATGATTTCATACAGTATCATGTCAAAGCGCCGGAAAACTAAATATAATGAAAGACCTTCCTATAAGTTAATTCATAAGCAATTAATGCAGGTGCAAACTATTCCTTGCCCTTAATACACACACACATACACACAGACACACACACAAAGGCAGCATGGGTAATGCTTTGCTGCTAATTCTAAACAGAGTGGATATGATTTGGCATTTCATGTTTTTCTCTGCATGGAGAAAACATGCCGAGATGGTCGCTATGCAAACTGGGAAAAATTCAGAAAGGGAGAAAGGGTTTCACATGCTTCTACATGCATATTCATATATCTTATCGCAAGCAGAAAAGCAAACGAGAGCTAAAGCACAGATGATTAAATACATGCAAGATGTTATAACACCTCAATATTTATTTGCCTATACATGCTGAAAAATTGTTGACATTCAAATGTAGGCAGTCATATGTTAAAGTACTTCTGGTTCTCTAGTGACAAATCGATATAGTGACCAGTTCGATTAGCAAATATAGGACTAGCAAATTAAAAATTTTAGGCTATCACATGAATGCATTCTATTAACTAAATGTGTTTATCACGTTGACATTTATCTAATTTGACATAACTGATTTATTCTGTTTTGTGCGATTTCTAAAAATGCAGCGAAATTTCAGCTACTGAAAATTGGTTTTGAAGGGCCGAAAAATCATTGACCGTTTTATTAGTGCTGCTCCAATGGCGCATTTTGACAGCTCAGCGTCTATTTCGCACACACAACAAGGATAAATACAACGGTTAAACGTATAAGCTGTGAGGACTCAAGGGTTAGGTTTACGGTATCGATTCCTCGATTTTATTCAATACTGATATGGATTCTTAAATCCTAAGGTAGATCTTTTAGTCTATGCTTTTTTCTGTTAATGTGTGAATAAAACATCATTTAAACTTTATAGCACCCCTACCACCCAATTATCAAAATATGACAAAACAATATTTTAATATGAAAGAAAGTCTCAACTTTCAAATTTGGGGGATTTTATCATATAATTCAAAGAATTAAGTTATTCTGAAGCTCTTTGGTGTGACGATCACTCACTATAGTCGCATCAGTTCAAGCAACAGCACGCGGGTTGAGCGCACATGAACAGATCATCTCTTCCTCTTTCTTTAAAAAACACTAAACAAACATGAATTAACATCAAAAGGTATGTTGAAATATATATATATAAAAATGTACTGAAATGTATAATCTCACGTAATCTCTCAATCAGTGTTTCAACAAACAAAAGACATCAATAAAACAGATTGTAAACAATGTCCGTAACATTACCTGAGAAAAGCCATTCAATGCCCATATCTCATTAGTTAGCTATAAATAGATAGCAGCATCAGCAATATATGCACTGTATTACATATTCATTATATTTTTTTCTTAACCTGTAAGTGATGTCTTAATTATTTAATGTATGTTTGAATAAATAAATAAATGTATGTCCTGAAAACTCGAGCCCATGTATACATTCAACCAAAAATCTACACATATCACTCCTATCCTTTACCAACTTCATTGGTTTCCTGTGGTCAATCGCTTCCAGTTAAAATTGTTAGTCTTAGTTCATAAAGCCTGACATGGCCCCGCACCTAAATACCTCGCTGAGGTATTTAGGAATAAACTCTCTACTGTGGGTGGTAGGGCTTTTAGTGTTTTAGGCCCTAAGCTGTGGAATAAGCTGCCGTCTGATCTTCGTGCCACCCCTAACCTACAGACCTTCAAATACCAACTTAAAACTCATATATTCACCTAAGTAAATAATTATTTTCCATTCTATTTCTCAGTCCTCCACTTTTCCATTTATGTTACATGCTTTCTTTATCAAAATGTATGTCTTCTTTCATTATCTAACTTCTCATGTTAATTATTTAGTTATTGGTTGTCTCTATCTGCTTTTCTGTTTGTTTAATTGTTATAAACAGATTGTTAGTTTGTCTGTCAACTGTTTGTATTACTTTGTGAAGCGACCTTGGGTTCTTGAAAGGCGCTATGAAAATATTATTAAACAAATCATTACAGACATTTTTTAAATGTTTATATTTCACCAACAAATATAAGTAGCAATATGGAATTAACATAACATTTATTTCCATATATTTTTGGTCAAGATCTTGAATTGACAATGCAAGAGTCAAGCTCTCTGTAAAGTCTCCTCCAGCACATCCCAAAGACTTTCAATGAATTCAAGATATGGACTCAAGAGGTACCAGTTCATGTGTGAAAATGATTCTTCATGTTTCCTTCCAACCATTCTTTAACAATTGGAGCCTGATGAATCTTGACAGTGTCATCCTGGAAAATGGCCGTAATGTTTCTTCCAACATTGTTTAAGAAACGAAAAGCTACACACTCCGTCAATTAGGGTTCGAAGAACTAAAACATTTCTGTTCATCCTGAATTTTCAGTTTCGTCCCAGAGCATTAGTTCTGGTGCATCACTACCAAAGCAAACTGATAAGAGCTGCAGATCAGAGGTAGAGCAAGCCTCTCTCCAAGAAACACAAAAATGTTTCAACTGGTAAACGGGTTATGCATTTATAAACCAGACCCAGACAGAATGTTTAATGAACAAAGTCATTTGCATTCTCGGCATGGTGCAATTTAATTATCATTGAAGTTCACAAAGTGAAATATTACCTATGAGTGAAAACAAGCTATGATGTATTTTGTGTGATGTATTTAAAGAGCTGTTGCATATCAATACTTAGAATGTGTCATTATTAGGTAAAAATGTTTGTTGATGACAAAGGCCTGTTATTTAGTTTTGTTTTTTTGTTCACTGAATGTTAATATGTTAATTACATAAAATTATGATTATTATCCATTCAGAAACAACAAATAGCCAAAATTTATTGTATATATAAACTTTTATTTTATATGTATAAATATGTTGATATCGGTCTACCACTAGTTGTCATTTTGTAAATTTCAGAATTTAACATTTTTGTCCCTACATGACTTAAAACACTATTTTAAAACAGATTTTAAAACACTAGGCATCATATATTCACAGAACACCCCACCCCCCAAATCAAAGCCATAGTCAAAGACGCTCACATTTGCTGTCTTTACAGTTTCCTGCTCTCTTTGCTCCTGTTCCAGTAGGCTTATTTCAGTCTGTTCTTCAAGTGATAGACACAAAATATCCTTAGTATGCACTCGGTGACAACACACGCCGATATAAGACGCTCAGCCGCTATGTGATTGGTGCCGGGCTTGTTAGAAGCACAGCCAAAGCCCCAAGGGCCTGAACACTCGAGAATAGCGATGGAGGCCATTGCACTGGTGCGTCAGATCCAGCAACCAAAAAAGCACATATTTCCTCTTACATGTCCTCCTCCTCTCCACATTTTTTCCAGCTCTATGACATTTTATTCAGATCCACTTAACTATGTTGTTGTCTTTATATCTTCCCTGGTGTCTTCTGAGAAAGCAGGCAATAAATCAGGTTACATAACCATAAGGATGTAGTTTTTTTTCTTTTTATGTGAACGACCCCTGGACCCATATGAGTTTTCATGGCTCATATCAAAACTAATTCTTCTTTCAAAGACCACAGATGATGTTTAATAGGCTCCTTTTTTATTCAGGGTGAATAAAATGTGATAGAGCTGGCAAACTCTATCACAAATAAAAGCTTAATTGACAGCATTTGTGGCATAATATTGATTGAAAAATCTGGGTTACAGTAAAGCACTTACAATAGAAGTCTGTAAACATTAAAATACTCACATGTTTCAACTCTATAGCCACAAGATGTAAGCAATGTGTGTGTTGTCATGAATTTGGTGTGAAAATTCACTTTTCTGTGTCAAGCTATATCCAGTTTTACAACTTTGTCACTGGCAATGCAATGATAATGGCAAACTCTATTGTGATAATGGCAAAACTGTTGTAAAAATTGATGTTTTGTTTTTTACAAATATGGTCCACATTCACTTCCATTTTAAGAGCTTTTTTTTTAAATGAAAAATTTTTGTTTGCAATCAACATTATTCCACAAATGCTGTTGATTGTGTTTACCATCTACTGAACCAACATCACACCATCCCAGCTTACCCTCTATTCGTGAAGATTCACTCAGATGCTAAAGGTAAATCTTTCTGTGACTAAATCCATCTGGAGCTGTGCTATGGATGTGATGGATATACATTGAACAAAGGAAGTCCACATTTACCCGCCTGCAAATTGCACAGGGTTCACATCAGTCCACATGAGACGGGGAGGTGAGACAGATTGTAAATGGCTAAAGTGAGAGGTAAACGAGGGAAACTATTCTTCACATCTGCAGAACATGCCCGGCTGAGTTACAGACACCTTTCAGATGGCAGCATATGAAGAAAATGCATCGAACTGTAATAGAAAACCTACACTTTTTTAGCAAGTAATATAGATATAAGCAGAGTCCTACAATAAGGATGAATCACTGGCAAGGGCTGTACAGTATGCCGTGCAAACTTAAAACGTTTGGTTTTCTGTGATGTGTTCAACACTGATGTTTTAAATTCTGCTGATTTGTCTGAAGATAATGTTATCCAGCTGGCTAACATTGTAGAAATTGCTAAATGACTTGTGGTAGTCTGGGAAGCATCAGTAAGAATGTGAAGAAAACTAAAAACCAATCAGTAATGTTTTGCATCCTATACAATCTTTTTACAATGCATACATTTCTAAATATTAAACAAAATGTACTAAATAGTGAAGAAATGTATTGAATTAAAGAAAACATATACATGTATAATATAAAAAATCTTATATTTCTAGCAATTATAAAAATGCACTGCTAAAATTTATTTAGCAGTGAAACTGCTAAAGTGGGAATATTCCATTAATGAGGTCATGAAAACTGAATTAATAATTACAAGAGTTGGCAAAATGCTGTTTAAAGTAGCTTTAGTTTAGCAGAACACACTGCAGAACATGTCAACTTTCTTAAAAGTTTTTCAGGTCAACTATTCACATGTGTATCAGGGCTGTTATATCCAGCACAAGTGCTGCTTACAATGGACTTATGTGCAAAAATAGACAATGAAAAAAACAATAGACAATGCTCTGGGTGCAGTAAAGCTGTCAGATCGAATGGATGTAACAATCTCTTGGATGCTCCACACAAATTCAAACAAAATCAGTATTAGCACAAACCTTTGCTTCATAGAAAATAAACTGAGCTCTGCACTTTGGAATTTTGAATTGCTAGAAAGTAGAGCTTTAGACAAAAGACACTGCTCATAATTACATCTTGGGAGGTTTTCAATCAAAATTAGTTTAACCTTTTCAAAGCAGTGAGGAACAACATGAGCCATTGGATCCTTAGTGATTAATTGAAAGAAGAACAAATTAACTGTGACTACTGGTTTCAATTACAAATCACAACTAGGTATGCACGGAAATTCTGGCCACCGAAAATTATCAGCCGAAAATGGCATTTTTGTTTTTTTGTCTGAAAGAGAAACGAATATTGACGCTCCGCTCAATATTCTCCTCTAAGCACAGGCGTTTAGCTCAGCTGCTCACGGCCCATGTCAACGCTCCACTCATGTACCGCTCATGCTCATCAGGAAAGCAAAGTCCGCTCAAATAACGCACCAAAATGACATTTCTATGTAGTAGTAGACTTGTTTCTGTGTGCAATAGCCCTACTGTTCTGTAACATGGTGTGGTATAGCCATGGCAGGGCAATGCTGGTAAAATGACGCTACCCTTTCGTTCACTGAACTACTTCATGCTACGCTCTGATGATAATAGCGTTGTACGTTACATTATTTGGATAATAGTACAAAAAATAATCTGCTAAATATAATTTTACAGAATTTTCATTTAGGTGCATTCCTACACACCACCATTTAAAAAAAAAAAACTTTTAATGGACAGAAAAAACATTATTGTCTGTTTCTATGACAAAACAGTGTCGTTTTAATAGTGATATTATTTTGATATTGACTTTAACACATTAAAGTCATCTAGTAGAGATTGCTTTTCATTTGATATGTGGCCTTGAGGTAATCCAAAAATATCCCTGCTACAAATTAAAGTTTATTTCATATTAGAGCAATCAGTTGAAAAAGTAATTTGTCCAGACTGTGGCACAATGATTATGGCAATAATTGTTGATATTGTGATGGTGTCATAACAGAATAAACAACAGTGTGTGTGTGTGTGTGTGTGTGTGTGTGTGTAGTGTGCCTATGTGATAGACTGTCATTTTGCCACTGCGTTGCATGTACACTCTCATCTCACAATCAATGCTAATCACTTCAGCCTGGTGAAAAGCCTGTTTTTAATCAAAAGTACATACAAACAAAGATGAGAGAGAACGAGAGAGAAAGAAAACTTTGACAAAGGCTTGAGTAAAACTCTCTTCTGCTCTGCCTTTACCTTCTTGCATGTTTACTCTGGTTATTTGTTTACAGTCTGAAATGTGGATAACGCTTTATTAAAAACACAGTATTTTTTCACATTCAAATTTAAGTTTGCTCTAAAACATGTTCTTGTTAATATATTATTAAAGACACAGAGATTGTGCTAGGGTTATAGAATTATAGTTCATTGTTTTTAATTGCAAGTATAAAGTGTGACTAACAAGAATAAATGGAGATTTGAAAGAATAACTAACAGTATTTAACAGGGGCGTCGCTAGGCCCTTTTTAAGGGGGCTTCAGCCCCCCTAAACTTCTGCCTAGCCCCCCTAAAAATTTGTGATTAATGTAGGCTACACAAATTCGTGTTCGCTTCAGTCTTGTTATAATCAGATTCAGCGCGTTCTTCATCTTCATTGCTATATTTGATGTTTTCACAATCATTACTTTTGTCAGTTCTTTGTGACAGCTTTTAGGTGCTTTATTGGCAGCGCTACCCTTACATGAATCACCGCACCTGCATTTTTTTAAATATTAATTTATCGGCCATTATAAATGCCGATACTGATAGTTAGGTAAGTGCCTAATATCGGCCGATAATATCGGCCCGCCGATATATCGGTCATGCTCTAATATTGTGAATGCATTTAATAAACTTAATTACCTAGCTTTAGTAGCTTTCAGTAAATAAACACGTCTGAGAAAATGATTCATAGGCAAAATCGACCTATCAATTGACCCTATGTTACTTTCTTCACTGACAGACAAAAAGGAAAAGCCTATACGCTTATTTCACGCACCCGTTATTTTGAAATCGAAAGCAAGGCTCCGGTGGGAAGAACCCGGAAGTAAAGATAAACAACAATGCCTTGGACTACCAACCTGAAGCTGCTGCCGCGATTTACACTATTGGATGTTAATATCCAATATAGGACGTGTATATAGTTTGTTCCTGCTTCTTTTTTTACTTTCTGAATTATATATAAAAAATATTTTATTTATAAATGAATTTCACTGTATATAGTCTAAAGTATGAAAGACATGTATGTACAGTTTTAGAACAACTAATTTCTACATTAAACACAACAATACACCATCGCATTCGCAATCTCCTGTGATTAAAGGCAACACTTCCGGTTTTCTTCCCACCGGAGCCTCGCTTTCGATTTCAAAATAACGGCTGCGTGAAATAAGCGTATAACAGTCAAAGCTCAGCTTTAGGAGGGGAAGAGACAGGGCAAGATAAAAACAAAGAGAAAAAGAATGTGATGCTGATGAGGAGAGAAAAATAATCAGCTGCCCACTGACATGGTTTTAAAGCTGTTATCCAATTTTTTGGCCTTCAAAACATCTTAAAATATGTAGATCAGAGAAATCAAAATTTTCTCGGGGAAACCCAGAACGCCCCTATCTGCCCTACCTCACATTTGGGACCACAGTGATTATAAAACCCTGCCTTTGCATGGTAATGAAACTGGTTAATAGTGAGCATTAGATCCTAAACTAAAGTGTTACCTTTTTTTTTATAATTTTTAAATAGGCTTAGACCCCTTAAAAAGAAAATCCTAGTGATGCCCCTGGTATTTAACAAGCAGCAACTCAAAAGCAGTGTATGCATTGACTGACATGGTATTTAAAAGCAAAGAGTGCACAATCAACTTTCAGACAAGCACTGACATTTGATCGTCATTAAATTGCATCCAGAAGAAAACGGGACGTCAACCGCTTTTCCAAATTTAGATATAGATCTTTTCAAGGTTCATTCAGAACACATGATGTCAATGACCCCATTCACCTCTTATAAAAAAAAAAATGTATTAAAAAAAAAGAGACAGCAGGCTAATTTATGGTTGTATATATTTCTTAGCGGGCATGCAGCTATAAAATGCCTAATGTCGCTAAGCTCAGTACCCCTGGCTACTGTTTCCCGCTCTGACAAGACATAACATACCACAGGAATTGCAGGAATGTGTCTGTAAACATTGTGATTTTCAGTAAAATGAAAAAACACAACAAAATAAATAAATAAATGTATACCGGAATATATTTGTCACAGTCATCGTCAGCACCAGTCTGTCTTTGTCATCACTACACTTCCCAGGATCCCGCTTGTCTCCTCACCTGAACTCACTTCCTCATTAACCACCTGTTTCTCGTCATGATCATCTGTGTCACCTGTCTTCACCTTGTTATGTTTGGTTTGTGCTTGTATTTAGTCTCCTTCTGTTCAGTTAGTCTTTGTCGGTCGTTATCTATGTTTAGTTGTGTTAACTGAAGTCCTGGAATGTTTCCCTTCATCTCTGCAAGTTAAGTTTGTAAATAAAGCATCTACATTGAGTTCCTTTTGTCCTTGTCTTCTGCATCCTGCACAACGCCTGACAGAAAGACCGACCAAACAAAAGTTGGACGAAGCGGGGCTGATCTTGTGTTCTATTAACCAGAATGGCCGTAAGATAGAATCTTACGTAGAGGAATTTATTAAGTACAGCCATCAAACCTCCCTTACCGATCAGCAGTTGATGGATCTATTTTGGAATGGTTTAGATCCACACTTCTATTCGTGGATCCCACCCGGAAATCCCGGTGAGACCATTGAGCGGTATCTGGAGGCCGTATTAAGATGGTTTGGCTCCCCGTTCATGGTCCGTAGCGTTGGTTCACCGCGGGTTCCGTCCAGTCCAGCCGAGCCTTCACCGTTGGTTCTGTCCAACCCAGCCAAGCCGAGCCGCTGGTCCCGTCCAGCCCAGAGCTTCCTTCGCTGCTAGTCCCGTCCAGCCCAGAGCTTCCTTCGCCGCTAGTCCCGTCCAGCCCAGAGCTTCCTTCGCCGCTGGTCCCGTCCAGCTCTGAGTCTTCACCGCTGGTCCTGTCCAGCACTGATTTAATAGACTTTTTCACAGAGCTTCCTTCACCGCTGGTCCCGTCCAGCACACAGCCCTCGCCGCTGACGCCGTGCAGCCCAGAGCCCCTCGCCGCTGGCTCCGTCCAGCCCAGAGACCCCTTCACCGCTGGCTCCGTCCAGCCCAGAGACCCCTTCACGGCTGGTTCCGTCCAGCCCAGAGACCCCTTCACGGCTGGTTCCGTCCAGCCCAGAGACCCCTTCACGGCTGGTTCCGTCCAGCCCAGAGACCCCTTCACGGCTGGTTCCGTCCAGCCCAGAGACCCCTTCACGGCTGGTTCCGTCCAGCCCAGAGACCCCTTCACGGCTGGTTCCGTCCAGCCCAGAGACCCCTTCACGGCTGGTTCCGTCCAGCCCAGAGACCCCTTCACGGCTGGTTCCGTCCAGCCCAGAGACCCCTTCACGGCTGGTTCCGTCCAGCCCAGAGACCCCTTCACGGCTGGTTCCGTCCAGCCCAGAGGCTTTTTCACCGCTGGTTCCGTCCAGTCCTGAGACCCCTTCACCGCTGGCGCCGTCCAGCCCAGAGACTTTTTCACCGCTGGCGCAGACCAGTCCAGAGTCCTCTTCACCGCTGAGTCCGTCCTTTTCAGAGACTGTCACTCACCCCAAGTATTTTTTTTGGGGGGAGCAGTAGGCCCCCGAAGGGTCCTCACCGCCACGGCCGCCCGAAGGGTCCTCACCGCCACGGCCGCCCGAAGGGTCCTCACCGCCACGGCCGCCCGAAGGGTCCTCACCGCCACGGCCGCCCGAAGGGTCCTCACCGCCACGGCCGCCCCTAGGGCCTACACCGCCCTGGCCGCCTGCACGTCCTGCTCCGCCCTGGCCGCCTGCACGTCCTGCTCCGCCCTGGCCGCCTGCACGTCCTGCTCCGCCCTGGCCGCCTGCACGTCCTGCTCCGCCCTGGCCGCCTGCACGTCCTGCTCCGCCCTGGCCGCCTGCACGTCCTGCTCCGCCCTGGCCGCCTGCACGTCCTGCTCCGCCCTGGCCGCCTGGACCATCCTGGATGCCCACCCCCTCTCCCGTGTTCTGCCTTGTACGGCGCGGGTCACGCCTAGCGGGAGGGGGGAGTTATGTCACAGTCATCGTCTGCACCAGTCTGTCTTTGTCATCACTACACTTCCCAGGATCCCACTTGTCTCCTCACCTGAACTCACTTCCTCATTAACCATCTGTTTCTCGTCATGATCATCTGTGTCACCTGTCTTCACCTTATGTTTGGTTTGTGCTTGTATTTAGTCTCCTTCTGTTCAGTTAGTCTTTGTCGGTCGTTATCTATGTTTAGTTGTGTGAACTGAAGTCCTGGAATGTTTCCCTTCATCTCTGTAAGTTAAATTTGTAAATAAAGCATCTACATTAAGTTCCTTTTGTCCTCGTCTTCTGCATCCTGCACAACGCCTGACAATATTATTCTGAGAGCTGGAAAGTTTTATATTGCTGAAAGAAAGTGTACATTTTTACATAATTTATGAAATTTCTATTTCAAACCTTAAAAACACACAGGACTTCCTGTGAAAAGGGCAAAAGCTTGTCTGATGATATGAAAGATGACAATGGATGAGGGCTTAAAAAAAATCAAATTATGTTGCTAACATTACATAATGCAATTAATTTTCAAAAATAGTGAGTGCAAAAGTACATAACAGTAAACGCTATAGATAAATAGTTAATATTAATTCATTAAATTTCATGAACTAACTGTGAACAATTTAAATACATTCTCATGGGAATTTGTAATTGTTTTACATTTTGGTGAATTCATAAGAATTAATACAATCTCATTCATACAATCCTGCTTATACTCCAAGGTTTAGGTGTAGGGGTAGACCTTCATTCTTGCTTAATTTTCAAGTTTTTTCCCCGAAAAGCATATCTTTTTGTACAAACAAAATCATACAAATTCATATGAAGTCACCAACTGGCAAAATAGTTGCGTTTTAAAAGTGGGTTGACAAATTCTTACACCACTTATTAATCTACATTAATGTTGCTTTATAAATAAATTGTTTGATCAAAACAGATTCATGTTAATTTATATAACTTAATGTTAAAATTATTAGTATATTATTACATGGTGCAAACTGGTTCATCAACCTAGAACAGTAGACTTGCGTCAAAAATGGTGATTCAGAAAGTCATATGCTGAAATTAACATTAACCTAGACTAATTATTGTTAGTTTTTATGATATCTAAAGAAACTGGAAGTTAGAAATGAACACTAAATTAGACCACAATTTCTTCAACCTCACAATCTCTCTCCAAAACCCCTCCCACTAAAGACACGTTTGCAAAAGCGAACACACCAAATGATTGACAAACAGATCATTTTTTTCTGAATGCAATGCATTTTATTTTTGGCCCTTTTACCATTGTATATGATAGTACAGAAAATGGCAGGTGGTGGGAGGGTTGCAAAATGACATGAGTCAGACTCAATCTTGGTGCCCATGTGGCAAACACATCACTCAAGGTGTCAGAGCACATGCACAGACTGTTAGGCCCCAGCTCTGACCAGACAGAGCAGTCCTGAAAGTTTGTATGTCAGATGAAGTGTGATTAGAACTGTGAAGAAGATACAGCCCAGAAGCCCTTCAGCAGTGATAGTCAGGGCATGGCACATTTCATTATTCTCCATGACAGCCTGAGACTTGTTCCTCAGGATATCCACATCCTTGTGGAACAAAATAAATAAAACCAAACTTCATGGTGAGGAAGAGGATACTAGATATTTTTTACTTGATTTTTACATTGTTGGTCTACGTACACGTCAGGCTATGTACACATGCTTTATTGTATTTTTTTACATTAGTATTTTGAAATGAAGTAATTAAGGGGAGAGGAATTCGGCTGAGCAGGGACCATGTTAACACCCTGGTGTGTCTTCATATGCATGCAAAGAACTGATTAAAATTGCATGTATTATTATGGTAGTCTGCACTTGCCTTTTCTGGCGACAGCTAGAAGAAAAATTCTATTAACAAACTGCAGACTGACAACACAAGCAGCATCAATGGAGATATGAGAGAGACCCAGCTTTTAAACGTGGGAGCCACTCTCCAGCTGGCTGTCTGACTGCTGATGCTGTAGCGTGTGGCCAGTCATTTGCATAAGGTAAAGACCGTCTCGTCAGCTAGTAAACTATGAGAATTTTACTGTAATTCCAGAATGCACTGGAAAAACCTTAGATATTTAAGTGAATTATCTTTTCTTTTCTTTTTTTTTTTGGGGGGGGGGGGGGGGGGATGTCTTCATGTGTGTGTGCGTGTTTTTATTCTAGATCCACAATAAAAAAAAAGCGTCAAGTCATCATTACCAGGTGTAAACATGTGGCCACGTCTCATCCACTTCTTCACCTTCCATTGCTATCAGCATCAGGAGTGAGATGATGTCATATACGTTTCCAGTGTACGAGAGCTCATTGTCCTCTTTGGGGCTTCTTTCCAGACACCTGCTCCGATTTAAATATTTAAATTGTGCTTTCTAATTGGGCAAGGGCCTACTGTGTCTGCCAGGCTCAAGCTGATTGGATTGGAGATTTCTCTTCCTGGCTGTAATTAGGATCCTCCTTCATTAACAGCCTCTTTCTCCCCACAGAGGCCCTGAAAATGTAGAGGCTTCAGCTGCCTGAGTAATGAATGCTTCATAACCCACTGCTCATTTGTCCATATGAGACACTATTTGCGCCCATACATGTACTTTTTAAATTTACACTGCTGCATAACGCATGAACAATACAAGAACAGGATTAATTGTAGTAAAGTCATGACAACTTGTAACATTGATACGTCACGGCATGACTTCTTAGCTGAATTAAAAGAAAGCAAACTTTTCGAAGTCTACTGCTCAAAGTCTAGTGTGACTGTGGCTTTACACGATGGAGTTTAATACTTGTGGTTAAGGGTTTGTTCAACAATAAGTGATGCTTGGCAAGAAACAATACTTTTTTTTTTGCCAACCTCACCAGTACAGTGGATGAAGCCCTATTACTTTTGCAGATCGCTCAACGTTACCTGCCAAATGACACCTTAACTTGCAGTTTCTCGAAATAAACACAGCATTTGAGTAGTAACATGATGTGATAATATATTACGTGAGACTGCAGTGCACGCAAGAAAGACGATAAATTGCCCTGAATCGCATTTGGGTCATTTCCTCTGCAAGACATATCTTATGGATTATATAAAAGGTGGCAGTTTTAGGCTTACCGAATAACTCATCCAACAAGCAGCGTTAGGAATAATTTGGATCTGTTGGTTTGATGTTCCTCACCGATGCAAAGGTTTGAGTGCAATTTTGCTTTAAAGGAATGTTCTGAGCAATTTCAAGCATTTATGGCATGATGTTGATTACACAGACACACTATGTGGTGTAACGATTTGTAAAGTATGTCCTAAGTGGCCAGTATTATTTTGTCTTGATCTGTTTTTTGTCCTGATCAAGAATTATTTTCTCGGTCTGAAGGTAACAAAAGACATTTCTAAGCACACAATATACACTCACCTAAAGGATTATTAGGAACACCTGTTCAATTTCTCACTAATGCAATTATCTAATCAACCAATCACATTGCAGTTGCTTCAATGAATTTAGGGGTGTGGTCCTGGTCAAGACAATCTCCTGAACTCCAAACTGAATGTCAGAATGGGAAAGAAAGGTGATTTAAGCAATTTTGAGCGTGGCATGGTTTTTTGGTGCCAGATGGGCCGGTCTGAGTATTTCACAATCTGCTCAGATTTTCACGCACAACCATTTCTAGGGTTTACAAAGAATGGTGCGAAAAGGGAAAAACATCCAGTATGGGGCAGTCCTGTGGGCGAAAATGCCTTGTTGATGCTAGAGGTCAGAGGAGAATGGGCCGACTGATTCAAGCTGATAGAAGAGAAACTTTGACTGAAATAACCACTCGTTACAACCGAGGTATGCAGCAAAGCATTTGTGAAGCCACAACACGCACAACCTTGAGGCGGATGGGCTACAACAGCAGAAGACCCCACCAGGTACCACTCCACTACAAATAGAAAAAGAGGCTAAAATTTGCAAGAGCTCACCAAAATTGGACAGTTGAAGACTGGAAAAATGTTGCCTGGTCTGATGAGTCTCGATTTCTGTTGAGACATTCAGATGGTAGAGTCAGAATTTGGCGTAAACAGAATGAGAACATGGATCCATCATGCCTTTTTACCACTGTGCAGGCTGGTGGTGGTGGTGTAATGGTGTGGGGGATGTTTTCTTGGCACACTTTAGGCCCCTTAGTGCCAACTGGGCATTGTTTAAATGCCACGGCCTACCTGAGCATTGTTTCTGACTATGTCCGTCCCTTTATGGCCACCATGTACCCATCCTTTGATGGCTACTTCCAGCAGGATAATGCACCATGTCACAAAGCTCAAATCATTTCAAGTTGGTTTCTTGAATATGACTATGAGTTCACTGTACTAAAATGGACCCCACAGTCAGCAGATCTCAACCCAATAGAGCATATTTGGGATGATGTGGAACGGGAGCTTCGTGCCCTGGATGTGCATCCCACAAATCTCCATCAACTGCAAGATGCTATCCTATCAATATGGGCCAGCATTTCTAAAGAATGCTTTCAGCACCTTGTTGAATCAATGCCACTTAGAATTAAAGCAGTTCTGAAGGCGAAAGGGGGTCAAACACAGTATTAGTATGGTGTTCCTAATAATCCTTTAGGTGAGTGTATATACTTCTGTATCATGGATGAGTATATTCTCAAATAGCTTTATGCCTGTCTGTGATTGATCACTTCCAAATCAGATTCAGTGCCTGATGTTAGTTACCCTTTAAGCATTGTTGACACTATAGTGACTCTGAATATGTGGTCAATTTTATTGCCAGCCAACTTAAGGGGTCTAGATACTTGACCAATGTCAATAAAATGGTTAATGGATGACATACAGTTTTAATGTTTTTTTTTTCCCTCATGTAAAAATTAAATTAAGACAGAATAATGCACGGCCCCTTCCACAGTTAAGCTGTACATGCTTCCCTTGCACTCGGTAATATAATCAGGAAATATAAAATTTATTTTCATTTCTATGCCGATGATTCTCAGCTGTACCTTCCATTAAAATCTAGAGATTTTGCAACCTCTCATGGACTGTCTTATGGATATTAAATGCTGGATAGCAAATAATTTCCTCCAGCCTAACAATGAGATAACTTGGGTGATTATCTTTAGTCCCTCCAAAACCAGAAACTCTATAGCTAGTTACTTAGACAATCTCACTCCATATGTTGTCCGATAAAAAAAAAGTTATCTTTGACTTAAAAACAAATGTCTTGTCTTAAAAAAACAAATTAGCCCAGTTGTTAAAAACAGCTACTCTCAATTAAGAACCATTTCTAGACTTAAATCGACACTTTCCTTTCAAGACTAGGAAAAAGTTATTCATGCATTTATTACATAACAGCTGGACTATTGTAATTCTTTATTATACCATGGTCTTCCTCAATCTTCATCGGCACGTTTACAGATGGTTCAGAACGCAGCAGCTAGACTGTTAACTCGTACTGTATTTTATTTTATTATTTTATTTTTTCATTCTAAACTGTTTTAATAATTCTGTATTTTATCTTTTATTCTAAACTGTTTTAATTATTCTGATTTCTTTTGATTATTTTAATTTCTTCTATGTAAAGCACTTTGAATTACCATTGTGTATGAAATGCGCTATACAAATAAACTTGCCTTGCCTTGCCCAACTAGTGCAAAAAACGTAATCACTACAATTTTAGCTTCTCTTCACTGGCTTCCTGTCTTTTTTAGAATTCAACTTAAAGTTTACCTGCTCTGAACAGACAAGCCCCATCTGACATTTCTCATCTTATTTATTTGAATTCAGTCCCTCAGGTCTGCCAATAAAGCTCTCCTACATGTCCTACGGTCACGTCTTAAATCGAAAGGTGACAGAGCCTTTCCAGTTGCTGCTCCACGGTTATGGAATCAGTTACCATCTGACATTAACCCGTTAAGCACTGAAGCCATTTTTGAGTTGTTTTGTCTGAGAGACACGCATAAAAGTACAGACTCATAACTCCAAAACTGTAACGAGGAGAGTCAAAAGGGAGGTATTGTTTGATAGAAGACTTTTCAAATTTTTTGAAAATATAAATTACATTATATTTGGACATTCTCCTGCTGAGAAACTGCTGATAAAAGACAAAAAAATATATATAATTTTTATTATGATTTTGCATATTTCTTGTTTGACATAGAATAACTCTGGAAGGAAAAAAGGTAGCTCAAAAATTCTTTTTTGGTGAAGTCCCTCTACAGGTGACCTGCATCTGGATAAAATTTTGTGGTGATTGCATAAAGTACTCAAAAGTTACAGCATTCTGAACAAACCAAGCCTTTTTGTTTAGTCCTCACACATTTGAAAGGCAATAAAAAATTGTTGTTTTCTGAGTGACACACAAAACTATAGACTCATAACTCCAAAACTATAGCAAGGAGAGTCAAAAGGTAGGTATCGTTTGATAGAACACTTTTCAAATTTTTTGAAAATATAAATTACATTACATTTGGACATTTTCCTGCCGAGAAAAGACAAAAAATAAATATAATTTTTATTATGATTTTGCATATCTTTCTTATTTGACATATAATAACTCAGGAAGGAAATAAGGTAGGTGGAAAATTCTTTTTTGGTGAATTCCCTCTACATGTGAGCTGCATCTGGATAAAATTGTGTGGTGATTGGATAAAGGAATCAAAAGTTACAGCATTTGGAACCAAGACAGGCTTTTTGTTCAGTCATTGACGCCCCCTAATGGGTATTTTTAAAATTGTTCCTCCATGGAGAATATCTTGTCATAAACGCAATAGATTATGTTCATTTTGGGCTCATTTTAATTGTAATAGTATGCTGTAAAAAAATATGTGCCATTTTCAACGATCTGTGAATGTTTCATGAGCTGTATTATGTTTTTGGCACATTGCAGTACATAGTAAAAAAAAGTATTTTATAGATTATGAAAAAAATAAATTCTATTTATTAGCAAATAACTAAGCAATACTTAGGAGATGTTCAAATTGGCTACATTCACTATTAAGTTCAGACTCTAAGCTTTCAAATGACACCTATTTTGTGTTAATCAAGGCAATATTTTTGAAAAATATGATAATTAATATTTTCGCAGCCAGGTGGCCTCCGCGGGCGGTGCCCTCAGAGTTAGAGGGACTACTCAGCACTCGTTCAGAGTTGATCGAAGTTGTTAGATGCTTTAAAAAGCTGAGATTCTAAGCTTTAAGATGATATATATTTTGTGTTATCCCACGTTTGAAAAAAGCACGGATGGCTCCGAAAACATTGGAAAACACATTGCATCCCGGAAAGATGAGAGACATGTTTTTTAGCCAAGCATGCATCACTTCGTGAGGTATATCTCGTGATCAACGAAATGGATCATGTTGTGTTTGGGCTCTTTGTAATCGTGAGAATCTGCTGTCAATAAAGATGTTCGATTTATCACAATCCATGCATGTTTCATAGAGTTATGAGCTGAAACGTCACATCAAAACAACATAGCATCACTGCTACTGCTACTTCATTGGTGCGCATAGTGCAACGTCATGTGTTAGAAGTCCATAAGGAATATCTTTAGATCTGAGTGATGGATTATGGTGAGTTTGGGCTCTTTTTAATCTTAACAATCTGCTGTAAATAATGATGTGCCATTTTACACGATTTATGCATGCTTCATTGAGTTATGAGTGAAATCGCGGCATTAGTGCTCCATCTATATACAAGGCTCTATGTGCGCCTGTGGGGGTGCGTGTGTTACAACTCCATTAGGAATATCTTAAGATCTGAGTGATGGATTATGCTGTGTTTGGGCTCTTTTTAATCGTGAGAGTCTGCTGAAAATAATGTTGTGCAATATCCTACGATCTGTGCATGTTTCATGAAGTTATAAGCGAAAAACCAAAGCGAGTGCTTCACCAGTATACACTTGGCTAGGTACGTCTGTGGTATTTTTTGTGTTGGAACGCCATGAGGAATATCTTTAGATCTGATTCATGGAATATATTGAGTTTGGGCTCTTTTTAATCGTGAGCCCCTGCTGTAAATAACGATATGTCATTTTACATGATCGATGTATCTTTCATGAAGATACGAGTGAAAAGGCCAAGTCTAAGCTACCTTGCTTGGCTACGTGCGTCTTTGGATTTTCTTTGTGGTAGAAATCCATGAGGAATATCTTTAGTGCTGAGTGATGGATTATGTTAAGTTTGGACTCATTTTAATCGTAAGAATCTGCTGTAAATAATGATGTGTCATTTCCCACAATCGGAGTATGTTTAATGAAGTTACGAACGGAAATGTGCCTTAAATTATGCATCCTTATATGATTTACATATGGTCTCTTGAGGGGCTTCTTGTACAAAACCTCACTCAAGTTTAGTAAAAAGCCCGAAACAATTATGCTTGTTCTATTCTACTCATTGAGACCTTTCAAATGACATATGGCACATGACTATCTGAGCTGTATGATGTATTTGACATATTGTAGTATGTACTACTTCATAAATTATGAAAACATTTTTTTTCTATTTATCAGCAAATAACTCATCACTACTTAGGAAGTTATAAAATTGGCTACATTCATTGTAAATTTCAGACTCTAAGCTTTCAAATGACACCTATTTTAAGTTGATCAAGGTAATATTTTTGAAAAATATTATTATTATTTTTTATCGAAGCTAGGTGGCGCCAGCTGGCGGTATACTCCGTTTTAGAGGGATTACTCAGCACTCGTTAGGAGTTGATCAAATTGATTAGATGCATTAAAAAGCTGAGATTCTAAGCTTTAAAATGATACCTATTTTGTGTTATTCCATTTCAGTGGTTGCTTAGAAATTTGAATATGAATTTTTTTTCGCGGGGGGGGGGGGGGCGCCCCGTTGCCCCCGGTACCGGGGGCGTTGGTTATTAACAGGTTAAGAGTGCTCCTTCTATTTCTGTTTTTAAATCTAAACTTAAGACACATCTTTACTCATTAGCCTTTTCTGATTAATAATCTATGGATTAGTAACGGTTATCTTTGATTTTTATTCCATTTTATTTTATATTTTTTGTATTTTATGATTGTTTTGGTACACTTCGGTCAGTGTAAGCTGAATTTAAATGTGCTCTATAAATAAAATGTACTTACAAGCACTATTTACATGGTGGAAGCTGGTTCATCCACCTAGAACTGTAGTCTGCATCAAAAATGCTTTTACTAAAATATTGTTCTTTTAAATCTTACAAAATGTTATAAGCTGAGGGACAAGTTGAAATGATTTTCTGTGGTTAACCAACTATATGCCACAAGGTTGACGATGGAGCTTATTGCATTTGGAATGTT
Organism: Siphateles boraxobius; assembly: GCF_051911475.1. Taxonomy (NCBI): domain Eukaryota; kingdom Metazoa; phylum Chordata; class Actinopteri; order Cypriniformes; family Leuciscidae; genus Siphateles; species Siphateles boraxobius. Next base: position 13,713,732 of record NW_027508734.1, read on the forward strand.
CTTTTTAAATTGAATTATGTCCGTTTTAACTAATAGGCAACAATTTGAAACAACAAATACAGTAAACACTTCATTGGTATCAGACAAGTATTTTTGGTTGTGTATATTTCACAGTACGAAATACTTACTGATCGCTGGAGGGATCAATGTCTTGTTTACACAATAAAAGATTAGCAACCTCCAAAGCAAAACTTTAAAAAGGAGAATGTCTTTTGAGTAACGAATGCTCTGAACTCACTCAGATGAGCAAAACATCTTCCTTTTTTTTTGCAGCAGCAGCAACAGACAGACTGTGCAAATGAACCAAAGCAGATATTTAAACTGCTCCGTGATGATTCAGTTGAAAGGGGCAGCACCCAATTAACAGTGATGAGAGAACATTCTCCATTGAATTTTAATGAAGCTTCATTTCCAACAAACATTTTCCCCCATAGAAGCCTTTTGACAATAGTTGAACCCCAACAGAGAGAACAGCTTTGGTTTCACAGTATCTATTTTTTCATTTCTTATTCAGCACAGGTAGTAATTAATGACATTTAAATGTGCGCAGCATGTCTCGCTCTGTGGATTTTATGAGGAAAAGTTGAAAAGCTCTTTGTTAGGCTGATTTTAGCTTTGTTCGTGACGTAAAAAGATACTAGACTGCGGGGAAAAAACTTAGTTTGTCTTGGGTTAGTCAAAGTAGATTCCACATATAATTTGACACAAACAAACACGAGGGACACAATTACAGACAGTGTGATATGGTCATATCTAAAGTCCTGTTCACAATGCCATAGGTGTGCTGCACAATTGGCCATAGCTAGGTCAATTTCTTCACAAATGAAATGCATTGACAGTAAAAAAAAAAAAGAAAAAAAGAAAGACATCACTTTATTTTGACAAGAAACAAGTGTACTTGCTGCTATAAAACAATAACATTGAGCTATCAATAAATGAATTAAAATAGGATACCGACAACTTTAACAGTTTTCCATGCATGTTGCGTGATTCTCCCCAGAATTATCTTCATAAAATGCAGGCGCTGAAGAGCTTTCCCTCTAATGTCATTGTTTGCTTCAAAATTTAATTTATCCTCAAAGATTGACCTTAAATATTTCAAACACTTAACTTCTACCTGATGTCCCTTTATGACAGCAGGAAACACAGGTACAGAGTTCTTCTTACGGAAATCAATGGATATCTCTTTTGCTTTAAAACGTCTCAGGTTACGTATGTAACCCTGGTTCCCTGAGAGGGAATGAGACGGTACGTTGAGACGCAGTGGGAACGCTCTGCGTGATTGAAACGTGAAGCACGTGTATAATCAGTCAATGGAAGAGCGAGACGTCATAGGCGGGTGAAGTCATAGACCAGGAAGCTATAAAGCACACCAGAAAACAGACTGCGACAGCTTCTGAAAAAGCCTGAAGCAAGTTGATCAGGGCATTCAGGAAGTATGGCAGGAGAACGCAGCCTTTTCAAGGGAACTCGAGCTACGTTGAGACGCGGTGGGAACCCTATACCCACTACGCCATAATGAGAAATGCCTGTTCTGTGTGAAGTCCTTGCGCACACTAAGAAGCAAGCAGCCTAGCCCCGGGAGTGGAGAGGTCTAGGTCATAAAATCTGACAAATGTATGTGGTGAGGACCAGCCTGCCGCATTACAAATGTCCTGAAGGGAAACCCCCCAAATTAAAGCCTAGAGGCAGCCATACTCCTTGTAGAATGGGCCTGAACAGCCATAGGTGAAGGCTGTCCGGCCGCTTCATAAGCAAGTGAGATAGCTTCAACTACCCAGTTGCTCATTATCGGTTTAGATGCAGGGCAACCTATCTTAAGTTACCCAAAGCAGAAAAATAATTGTTCTGATATATGCCACTGAGCAGCTCTGTGGACATACGCATCCAAAGCCCGGATAAGGCATAACAGATTAAGTTTTTCCTGATCTGGGGTATTAAAGGTGGAGGACAGAAGGCCTGGAGCACAAATGACCCGCACATTTAGTAGGGAACTGAGATATACAACCCCACCTGGAGTGAAGAAATACTACCACCAAACCAGGTGCAAATCCAAGTACGTGCAGGCATCAGCCTCATGTACCACGGAGAAGACGAAATTAAGGATCACTCCTCAAAGATAACCCAGCAAAGAAACATTCATTACAGAAATCAAGTACTGTACCAACAGGGCAGAAACAAGATTAAGAAGGCGTTCTCTGCACCAGGCAGAGAACAGTTTGTATGTCAATGCATATTTAGTCTTCTCGTGGAGGGAGCTCTGGACTGGAGTATGGTCTCCACGACCTCGGTCGAGAGACCTGAATCTATGAGCTGGGCCCCCTCAGAGGCTGAGCCCACAGTATCCATAACTCCAGAGCTCCTAGGAGCAAAGATATCGGGAATGCGTACAGGTGTAGCTTCAACCACACCTAATACATCACGTCCAGTCCAAGCGGAGCTGGATGCGTGAGGGAGAACCACAAAGGGCAATGCATTGTACAAACGATGCGAAAGGTCGACTTGAGTTCACCGAAGTTCTCCCTAAGAAGCTCCACCACATCGGGGTTAAGTCTCAATTCCCCGGGTCACAGCCCCTGCCTCAACAGGATATCTGCTGTGATATACGAGACCATCAGTGTGTTGTCCGGACCCATCGCCGAGCGACCACTCATTATTGCCCCCGACTTGTGAGGGAAGCATCCGTCGAAAGCATTATGCATCGACAAGAAGCCCCCAACACTGGGCCTGGACGAGGAACCAAGGTTCTTCCACATGACCGAGGCACGAAGGCATAGCCGCGTGACCTTGATCATGCGAAAACGGATTTCCCCTCGGAGAAAACCCCTTGGTCCTGATCCACTACTGCAGGGGTCTCATGTACAGAAGGCCAAAAGTAACTACGTTGGACGCAACTGCCATGAGCCCCAACCAAAGACCTTTCACCGACTGGCCACTCATGACCGCCCTCCATCCTGGGAGGGACGTATCCGTCGATAGCATGACGCGTCGACAAGAAGCCCCCAGCACTGGGCCCTGGGCGAGGAACCAAGGTTTCTTCCACATGACCGAGGCACGAAGGCATAGCCGCGTGACCGTGATCATGCGAAAACGGATTTCCCCTCGGAGAAAACCCCTTGGTACCAAGCCACCACCGCAGGGGGCTCATGTACAGAAGGCCAAAAGTAACTACGTTGGACGCAACTACCATGAGCCCCAACAGTCTCAGAGACTGTTTTGCAGTGAATGACTGACCTAGTTTACATTCTTTATGGCTGAGAATCGCAGAAATACGTGCAGGAGACAGACGTGCTTGCATGTTGTCGAATCCCATATTACACCTAGAAAAGTGGTCCTCTGAGCTGGGAGGAGTACACTTTTTGGTGTTGAGCCGCAACCCCAACCTCCTTATGTGGGACAGAACGACATCTCGATGTTGAACTGCCAAAAGCTCGGACTGAGCTAAAATCAACCAATCGTCGATATAATTTAATACGTGAATGCCCTGGAATCTCAGAGGAGCCAGAGCTGCATCCACGCATATTATAAAGGTGCGGGGTGATAACCTAGGCCGAATGGAAGAACCCGATACTGGTATGATTCGCCCCTGAAAGCAAACCTCAATAACCTCCTGTGATGAGGATGGATAGATAATTAAGCGTCCTTTAAGTCTATTGTGACAAACCAGTCCTCGGACTGAGTCTGTGACACAATCATATTTAGCGCAAGCATACTTTGAAGTTAAGATTCTGAAACCTGCTGTTTAAATGACGCAGGTCTAGAGTAGGACGCAAGCCCTCATCCTCTTTCGGAATAATGAAGTAATGGCTGTAAAACCCTGACTGTCTGCCGGGAGGAGGAACCCCTTCTACAGCTCCTTTTGCAGAAGTGTCAGTACTTCCTGCTCCATAACCAAAGCCTGCTAGGGGACAACCACAGTGGGGAGAACCCCTAGAACTCCAGGCGGACAAGAACCGAATTCTGAACCCTTTCATATAGTGTGCAGGACCCACTGAGAAATATGTGGCAGTAGTTTCCAGGCTGCCAGAAATTCTACTAGGGGAACCAGGCTCTCAAGACTGGCCTCTGGATTTGGTTGAACAGTCACTACGGTGCCCTGAAGCGGCGAACCGGCAGGGAACAACCGAACTGACCGTTGTACGACCCTCCTCGGAGGATCGTATGGGGACGCTGAGACCTCGGTGCCCTGAACAGCGAACCGGCAGGGAACAACCGAACTTGCAGCGCTGCGACCCTCCTCAGAGAGTCGCACCCCAGAGGGCGCCAAGGAGAAACGATTTCTCAAAACCGTCCCTGCCCCGGAGGAGCCCTCAGAAGCCTGATAGCCTCGTTTTTTGCGACAGGACTTCCTGTCTAAGCTTTATTAGAGATGACGATAATCCTCAGATCTTGCCTACCTCTAAATAGCTTAGTTCCTACGACCCTCCTCGGAGGATCATTGGAAAAAATAGGCACCTCGGCATATACCAAATTTGCATATTGTGATAAAGTTAATTATTTTCCATAATGTAATGATAAAAATTAAACTTTCATATATTTTAGATTCATTGCACACCAACTGAAATATTTCAGGTCTTTTATTGTTTTAATACTGATGATTTTGGTATACAGCTCATGAAAACCCAAAATTCCTATATCAAAAAATTAGCATATCATGAAAAGAGCAGAAGCGCCTGACATGGGCTACAGAGAAGCAGCACTGGACTGTTGCTCAGTGGTCCAAAGTACTTTTTTTGGATGAAAGCAAATTTTGCATGTCATTCGGAAATCAAGGTGCCAGAGTCTGGAGGAAGACTGGGGAGAAGGAAATGCCAAAATGCCTGAAGTCCAGTGTCAAGTACCCACAGTCAGTGATGGTCTGGGGTGCTATGTCAGCTGCTGGTGTTTCCACTGTGTTTTATCAAGGGCAGGGTCAATGCAGCTAGCTATCAGGAGATTTTGGAGCACTTCATGCTTCCATCTGCTGAAAAGCTTTATGGAAATGAAGATTTCATTTTTCAGCACGACCTGGCACCTGCTCACAGTGCCAAAAACACTAGTAAATGGTTTACTGACCATGGTATTACTGTGCTCAATTGGCCTGCCAACTGTCCTGACCTGAACCCCAAAGAGAATCTGTGGGATATTGTGAAGAGAAAGTTGAGAGACGCAAGACCCAACACTCTGGATGATCTTAAGGCCGCTATCGAAGCATCCTGGGCCTCCATAACACCTCAGCAGTGCCACAGGCTGATTGCCTCCATGCCACGCCGCATTGAAGCAGTCATTTCTGCAAAAGGATTCCCGACCAAGTATTGAGTGCATAACTGAACATAATTATTAGAAGGTTTACTCTTTTTGTATTAAAAACACTTATTTTATTGGTCGGATTAAATATGCTAATTTTTTTGAGAATTTTCCTTCTCCCCAGTCTTCCTCCAGACTCTGGTACCTTGATTTCTGAATGACATGCAAAATTTGCTTTCATCCAAAAAAAGTACTTTGGACCACTGAGCAACAGTCCAGTTCTGCTTCTCCGTAGCCCATGTCAGGCGCTTCTGCCGCTGTTAATGGTTCAAAAGTGGTTTGACCTGGGGAATGCGGCACCTGTAGCCCATTTCCTGCACACGCCTGTGCACGGTGGCTCTGGATGTTTCTACTCCAGACTCAGTCCACTGCTTCCGCAGGTCCCCTAAGGTCTGGAATCGGTCCTTCTCCACAATCCTCCTCAGGGTTCGGTCACCTCTTCTCGTTGTGCAGTGTTTTTTGCCACACTTTTTCCTTCCCACAGACTTCCCACTGAGGTGCCTTGATACAGCACTCTGGGAACAGCCTATTTGTTTCAGAAATTTCTTTCTGTGTCTTACCCTCTTGCTTGAGGGTGTCAATGATGGCCTTCTGGACAGCAGTCAGGTCGGCAGTCTTACCCATGATTGCGGTTTTGAGTAATGAAACAGGCTGGGAGTTTTTAAAAGCCTCAGGAATCATTTGCAGGCGTTTAGAGTTAATTAGTTGATTCAGATGATTAGGTTAATAGCTCGTTTAGAGACCCTTTTCATGATATGCTAATTTTTGGAGATAGGAATTTTGGGTTTTCATGAGCTGTATGCCAAAATCATCAGTATTAAAACAATAAAAGACCTGAAATATTTCAGTTGGTGTGCAATGAATCTAAAATATATGAAAGTTTAATTTTTATCATTACATTATGGAAAATAATTAACTTTATCACAATATGCAAATTTTTTGAGAAGGACCTGTATATATATATATATATATATATACATACACGACCCTGTGGCCACCAGCAGGAAAACAACCGAACTGGCCGTGCTGCGACCCTCCTCAGAGAGTCGCCCCCCACAGAGGACGCGGAGAAGAAACGATTTCTCGAAACCGTCCCTCCCCAGTTTATTTTATCTGTTTTTGCACAACGAAATTCTCGAATAGCGTCAGTTCTGACATCCTCACATTCATCCATGTCCTTATATTTTACCCACCAGCGCTGCCTAATAAAATTTATTTATTTAAGATGGCTGGTGGGTAACGTCGGGGTTAAAAATGATGACGCCGACTCGGGAGAGAGAAAGCTCGCAAGCGTCTCTTTAACCCGAGGCACTGTCATACCATTATACTTAACCCCAAAGCATTACTATAGTTAGACGTTTGGGCATTAAACACATAAAATAGAAACCGGCTTATTCCACAATCTCAACACCTCAGTGTGGAGATAGGGAAAAACAGCAGTCCCCGACGAGGAGGCTGAGATACAGAGTTTTTCTGTTTTTAGATATATTTCATCTAATAAACTCTTTTTATTTTCACTCTCATAATGTTCAGCTGGCCAGTAAATATTTAACTAGCAACAGCACTAGATAAACCTTCTTGTAAAGCTCCTCTTTATTCAACAGAGTTATGAGCTGACTTATTTATATATTTATTGAAAACTCAAACATCTGCCTTTTTCTTAATATCTTTATTTGTTTTGTTCTCTTTTTTCTAAACAAAACACTAACGATACCAATTCCTGGGAACTGGAAATCGCCACCACAGGATCTGACAGGTGAAAGCTGAGATAGGGCGGAGCCCGTCCCAACCCCCGCTGTCAGATCCGTCCCAAAATGCGAGTCGGGGAGCGCGAACCGAACCGTCCTCCTCGAAGAACGCCCGGCGGGAGCGGAGCGTCCTCACGGACAGCTTCTCGCAAAGCTCACAGTCAGCCCACTCGAGAGCTGACTGTGGCATGCTCCACTCCCAAATAGTAACAAAAAGCTGATGTGTGTGCCCCCGGCCGTGATATAACGTGGGCAGGGAACAACACAAAGCTGCTTTGTCTATTTTGCCATAATATATATATATATTGCAACTTGACAGACAACAATAAATATGACAAGGACAGAATACACAGATCGCTTGCTGAAGGCACAGAAGCTGTCGCGGTCTGTTTTCTGGTGTGCTTTATAGCTTCCTGGTCTATGACGTCACCCGCCTATGACGTCTCGCTCTTCCATTGGACTGATTATACGTTCAATGAACGCAGAGCGTTCCCACCGCGTCCCAACGCAGCTCGAGTTCCCTTAAAAGGGAAGCAACATTTTGCAATCCAAAATTTTGAAGCATCGCAACATTGAATAAAATGATCTACCACTGGACCATGACTTCCATCTGACTCGGTGAAGAGAGAAACAATCACAGAGTCATCTGCAAATATAACAATGGTCTAACCCTCAAAAATACCCCGTCAGTCATAAGTATAAGGAAAACAAAAGGGGTGATAGAAAAACCCTGTGGGGTGGCCAGTGGAGGACAGCGGTGCATTAGACAACACACCATTTCAACATACTCTTTGAGATCTAGTAGTTAAAAAAAAATACACCTACCAACGAACAATGTTCAAAATCCAAAAGAAATTTGTCAATAATGTTTTCTTGCCAAACTTGGGTCAGAACACAGTTAAAAGCAGAGAAAAAAATCAATGAAAAGCAAACGTACATGTTATTATTATTTTTTTACCTTCCAAATGACTTAAAATCATATTTAATAAGGTGCAAGTAGTGTCTTCTACTTGTCTACCTAATCTATACGCAAACTGCAGAGGATCAAGTCCTGATTGTGTCAAGGCTAAAATCTCCTTCCTAAACGTATTTTTCAAAAGACTTCAAAACTAAAGTAGTAAGTGCAACAGGCCTATAATCACCAAGAGAAAGAGGATTTATTTTTTTGCAACTGGCTTTACTATACACGGGTTTCTTGTATACAAACAATACCGGATGCGCGCGCATCCAGGGGGCAAAAAAACTCTATCTGTTATGCCGAGTTCTGTAAAAGAACATTGTAATTAACGTAGATTTCGCATTGTTTGTAATTTCTTGTTGACTCAATAATAAACTGCAATTTCAGAGATGGATCTGTTTGTTTGTGTTTCATATTAATATAACATTATGTAAAACGTCCAACTGTTTACGAATCAAAATCCGGACATACTGTGATGCATGTATGAATTATCATGTTAGACTAAGTTAGTAATTTAATAGCCTCTATAGAGCCCGAATTTGCTTTTAAATAAGTTAACCTTGTTTACGTTACTTTACGACCTGCAACATATCATGACTGCAAACATAGGCTGTAACGTTACTTTACTGTAAATCAAAGATTTGACGATGGATTATGTGGGAAGTACTACCTCCGACCGTGGCGATTATATTAAAAAACTTACTCTCATTAATGGTGAGATCTTGCCGGATCCCTATACGCAATACCTGACGATCTTTGGATTGTGGATGACAAGAAGTGGCCAGCATATATATATATATATATATATATATATATATATATATATATATATATATATATATATATATAGCCTAATTGTCTAATTCAGACACCAAGTGTGTATACAAGAGAAATGATTAGAGCGTACAAATCCCTTGATGCATACAACTACGTGCTATGTGGTCATGTGCAGCTCGTCAAATACTTTGATGCTGCACCGGATTTTTGCGTGTTGAGGTCAGATGTGCTCCCTATCAAAGGCAAGGCATTAAAGCCAAGCCTTATGGTGCCTGGGTGTATGTCCATAAGGGCCTTGGTTACATCATTACGGCTAACTGCAAATGCATGGCAGGGTACGTCTATCCAAATGTATCTGCCATCAGAAACCCTTTCCTCCTCCGGTACGAAGACCGCGGGTCTTTTGCCCCCTGGCTGCGTGCGCAAACAGTGATGACGTCGCCGAGAAATCCATGTATGGAGTCTTTCCAAAAATGAGGGACTTTAGAAACCTGTAATGATTTATATTTTTTTTAAAAATGCGCAGCACAATTCCTCAGCAGTCTACCACCACCTATAATCAGGGCCTGGATTCTTCCTAACCTTAATCTGACCAAAGCAAGTACGAACATCAGCTATATTAATTTGAAATTTAACGTGAGAGTATAAAAATTACTGAATAATCAGACAATTCTGATACAAAGTTATAATTATCAAATCCTATTTAAATGTAATTAAAATCATCTGCTAATTCATAACAGAGTTTCACTCCTAAATGAATACTTTAAGGGGGGGATTTACCAACAGCTTGTAACAGCGCAAACCCTCTTTTGGCATTAAAAAACAACTGTCAGGATTTACTAAAGACATGTTGACAACATGCAGGATTTACTAAATTTAGCGCTGAAAAGGCGTGGACAGGGTTATTTTTGAGGCTGACCTATGCATATGCATTTGTGGGAGTTTCCCTTACAGACACAACATTTATGGGAGGAGAGCATTTAAATTAATTATGCAAGGTGATTTACTAAGTTTTGTACAAGTAAATTTACTGGTATTATTGAATAATTATTAATGTATACATTTTCTATCGGGTGTTCAAAATATGTGGTTTTATATTCCTGGCTTAAGCTCCTGGCTAACCGGCTAACTCGCGTTATTTCGGTTTTACTGAAATACTTCTGTGGGCCCACTATTATCTATCTGCGTCTATTAATGCAGATTGTCTGCCGTTCTTACTACTTTGAGTAAAGAAAATGTATGGAGCAGGATTTGTTCTACAAACGTTTGTAACATCAGTCATTCACATTAGTGATACAGTTCCCGCATGTGCACTGCAATAAATTTGAAATACACACATTGGTTTTGTTGATGGACATACTCTTGTTAATACTGATGGTGAGGAATTAGTTGCAAAATCTCATAATGTACCTCAAAATTAGTAGTATATTACTGAGGAACGTCCTGCTCAAGTTGTCCTCGTGATGGAGGTTCGGGTTGAATAAGTATTTCTTCCAGGTTTTTCATCATCGGACTCGTGCTCAGATTGATTTGGTTAAATCGACGTCATTGTTACTGTCTTTACAGTGTGTGCAATTGTTGAGCTTTAGGAAGCCTCCTGACGGAGCTGAGGTTCAGTTGTGGTAATGGGCGTTAGCTTCCGAAACGCTCTGTAAGCAGTAGACCAATCACAACAGACTGGGTCATCTGACCGATCAGAGCATGCTAGGCCCTTGGAAAGGAGGGATTTAGAAAGACTGAATTATCCGTCAAGTTGTTCGAGAATCATTGAAAAATGTGGTGATGTGCAATGTATATTATGAGAAAATAAAACAGTTTTCTGACCTTTGATGCATGTAAACCTGTTGTAGGAGACCCCCAAAACAAAATTAGAAGCCTTTGAAATAGAATAAAAGGGGCACTTTAAATTTGACCATCATCAGTAGAATAAAAGGGGCACTTTAAATTTGACCGTCATCAGTAGATCACTCACAGAACTTTCCACTCCCATCACCGTTTTTTTTTCTTTTCTTTTCTTTTTATTTTTATTTCGCTCTCACGCTAATTTGCCCTGTTTAGTAAATCTGGCCCTTAGTCTTCTGTTTAGTTCCAACTATAGACTTCACCAGTGTTGGGAACGTTACTTTAAAAAGTAATTAGTTATAGTTACTCACTACTTGTTCCAAAAAGTAACTGATTTAGTAACTGAATTACTCTATAATAAAAGTAACTCGTTACCAGGGAAAGTAACTATTTGCGTTACTGTTAAAAAAAAGTTGCTATAGATCAAAGAATTTGTATTTTTTTAGAAGTTTTCACAAGTCAGTTGAAATGAGTAGAACAGACAGGTGTTTGTACATAACTTTCGATATTTATTGCACGTCGAAAGACAGCAAGAGGTTTATCCTCCACTTCAAGTATTATCTTTGTAGGATAAGTAAACAGTTACACCATATAAAGTGCATTTAACTCTAGCAAATTAAATCAAACTCTCTCAACCTGAGACAACTGGTCAAGTAAACAACCTGTAGGCTACTTCCAAGTGTTTTGTTCACAACAAAAGTAAACTTTTAAACAACAAAAAATGTGTGATTAGCTCTGTAGTCTTATTCTTAATTAAATAAATCAAACTCCCAATGTCAGACAACTGCTTTGGCAGACATTCTGTACTTCAAATATTTTCTTCAAAAGTAAAGAGTTAAATAATATAAAGTTAATACAAATTAAATAAATCAAACTCTAACAACGTCATGCGTTGCCATTTAATTCGCTATTAAATAAGAGATCTAGCGCTAAAATGCGTTGTTTTTGAAATCAAGCTGAGCGCTCGTTGCCACTGCTATCGTTTGCATGGATACAGTGTTCTCTTGTGGCTCGTGCAGTCTTCACTCGAACGCACGCTTCAATCTATCGCCGTTGTGGAGACACTCTATTCGTTCCGGTGAAATCACAAAATAAAATGCACACAAACGTGTCTCTGCTTGATATAGACTGTAACCACTGATGAACAAATTCAGTTTTGATGAGAGAAAAAAAAATATATACGAGTGCGGACTAGAACCCGGAACCACTGACACGCTTGACCATTTAAGACCATTTACCACTAGACCATTTAAGAACTCAAACAAAACTTGCGGATCGAAGGATTTATTTACGGGTTGAGCAGAGCACAGTTTGACAAGTTTGTACCCAGCACTTCTGAAAATGCACTTCCAAATGCGTCCCCAGCTCATTTCAAACCAAACTGACGCCCGTGGTAACGCACCAGATTTAACGTCCAGCAACGCTAACGGTGTTGTAACGTAAAAATAACCTCGTTACCTAACGCCGTTTTTTTAAACACCGTTATTACAAACACTGGACTTCACTCCGTCCCACGCTAAATAAGATTTCCCATTTGTAAACAAAGTTTCTACCGTTTCCTTGTACCGCAATTTCGCTTAATTTCTCACTTGTTTATGAGCCTCTCTATACCGAATACTATCTCCTTGTTTAAAAAAAAAAATCCTTAGATTAATTGCATTGTTAACACTTTGGAGATCCAAGGCTTGTTATTTAGAAATACTATACAAGGTTTCTTTTGAATGACCAAATCTTCACAAAATACAATATAATCAGACAGTCTCTGAGAGATCGTCTATATCAGGACATACAGACTTAAACAGTTCCCAATTTGTAAAATCAAAGCAATCCCATCCACACTTGGATTGAATCATCAGACCATATGCACCGGAACAAAACCTTTTCTCTATGTTTTCCCTTTTCAGAGTAGGCTTCTAAACAGGAGCCAAGTAGACAACTTGATGTTCATTCAGGGCCTAAGGGGCTCTCAAAGACAAAGACTTGTATTCCCCTTTAATAGAGCCATAACAAAGATCCAGATACTTTAAACATCTAGTAGGGCAATCCATATATTGATCAAAATGACATCCATTTGTCAATTGAATACCCAAGAACATAAAAGCCTTGTTTTAGTATGCGTCAAAGTAAAATGTCTACTCTCATGTTATCCTACGAAGCAAGAACGTCCTGTAGGTTTCAATACACGTGAACTATTCAAGGCCCAGCTGGAGTCTGAGGCCATTTAACTGATGTTCAACAAGGTCATCCTACCATCGCAGTGCTTGATGCAAACGCCTGACTACATCTCTTTGTTCACTGGCAGCAGATTCATTTTCCAACATTCCAAATCCAGCCGGCTGCTTTATTTTTCCTGGCAGCCTTTACTCCTGTAATGTCCCTCAGTCAAAGGGAAAGCACAATACTCTATGGGAGAAATGGAGGGAAAAGTCTACAGATAAAATGAAGAAAAAGGAGAGACGAGTGAGTTAGTGCCTTTAATTGGTTTCTGTGGAATCTAATACTGGTGGAGCTCTGCAAGACTCATCACTGTGTACTGCCGCAGATCACATGCAGGACCAAATCAAAACCAGGTGCCCTCATCGCAGCGTACAACATCACCTCTTCGGCCATAAACAGGGCCGCAGAGTGCGTTTACAAAAGAGCAGCTCTTTTCTCTGGCCCTCTCCTCCCATCTTTCAACTTTCCCCTCTTTTTTTCCTCTGTAAACCCGAGGTCCTGGATATTTGCTCACGGAAGTTAAGCGAATAGAAGTAGTATTTCTTGGCAAAAGGCAGACCTTAACATGGCATGTCTACCAATGCACTTAAAATAAAAACCAGATGACATACACATATAAAATGAAGGATAGGTTGAGTACAGGTTGAACCCATGTAGGTGGATATTTCATATTTGAATTAAAGCTAGTGTGCACAGAGTAACAATTCATTTAATATAAATATATTAAAACTAGCAACTCAAACAACAGGCACTATGTTTATAACCACAACTAGCTTGGCATTGCTTCTGAAGACTGTTTTAACATTTTAACATCCTCTTGTACACTACAGTTAATGCAAATCGTTGAAGTGTTAACTGTTCTCTACAGACTAATCGTCCTTGTCTGTTCCCTGATCGACAGAGAAAGAGCTTCATATTTGGGTAAATTGACAAGTTTCCAAGAAGCCTCTGAGATTTCAGAGCACAGCTCATAAAATGTCTCCTAAAATTAGGTCCAAACTCAAAAGGCAAAAAAGGTGAACAAACTCAAAATGGACTGTAATTTAGTTTCTTAATACACATTCCTGGTCTTAATGTGCATGATTCACAAGTGCATGTTAATCCAAAGAAAACATTTTATTTATAAAATTAAATCCCGTCCTACATTTTTCTTATTTCGTTTTTTTTTCTTTTCAATCAGAAATACATCAGATTAAGTAAAATTGGGTTACTGTGTTTCAACCTTAAAAACATGAAACTACATTAATAATTAATGCATTTGACATCAGCAAGGTATACATGTAAGACAGGATTTGACTGAATCAAACATGTTAGGCTATATACTTGGTTAACATTACTTATTTTAAAAAATCTTTCAAAAGAAGAGGAAAATTGGAGAAAACATTTTAGAAACAACAGTAATCCCTAATGATTCATTTACAGGAAAAACATTTATTAAAAAATATAAGTCAATATTGAAAAATAGGGTAAATAAAATAGGTTATGATGTCAAGTCAAACTATTTTTAACTTCAAATGGCTTCTGAAAAAAAGCGCCCATCGTGTGAGACACTGAAAAAAAAGCAAGATGGATTAACAATCAAAAAAGTCCTGAGCATATTTATCCATGATTAAAAATAAAATAAAACATATAAAATAAAATAATTTAAAAAATGATGGTCTAATAAAACGGATAGTTTCAACTCTCAAATCTGATGGGATAAGTCATTCTATAAATCATTGTAAAAACTAAGGGGGTCACGATTTCGATTTTAAATCGAAATCGATCGAAATTAATTCACAATCTCAAAAATCGAAATAAAAAATGGAATCGTCGATGCTGCCACGCCCCCATGTTGCGCCCGTGTTCGGATCATTTTACTGACTCTATTGTTCAATCTCGTTCATCAAAATTAACTAATCTTTTTTCTAGTCATTTCAGGGGCTTTAAATGTTTAACAGGCAAATTCCCCTAACACATCCACCTACGCAATCTTGATCATATTCTGAATTAAGAAATCATTATAATGCAGTCAAAAATAATTTACAGGGGAACATTAATAATTACTTGACCTTCCGAGTCTTTTGTTCATTTAAAGCGTGACAGAGGCAATGAACGGATCGTTCATGAACGACTCATCACGGCGCGGGGAAAAAAAAACACACGTGTTGAAAGGCTGTGAGTCCTCTAACTTAGATTATATGCCCGAGCCCGAACTTGGTCCGACCCGGCCGATATTTCCCGTCACTATCCTCGGGCCGGGCTTTTGATCTATAGACATGCACTCCCAACGCTATAGAGTGCGGCGCGGGACTAGATTTGATGGCCGAGTGCGAGCGCGGCCGGTAATGCACTCACTCTGTGTGTGCGGGAGAATAAAACGATTTGCGGGACTCCCGCAAACTAGAAATATCTATGAATAAAACATATAAAAACGAATAAATTTGTATTTATCTGTTGCAGAAAAGCTACAAGAACAACTAAAACAAAATAGAAACGATTTACAGGCCAGAATTTCTATTTATATCACGTTTGCAGCGTTGAGCGATTTAGCCAATCACAGACCTATGTGTTGATTTCTTGAACGCAATGGCCAATCAGAAGCATTTAAGATAGACTCTCCTCACCGCTCAAAACGGACTTTTTGTTCAGTGCTGAATTCTGTAAACTGGCAAATCCTCTAGTTATAACAAAGAAAGTGTAGGCTATATATTATGAAAGATTCATTATGCAGTCAGCTTCATTGATAAAGATGTGTGAGATTGCGATGAACTGATGTCAGCTTTTTAGGAGCAACAGTAACCTGTGCTTAAAAAAAAAAAAGTAAAAATCGAGAATCGAATCGAACCGTGACCTTAGAATCGAAAATGTAATCGAATCGAGGATTTGGAGATTCGTGACACCCCTAGTAAAAACAGATATTTCACACACCTCTGACAACAACAACTGAATACTATAGTCAAGCTGTTTGTCAATTGTAAACAGCCTAATAAAAATGGTTAATTTTATTGGTTGCAGAATGCCGCTGTCAGTCATTTCCGTAAATGACCGAACTCTGTATACAGAACAAAATGAAGCTCTCAGTAGAGGAGTTAATGGCCAATCGGACCAGATACTAGGAGTGGGAGTCGATTAACCGTAGATGCACGATGGCACTGTCAGCACTCTAGATACAGCCATATTCTGGTTGCTTCCAATTCCACACACACGGAAGCACATTCACAAAAGCCCTTGCTCGAACCTTCCATAACATGATCTTGAAAGTTCGAGAAGGTTGAAGCGAATTACAAGGGCAATCGCAGGCTTCATTGCACAGGATATGCACTGTGAGAAATGCATGCTTTGCCTCACGTTTTGCTTAAAATGTGTGATCTTGCTCATTTTTCATGAGCTTGCTCGTGAACTTCGTGAACTTGCTCATATTTCAGCATTTTCCCCCAAAATGCTCTACGAAGGAATAATTAATTTTATTACATTTGGAATGCATAGGTCTCACATTCAATAGACAAAACAACAGACGGCTACTTTCAAATGCTCACGTGTGCGAGCTCGAAGCATGCAGATGTCTGGGATCTCGTGTTGGTAGTTAAATGCACTTACATCTCAAAATGCTTTTAAGCTGCAAAATTAATGTAAACAGTCAGTTATGTCTTAAGGGATTAGACAGACAGGACAAACATCTGATATGTCAAAATAGAGCTGTGGATTAGTGTGAATGCAACCTTTTAGATCTCCAGCTGCCCATGATGTCATCAGTAATAAATCAAACAGCAGTAATGCTAAGAAAGAGAAAAACTCTTGACTCCAAAAACATTAAGATATTTGAGTAATGAGTGCTTTCAGTATCTAAAAGTGATTTGTGTACTATTTGCTTGTATGTTTTGAAACTATATATAAAGTTAGCTGAAAATTATTAACACAATTGTTTTAATTTATAAATAAAAGTACTTAAAATTATATAACTAAATAAAATCTACAATTACATGTACGATTTAAAGAAAATTAAAGAGAAGTCGGTAAACTAATTAATAAGAAAAAAAATGTAGATCAAGAAACGTTTTGGAATCGAATTGTGTAGTGCCTAAAGATTACTGTAAAACCAAACCGTTGTTCTAACTAACACTTTTTGAGTTAACTTTACTTAATGTCGAATAATTAGTTGAACTTACTTAAAACAATTTAGTAATCTGTACTGTTTGCATGCTATGCTTCTTTACTCAGAAAACTAGGGATGCACCGATCTGATACTCAGCTGTGTTATTATTAAGCCCCACAAAAGCACCAAAAACATTATAAAGCACCATAAAGTTTTTGTGCACTATATTACAAGTGTTCTGAAGCCAAGCCATTATAGTATAATGTGAGATAGAAATGAACATTTAAGTCATTAAATTCAAGATCACGTAAACTTTTCCCTCCGCTGCAGCCTGCGGCTGTCAGTCATTCTTCATTCAGCCTTCAGCGTCGCGTTCGGTTACGACAGTCAACATGATAAAACTCTCTCCAAGATGATTCTATATTACTATTATTATACTTAATCTGTAGATAAAGCTCTATGGTTTCGCATAAAACAACTATCTTGTTGGACTTTATTGCTGTAACTTAATCATGTTTCTACTGTGTGTCTGTTAGATCACAACACTAGAGTAGAGTCCACTATAGTTGTTCTTCACGCGCACAGTAACTAAAATTTAAAACTGTTAAAAGAAAAGGCTCAATAAACTATTGCATAGATAGATAACTTTACTGTATAATACACTACGCATCAATATGTCTTTCGTTTGTGCTTTGAACTTTTCAATGAGGACTCGACGCGCTGTGACTTCGTGTTGCCTCAAGCGCATCATTTTGCGCTCGGGATGCGCATAAGCGCTTTGTGCCGCACTGTATTGCAGCCTTTCATATCATAATACAGTGACGCAATGAGAAATTATTAATGGCCTTTCTTGTTCTTTCCTATCTATCATATGTTGCTGCCTCATTAAACAGCTGTGCTATACATTTAAGACATGTCTCAATTGTATAGTAGCCTATAGCTATATATCTAAAATAATGTATCTTTTTGATTTTTGTTAACTTGTTTAACGTTTTACCAGATTTAGTGTTACACTTGTCTCTTATTTGTATTTTTCACTACAATTATTGTGGATTTATGATTTTTCTGGACTAAATTTTACTGCTGAATTATCCACTAATCTAGTTTATAAAAGCATTTTTGTCATAGATTATGATCATATATTTTTTTGGATTTGTTTTTCTTTACAATGAAGTTGTCTGTATTAAGTAGACTGTGTTTAACACACAAAAGAATGATTATCAGTTCAACACAAAGAGAGTTATATAAATTCTACTGAAAAAACTGTGTTGGTATCGGATCAGCCTCGGTATCGGTCGATACTCAGAATTTTGGGTATCGGATCGGATCGATTCTGAAAAAAGTGGTATCGGTGCATCCCTACAGAAAACCCAAGTACACATTACTTCACTGGTTTGAGTACCATTTTGCAAAAACAAAAAAACGAAAACAAAAAAAGCAGGCCGGGCAAAGGGTTTTTGAGGCGAGGTAATTCTTAATGGACTTTTCACTAATTTCTTCGACTTCATACTCATCATACTTCTTAGTTGCATTTGGTCATTTTCCAGTCATCTTGAATGTTATTGTCAAAACAACTAACAATTTTGGGAGAATGTCACATAAGTTGACTTAATAAATTCATGTTGATTTCCTAAAATTTCTCACCATTATTGTGATAAGTGTTCCCTTTGGTTGGGCACTGGGAACTTCATTGATATTATTGTAATTTTCTTCCAATTGATACAATGATGCAACATGAAATCAGTTATATGATTTCAAAGGAAGTGAAGTAATTAATATTACATATATTTGTATTTAAATTATTTCCATGTTTTGAATGAATTATTAATGATATATATCATAACTATATTTCATGTATAATAATGATCTTTAACATTTTATTGCTAACACTTATGGCTTAATCTTTTAATTGGGTTGATATAACCCCTCTATATTTGTGACAATATCTTGCAATTTAGCAAGAATCACAGATTTTTAATTTCAGAGAAATTCCAATTTTAAATAATGGCCCGTCCTGGAAAAAAATGTCGCCTGTTAATGCTCAATATCCGCGCTATCCTCGGTTTCCGCAATATCAAGTGGACAAATGCGGAAGAGGTGGTTATAGCTGTTGTGTACATCATGGATCACGATTACTATTTGGCAAGTATTGAAACTCCAAAAAAACGTAAGCGTCGATATGGGGAGACACCCAGAATTTCTGACAACCGGAGGAATAAAACAAGGATAAATATTGGCGTGGCGTTTTGGAGACGGATAGAGCTTCGCGACGAACTTGGGGTTGACAGAGACTCTGCTCTTGCGTGTGTATTAATAGACAGGTAAGCAAATCTATGTATTTTTTTGTACAAGTAACATAACACGTGTCAATAATAGCACTTATAAACAATTATTTTAAATAGATTAAAAAAGCCACCACAACTGGTCACATCTATGGTTAGATTGATTTGTTTAGATCCAGTGCAGTCGTGTCCCACCACTTTTTGAAACATTGAGGCACGGATGTACTTAATAAAAATAAATAAAACATCTCCAGTTAACTAGAAGAGCATTCATTTAGTTTGCTATTAAATAAGATCTAGCGCTAAAATGTGTTGTTTTTGAAATCAAGCTGAGCGCTCGTTGCCGCTGCTATCGGTTGCATGGATACAGTGTTCTCTTGTAGCTCGCGCAGTCCTCACTCAGACGCGCGCTTCAATCTATCGCCATTGTGGAGACTCTCTATTCATTTCGGTGAAATCACAAAATAAAATCCACACAAACGTGTCTCTGCTTGATATAGACTGTAACCCCTGATGAACATATTCAGTTTTGATGGGAAAAAAAAAACTATACGAGTGCGGATTAGAACCTGTAACCTCTGACACGCTTGGCAAAAGATCTCCCACTAGACCATTTAAGAACACAAACAAAATATGCGGATTGATGCATTTATTTACGGGTTGAGCAGAGAGGCTGCACAGTTTGAAAAGCAGGCAGCGGCCGCACACCAGGCCGCCGGATGGTGTTGCTAAGAACTTGCAATGTATAACTATTATCAGACCGGCCCTCGCGGCCTCGAAACACTACCGGCCCACCAGGAAAAGTCCCGACACGGAAAAGTCCGTGATCATGATTCGTTAATTCAATACATCTCTGGATGGTGAGAACGACATCTCCCATCGTTTCACTCTCCTTCATAGCGTCATCAAGATTCGCCGTTATTATTGTTTTTAAACTGCGCCCTCTTGCGGTGAAAAATCTTACATATTGTATCTTTAATCCTACCCAATGCCTAAACTTAACTACCTTACTAGCTATTAATAAGCAGTAAATAGGAGTTCATTGAGGCAAAAGTCATAGTTAATAGTGAGAATTGGACCCTAATCTATAGTATGACTTGGGGGAAATAAAGATGCATCAAAATGTATGGATAATAGTTTTATCATCGCAGCCCTCTAAATCTTAATCGAATCGAACCGTGAGGTGACTAGAGATTCCCATCCCAACCGGATACATGATAAACCATGCATTTAAAAGTACATGGGGTGAATAGAGATTTTGCTACTATCTTGCTGCTAGAGCACCATCATCCACTAATGCTGTTGAACCAACAGCTCCCCTCAAACACACATACAGTAACAACCTAATCCCATAAAACCACAGTCTGTTTCAGTCCAATATTTCATTTTTTATGTTGAAAGACATTAAAAGCTCATCAAAACTTGAACAGACTGATTACATGTGGTTCTCTTTATGCTGCTTTATTTCTCATCAGCCTCCAGACAAATGCCACTGCCACGTCATGCTTTTAAATTCATCCCCATGAGGTTTTTTTGCACCTGCACACATAAAAAGGAAATAGTCAAGGATATACCTGACATTATCAAGCACTTCGTCAATTATATTTTGGCCTCTGTTTGTAATAAACTCCTTATCTGCACATTTTATGAACCTTGTGATTTGATCTGGCTGCAAAAAATCTCTTGCGCTCGGATGCATAAGCTCAAACACAGCAGAACGGTTTTGGATAGCTTGCTAGATAATATGCATTTATATCATCAAGAGTCTGACAGTAATAATCTGGTCTGTCTGAAAAGTGATGTTCTCTCACAGGTGTTAGACTCAATCTTCGCAGTGAGGGTGTCCAAGAAACAAGCTTTCCTAACTGAGCCCAGATATGGAGAGGAATTTACCAGAGAGGAATTTTAAGAAAGCAAAAGGCAATGCAAATTCATTTCCAGGGAGACAATGGGAGACAGTGGGGCGCCGGATGTACACGTCTCCCCCGTAATTTCCCACTCTCCGGGTCGGATTCATCTCCTGTCAGCGCCGTCCACCAACTAAACGCAGTCAAAACACTGTTATTGAAGAGTGCACAAACACATTGATTTCAGACTTAACGCTTGCACTCTTCTCGTCTAAACCACCCACATTCTCACTATGTGATCGATACATATAACAAGAGAAAGAGCTTATAGATAAATACAAAAAGCAAATGACAATTCACAAAGGGAATTGTGAAAGGACCAATGAAAGTGGCAGAAACGGTTATGAATAATTGGACCTAAATAAATCAATACAAGAGTGAACTACAAAACATCACAGTGACCATTATGATGTGAATCAACAGCTGTGCTGAGATGCACATGGTTTTGCCTCCAAATCAAAAATACTGACTCAAATAAAAGTATATTAATACATTGTCCACCAAAGTGTGTAGAACTACTGTCCACATTTCTGAAAACTTGCAATCCTCATGTCATTCTAAACCTGTATAAAAGGTCTTTCTTTAGCACAACACAAAAGAAGATATTGTGAACTTGGGCTGCACAATATATAGTTTCAGCAGTGACATGCGCATCCACGATAGTCACACCAAGTAAGTACTAGGGATCGTAGTTGATCCGTAATCCGTACGTACCAGGCTCCACGGTTCTGAACGCATGCGATTCATCTATTAATTTCCAAGGATATCCATCATAGAGTGAAAGTTTATCATTTGCATGTTTAAGCACTGTCAGTTTGAACATTCAAGTAAGTTTAAAGCATTAAAGCGCAAGAAGATGCAAAAGAGAACTCAACTGGGAACTTGCACACCGTTTTCTGTTCGCGCACACAGAGCCGTGCAGACAGACAAAGACTATAGAATTACACAAGACGCATCACTCGTATTGTTTTGAATGGGTAGTGCAACGCTGAATATGGCGGAATAAGTCCCACCTTCTAAATTAGAGCCAATCGCCGATTGGTAAAGCTCTGGAGTCAGTCAGACGTGCACTTCCACTGCTAAAGCACATTAGCTTGATCCAGCCTGAAAAATCATGCATCATGATTTGAGCATTTAGAAACAAAATGTATGAGACAGTTGTTGTCAGATTTCATTGGTGATTTCAAATATGAAATTTAATCGTAAGCTTGGTGAACAGTTTTGGAGAATTTTGATGTTTTCCCATTCAAAAAAAAAAGGAGCTCCACTTGCATGCCCGACAGGCGTTTCAAAGTTGGCCACCGAGTGAAATGACTTCTTAAAGTCACTTTGAGACTTTAGTTCTCTTTCCAGTCTTGTTGGGCTTGAACGGACACATACACAAAATTATGTCAAAATTCCTGTTTCATTATATTGGATCTGTAGATTAACTTTTAAAGTGACAGCAGCCTAAAATACCTGCTCTTGTCTATGTCAGTGTTAATCAAACAACAAAAAAGTCTTTGTAGAAATTGTTTTCATATCGCATTCGCAATATACATTGTAAAAAAAACAAAATATCACAATGCCAGTTTTTTTCCAGTATTCAGCAGGAATCCCATTTCGAACTGTGTTTCTCTATACAAAAGTCAGAGGGGTCCAATGTTATCAGAATTTCTTCAAAATATATTTTTTGCTGCACAGAAGAAAGAAAGTCTCAAATGAATCAAGTGAAATAAATTGAAGAAAAAAAATCCTAGTATTCTTTGTAATCAGTTACAGGTACAGGTATCATAAATAGTGAACTGATCCAAAGGTCTAAAAGTATTTTTTCTTTGTCCGATTCGTGACTGTCCAATCGGAAAAAAATAGAACAAACCCGAGCAACTAAACCTTGCATTAACTTATTCAGCACTGATTCACTCTTTATTTTTTTTTATCGCTCGCTAAAAATCAAAGCAGCTTTAAGAATTCACATTTATCCTTGGGCTAAAATTGAGTAGCGTCTAGACTGAATTAAGGAGTCTGTGCGGGTGAGAGTCAATTAAACTGTTCTTGGCTTCAGTTCACCGAAACGAAGACTCCTTTTGTGTGATGTTGAGGTGTTTGTCATCTAGACTGGTTTGTATGCATAGATTCATTTTCCTGACTTGGAGAGGGTGGTGGGGTGAAACACAACATGCTTGCTGAACTTCCACAGCTCTTCTTTGTTTCTGCTTATCTTTTGTTCAGGCTTTCAACAATAGAGAGAGAAACAGGGGAGGGAGGGGGGGGGGGGGAGGGAGGGAGAGAGAGAAAGAAAAATAAGAGAGACATTGCAGGGAATGTTAGGCTCACAGGAATAGAATCAGTCAGACACCCGTCATGAAATCTAGCCGTGCACAATCATAAACATACAATGAGCATGTTAAAGTCAACATGAAATCGAGCTTGTTTTTCCTTTAAAATTCTTGGTCTTATTGTGCATGATTTATTGATGCACCTAATTACAAATAAAACTGTTTACCTTCACAATCTTTTAATCGAAATGTAATAACTTGATCCACCTCTGAAATGACTTTCCATTTTGGCAGTAAATCCCTCACCAACAAACCGTCTGGCTTGGCTCTGGTGTGACTCTGGTGATCTTACATGATTCAATCAATTCTCAATGGATAAAATCATTAAATGAACTGTTGCATACTCAGCTGATTTATTTGTCAAGTATGCAAAAGTGACCAAATTTCACATCCCTAAGGATATTCCAAATATTGAGTAATGACTCTGTGGACCGTTATTACTCATCCTGGGGTGCATTTCCCAAAAGCATCGTTAGCCAACTATTTTCGCAAATTCTGTCATTATCAGCATAGTTCAACGAGTCTGTGTTTCCCGAAACCATAGATCTAATGAACATTCGCAAACAGCATTGCAAAGTTGTGTAGTTGTTAAGACCGCTCTTGAGCTGTGGATAGAAGCAGAGTTTCTGGTTTGCTTGACATGTGGACTCAATAAATCTTTATCTTGAACAAAATAAGCAAGCTGTCATTCAGTACAATCTGTATCTTTTAATTAGAATGGCCTACATACAAATGTCATTTACGTCTTTTAGTTTGTGAAGAGATTAAAAGCATGTTTTTGTAAAGTGTGCCTGTGCGTGCGTGCTCTAGTACGCAAGAACGAGCTTAAATTGAATCTGGAAATAAAGCAAAATAACTGAGAAAAATTAGAAATAGTCCACAGATGCCATGTCTGTAATTTATAGCAAAACATCTAGCATTAATTCGATCTCAAACATATTCATTAAAAGTAGTTATTACTCCACCACGTGCGTGACATCATTAACCAACATGGTTGAACGACCAATTAGCAACAATACAGGTTCGGGAAACAGTCGTGATGCATCGTACTGTGGTAGTTAAGCAGTGAGTTACGTCGTTGTACGAGAAACACACCCTAGTCGGTTCCACGACCACTGAACCAGATTTCTGGCTATTTGTAGTTATTCTTGTGTCACCTTCTGACTTCTGACCTACATGTAAAATCGTATGTAACACATTTAGAGTCTCAAAGAGGTGCATGCTTTCTCTGACACAATGATATATAGATGCATTTTACAGAGCCCCAAAGGGAAATTCTGAGTAAAACAGCTGTAAAGAGTGCAAAATACACAATTATGCATGCAGGTATTGCCAGCACTGGTGTGAATATTTAAAAGAAACATGTATATAATATAATCAGTGAGTCACAAATAAAAAGTGCCTTATTTCTGCACACTCAGATCATTTTGTGGTTTAGCGCCCTGGTAAATCCATTGCAAATGTTCATGGGCTATTATTGGGAACATGTATTTTAGCCAGATCGGTATCTATGGAAGCAGTTCAAAAATGCATAGCAATGTGAAAATTAAATAAAATGTTTAATATTGAAGTCTCAGAAAGGACATGAGAGGATTACAGAATGTGAGGGAGTAAATTGTCTGCCACATGTTGCATTATGAAGCAAACAAACTAAATTGATTTGACCTTTTACTAATACTTTTTGTATACATTTTTTCTATTACTAATACTAGCATAAATGTAATGCTGTAGTTGAGAAACCACAATGTTTTGTGTGCGTAGCTCATTAAGGTGTTCACAATGAAAGCTATTCCGGCCTGATGTTGTCATTACAGCAAGTACAGACACTCAAGGACAGGCAACGTCAGTAGCATGAAAGGATTATTTTGTAATTGCATGCAATCACAAAACTTGAGTCATATTATAGAAGTTCTTCATGTATAACCTACTTGGAGATGTGGCCTATATGGGTTAACACACGTTGAGCTCTGAATCTGACGCCCCGATTGCACCTGGTATTAAGATGCGTTTTAGTCGATTGGATAACAAGTAGATGGAGACATTCCAATTTACTGTACACCTGCTGTTTTAATCGGTCTCTTTTTTCCACTTCCTGTCCTGATTTCTTCAAGGGGCAGGGTCTACGTATGGGCTTTCTTTCAAACTAATGGACGAAATAAGCTTGCGTAACTTACGCAAGAACGCGAAAGGAGACGATGGAAAAACATATGAGGAACAGCAGCTTTCGTTTCTGCTCTGACAGCCACAAGGCCATGATGAACGCTGTGAGAGTGTGTTAGAAATCAGGAATGGTGAGAGAACATTGTGCTTGGCATGTTTTTCATCTTCAAAACAGACTTAGGACTTCAGCCGACAAAGATTAAATTCCGTCTGGCTAGCGTGCTTTCCATAATGTTTAAGCGTTAGGTCAGTTGGCGGAGAGCAGCCGGTCTTTAGTGGCTGTTCAAAAGCATTCGACCACATGAGTGTCTACCCTACGAAAGCAATCTGGACTAATACGTTCACGACTCCTTCTGGAAGTGGTCAAAAGTGGAAAAGCTCAAAACATTTTAAACCCCGTTTACACCTGTATTTTTAGCACTTGTGATCAGATTGGTGAAAACGCATCTTACCAGGTGTAAACAGGGCCTGAATGGCCTTCATCTTCTATCACTACTCGACTGTCGTTTAAACAGTTAAAGGAATGTACTGAGTTTTTTTATTATTAGGACTATCAACAAAAACATTTATTTATAAAGCACATTTAAACACAATATAGATTGATCCAAGTGTTGTACATATAACAAAGCAGGTCTACACTATAAAAAACAACAATTACAGGTAAGGCTGGGTGATAAAACGATAACGATAATTATCGCGATATAATTTTTCTTGATAAAACGATATCAAGAGTTCGAAAAATGTTCGATAATTGTTATGCGCCAAAAGTGGAACGAAACTCATTTGAACCGCCCGCCACACGGAGCATTTATCCGCTCGGCTCAAAGTCCAAACGTCAGTGCGAGCTCACTAGAGCAGACCATAGACATAATAAATACATAGATGCCCTATTGGCCGCTTTGGAACGTTGCTGCGATACGTCAACGCGTCCGCCATTTTGCGGAGGGCAAGACTGCACTGTAATCAAATGCAAGTAAACGGTGAGCTGCGGTTTTTCTGGATAAAAACAAAAAAGAAAATTACATTTATCAACTGATTTCAGTGGTTTGTATACAAACCACTGAAATCAGTTGATAAATGTAATTTTTGATTTTAATTTGATAAACGTATACGTGGTGTACAAAAAGTTCCATCTCTATTTATTTAAAATCTCGATAGTTAGACAGATATATAAAACATTTTTTTTAAATAAGGAATTGGCAAAGCTCCGGCTTGTCATGTAGGCTATCAGGCTTTTTATTCTTGGATAAGAATTGTGAAGATATAATTAATTAGACTAGAGACATCAGAGCCAGCAGCAAACGTCAGAAGCACTAGCCGAGGTAAGGCTGTTCAAGGCGGGGTACATGAGAGTGCTGAGCGCGCGCTGATCCCTGGATCTCAACTCCGAGACCGTCAGATCAAATTTTTAAATAGGCGCTATCTTTATAAATAAACCACATATTTGAGCTTTAAACAACTACATTGTCGACTGAAATACTATTAAAACTACATTTCGTGACAATAACAGTAGTATTTTTAAATTTCGCGGCTTTTCTCCTCTGGACGTTACTATTACTAATTATATCATGACCAAATACAACCAGAAACAAATGTTCAGTCTTGCTTGTGAAAGATAATTCCTCGAGACCTGTTTTCAATTGTGTGGCGATTTGTCCAGCCCCAAGCAGCACACGAAACAGGCATTTTTCTCAATTCTCGCTATGAGAAGTATGAGAAAGTTGCCCTCCGCAATATGGCGGCGCCGTTGATGTACGTTCCAGCAGCCAATTGGGCGTTTATGCATTTATTATGTCTATGGATTAGACACGTTTACTCTGATCGGCCTCGAGATCCAGTGAGAAGCGCTTGAATTCAGCGAAGACCACACGTCTCAGTGATTTAAACAAGTTTAAAGGCAGATAACACAGCACTGACAAACAGGAGAAACATTGTGCGCAACGATACAGTCAGAATCTGAATTGATACTGAATCCATTTACCATGGATTTACTGTAACGTTAGATTAGTAATATTAACAGCACCATGAAATGTGGGATATACATATTGAATTAAATTGTATTATATTATTAATGTAGACAATGTATTAAATGACTAATGGCATATAATTACAGTATTTAATAATGTATTTAGGCTACTGTTTTTCATACAAACACCATATAAACCATAAAGTTACATTTCGCCATGATAGTGAGGTGCTATAGGTTATGCCTGATTTTATCTGTGGCTATCATGATCTAAATCCATGATACTGGATGACCATGGTTAATTTTAATAAAAGTCAAACAGTCAGAATATTCCATTTTACAAAAAAAAAATGTGGTCGTTACATTTTTTTAACAGATGTTACTGTTTTTGTTAATGAACTTAAATTTAACATAGTAGTATTAGCTTGAGATTAGGATGATTATCGATATCGACTGATACAAAAAAAATTATCGTGATACATTTTTTTTGGCCATATCGCCCAGCCCTAATTACAGGTTTCCAAAAGCTAAAGAATAAAAATGTATTTTAAGAGTAGACTTAAAAATGTCCAATGAAGGAGGAGACCTCATATGATAAGGGAGACCATTCCAAAGCTTGAGCCCAGCCACAGAATTTTTAGCGACACCGTGACACATTTAAGAGCAAGTGATTGGAAGATCTAAGTGCCCTAGCAGGAGAGTATGGCAGAATAAGATCACTAATAAATATACCTTGGTGCACGGCCAGACAACGCCTTATACAAACATAAGGATCTTAAAATCAATTCTGAATTTAATGGTAAGCCAGTGAAGGGATGCTAAAACAGGAGAGATATGATCCCTCTTTTTAGACCCAGTCAAAAGTCTTGCAGCCACATTTTGCACACCCTGCAATCAAAGATAATGAAGATTGAGGGAGACCAGAATTAAGAGAGTTGCAATAATCTAATCGTGATGTTACAAACGTATGAATCGCAACTTCTAAATTTTTGCTTGAAAGAAGGTTCTTCAACTCAATAGATCTTAAATGGAAGCAGCTTCCTCTAATAACAGCACTAATTTGTTAATCAAAAAAATAGTGAAGAGTCAAAGATCACTCCAAAATTTTTACCATTTTACATTTGTTGAGAGAGGACCTAACTGGGCGAGGAATTTGCAGGACAACCCAGAATTAAAACCTCTGTTTTATCATCAACAGGATAACTATCACTTATATAAACATACTAAATCAAACATAAATAGAACTTCTCTTTACAGAATATTACTTTTTAACCTGCTGCATGCTCGTCAATGCAACCCGTCCAACAGGATCTTCATGAATCTGCAATCGGCCTCATTACAGCTCAGACTTGGCGAGGGGTGAAGAACCTTCATCAATAATGCTATTTGATCTCTGGCTCGGCCACGCCGGCCGTGATGCTCCCTCACGGACAGCTAGAGTAACTGAGCAGGCCTGCTGAACTCCAACACCAGTCTTAAATGGGCCAGAAAATACTTTTAACTCCCAAACTGGATCACCTGCTAACACTGTTAATGTAACATTATTGCGGTACAATCACAGAGAGCTTCCTCAGCATTGCAGTATTTCAGCATGCATCAGGCATGCAGTGCTCAAATTTTCGTTGCGGGTATTGCGCATAATTTTAATCATTCTCGCATCTCGCGCTTAAAATGTGGGAAATTCCTGCAAACATGTATTCACTTTAGCATGTTGTATGAGTAAATTAATCCATACAGATTATAAAACCGAATCAGACATTCTAAAACTTTCTGCAAGACGTAATTTCTCAAGCAGTGATTTTCTCTGTTTCTCTCTCAAAATGCGCTAAACATCACCACGTTGCATCTGCACAAGGCAAGCGTCAAACAGTTGTTCCGGGACAGTTGACGGAATTGTAACTTGAATAATTGGGCCAGTGTTGTATCGTCACGAAAGTTTAGCAATTGCACGTCTTTTAAGTCTTACCAATTTCACATTCAAGCAATTTTAAACTATTCAGTACTCACACATTCTTTGAGAGATACATACAAACAGTTAAGCCAAAACAAAACAAAAGTTATTTTTTGCAGATTATAGCGCTTTAATAGTCAAAAACACACAAAATTATGTCAATGCCGGTCTTGGCGAGTATCCTTGTGTGATAGAAAATGCATTTGTAACAGTATAATGGATCCGTGCCCTAGTTCTTAAAGTGACAGCAGCCTAATATGTGTCTGTCATTAATGTTGATAAAACAACAAAAGATAGCTTTAATTGTAAGGAATCAGGAATAATAGCCTATGTAATTAACTTATACAGGGATAAAAGACTATCCAGTGTTTTACATTTGGTTACTTTTTATTCAGTTTCTGTAGTATTTCTGTACCTGAATAATGGAGTTAGAACTACCCCCAAAATTTTTTCTCTTTATTTCATTTGTATCTCTATTCTATTGTATTTATTTGTGCTACTTTTTTCAATTTAATTCAAAGATTGAAATCAAGCTTCCTTGTGTTGTGTAAACATGCTGGTTTGGTGGTTACACAACCTTTCTTAATGAATCAGACCCGATTTATTCAATGAGAAAAATAATACTATTTTTTTCAGTAGGCAAGAATTTAGAAGTGATATTATATTTTTACATTTTACAACAGCCATTCAGCCCTCACATGAGTTAAATGTATATTTGAAAGGACGTGTCTGAAGGTGGATGTTGTAAGAAGTGTGGAGAAGATGACAGGACTGAGGAAATGTATTAAGAACAAGCAACCAAACAAAAGACTAGGGAACATTTCTGATACCTTGAGAGTTGAGACTGCCCCCTAGTGGCAGAATTACAATATCAAAAACACTTGTTAATGTGACTTATTACATCACTGTTAAGACAACTCAGAAAATGTTCAAGAAGATGAAAAGTCAACAGACTTGGTAATAATACAAGCATTTTTGTTTTGTTCTTTTAGAAATCAGGGCTTAACAACAAGGATTTTAAGGTCAGTTGACAGAACTGTCACGGCACTGCCACTGAAAATCATGACAGTTCTTTATTTTTTTATTTATTGCAAACTTTTGTTAAATTTGGTTTCCTGTGCTTTATAGCTCACGTAGTGAAGCATGAATTTTGATGGTCTTGAAAGCCTAACAATGTACTGAAAACTGCAACCCAATCAGTAATGTTTTGCATCGTATTGCTTATAGATTCTAAGTGAAGTTCTAAGCTTGGTTCAAATTTTCTTTTTATTAATAAGAAAGTATTGAAATAATTACATTTATTCATTATTCATCGTTTATTTACTATCAATCTTGTAGATTTTTTCATTGCAAACACAATTTACTGACAATTCATCAATTTGAGACCATGTCTAGCTGGCTAACATATAGATGAGGCTGTATCAAAAAATGCAAAAATGACTGAATAGTCATGAAAATCACAAATCAATTTGTGATGTTTTGCACCATATGCCATCAGTTTCCAGAAAAAAAGGTGTTAATGAATTACATTATAGTATATTTATATAAACATACTATATATTATATAAAAATATATATATTGTATTATTTCCAGCTGATATAAAATTGCAATGCTAAAAATAAAATTTGATGGGGGCATTATAAATGTTTCAATGAAATGAAATGGAATGAAAAAACACATATTTTACTAGAGATGATGAAACAAACTGTTGTTTACTTTGATGCCATTTAAAATGCATTACATGAATAATGTTTAAAACATATTCCATTAATGGCACCGCACGTCTTTGCCATTTTGTTATTGGTTTGGTTTAGATGGAGATTTACATTCCACAGGTTCACAAAGAATCTCTGTGTCACTCATAGATTAGACAGCTGCGTATAGTTTCCCAAGAATACTAAGACAACATTTACACGCACGATAGTATGGTTACATTAAAAGAAAAAAGAAAAAGCTCCTGAAGTAAAAGCCAAAAGCAAACAATACATCCTCAGTGTTGAAATTCAGTGAGGCAGCTAGACTAAAGGGAAAATAAATGCCTTTTATGGAGGTAGCTGATGTTTAGAGGTCTAATAAGGTCCTGGTCATTATGGGGAAGAATAACAGATCGTCATTATACAGATGTGGAGCACATAGGCTCATATTGTGCATCTGGGCTTAAGTGCTCACAGGAAGAAAACTTGGGACTCTGATACAGAGGCTGTTTGTTTTTGGCTGGGTCTTTAGGTCTCACAGACTGGATTTTGGGGATGGGCGGGACAGTTTTAAAGGGGCAGAGGAAAGGGGGTCAAAAGGAAGTCTATGGTTAAGGCCCCCAGAGACTTACAAATCCCAGAGACACAATCCAGAGGTTGCTGCAAACCAGCAATGAAGCTGTTATTTTGTGACAGGGGAGATGAGGTGAGGGAGGGAGGCTGAGAAAAAAAAAAGAAAAAAAAAAACTTGCAGATGTTGAGGTCAGGCCACTGGAACAAGTAGATTGTAATGATCTATTTGTATATATCCCGCTCTCTCTACTACTACTCCTACTACTACTAGTACTACTACTACTAATTCTGTGCATGTATATGATATTCACAGGTGATCCTATCCCAGCTTAAAGTGTTAGTTCACCCAAAATGTAAATTCTGTCATTAATTACTCATCCTGATGTTGTTCCAAACCTGTAATACTTGCGTTCATCTTCGGAACACAAATGAACATCTTTTTGATGAAATCTGAGAGCTTTCGGTCCCTCCATTGACAGCTACGCAACTACCACTCAAATGCTTCAAAGCGTTAGTAAAGAGATCGTAAATCGAATCCATATGAATTGAGCGTTACAGTCCAAATTTTCTGAAGAGACACGATCGCTTAATATGATGAACAGATTGAATTTAGGCTTCTTTTTTTTATTTACGGGTTTGGAAGGACATGAGGATGAGTAAATGATGACAAATTTCATTTTTGGGTGAACTATCCCTTTACAGAAAATTGGTATGGTTCAAGTTAAACTCAACTGACAGCATTTGTGGAATAATATTAATTACAAAGAAATGTTTTGTTTTTACTTCTCTCATTTGCTTTGAAAAAGGCAAAAATGGAGGTCACAGTGAGGCACTTACAATGGAGGACATTTTTTAAAGGATTTAAAAACAGAAATGTGAAGATTATATTTCTATAACTTACATACATTTTTCTGTTTAAACTTATTTGATCTGCTAAGTCACCATTTTTTAATATAGTCATTTGGGTTTTAGGTGTCACATTGTCAATGCGAGTAGTAAAATTGTATATAACTTCACATAGAAGAGTAAAGTGATTTTTCCACACTGAAATTATGTTATGTAATGCTTACATCTTGGGGTGATACTAAACAATGAATATTTTAATGTTACGGTTTTAGCCCCATTACTTCCATTGTAGGTGGCACACTGTAACCACATTTTTAGTTTTTGCCTTTTTGTTTTCAAAAAAACATAGAAACCTAGAAAAAGACGAGAAATGCTGCTGATTAACTGAACTGATAATATGTATTTAATATGCAGAATAAATCTGTATATAAAAACATATTTCATGTCCCTGCTGCTTCAAATCTATAGGATTGTTTGACCCGTTTTATCATTCACCAGGCATAAATCCTAAATCTGATTGTTATAAGTATTAGCTCATCCTTCCTCAAGCTGCTTGATTTGAGGCATTATTCATGCCCATAGCACAACCAGTACAAGACAAATTGCATGCAAATGTTTAACAATTAGACTTAGGTATTTTAAAAAAAATAAACCTTAGCGAGCACCACTAATAATATATGAGGTATCTTATAAATGAAGAAAAGGAAACACAAAATAAATCTATGCATCAAAAGACTCATAGACGGCCTGCAAGGTGCATTCAAAAACACTGCTTTGTTCAAGTTCTCTTCATCGTGCCTTTCTGTACACCTAGTGTTTTAGGTTAGGCATCACAGGTTTTTCATTTATATTGGGTTGAATATATAAATCCAGATTACTGCTAAATCCCCTTACTTTTACTTAAATTTGTGAAGCATGCAAAAGAGCCTTAGCGGCTAGGAAAATAAGACCCTATTTCAGAGTCACAAAAAGCACTGAAGGCACAATCGGTTCATTTAGCAGAATCAAGAATCTCACATTAGGTGAACATCTGTAAGAAATTGATAAAATTCATTTAGCTGGTTGGTGACCAATGCGATTAGCAAACATAAATCAAATGTGTGCTGCTGTATCATGGTCTACAAACCATCTGCTGATGTAGATGCACAACTGACTTCAGGCTTGTTATTTTAACAAAGAGGGCTTGGGTTTCTCATACTTATCAAGCTTAATGCACATGCACTCACACTTCTGTCTTTTGCTTTGACGTACAGGAAAAAATTGCATTTGCACAGATGAAACCACAGACTGGTTTGTTGAAAATAACAACGCATAAAACAGTTTCGCTAATGTATGTTTCTGTCGATGGATGCAAATGCCAACTCCCCTATAATGTATAACAACAGCTATAATAAAAAAAAAACTGAACAAAACGGTTACTCTTTGTAAACTTTGTCCAATTCGAGTGTAGTATGCTCGAACATGACCAGCCATTTACGCCATCATCCCCCGGGTTTTCATAGCGTGCGAGCGCAGGTGAGAACTAAACAGCACACGTTGCTATCTGTGTTTAAACTAAACTCATTTAAGCCCTGCCAATTTAAACATTCAAGAGCAAGACGCAAAAGAAAACTTGCTCATCCAATCTCAGCGTTCACTCACCCGAAGCACGCACACGTCTCAGACAGCAGTCTTGCGCTTGAATGGACAAATTCACACAAAAATTATGTCAACATGTCCGTATTCATGACTATCCTAGCAGACATATAGTCTATTAGGCCTTTAGAGAACTTATACGGTCGAGAAAGACAACTCATGTCTATCAGTGTACTGAATCTGTGCATTGTATAGGGACAGCAGCCTAATATTCCTGCAGTCTGTGTTTTAAAGGGGTCATGAAATGGCTTTTTAAAAAAAATTATATTGTTGTCTGAGGTCAACTTATGACGTTCGCTTGGTTTTTACATTCAAAAACATCAGAATGAATAAGTAATAGGCTATTTTCTACCCTAGTTTTGAGCCTAGCTCAAAAACGCTCGGTTTTTATGGGCGTCTCGCATTGAAGACTTGGAAGTAAACGCCCACTGCTGTGAGTGGATAACAGTTTTGCATAATAATGAGTTTCAACTCACTCGTCAGTGCACGTGGGGGAAATTGTTTTGAAAACTTCCAATGTTGTAAAATGGCAACCGGAATGATTCGCCCATACATGTTCGACCCAGAGTCCGATCCCGAATCGCAGGACAATGAACCAACAACACCTCAAATACAACGGATACTTCAGCCTGTGACAGCGTGGTAAGTTATTGTTAATTGTTTATGCTACTTCTAATGTAGGCTATCTTTAATGTTTTTATAGAAATTTTACTCACATAAGTGTGTTGCACCATTCCTGTCGGATCCAATATAGAAGGCACAGCACCGTTTTTCAATCTTAATCGGTCTGCAAATTCTGTCTCGACCTGTGTCTTGTTTACAAAACAGTCCTCGGCGAAATGAAGCGAACAAACGGACAATGTTTTACCCACATCAGCTGGAACCTCATTAAAAATAAATTTTAACCATGCATTTCCTATTGGAATCCAGAGGAAGCTTATGCAGCGACTGTCTTCTTCCACAACCAGGCACTGCACAATATTTAGTAAACGGCATGTTTACTGCTCGGTAGCTCGATCCGGTTTGTCATCACGAGGTAGGCCTATGTTATTTAGCTATGCGTGTAATGCGCGAATCGGTGGGCGGGGCTAAACCGGCCGTGTTGAAGTAGGCGTTGATCTTCTTCTGCGGGGGTGGTGTTTTATCCTCTTTGACGTCATAGTTCCCCAGTTTGAAAAACGAGTCGTTTGCTGAGCCTGGTGTCAATAAAAGCATTTATTGGACTAACAAGGACGTTTTCAGTTCTGAAACTTACAGGATATTCTTATAATATGCAGGCCTGATAGCGCTCCGGCGCCACGCCGGATTTCCGGCGTACAGACGTGTCTGCAAAAAAAAAAAAAAAAGCAACAGCAAAAGAAGCAGAGTTCGACCAATCATAGCGCTGGGTTCATTCCCCAAATAGCAAGCGGGTATGATTGACAGATGCGTAAGGCCTATCATTAAACAGAGACTGAAAATCGACAGCAATAAAGAATCCCGCTCGATCCTCTTCCACTCCCGCGGCCGCCTCTGACTGAGTTGATGAGTGAGGACAGTAGGCCTAGGCTACAGTAGTCACAGTACTTCTGACTCCTGGAGATAAACGGGCTGAGGTGGATGTGGAAAGTTTAAATATTGTATTGAGTTAACTTAATCTGGATTCTATTATCACACGGACTGATCGCAATCGCATGAGTTGTCTTAAAATACTCCGTCATTCATGTCACTCAGATAAGATGAAGACATCATACAGCCATGCAAATTATAAAAAGCTTAAGTATTGATGAACAATAAATCTAAATAAAATTAAAATCGCTATGGCTTACTGATTATGAAAGTGCTGTGATTTGTGGATTAATTTACTGATAAGCGCGAGTCTGCAAACAGGCGTTTATTTATTCATTCTCAGTGTTGAGAAACGTAGCCTGCATGTGTTACGTTATTGTGTTATAATAACTAAAGTACCTAATTATGTTACATAATAATTTTGTATGAAAACGTCTCGGTTACGTATGTAACCCTAGTTCCCTGATAGGGAACGAGACGCTGCGTCAAACGCTGCGGGAACGCCCCTGCGTTGTGCGTCATGAAGCACGTATGGAATCAGCCCAATGGAGAGATGAAACGTCATAGGCGGGTGACGTCATCGACCAGGAAACTATAAAGCACCCCAAAAACACAAGCGCATTAGCTTCTGATAGGCTTGAAGGAAGCGCTAACGGGAGTGCCGGGAGTATGGCGGAGCGACGCAGCGTCTCGTTCCCTATCAGGGAACTAGGGTTACATACGTAACCGAGACGTTCCCTTTCAAGGGAACTTCGAGCTGCGTCAAACGCTGCGGGAACGCGAATACCCACGTCGCCATAGGACCAAATGACCGTCATGTGAGACTAGCGCACAGAGGACGAGAGCACCTGTGCCCCAGGGGTAGAGCTTAAGTCTAGGTCATAGAACTTAATAAAAGTATGCGGTGAAGACCATCCAGCCGCATCACAAACATCACTCAGGGAAACCCCCGACAAAAGAGCTTTAGAAGCAGCCATACTCCTGGTAGAGTGAGCTCGGACAACCAAAGGTGAAGGCTGGCCAGCCGACTCATAAGCAAGTGAGATAGCCTCAACCACCCACTTGCTCATTCTCTGTTTAGACGCCGGACACCCTTTCCTGGGTGGCCCGAAACATACAAAAAGTTGTTCTGATTTCCTCCACAGGGCAGCTCTGTGGACATAAGCGTCTAATGCCCTAACAGGGCAGAGTGAATTAAGTTTCTCCTGGTCCGATGACATAAATGGAGGAGGACAGAAAGCCTGCAGAACCGTAGGTCTAACAATATTAGTAGGAACCTTAGGAACGTAACCTGGTCTAGGATGCAGAAAAGCTTTAACCATGCCAGGTGCAAATTCCAGGCACGAGGGTGAAACCGACAGAGCCTGCAAATCTCCGATTCTTTTTAGTGAAGAGATAGCAAGCAAAAAGATAGTCTTAAAAGTGAGAAACTTCTCGGGAACTTCTTCGATAGGTTCAAAAGGAGCTAGGGAAAGACCTTCTAATACAATGGCCAGATCCCAAGTCGGCACCCTCGTACGAACTGCTGGCCTCAGCCTCAAAGTGCCACGGAGGAAACGAGTTATAAGCGGGTGTCTCCCAAGAGAAACTCCACTGAAAGGGACGTGGTAAGCAGCTAGTGCCGCCACATACACCTTTAGTGTGGAGGGGGATAACCCTGTGGAGAAGCGCTCCTGCAGGAATTCCAGCACTGCACCCACTGGGCAGTTAACTGGGTCCTGCAGGTGTTCTCCACACCAAGAAGTGAAAAGTTTCCACTTCAAGGCATAAAGCTTCCTCGTGGATGGAGCTCTGGAGTTAAGAATGGTCTCAACAACCTCGGTTGAGAGACCGGAGTCTATGAGCTGGGCCCCCTCAGAGGCCAAGCCCACAGTTTCCACAATTCTGGGCGGGGGTGAAGTATCGTGCCCCCCGCCTGGGAGAGTAGATCCCTCCTGACCGGGAGCTCCAAAGGAGAACCGTCCAGGAGAGAAATCAGGTCCGCAAACCATACTCGGGCCGGCCAGAACGGGGCTACTAGTAGTAGACTGACCCCGTCCCGGCGGACCCTCTCCAGAACTCCTGGTAACAGAGCAATCGGGGGAAAGGCGTACAGACGTGACCTCGGCCACGGCTGCACCATAGCATCCAACCCCAGGGGGGCTGGAAGAGTGATGGAGAACCACCGATGACAATGAGTGGTCTCCTTGGAAGCGAATAGGTCCACCTCGGCGCGACCGAAACTCAACCAAAGGAGCTCCACCACCTCGGGGTGGAGTCTCCATTCCCCTGGCCTCGGCCCCTGCCTCGACAGGGAGTCTGCTACCACATTCAAATACCCAGGGAGATACATTGCTCTCAGAGATAGTAGCTTCCCTTGGGACCACAGGAGGATCTGACGGGCCAACTTGTAAAGCCGGCGAGACCGCAGGCCCCCCTGATGATTTATATAAGAGACCACCGACGTGTTGTCTGATTGAACTAACACATGATGGCCTCTCAGGTCTGTTAGGAAGTGTTTCAGAGCCTGAAACACAGCCAACATCTCTAGACAATTTATGTGCCACGAAAGATGATGATCCTGCCACAGACCTTGGGCTGGGCGACCACTCATGACCGCCCCCCACCCTGTGAGGGAAGCATCCGTCGTTAGCGTTATGCGACGACAAAGAGCCCCCAGCACAGGACCTTTGGATAGGAACCAAGTTTCTCTCCACATGACCAGAGCACGAAGGCAGCGCCGCGTGACTTTGAACGTGCGGAGCGGATTTCCCCTCGGGGAGAATCCCTTGGTCCTGAGCCACCACTGTAGCGGTCTCATGTACAACAGGCCGCAAGGTATAACGTTGGACGCTGCTGCCATCAGACCCAACAGTCTCTGAAACTGCTTGACAGTGAGTAGCTGGCCTAGCTTCACTTGTTTCACAGCTGAGAGAATCGAAGCGATGCGGGTCGGAGAGAGTCGCGCCCGCATCGATACCGAATCCCAAACGACACCCAGAAAAGTGGTCTTCTGGGAAGGAGATAATACACTTTTCTTTGCGTTCAGCCTCAACCCCAACTTTCTGATATGAGCGAGGACGACATCTCGATGCCGAACCGCCAACTGCTCGGTCTGAGCTAAAATCAACCAATCGTCGATGTAATTGAGAATACGAATGCCCTGAAGCCTCAGAGGCACTAGTGCTGCATCCATGCATTTCGTGAAAGTGCGGGGAGATAAAGCTAGGCCAAACGGAAGAACCCTGTACTGGTACGCCTCGCCCCCGAAGGCGAACCTCAGGAACTTCCTGTGTTGTGGAAGGATGGACACATTATGCGTCCTTCAGATCTATCGTGACAAACCAGTCCTCGGACCTGATTTGAGACACGATCTGCTTGATAGTGAGCATCTTGAATTTTAGCTTCCCTACCGAGCGATTCAATATGCGCAGGTCTAAAATTGGACGCAACCCCCCATCCTTCTTTGGAACGATGAAATATCGGCTGTAATAACCTGACTCCAAACTGGGAGGAGGAACCCGTTCTATAGCCTCTTTTTGAAGGAGCGTTTTCACCTCTTGTTCCAATACCAGAGCCTGCTCGGGGCCCACCACTGTGTGCAGAACCCCTCTGAATTTTGGTGGACGACACCTGAACTGGATAGCATAACCCTTTTCTACTGTCTGCAGGACCCAATGAGATATTTTTGGAAGGCTTTTCCACTCTGCCAGAAATTCTACTAAGGGTACCAGCCTCTCGAGACTGGCCTCTGGTGTAACTTGAGCAGCAGACGCAGCGCCCTGTAACGGCGCACCGGCAGGGAACAACTGGTCTGACCGCTCTGAGACCCTCCTCAGAGGGAGCGAGCGTCCCTCGGGAAAGCGCTCGCTGGGATCGTCTGTGCCCCGGCATAAAGGCGGGGTTGGCAGAACGAGCCCCTGAGGGCACCGAGGAGGAATGGGCACCGTAAAAAGAGGTGAACACCTTTCCGCCTCGGTGGGGACCACCCTCAGCATCCTGAACGGCTTGGCGTCAGGACTTCTTCTTAGCCGAAGCCTTCTTAGCCAATATAACTGTCCTCAGATCAGTTCTACTGGGAGAAGGCTTCGGCTGAGAGTGTCGCGGCTGAGCCCACTGTCCAGCAGGGGGAGCACGAGACGCGACACTCTGCCTCTGCTGCGCTCTATGTGATGAGCTCGAAGACGGCCGGGGCTGCTCCCGCCCAGCAGCCCCAGGGACATGAACTTTAAGGGGAAGAAACTTTTTAAAAGCTGCAGTTTGTTTCTTTTCTTCTTGGAATTTATCGATAACTGAATTCACAGCATCACCAAACAACCCCATGGGAGAAAGAGGAGCATCTAAAAGAAAAGCTTTTTCTCTCTCTTTAATATTAGTCTGATTTAACCACAAATGTCTTTCTGCGGCCACCAGAGCTGCCATAGAACGACCCATTAATTTGGCCGATTCTCTGGTGGCACGCAGGGATAAATCAGCAGCCTGACGCAGTTCGCGAACTACGTCAGTACTGACCTCCTCACTCTCACTCATGTCCCTTAGCAGATCAGCCTGGTATGCCTGCAAGATTGACATAGTATGCAGACATGACGCAGCCTGACCTGCTGCCGAATATGCTTTACCCACTAAAGCCGAAGTGTTTCTTAAAGGCTTGGTGGGTAATGCCGGTGCCTTAAAAGATGATGCTGCTTCGGGGGAGAGATGGCTCGCAAGCGTCTCTTCCACACGAGGCAAAGCACCATAACCATGAGCCTTGGCTCCCATAATATTAGCGTATGTTGAAGTCTGGGGACTAAACACTCTATATGACACCGGTTTTCTCCATGATTTCGACACCTCGGTGTGGAGATCATGGAAAAACGGCAGGCACCGGCGTGGAGGCTGCACACGTGACGGCAAAAATCTCTCATCCAACTTTGATTTAGAAACAGACTCCTGTCTAGTCACTGGCCATTCAATATTAAGTTTTTCAACAGCTCTTGTTAACACCTCCATAAGCTCATCACTCTCAGGAGTGTGGGGTGGCGAATCCTCCACATCTCCCTCAACACTAACAACATCAAGTTCCTCAGAACTGGATAGCTGCAGCATTGGTGCCTCAGCCCGAGCGGAAGAAACCGCAGCGCGTGCTTCCGAACCCGGGACTGAGGCACTGGATCTCACAGGTGAAGGGAGAGATAAGGCAGAGCCCGTCTCAAACCCCGCTGTGAGATCCATCTGCGATCCCCACGATAAGCGCCGCCGCTCTGCCTCGGCAGAAGCGGGACCCGAACCGCGGGGAGCGCGCACCGAACCGCTCTCCTCAAAGAGCGACCGGCGGGAGCGGAGCGTCCTTAACGGCAAACGCTCGCAATGCTCACAGTCTGCTCCCTCGAGAGCAAACTGGGCATGCTGAACTCCCAAACAAACAACACAAAGATCATGTGTATCCCCGCTCGTTAAATAACGCGAGCAGGGAGGAACACACTTTCTAAACTGCTGTTCGTCCGCCATAATCTCTCAATATATATATATATAGGGATAAATTGTTTGTGTGGTGCAGGGTATGTAAGACAGACAATATCACACAGGGACAGATTCACATGTAGCGCGACTGAAAGCACAGAAGCTAATGCGCTTGTGTTTTTGGGGTGCTTTATAGTTTCCTGGTCGATGACGTCACCCGCCTATGACGTTTCATCTCTCCATTGGGCTGATTCCATACGTGCTTCATGACGCACAACGCAGGGGCGTTCCCGCAGCGTTTGACGCAGCTCGAAGTTCCCTTGAAAGGGAACTAGCGCGTTACTTGTGGATAAGAAACCGTTGTATCAGTGCTGCGTTCTCTCTCTCTCTCACAAACACAGACCGCGCGCACAGAGAGAGATGATAATTGTAAAATGAAAATTGACGAACTGTTTTGTTCTTGGTTGTGGTATTTTTCCTGTCAAAATGCCAGAAAGCATTTTTTATTATCTATCCCGTGTTTTTAAAATTCGTTAAATGACAGGCGTTTTACTATTAACACAGCCCTATGTCAGATTCTTCTAACATATAGGCTACTTGATATTCTTTTTAGAATAAGTGATTCGTTTTGCTATTATTGGTCCTGTGACAGGACTCCTGTCTATTCATTGTCAACTATTTTCTATAAGTATGTTTGTATTGGCTAACGTTTATTCAGCTAATGCGTGTCCTGTTTAAAACGTGCAATGTTCAAATACAAAGACAGCACGGCTCAAATAAAAGCCCTTTTTTTTATCAAGTAGGCTATCATATTTGGATATTGGAATAACAAATTAAGTAGAACTATCTTAAATGTACAAATGTTTTTTTAACTGTTTTCTAGGGGTTTCTTAATTTTAGACTAGTTGACCAGCACACATTATTTTGCAATGCAATATTAATCATGAAAAAAATACATTGCAGTGCAGTGCAAGTGACATTTAGGATTTGGGTCGAATTCAAAAAACTTTAGAAGTCAAGAATTATGAAGATAGGCATCTGTTTGTGTGTGTCTTGCATTCTCAAAAAATAATGAAAAAATATATGACAACAATATAAGAAGACTAGAAGAACAATCGCTCATCACTTTGTGCCAGAAATTAGCGGAGGATAAACTCGCCATTACGCATCTGTCCCAGGGAAAAAAGTTCAGGCTCAGGATTTTTTTCTACTATCACCCCTGAATATGGTGACCTCTTAGATGTCAAAAGCTCAAGGAAAATTATATTTCTCAGTTCATCACCCCTTTAATGTTAATCAAACAAGAAAAGACAAGGAAATCACTCACATCTCTGGATTGAATAGCTTTTGTAACTTAAATAAGAATTAATCTTTAATTTATACAGTCAAATATGAAATGTTATTTTATTTTAAACCATGAACCTAAAACCGTGATACAAACTGAACTGTTGCACCTCTAGTTTATACCTATTATTGATTGCAAGAGTATGATCGTATCGAGAGCAAATATATGGAGAAAAACCTGCACGTTTGATACAAAGAGAAGAATAGGACAAAAATACTTTAAAAAGATAAAACGGCAAATTCATGCAGTACAATAACAAATTAAACTTGACCATATAAAGCTGTGGGTTACAGAGAACGAATATTAAGACTGTTGCTGTGCCATTTATTTAATTTCATTTCAGCGTTGTCATTTCTTCCACAAGTCATTCTTTCCTGCTTTGTCTTGATCCTTCAATGAACCTAAGATCTATCTGGATTTTCCCTTAATTTTACGGTCTGTCTAACCCAATGCTCTGCAAACTTTTCAGGGCAAGTACAACCTTTCATCAAATCACCAAAGTTCAATGTCTAAAAGAACACTCCAAGTAGCCTATAATAACAATAGAAACTAAAGATTCACCGATACGATAGTAAATGTATCTAATTAGTGGAATATTAAACTAAA
This sequence comes from Siphateles boraxobius, assembly GCF_051911475.1. Classification (NCBI taxonomy): domain Eukaryota; kingdom Metazoa; phylum Chordata; class Actinopteri; order Cypriniformes; family Leuciscidae; genus Siphateles; species Siphateles boraxobius. Next base: position 13,756,888 of record NW_027508734.1, read on the forward strand.
TATATTATATAAATATAATATCTAAACCTAAATATAATATATAAACCTATATAGCTATGGTGCGTGAACTGATAAGAGGAAAACGCACAGTGGATTGAGCGTGCAGCGGCACAGACGCGCGAGCATGTCGAGTGTATCCCTTTTTCACAAACAGTGGAAAGTGTGTAGTTCGGGTCAGATGTGTAAATGGTAAAGAAAGTGAAACGAGGCATGTATTACTGATGTTAACTGACGGGAAAGAGATCGCCGAATCCAGGCATTGGGCCTTAAAGGGACAGCAGCCTAATAAACCTGTTGAATTACTTTTGTAACTTTATAAAGATTCATCTATATTTCATTTATACAGTGATGCATATGCAGTAGAATATCTCATTTGATTACTTTATTCAAATTATGTACCTGAAAACTACTGTTAGACCTACCTGAAATAAAAAAACTGTTTATTTCATTTGTAGCCTTTCTTTGTTCCATATATTTGTGCTATTTGTAATTTGATTATTTGTTCTTATTTTATTACTAACTGCTTACTTTAATAATGTTTTAAATTTACATTAATTAGGCTAATTAATTAACTAGTAGGCTAATTTTTGCTGTATTATCAAAATTGGAATAGAAATTGTGATTTTTCACTGGTGCACTGAGTCTTCATCTCTAAATATGTGCTGTGCTATTAAATGATAGATACAATATGATAGAGCATACTCTATACACTGATCTCTATATAGATTACAAATATATTATATGAAATGATCTCCGTTTCTGCAATACTTCCTAGAAGGGAACATTATCTTACCTTAGGATTGGCTAAAACTTCTATTTCTGTAAATGTATCATGTTCAGAGTAACGCAAGTTAAGTAATCAGATTACTTTTTTCGAGTAACTAGTCAAGTAACACATTGCTTTTAAATTTACAATAAAATATCTGAGTTACTTTGTTTTCCCATGTATTGACTGACAGCTCTTCTGTCCCCATGTTGAGAGAAATCAGAATATGTGCAGAGGTGCTGTCTGCGCTGTGTGAACATTATGAATATTGTAGTTCTGGACTAAATGTGATCAGGCATTTACTCATCTCACCTGCACCAAAACAGATTCAGTATTCCTCAAAATTTATTAAAAACAGTGAAACACAAACTTGGAGTATTACACAAACCTTTAATAATTAATTAAGTTTAATTAAACAAATATACTTTACTCATTTAAATCTCACTTTATTAACCAATGTATTTTCTACTGACATTCGCTGATCCAATTCGACCATACTAATAAGCTAAATGATTTTAGAAAAACATAAAACAAATTTGTTGTTATTGCTGAAATGAAGTGTCCTATTCTTCTGCAATCCAGAACAGCAGCACAACTGAAAGGTTTGTTAGAGCTGTGCCCTCTACTGTACAGACGTGAATTTGCATTTCCTTTTGCATTTTCACTTGTCGTGTGAAAGGGCCAGTACATTTCCCAAAAATATCACTTTTTTGTTATTAAAACACAAAGCAAGCAAGCCCAGTCCAGGTGAGAAAAAGTAACTCAAAAGTAACGTAATGCATTACTTTCCAAAAAAAAGTAACCAAGTAATGCAATTAGTTTCCTTCTTTAGGAAGTAACGCAATATTGAAATGCAAATTTTCCCTAACACAGATCATGTTTTATTACTTCTAAATGTCTGAGTTCTTTCACTCTCTGAAAATATAGTCTTCCTATCAGCTTCACATTTTTGCCAGTGCAGCACGTTTGTGAAACTTACTTTTTTTTAATTTCAGGTAGCTCCTATAATTTCTCTCTCAGCATGCCATATTGTTTCAACAATGTCAGTGGTAAAAGTTCAGGAAGTAAAAAGACATGCTGAGTACATGAAATGAAAAATGAAAGCATTTAAGAAGTTCAAATAATGCTTAGTTTAGTGGGTTTATTAAAGTCCCTATGAAATCAAAATTAAAGTTTTTGGGCTGTTAGTATGAATATGTTAGTCGTAAGGGGTTAGTTCACCAAAAATGACTTAGGATGCTTTCACACCTGTAGTTCGGTTCATTTGGTCCGGACTAAGGGCGAAAAATTATACTTTGTATCATTTCAGGCGTTTTGGTTCCTTTTCACCCCACACTGATTGTTCTGGTCCGAATCAGTTGATGAAACGAACCAAAATGCAGTCACGTGACAACATCCACATCACTCGTTGGCCAGATGTGTCTTGAACATATTTCCACAACTGCACTTAAATTGGTCAGAATTAACGTGCGGAACTCCCGGAAGTAAACAAAATCCGGCAGACATGCGGAGAATTTCGCTCACAATGTATGTTCAGAATCAGCAAGAGCTTTATCCTTTCGCAAATAACCCCATAAACAACAAAGTCTAGACGCGATATAAATAAGAAATTCACTGTGCAGTGCGGACAACTTCCATGTTTATGATGAGATTTAAGTTAGAGTGCAGAACGCGGCAAGTCAGTCATGGCTTAAAGGGAGCGCTATTGACAATCTAAATAATAATTTTGTTTGACTACGGCAGCTGGTTTAGTCCAAAAATGCGCGGTTCTTTGGCAGCTGGGTCTGTTCGAGGCCGGATCACGATCTCACCACAAACGGACCGCTCCAGAGTTCGCTTGAAAGCGTACCGAGACCACCTCTTCGAAGCGGCCTCAGTACGCTTGTTTTGTCCGCTTTTGGTACGCACCCGAGGGCGATTGCTGCTTTCACACCTGCCCAAACGAACCGCACCAAGGGGGAAACGGAACTCTAGTGCGATTCAACCGAACTAAATGAGGCAGGTTTGAAAGCGCCCTTAATCTCAAGTCGTTCCAAACCCGTAAGACCTTTGTTCATCTTTGGAACACAAATTAAGATATCTTTGATGAAATGATCAATAAATACTATAATAGTATATAATATTAAATAGTACTAAAGAGGCATGCTAAACACTCACATTCACAGTCACATTTGACGTATTAACACAGCATCTTAAATTGAACATCCTTACCAATATTCAGACAATTACATCCTCAAAATTTACAGAAAAATCACTGTTAGACAGTGGATGATCCTCAATAACTAAGCATTTAATTGGTTCAAAATAATAATAATAATAATAATAATAATAATAATAAGATAAAATAATTTTCACACTTTCTGTGAAACTAATTTATTTCATGTTTTTTGTCCTTAAATTCAAAACAATAAAATGGTGAGCTTGTGTAGTACATGGACTTAATAGGGTCACACCCCCTCCTTAACAAAAAAAAAGTGGCAGAAAATGAAAACTTGTCTTAGGAGCAGCAATGGTTATAGAGCTGATCTCTCAGTTGGCACCAGTATACTCAAAAAATGAGACAAGTTCACAGGAAGTTCACGTCTGCTTTCCTTTCATATGACAACCCTTTCATGTCTGTCTCCCAGCCGCCTACAGCCTCACAGCAGCAAAAGGGATCTAATCTGCACTTCATACTGAATGTGTACATCAAACCAACTCAATATTTAATGCTGCCGCTTTTAGCCTTTATAAAATGATATACACTCATATTCTCTTTGAATTATGCAAAACTTCACTCAATTAACTGAAAAAATAAACTTATTTTGTACTATATTGATCAACGATCAAAATGCAATGGAAAGTGGAAACAATAAAAATATAGATGCCTCATTTATTTTGCAGTTTTGTGTATTCTAATGCATCCCGATACTTCAGCACTGTGTTCTTTGCAGGCATATGGAGGGTTTTTCTTCATTTTATTGCTCTCAGACTATTGTGAATAAAAGTCCTTCTTTAAAAAAAGTCATCTCCCTCACAAAGTAAATGCATGTCCTTTCTTAATGCACCGCTAAGACTTAGGCCACTTCATTTAATGAACAATTCTGTGTTGCATTTGTGCACATTATATAACAAATTACTGTGAAATGAACTTGCAGCAATAAACAATGCAATCTTAATTTAAGTCCACTAGGTGTCAGCAGCGCTCTATGCACACTTTGATTCGTTCACCAGATTCATCACCTCACTTCAGAACCTTATTTTCTGTGCTAAATTATTCATAAGTCTAATCTCTATGTTTCTGCCACTCAACATCTGACCATTTAGAAGATTTAGACCATTTAGATTCTAATAGTACCATTAAAACATTTACAGTTAGTTACTATTACATTCTCCAGGGGTAGGAGGACACAATAAAGGGAAAGTGAAAGACTTCCACTAAACCTCCAGAACATGATGAGAACACAGAAGACAGATCCAATAATGATTTGTTAGAAACCGTTTGCATCATTGTTCTTCTGACCTGATCGTCCAATCTGATCAAGCAAACCAATTCAGATTATCTGGATTCAAGTCCAAAACGAGACAGAGGCTAAATTCAGATTAGTATATTAGCATACTAGCTTATTATTTCTGCCTTATAAAGACAAACAGTGTGTTATTTGCCTTTGATTGCCTGTAATGTCATTGTGTATTCTTCTTAATGATGCAGTTTTACGCAAGTATGTAATGACTTCACAACATCTGTTTGTAACTTTTAGGAAGACATCGACCATAGCAACTTCTCCTGAAAATGAGTTGGCAACAGTGCCAGTTTTAAAGTCAGTGGGTTCACAGAAAACGGTGCTCACGTATTTTTGATGCCATGCTTGACAAATATTTAGAATTATTATAAAAACTTCTTGCGTTTCATTCAGAGACGTATACTTAAAGGTATTTTAATCAAAAACAATTGATGTGCAATGCATCAATAAAAAAATACAGCTTCTACAGATGCTGGTCATCAACCTAATATGCAATGTGGGTTTATTAAATAAAGCATGGAGGAACATCACCCAAAGAATTTAAGTACTTAATTCAACAAACCTGATCTTGGCTCACCGTGAGGAAAAGCCAAAATTAAAATTTTGGTTGTCAGCTACAATGACATGCTCCAAGCTTGAGGCATAGCAAAAGAAAAAAAATATACTGCAAAATTATACTATGCATAGTGCAAATTATACTATGTGAATGCAAAACGTATACCAAAGGCCATGAGAAATGCCAACCTGTCACAGCGCGCACAATCTGTGATGCTATGGTTATATTGGCAGATGCACTATTGAGCATTTCAGACACGTAAACAAGCTGAAATATCACTTACAGCACACTTAACTCTCAGCTGGAATAAAACATGCATCAATCGATTGCATAACAGATTATGACAAACTCACTGCTTCATAGTGGAAGTTAATTGAAAATATTGTTTCTTTCTTCTTGTACCCTTTGAAGCGTTGACAAGAGATATTAGCAGCATCTATGGCAGATGTCATCTCATCTGTCAGCACTCTGGTACTCAGAGGATCGAAAACATGCTCAAATTCATTAAGACAAGGTTCAGCAACAATGTAGTGACTTGTATGATTAAAAATAATTTTGGATAAATCTGCCATAGGTAGATAATATAAATACAAGGTTCTGTATAACTCTCTGCCACTAGCAGCACAAATAGATTTAAAATTAAAATAAAATAAAGTATGCACATCACAAGGCTAAATAAAGTAGTCAAACACTGTAGTTAATTACTAACACAATGACAGGATTTCATCCTCGAAAATTCAGTGAACAACAGTAAATATGACTTAAGATAATGACAAAAAATATTAACTACTTTATACTACTGCATATAATTGGTCTTGGTATATTTATTTATATATTTTTTCAAAAGTATTCTACTCTTAAGGAATATGTATATGTATGCACAGTTGTATATTGAACATTAGTAAAAAATTATATATTATAAAACCATTCATTATTTAATACATAAAACGTAGGCTAATTACCTTTAAGTAAGAGTAGAGTGCGCTAATATTTACAGAGTCGCTTTAAAACAAAGCAGGAAATTCGTGAACAGTGTTGCCAACTATTTTAAATGTAGCTAAAGCCTGCCCAAAAAGTCAATAAATGTCACTAGATGACATCATGAATAAATTAGCATATTCGTTACATCTCCCAATCCATGCTTACATACTGTATTTTAATATAATGTAGCTGAATGTGCAATAAAGCTGTTCTCATTTACATATTTTCTGTCGTTTTTTTTCCCCTTATGAATTTGTTTTACACACCATTCTACAGACCTGTATGTAGGCTATGCTCAGGCTGTTAAAAAATAAATAAACTAATATTACATATAAATACATATAAATACATATAAACTTCTTTATGCATGCGCGTGTGGTTTGTGTTTGTGTTTGGAGCTCCGTCGAATTGATTCATAAATCCTTGATTTTCTTCTTTACCACTCATTTATAAACAAGCACTTTCGATCATCCCTGGCTTCATTCACTCCGGCACCGACACAACACCATGGGCCCTGGGTGATTCCCCAGCGGAAGACACGAGCCAGGACCAGACCAAGAACTTCTCCGCCTCTCCCGGTCTTCGAGATCTCCACCCGGAACCGCTTCTCCCCTCTTCGCGAGTCGGAACGCGACGACGCCGTGATCATCGGCAGTTCCATCGTCCGTCATGTCCGTTCTACCTCAGGTAAGGGTATGGTGCGCACTCACTGCTTTCCTGGTGCTCGTGTTCTAGATGTCGCTGCACATGTTCCCGAGATCCTGAACAGTGACGAGCGCGTCAGAGCTGTTGTGCTGCACGCGGGAGTAAACGACATCAGGCTGCGGCAGACGGAGGTTCTGAAGAAGGACTACAGGAGCCTGATCGAGACGGTACGCAGCACATCGCCTGAAGCAACGATCATCGTGTCTGGATCGCTTCCCACGTACCGACAAGGACAGGAAAGGTTCAGTAGATTATTTGCACTAAATGAATGGTTAATGTCATTGTGTAATGAACAGAAACTGCTCTTTGTAAATAATTGGAATCTGTTCAGGAAGCGACCTAGGCTCTACCGTGCTGATGGCCTGCACCCCAGCAGAATCGGAGCGACTGTTCTGTCGGACAAATTCTCCAAAACGTTACACACCATATGACTAGTAAGTCAAAGTCCAAATCACAGTCTTTGCTGTCCCAACTTAATTGATGAAGTAGTGTAGAACATTATATAGAAACTGTGTCTATTCCTCGTTTAGTGAGGCCAAACAATAAATCTACTGTAGGATCTAGGAAAAATCTTATTGTAATTAAACCAGAAAATCTCAATATCAGTGAACAAAAACAATTTCTAAAGCTAGGTCTTCTAAACATTAGATCGCTCACACCTAAGGCGGTTATTGTAAACGAAATGGTCAGAGATAATAGTTTCGATGTATTTTGCCTAACTGAAACCTGGCTTAAACCAAATGATTATTTCGGTCTAAATGAGTCTACTCCACCAGGATACTGTTATAAGCATGAGGCCCGTCTGATCGGTCGTGGCGGCAGTGTTGCAACAATCTATAGAGATATTCTTAATGTTACTCAGAAAACAGGTCACAGGTTTAATTCATTTGAAGTACTTGTGCTAAATGTTACGCTCTTAGATGTAAGAAAGAAATCCCTATTATCTCTAGCCTTGGCTACTGTATATAGACCTCCAGGGCCCTATGCTGATTTCATAAAAGAGTTTGCAGACTTTCTCTCAGATCTATTGGTCAATGTCGATAAAGCAATAATTGTTGGAGATTTTAACATACACGTAGATAACACAAATGATCCGTTAGGGGCTGCGTTTACAGATTTATTAAACTCCTTTGGGGTCAAGCAAAACGTCAGTGGTCCCACTCAACGTCTAAATCATACACTAGATTTAATTATATCATATGGAACCAACCCAACCGATATAGATATTGTACCGCAAAGGGATGATGTCACTGATCATTACATGATAACTTGCATAATACGTACTGCTGAAATTTGTCATGTTGCGCCACGTTATCGACCAGGCAGAACTAGGGATGCTAACCGATGACCGTTTGACCGATGGTTGACCGTCTCAACGTTAACCGATCAAAGTTGTCGGTAGTCGGTTAAAAAAAAAAGTGATCTCTAAATTAGGCTATTATAGACAGTGGACTAAACGCTACTACAGTTAGCCATCTTAATCGAAGATATTTTTGTGTGAAGTGAACAAATCCCTCACACTCAATTTTTCATAACTCGCCTGTTTGTACTTAATAAACCAATAAAAACATTTGGCGGGAGGTCACAGCGTTTGGGTTTGCGCGCTCACAAGGTTTGCGAAAAGTAAAGGCTACAGGCTAAAACACTGGAGGTTAGAGCAAGGGCAGACGACAGGATGAAGCGTGCAAAGAAACGTAACGTTAGTGTGTGGGACCATTTCACCAAAAAGAATGACACAGTAAGTTGCAACTTGTGTGATACAGAGCTTAAATACAGTAGTAATACTGTAGAAATACATTACATCTACATTTCAGTGGTAACAGATAAGGTGATGATGATCATCATCTTTATTATTGTTAGCACTAACGTTACCTCAAACTAAGCGGAGCCTCTTCGGAGCTGTCATTTTCTTAAATGAGACGCTGCAATGTTTCAAATGAGCTTCTAACGCTAGACCAACGCCTTTATTTTCAACGCGATGACCTTGTACCCAAACCATTTCGAAACTAAGGAGGACCCATTTGTCCTCCGATTACATACAAGCTCCTCAGCCCCGCGTTTGCGGGACTCATGTTTCACGCTTTAGGGGATTTTAAAAAAGTGACGTGAGTGGAAGCGCGGTGCTGGGGCAGTGTGTATGTGTGTGTGTGTGTGTGTGTGAGCGGTAGGCAGAGAGAGATGCGACAGAGTTGCGAAATTGCAGGCGCGGCTCGAAATGGCTGTTATTTCAAATAGCGTGGCATATTTTAAACTAATCGGTTAACCGGTTTCAACCGGCTAATGAGGCTCGGTGGTCGGTCAAGAAAATTTTTAGTTTTCGCCATCCCTAGGCAGAACAATCCTTCCAACCACTATAGATAGATTCTCAAATAGCTTACCTGATCTATCTCAGCTGCTCAGTGAACCCAAACAAACAGATGAACTAGAGGAAATGACTAGCAGTTTGAGCACCATTTTCTCTAGTACACTAAAAATTGTTGCACCAATTAGATTAAAAAAGGTTAGAGAGAAAACTAAAGCACCATGGTACAACAGTGCTACGCATGTTATCAAGAGAGAAACTCGTAACTTACAGCGTAAATGGAAACAAACTAATTTAGAGGTCTTTAGAATCGCGTGGAAAGACAGTATGTCACGTTATAAAAAGGCTCTAAAAGCAGCCAGGGCTGAGCATCTCCGCAAACTAATAGAAAATAACCAAAATAATCCAAGGTTTTTATTCAACACCGTAGCTAGACTAACAAATAAACAAACATCACCAGAGCAAAATATTCCGTTATAGTATAGTAGTAATGATTTTATGAATTTCTTCAATGAGAAAATAGAAAGCATAAGAAACACAATTGTAAATGTACAATCTTTTATGGTGTCTTATGATTCAGCCTCAATTATCGCCCCTCAAGAACAACTACACCGCTTTACAACTATAGGACAGGAAGAGCTAAATAAACTTATCATTGCATCTAAACCAACAACATGTTTATTAGATCCAATACCCACTAAACTACTGAAAGAAGTGTTACCTGTAGTGGAAGAGCCTCTTCTCAATATTATTAACTCGTCTTTATCTTTAGGTCATGTTCCAAAAATATTCAAACTGGCAGTAATAAAACCTCTCATTAAGAAACCGCAATTAGATCCAAATAACCTAGCAAATTACAGACCCATTGCAAATCTTCCATTTATGTCTAAAATACTAGAAAAAGTTGTGTCCGCTCAATTGTGCTCTTTCTTGCAAGAAAATGATATCTATGAAAAATTTCAGTCAGGATTCAGACCGCATCATAGCACAGAAACTGGGCTAGTTAAAATTACAAATTATTTACTTTTAGCTTCTGACCAAGGCTGTATCTCAATACTAGTTCTACTTGATCTTAGCGCTGCGTTCGACACTATAGATCATAAAATACTCTTGGATCGACTACAAAACTACACTGGAGTTCAGTTTAGATCGTACTTATCAGACCGTTATCATTTTGTCTGTTTAAATGGGGAAAAATCGAAGATAACGTCAGTAGACTATGGAGTGCCGCAAGGATCGGTTTTAGGCCCTCTGCTATTCTCAATATATATGCTGCCACTTGGTAATATTATAAGAAAACATGGAATTAATTTCCACTGTTATGCTGATGACACTCAATTATATATTTCATCACGACAAGATGAAAACACTAACTCATCTAAATTGACAGAGTGTCTCAAAGATATAAAATGCTGGATGACGTGTAATTTCCTGCTATTAAATTCAGAAAAAACGGAGGTATTACTTATTGGTCCAAAAAACTACCCACAAAACCTTGTACAATACAACTTTAATTTAGAAGGATGTCCTGCTACTTTATCCACTACAGTAAAAGACCTGGGTGTTATACTAGACCGCAACTTGTCTTTCGAAAATCATATTTCATATGTTACAAGAACAGCCCTTTTCCACCTTAGAAACATTGCTAAGCTACGTAACATGCTATCTGTTTCTGATGCAGAAAAGTTAGTTCATGCATTCATGACCTCGAGACTAGATTACTGTAATGCTTTATTAGCTGGCTGTCCTGCCTCCTCAATAAACAAGCTACAGTTAGTGCAGAATGCAGCTGCTAGAGTTCTTACTAGGTCAAGAAAATATGATCATATAAGACCTATTCTATCACCTCCATAGACCTCCATCACCTCTGTTACCTATTAAGTTCCGTATCAATTAAAAAGTACTATTACTGACCTATAAAGCCCTAAATGGTTTAGCTCCTGTGTATTTAATGGACCTTCTATCGTCCTACAATCCATCGCGTTCTTTAAGATCACTAAATTCGAGGCTTCTGGTCATTCCTAGGATATCTAAGTCCACTAGAGGAGGGAGGGCGTTCTCGCATTTAGCTCCTAAAATCTGGAATAGCCTTCCGGATATTGTGCGAGGCTCAGACTCGCTGTCCCAGTTTAAAACTAGATTAAAGACGCATCTCTTTAGCCAAGCATTCACATAATGCTTACCTTTTATACCACTGTTGAATCAGATCGAATGCATTAATATTATGAACAGCAGCTATGCTAATTATCTCCCATCTGCTTTTCTGCTGTTATCTTGGGACGCTAGTCCCGAGGTAAATAGCGTTCGTCAGCTTTGTATCCAGCCTCTCACGGAGACCTCAGATGCCCCAACACCTGCGATAAGATGACTAAACGCCTGTGAAGAGACGACTCGACGCCTGTGAAGAGACGACTCAACGCCAGCGATATGTTATGCCCTAAATTACTACATGATTAACTAACTGTATTTTTTTTCTATGTACATTTCTGAAATGCACATTCTGTAAAGCTGCTTTGAAACAATAAGTATTGTGAAAAGCGCTATACAAATAAATTTGAATTGAATTGAATAAATATATCTCCAGAGGAGAAGTGCTTAGGGAAGTTGGCGAGTGCTTGTCTAAAAGTTGAGTTAAATGCAGCCCTTCTCTTTTAGGAGTACTGTGAATTTGATTTTTGTCACATTACGATTGCGTCCGAAATCACATACTCTCTTGAGTAGGTACTTATTTTGATTCTAGGGCTGCACAATTAATCGCAATTTACATGTAATCGAACTTAAACCGATTTGGCTAATCGCTATTAAAAACATCACAAAGGCTGAGATCATTTTTTTATGCTTTTATTTGAAAAAGCAACACGCGTCATACATCTTTCCCAACATGACAAGCATTTATGAACCTCTTGTCCAACAAAAGACAGCATTTAATAACATACTTTTACTCTAAACTCACTTCATAACAACATGAGGCTTCTTTTACAGAATAAGGCAGTTGTGTGTTTATAACTCATGTTTAATCACTCAAAGCGTTTCAATCTTCTGTTTATTCAGCTATTCATAGCTGAATATTCATTGAATGAGAGAGAGAGAGACAGAGATACCTGGAGAAAATTTTAATTCCCAGTTTTCTTTTGTCCTTTATTATCTGCCCCAGACTTGCCCCAATTTGCCTTCCATGATATATATATATACACTCACCTAAAGAATTATTAAGGCCCGTTCACACCAAGCACGATAACTATGAAGATAACGATAAAGATAACTATATATGCGTCCACACCAACGACCGATAACAGTCTTTTTATTCTAAGCACGCGCACGCCCGCGCTGCGGTTTCAAAGTTAAGAAAATGGATGACCTATTGCTGCTTTACGTTACAAAAAAATATCAAAAGAAAAACAGGCGCTTTTGGGTACACAATATCCTTAAAAGACGAGAGGAGTTGGAAGAATCCGAATTTTATTATTATTTTTTGTTTACAACATGTCATTGAATATGTTTTTGCTGTTCTTATTGCCTTTACACGTCTTTGCCAGCAGATATCCTCAGCCAGCATGCTATGTTCCGAGCGCATCTAAACAGTGAATCTAGTAAGTCTAGTGTAATCGATCTAATCTAACAGTGAATTTAGCTGACTAAGTCAATGATGGAATAAAAACATCGCCTAGTCAACACCTTTATGTATACAATGCCTTTTTCACTGCAACTTCAGCAATGTTGTCAAAACTAGCGCTGGATAGCCTACCTTACCTGAGGTAAATTTGTTACACTATGCTAAACTGCATAATATCTCATCGTTAATACTTCTCACCATTTATTCCCATGATACGACCGATTGCTTTTCCATATATCCATCTTTTTTAACGTATCCTTGAAAAGGGGGTTTGACTTGTCAAACAGTGGAGGATTTTTTTGTACCTCGACAATTAACTTCTCTGCAATGCCATCTGCCATTTTAAATGCTTGAGACCTTTAAATTAGAATGGATTCTGATTGGCTGTCAGTGTTTTATCGTTCGACAGCTGGAAAAAAATCCTTCTGAAACGATATCGATATCGTTATCAACGTAACGTTACCAACGTTACCAACGATATCGTTCCTCATATCTTTATCGTTATAGTTGTGGTGTGAACGCTGTTATTCTTTAATATGGAGAACGATTTTTTTTTTTTAGAATTATATCTTTATCGTTATCTTTATAGTTATCGTGCTTGGTGTGAATGGGCCTTTAGGAACACCATACTAATGCTGTGTTTGACCCCCTTTCGACTTCAGAACTGCCTTAATTCTATGTGGCATTGATTCAACAAGGTGCTGAAAGCATTCTTTGAATGTTGGCCCATATTGATAGGATAGGATCTTGCAGTTGATGGGGATTTGTGGGATGCACATCCAGGGCACGAAGCTCCTGTTCCACCACATCCCAAAGATGCTCAATTTGGTTGAGATCTGGTGACTGTGGGGGCCATTTTAGTACAGTGAACTCATTGTCATGTTCAAGAAACCAATTTGAAATTATTCGAGCTTTGTGACATGGTGCATTATCCTGCTGGAAGTAGCCATCAGAGGATGGGTACATGGTGGCCATAAAGGGATGGACATGGTCAGAAACAATGCTCAGGTAGGCCGTGGCATTTAAACGATGCCCAATTGGCACTAAGGGGCCTAAAGTGTGCCAAGAAAACATCCCCCACACCATTACACCACCACAACCAGCCTGCACAGTGGTAACAAGGCATGGTGGATCCATATTCTCATTCTGTTTACGGCAAATTCTGACTCTACCATCTGAATGTCTCAACAGAAATCGAGACTCATCAGACCAGGCAAAATTTTCCAGTCTTCAACTGTCCAATTATGGTGAGCTCTTGCAAATTGTAGCCTCTTTTTCCTATTTGTAGTGGAGATGAGTGGTACCCGGTGGGGTCTTCTGCTGTTGTAGTCCATCTGCCTCAAGGTTGTGTGTGTTGTGGCTTCACAAATGCTTTGCTGCATACCTCGGTTGTAAAGAGTGGTTATTTCAGTCAAAGTTGCTCTTCTATCAGCTTGAATCAGTCGGCCCATTCTCCTCTGACCTCTAGCATCAACAAGGCATTTTCGCCCACAGGACTGCCACATACTAGACGTTTTTCCCTTTTCACACCATTCTTAGTAAACCCTAGAAATGGTTGTGCCTGAAAATCCCAGTAACTGAGCAGATTGTGAAATACTCAGACCAGCCCGTCTGGCACGAACAACCATGCCACGCTCAAAATTGCTTAAATCACCTTTCTTTCCCATTCTGACATTCAGTTTGGAATTCAGGAGATTGTCTTGACCAGGACCACACCCCTAAATGCACTGAAGCAACTGCCATGTGATTGGTTGATTAGATAATTGCATTAATGAGAAATTATACAGGTGTTCCTAATAATCCTTTAGGTGAGTGATATATATATATATATATATATATGTATATATTGTGCATAACCCATCCCCATACAGTGGGGATTGCTTGAAGGCTTTTCAAGAGTACCGATGCATATCAATATGCTGTGGCTGGATGGGGACGTAAAAGTGCGGCACCTGGCCACCAAGGATTTATGTTTAATCATGGGAATGTTGGTATTATAAAAAAAAATTCAAATGTATGATTTTGGTGGTAGTTTGCTCTGACTACGTAGCGAGTTGTTAGCTAGCTAAGTGGCTCATCTGGTAGCTTGGCAGCTGTTAGCCACGGCTCACGACTAGCTGCCATTAATCTGGAATCGGCCTGTCGCGATAGTCAATAAATCAATTAATCGCACAATAACAAAAAATGAGCTTGATCATTTTTCCGGCCGCGATAATTTCCATTTGCATGCTTGTTTGCTCTCTCTCTCTCTCTCTCTCTCTCTCTCTCTCTCTCTCTCTCTCTCTCTCTCTCTCTCTCTCTCAAAGAGACTGGATGACAACTCTGTTTAAGACATAACCGACATATTTTACGTGAATACTCTCCAAAACGGACATTAAACATAACATTGTGTGAACTTGTGTGTATTTGTCCATTAAGACACAAAACAGAGCTCAATTCATTACTCGCGCGCTGTATAGGGGTCTATGGCTGCACGCTTCGGGTCGGGTGTGCGCACGGAGAGAGAAGACATGATACAATATGAGACATTCATACAATATGAGACATTTCTTCTATCCTTTTCTTTTGCTATAGAATAAAAAAACAGTTCGGGGTTCCACTTTCGGTTGTTGTTGCAGCCAACTGCATATCGCAGGCATTACTGAGACCGTCGGTCGTAAAGATGGCGGCGCAAAGCTAGTGACGTCATGAGACCCGAAAGAATAGCGATGATTCCCGATACTATACTTCTGCGGCGGGGCATATTTGGCGTGTCTGCGTGAGAGCGCCCTCTGGTGTTCAGATTGCGCATAAAATAATCACAGCCTTTGCCAAATCGCTCGTCGTTTAATTGCGATTAATTGTGCAACCTTATTCACAATGCTAAAAAATACGTTCTATATAGTATGAATGTGTACAGACATATTTATTTTGTCCCATAGGCTACTGTTTTTCGCCTACTAGTCGGAAAGTATACGATTTCAGATGCAACCCCAATATTTTAGAACATGGTGAAAAATTATCTAAACTCGCACTTAAAAAAAAACTATAGTAAAAGTATCAGAAATAAAAATGTGAACAACTATTTACATAAATACACAAATAAGAATGTTGACGATGCTGAATTTAAATCATTAACCTGTTAAGGTCGTAAACCCGGTACCGTCTTGGAATTGCGTTATTAAGATCGTTATTATGATCGCCCTTTAATATTTAAAGGTCCTGATGAAACATTAACAGTCATATGTGATATCATTACAAAGCTTAGACCCTCTACTTTTCACACAAAACCATCATTTTTTAAATCATTTTACATATTCGATAATTTAAATGTTTAAATTCCTCCACCCGCAACCGAAATACCGATCAAAAGTAAGTGTGATTATGAATTTGAATATTGATGGCATTGGTCAAATTTGATGAACAAAGGCAAGTCATATATCAAACAAAACCTTTCTTTCTCAGGATTTGTGCTATATAGTTTATTTAGTTGACATAATACAACAGATCAAATGATTGCAGAATTAATCGCGAAGTACATCTTTGATATTTGTAAACAAACTAGGAAAAGCGTTGCACTTCGTCTCCGATTGCAGCATGTCTGAGCTAAAAGTAGTCAAAAATATACAGACTTTCACCTTAGACTGTTTTCTTCAAAATGAGTCCATTTTCACCTTCATGTGAGTTTCGCTTGAGAATTAATCCTCCATTGTGTCTCACTCATTTAGTCCAGTAATGCAGGAAATAAGTCATTGTTTTCATACGATCCACATGATATGTTATCGTCGCCGGATGATGATGAAGTACGCATCATTGGAAAGCTTATGATCTCAGCATTACATGAACATGTCGTGGACACACCTTACCTCTAAACCAACCAGAGTCTGAGATATTCATTCAGCGCGCATTTTTACCTCAGAGTAAAAAAAAAAAGTAATCAGATCTTCTGCGGCGCGCAGTTTTGACGCACTCTTCTCAGATCTCATTTTTTTCTACCCCATTACTTATTTATTGCATGTATTGAGTCTCTTTTGAGAAGAAGATGAAACATATATGGGAATATTTGTATTTATATGGGAAAAGTACTTTTAGCAAATAGTAAAAGTGAGATTTTTGGTGTAATTTTCTTTTTTGCAGTCGGGACCCAAAAAGACACTAAAAAGCCACTTTGGCCCCGTCCACACTACTGCGTTTTCGTTTAAAAACGGAGACCTTTTGCTACGTTTGCACCTCCCGTCCACACTAAAACGGGAAAAACGAAGACCCAAAACGGAGAAGTTTAGAAACGCTGCAGCTCCGTTTTTCGTTTTGAATCTCCGGAGGGCGTTTTAGTGTAGACGGGACAAAACGGAGGAGTTTAGAAACGATGACGTAGAAGGTCACGCTCGGCTCTATGATTGGGTGTCATCACCCATGACGTATCCTTCCCTGATTCGTCAGCCACCCATCACATGTCCCGTCACCGGAAGAAAACAAACAAAAACATCCTGGACTACGTAGCTGATGTTAGTGAGTGCAACATGGATAACGAATTACAAGCGTTACTGACTTTGATGTCTTTGTTAGCAGCTGTTGTGCAAGCAAATTCTGCATTTTACAATGCTATAACTGCCTACATGCGCCGGAGGCAAACTATTATTCGAGCGATCTATGACAATTCCCGTGTGCAGCGGCGGTCCATGAAAAGAAATCTCTGGTCTTCGACATTTTCTAATCTTTGCAGAGGTAGCTAACGTTACTTGCTTCCTCATCAAATCTGAGGAATAGTCCATCCGTTTCCTGTTTACACCGGCACGCGCATGCACAGTGTTGGAGAATGGTCACGTGATCCGAGTTTTCAGTCGTTTTAATGTGGACGGAGATCAATTCTAATACGCAGCTAAAACGCTGGTGTGGACGGAGATCGTTTTCGTTTTAATTCTCCGTTTTTAAACGAAAACGCAGTAGTGTGGATGGGGCCTTTGTCTCCCTTTGGTTTCATAGCAATAACTTTTGAAAGCAAAATGTTAGACATAATATTTTTTTCAGTGTTTGGTGACATCTAGTGGAATCAAATGGAACTTATAATATGTAGCTGTTGCACATAATACCAAAACGTCTCGGTTACGTATGTAACCCTAGTTCCCTGATAGGGAACGAGACGCTGCGTCAAACGCTGCGGGAACGCCCCTGCGTTGTGCGTCATGAAGCACGTATGGAATCAGCCCAATGGAGAGATGAAACGTCATAGGCGGGTGACGTCATCGACCAGGAAACTATAAAGCACCCCAAAAACACAAGCGCATTAGCTTCTGATAGGCTTGAAGGAAGCGCTAACGGGAGTGCCGGGAGTATGGCGGAGCGACGCAGCGTCTCGTTCCCTATCAGGGAACTAGGGTTACATACGTAACCGAGACGTTCCCTTTCAAGGGAACTTCGAGCTGCGTCAAACGCTGCGGGAACGCGAATACCCACGTCGCCATAGGACCAAATGACCGTCATGTGAGACTAGCGCACAGAGGACGAGAGCACCTGTGCCCCAGGGGTAGAGCTTAAGTCTAGGTCATAGAACTTAATAAAAGTATGCGGTGAAGACCATCCAGCCGCATCACAAACATCACTCAGGGAAACCCCCGACAAAAGAGCTTTAGAAGCAGCCATACTCCTGGTAGAGTGAGCTCGGACAACCAAAGGTGAAGGCTGGCCAGCCGACTCATAAGCAAGTGAGATAGCCTCAACCACCCACTTGCTCATTCTCTGTTTAGACGCCGGACACCCTTTCCTGGGTGGCCCGAAACATACAAAAAGTTGTTCTGATTTCCTCCACAGGGCAGCTCTGTGGACATAAGCGTCTAATGCCCTAACAGGGCAGAGTGAATTAAGTTTCTCCTGGTCCGATGACATAAATGGAGGAGGACAGAAAGCCTGCAGAACCGTAGGTCTAACAATATTAGTAGGAACCTTAGGAACGTAACCTGGTCTAGGATGCAGAAAAGCTTTAACCATGCCAGGTGCAAATTCCAGGCACGAGGGTGAAACCGACAGAGCCTGCAAATCTCCGATTCTTTTTAGTGAAGAGATAGCAAGCAAAAAGATAGTCTTAAAAGTGAGAAACTTCTCGGGAACTTCTTCGATAGGTTCAAAAGGAGCTAGGGAAAGACCTTCTAATACAATGGCCAGATCCCAAGTCGGCACCCTCGTACGAACTGCTGGCCTCAGCCTCAAAGTGCCACGGAGGAAACGAGTTATAAGCGGGTGTCTCCCAAGAGAAACTCCACTGAAAGGGACGTGGTAAGCAGCTAGTGCCGCCACATACACCTTTAGTGTGGAGGGGGATAACCCTGTGGAGAAGCGCTCCTGCAGGAATTCCAGCACTGCACCCACTGGGCAGTTAACTGGGTCCTGCAGGTGTTCTCCACACCAAGAAGTGAAAAGTTTCCACTTCAAGGCATAAAGCTTCCTCGTGGATGGAGCTCTGGAGTTAAGAATGGTCTCAACAACCTCGGTTGAGAGACCGGAGTCTATGAGCTGGGCCCCCTCAGAGGCCAAGCCCACAGTTTCCACAATTCTGGGCGGGGGTGAAGTATCGTGCCCCCCGCCTGGGAGAGTAGATCCCTCCTGACCGGGAGCTCCAAAGGAGAACCGTCCAGGAGAGAAATCAGGTCCGCAAACCATACTCGGGCCGGCCAGAACGGGGCTACTAGTAGTAGACTGACCCCGTCCCGGCGGACCCTCTCCAGAACTCCTGGTAACAGAGCAATCGGGGGAAAGGCGTACAGACGTGACCTCGGCCACGGCTGCACCATAGCATCCAACCCCAGGGGGGCTGGAAGAGTGATGGAGAACCACCGATGACAATGAGTGGTCTCCTTGGAAGCGAATAGGTCCACCTCGGCGCGACCGAAACTCAACCAAAGGAGCTCCACCACCTCGGGGTGGAGTCTCCATTCCCCTGGCCTCGGCCCCTGCCTCGACAGGGAGTCTGCTACCACATTCAAATACCCAGGGAGATACATTGCTCTCAGAGATAGTAGCTTCCCTTGGGACCACAGGAGGATCTGACGGGCCAACTTGTAAAGCCGGCGAGACCGCAGGCCCCCCTGATGATTTATATAAGAGACCACCGACGTGTTGTCTGATTGAACTAACACATGATGGCCTCTCAGGTCTGTTAGGAAGTGTTTCAGAGCCTGAAACACAGCCAACATCTCTAGACAATTTATGTGCCACGAAAGATGATGATCCTGCCACAGACCTTGGGCTGGGCGACCACTCATGACCGCCCCCCACCCTGTGAGGGAAGCATCCGTCGTTAGCGTTATGCGACGACAAAGAGCCCCCAGCACAGGACCTTTGGATAGGAACCAAGTTTCTCTCCACATGACCAGAGCACGAAGGCAGCGCCGCGTGACTTTGAACGTGCGGAGCGGATTTCCCCTCGGGGAGAATCCCTTGGTCCTGAGCCACCACTGTAGCGGTCTCATGTACAACAGGCCGCAAGGTATAACGTTGGACGCTGCTGCCATCAGACCCAACAGTCTCTGAAACTGCTTGACAGTGAGTAGCTGGCCTAGCTTCACTTGTTTCACAGCTGAGAGAATCGAAGCGATGCGGGTCGGAGAGAGTCGCGCCCGCATCGATACCGAATCCCAAACGACACCCAGAAAAGTGGTCTTCTGGGAAGGAGATAATACACTTTTCTTTGCGTTCAGCCTCAACCCCAACTTTCTGATATGAGCGAGGACGACATCTCGATGCCGAACCGCCATCTGCTCGGTCTGAGCTAAAATCAACCAATCGTCGATGTAATTGAGAATACGAATGCCCTGAAGCCTCAGAGGCACTAGTGCTGCATCCATGCATTTCGTGAAAGTGCGGGGAGATAAAGCTAGGCCAAACGGAAGAACCCTGTACTGGTACGCCTCGCCCCCGAAGGCGAACCTCAGGAACTTCCTGTGTTGTGGAAGGATGGACACATGGAAGTATGCGTCCTTCAGATCTATCGTGACAAACCAGTCCTCGGACCTGATTTGAGACACGATCTGCTTGATAGTGAGCATCTTGAATTTTAGCTTCCCTACCGAGCGATTCAATATGCGCAGGTCTAAAATTGGACGCAACCCCCCATCCTTCTTTGGAACGATGAAATATCGGCTGTAATAACCTGACTCCAAACTGGGAGGAGGAACCCGTTCTATAGCCTCTTTTTGAAGGAGCGTTTTCACCTCTTGTTCCAATACCAGAGCCTGCTCGGGGCCCACCACTGTGTGCAGAACCCCTCTGAATTTTGGTGGACGACACCTGAACTGGATAGCATAACCCTTTTCTACTGTCTGCAGGACCCAATGAGATATTTTTGGAAGGCTTTTCCACTCTGCCAGAAATTCTACTAAGGGTACCAGCCTCTCGAGACTGGCCTCTGGTGTAACTTGAGCAGCAGACGCAGCGCCCTGTAACGGCGCACCGGCAGGGAACAACTGGTCTGACCGCTCTGAGACCCTCCTCAGAGGGAGCGAGCGTCCCTCGGGAAAGCGCTCGCTGGGATCGTCTGTGCCCCGGCATAAAGGCGGGGTTGGCAGAACGAGCCCCTGAGGGCACCGAGGAGGAATGGGCACCGTAAAAAGAGGTGAACACCTTTCCGCCTCGGTGGGGACCACCCTCAGCATCCTGAACGGCTTGGCGTCAGGACTTCTTCTTAGCCGAAGCCTTCTTAGCCAATATAACTGTCCTCAGATCAGTTCTACTGGGAGAAGGCTTCGGCTGAGAGTGTCGCGGCTGAGCCCACTGTCCAGCAGGGGGAGCACGAGACGCGACACTCTGCCTCTGCTGCGCTCTATGTGATGAGCTCGAAGACGGCCGGGGCTGCTCCCGCCCAGCAGCCCCAGGGACATGAACTTTAAGGGGAAGAAACTTTTTAAAAGCTGCAGTTTGTTTCTTTTCTTCTTGGAATTTATCGATAACTGAATTCACAGCATCACCAAACAACCCCATGGGAGAAAGAGGAGCATCTAAAAGAAAAGCTTTTTCTCTCTCTTTAATATTAGTCTGATTTAACCACAAATGTCTTTCTGCGGCCACCAGAGCTGCCATAGAACGACCCATTAATTTGGCCGATTCTCTGGTGGCACGCAGGGATAAATCAGCAGCCTGACGCAGTTCGCGAACTACGTCAGTACTGACCTCCTCACTCTCACTCATGTCCCTTAGCAGATCAGCCTGGTATGCCTGCAAGATTGACATAGTATGCAGACATGACGCAGCCTGACCTGCTGCCGAATATGCTTTACCCACCAAAGCCGAAGTGTTTCTTAAAGGCTTGGTGGGTAATGCCGGTGCCTTAAAAGATGATGCTGCTTCGGGGGAGAGATGGCTCGCAAGCGTCTCTTCCACAC
Source organism: Siphateles boraxobius (assembly GCF_051911475.1). Taxonomy (NCBI): domain Eukaryota; kingdom Metazoa; phylum Chordata; class Actinopteri; order Cypriniformes; family Leuciscidae; genus Siphateles; species Siphateles boraxobius. The sequence goes on from NW_027508734.1 coordinate 13,778,664, forward strand.
GAGGCAACGCACCATAACCATGAGCCTTGGCTCCCATAATATTAGCGTATGTTGAAGTCTGGGGACTAAACACTCTATATGACACCGGTTTTCTCCATGATTTCGACACCTCGGTGTGGAGATCATGGAAAAACGGCAGGCACCGGCGTGGAGGCTGCACACGTGACGGCAAAAATCTCTCATCCAACTTTGATTTAGAAACAGACTCCTGTCTAGTCACTGGCCATTCAATATTAAGTTTTTCAACAGCTCTTGTTAACACCTCCAAAAGCTCATCACTCTCAGGAGTGTGGGGTGGCGAATCCTCCACATCTCCCTCAACACTAACAACATCAAGTTCCTCAGAACTGGATAGCATTGGTGCCTCAGCCCGAGCGGAAGAAACCGCAGCGCCTGCTTCCGAACCCGGGACTGAGGCACTGGATCTCACAGGTGAAGGGAGAGATAAGGCAGAGCCCGTCTCAAACCCCGCTGTGAGATCCATCTGCGATCCCCACGATAAGCGCCGCCGCTCTGCCTCGGCAGAAGCGGGACCCGAACCGCGGGGAGCGCGCACCGAACCGCTCTCCTCAAAGAGCGACCGGCGGGAGCGGAGCGTCCTTAACGGCAAACGCTCGCAATGCTCACAGTCTGCTCCCTCGAGAGCAAACTGGGCATGCTGAACTCCCAAACAAACAACACAAAGATCATGTGTATCCCCGCTCGTTAAATAACGCGAGCAGGGAGGAACACACTTTCTAAACTGCTGTTCGTCCGCCATAATCTCTCAATATATATATATATAGGGATAAATTGTTTGTGTGGTGCAGGGTATGTAAGACAGACAATATCACACAGGGACAGATTCACATGTAGCGCGACTGAAAGCACAGAAGCTAATGCGCTTGTGTTTTTGGGGTGCTTTATAGTTTCCTGGTCGATGACGTCACCCGCCTATGACGTTTCATCTCTCCATTGGGCTGATTCCATACGTGCTTCATGACGCACAACGCAGGGGCGTTCCCGCAGCGTTTGACGCAGCTCGAAGTTCCCTTGAAAGGGAATTATACACTTTCAAAGAAAGATTCAAAGAAAAAAACACACAAAAGTGCCTACTTTTTTGTGCGTTTCATTTTGATATTTTAAACACATACAATAATTTTTATTTCATTTGACACTTGATTTTGTTTGTTTAAAGGGTTTCCTATAAAATGACACCAATTATTTGCATTTACTTCACTGTATGTGGGTATGGGGAGCCATCAGATTTGGGTATGTCCAATTTCATGCGGAATTCCAATATAAACCAAAGAGTTTAAGGGGTTAATAATGTAAAAGACAAGCCCAAAAATAAATATTTTATTCGTTAGTTTCTCCAATTAATTACACATGAATTTAATCCTAATTTTCAAAGAATGCTTTTTTAACCAGTTTCAGCCAAAGAAAATTTAAAACTTTACAGCAAAATTCAACATACTTTAGAATAATATTACTAAACTACAAATCTGTCAGCATATCTTTTTTATGGTGCCCCAATTATGTCCGTTGATTATTAAAAGTCTATTAACCTGCTTTGTCAGTTCAACGATATGTCAAATCTTCAACAAACGCCAAAATGAAGAGAGAGAGAAAAATAAATAGTAACTTACCAGTTCAAACACCTGCGTGAGGGAATCCTGCAGTAATCCGTTACTGTTTCGTCTGTCCTCGTGCAAGAAGTCTCGCCATCTTGAACGCGAGGTCATGGTCATGAATGGTGATTCCAGGCAAGTGAACGAAATCTCTAACGAGAAATCACATCTGTGAATGGCAGTCCTAAACTGAATATATATATATATATATATATATTTTTTCAGGCCTATATAGCGTTAATTCCACAAAATTGTGGAAGCTTACAAGTAACTTAGTCTAACGTTAACGTTAGACCTTTTCAAACGTAACGTTACTATTCAAACATATTCCACGAAATAATACATATTTTAGAGATCAAATAGAATAAAACTCACCAAATACCTTATAAATATGCCAAAGGAGCAGTGGCGTGTAACAGTTACTCTTCAATAAACTCTTTTAGCGTTCGCCTATTTGTTGTACAGCACCGTGTTGTCAACGTCGCTAAAAAAATGGGTCTGTGTGTCATGATTATTAACTTTAATATGGTCATTGTTTCCTGTTTACACGATTGTGCAAAAAATATTCATTTTAATAATACAAATTATATATAATTATTTTCGTTTACTTAATTCTCATCTATACATTCATGCTATGTTTTGTGGGATATGAAGTAGCCTTTTACCTATTTACTGCAAAATTCCTCAACTACACCATTAGCATGTATGAAATATTACATTTTTATGAAATAAACACATTAATTATGATCAAATTTAAATATGAGTTGTTTCTGGATATTGATCTGGGTTTTAGATGCATAATTCTGCTAGTTAGATTTTTTTTGCAGATAATATAGTTTTAGCTAGAAAGTGTAATTACCATACTTCCAGGAGAGGCCCCTAGAGCAGCCTTTCTCAAACTTTTTTCAGTCAGGGCACCTTTCAAAAGTGCATAAAATCTCAAGGCACCCCAGTGTAAAATATAATTTAAAAACACTGCATAACCCAAATGTAAATGCAAATGTCCTGTTTATTTAGACAGAACAGTAATGAACAGAGCATAATACGAACTGTAAATAACAATAACAATAATAATAACAACTTTATAGCACCTTTAAAAACACAGGTTTGCAAAGTAATTCACAAAATAATTAATCAGAGACACAAATGCCATAAAACTGTAAGAGGTGGACCGCCCAATACAAGAACCCAACAACAAATCCAGACCAGGAGAACTAAAATGAAGTGCAGGATGCAGTTAAAATAAAATAAAAAGGGGCAGACATGAAAAATATATATATACAATACGATAAGAAAAAGATGCATGTTAAAAAATGCACCAGAGATAAGCAGGAATGTTTTTCCATATAGTGCTTGTTTTTTCATCCGTGCCATGCGCATGCACACACACCCACATACACATACACCCACACACATAAACAATAATCCACAACGAGAGAGGGAGAAAGATCTACGCGCATACGCGCTCACACAAGCCGGGGGTGGGGGTGACCACAATCAATGAGAGACGAGAGCCTGGTGCGACGCACATAGCCGCCCTATCCTGGCAGGGATGGATGAGAGGCAGACACGGAGCTCCTGGTCCAGAGTCCTCAGTCGCTCCCTGTACTTGTTCTTGATGTACGTCAGGCTTGAAAAGCTCAGTTCGCACAGATAAGTTGTGGAGAAGGGTAGCAAAATAGCAAAATGGGTGCTCGAGCCCCTGCCCCATTTCAAAATAAATTAAAAGTGCCCTTCTCAAAAATATATCAATGATAATATTGTGGTCAATAAAAAAAAATTGTATTTGCTTATAATTAACATGACAATGTGTACAAAACTAAAGTGGCCTAAATTCACGTTTATTTTTACGTTTCTGTCAGTCTGAGGTGTTGTTGCTATAACGCGTTGCTATGGGTTGCGTCACTTGCGTCAAGTTGTGTGTGTGTCTTGCACGGATTTTTATGGTTAATTTTATATATATATATATATTTATCTAAAATGAATTTACAATTTTATTAATACGTTCATATGTTTAAAAAGAAGAAGAATGTATTTATGTAAACTCAAATATATTTATGAAATGTCAGATTTTTTGTTTTTTTAGCCTACGTAATTTTTTGGCGGCACCCCTGACACAGTCAGGGGGCACCCCAGTGTGCCGCGGCACCCACTTTGAGAAAGGCTGCCCTAGAGATTCATTCATTTTTCTGGATGTGACTTACTGCTTTCATAACAGCTTTTGTTATATATATATATATATATATATATATATATATATATATGTGTGTGTGTGTGTGTGTGTGTGTGTGTGTGTGTGTGTGTGTGTGTGTGTGTGTGTGTAATTGTAATCAAATCTTTTATTTTAGTGGCAACTTATGTAGCATTACTGCAAATTTATGTGGCATTATTGCAATAACACGACATTTCAAAAGACCTCAAACAACAACAACAATTTTTTAAACTTTGACAAAAATACTGATTTAATGTATTTTAAAATGTTTAAATATTTAAACTGAATATTTATACTGATTTAATGTATTTTAAAATGTTTAAATATTTAAACTGAATATTTATACTGATTTAATGTATTTTAAAATGTTAAATATTTAAACTGAATATTTATACTGATTTAATGTATTTTAAAATGTTTAAATATTTAAACTGAATATTTATACTGATTTAATGTATTTTAAAATGTTTAAATATTTAAACATTTTAAAATGTATTAAATCAGTATTTTTGTCAAAGTTTAGAATTTTTTGTTGTTGTTTTAGGTCTTTTGAAATGTCTTGTTATTGCAATAATGCCACATAAATTTGCAGTAATGCTACATAAGTTGCCACTAAAAGAAAAGACTATTACAATTACATATTATTTCAATAATTTAAATTTATAAAATTATTAACTTTAGAATAAGAAACACATTTTTAAAAAGTAGGCCTAAATAAAAAAAAAAAAAATAAAAAAAAAAAAACAGCTATAAGCGGATATGAACAAGAGTAAACACACCTGTGTGTCTGTTTGTGTGCGCGCACGTGCAGATGTGTGTAATCATGTTCATTCCACATTGCTTCTGTGCTCTAGTACCAGGCCTACATTTATGTGTGAACATTTTTAGAATCATGCTGAAATTATTGATTTAATTTGAATCAAGCCCAGTTTTTTTTATGTGTATAGATAGATAATGTAAAAATAGTGACAACATTTTATGCAAATGAAATGAAGGGCACTATGTTTATTCACTACGGAAACGTTGATTGGGGTCATATAGACCACAAGAACAGATTGAGGGTTAATTTTATTTGACTCATTTATAAGGAAGCCCTGAACCGCAACGCAAAAAAAAATATATATATATATATATGATTTGTGTATTCTCTAAACATTGTTCCCAGTGGTAAAATAGTTACTCTACCTTAGTTGTTTTTGGCAGGAATGAAAATTAAGCTGTGAAGGACAGAAGACCAGTTTGTTGGATTGTACAGTACTAACTGATCTATATACCATATTATTTATATAGATATGTGATTTTACTGTTGTTTAACAACATATTCATATTGTTCAACTGACAAAAACTCCATAGAACTTTGTAAATTTTAAATTGACTTGAAAATGATGTAATCTAGGACCTTTATAATACTATTCAATTCAAATGAGGATACTATAAAATTCATAAGAGGGATGATAGCAATAACAATAAAGATTTAGTTTTAAAAGTTGCTCTAAATTTAAAAGAACAGCAGATTCCACAAAGATAATGACAGAGGACTGATATCGTTGGAATCATTTTCTAAGCGATCAACTTCTGATCAACATTAAAAACATTGACAGCCGATCAGAATCCGTCCAGCTTGACTATTTAAAGTGGCAGACAACAGAACTGCAGCATGCATAAACAGAAGGATATTGTGATTTGGTGTGGATGCTAATATGGTTATTGTTATCTTTATAGTTGTCAGCCTTGGTGTGAACAGGCCTTAAGTCTATCCCTTGCAGCCTAATTTTGATCCGTGTTAAATTCAATATGGCACCTAACCTGACTCAGGTCTGTTCAGTTCTGTGACCCTTTAACATGGCATTGTGTTCTTGTCATTAGACTTTCGTAATTATCTCTTTTTACCATATAGCCAATAAAATTGCAACATGAAATGGATCAACGCAACACTTAAAACTAGGCCCTACTTACCTCGATCTCCATTTGCAAAATTGGCATGCCAAGCTGTGACCGCGTTCATATTCTCATCTTTCACTTCCTCCTCTTTTTTTCAGCACACATAAAAAAAAAATTGCCAAAGTGCGATTCAACTTGCTCTATTTGTTTACCACTAGCGCATGTTGATGAAGTTTTATTCTTCTATACTATCTTGTGTCGTAGACGATGATTTAATGGGTGTCATCATCGTACAGTTTACATTCATGTCATACCCGAGTTTATTAGATCCATGTCGTACAGTGTGATTTGTAATGATCTTATATGATTGCTAAAATCGCACAGTCTGCACAGGCATAAAATATAGACTTCAGTGTCCTTCTCTTTGCACCGCAAGGTCTTTGACAATGTGAACTGAATTACTGCAAACCAGATAAAACTTTGTCGGATTTACAGAGAGGCATGCAATTACATCTTGAATTGACATTGGTTGTATTACAACTCAGACAATTCACTTTGGCGAAGCTTGATTGTCTTTTAGATTTATAGCAATGGCTAAACTACACACTCTACCTGAAATCCAAATTTCCTCTATGGGCTAATACATTTGACTTGACTTGACTTTTCTCTTTTTAGGACTGTCCTCTCATAAAGACCAATCTCTATAGGACTATGGTTAAGTGAAATGAAGAATGAATTTGTATGATTGCCAGTGACCTTCAACTTGATCTGTGGTTGGTCTTTCCCTCCAACGTATTCCATAATTTATTAATTCATTTGTATATTTTTTGGCAGATACAGGAATGTCTTATCAAATAATTAGAAACTAGAACAAAAAGAACAACCAATATAAGAAAGCGATGGAAATCATTGTTTCCTAACTGAAGTTATAGTAGATGATGGTTGTAAGTATGTTTGTCATTCAGCTTGATTTGACTCTTCTTGGCATGATAACTGATATCATAATAAGATTGGAATGATGACTGATGCTATGTTTGGGAAGGGGTCAATTTACGTTACTGTTTCAGCACAGCTCAAATGCAATCAATAAGCCTCATTGATTTGTTTTATTGGGTTAAATGTCAAGTTGAAACCTAACCTCTGGGACTGTAATTTGTCATGTGTTTCAAGGCTCAATATAGAGAGTCGGCTGTGAAAAAAATATAACAAAATGGCTCAATACATATGATTCTGATAAATGAGGACATCAATGCTTTTAAAGGTATTTTTGGATGACTTGTAACTTCTACAGCTTTTTGTATTATGCTGTATACAGTAAATGTATGTATAAATCATGATATTAACTGATGTAAAAGTCCAGAAGTCTAAAGAATAAGATAATGAACCCATTGAGAGAACATTAACAAAGGCCCTTTAAAACTGCAATTTCATTAATTTCCACTTGAACAATAGGACTGAACAATGCTCATGCACCACATTTTTATCACAACTTTTAGTGTGCTGTAGCTAATAAAATCACACCCATTTAGAGATCTCAAAGAGTGCAGTGCAGCAACATTTCTCAAAAAATTGTCTTTTTTCACATGCTCCCTTATAATGAAATTATAAAGAGATTTAGTCAATATTGCGCAATATGAATATAATCCAGTATATATATGTCAAAAATATTGAGGCTTGTCGCCGAAAAAAGTCCAGTATTGTCCACAAATGTGTTTTGCATTTTATGTAAGCAGATAAAAACATATTAATCTGATTAAAACCATCCATTGGGGTATATAAACAATGCCAGTAAAAATAACCACAATTCTTAGTGAATAATAAGAATAATGGAAATTGCATGTAAACAGGACCGAAGAGGTTTGCTCTTATCATGTAAATATCCTTCCTTACTTTGATTATTGGAAATAATCACATTATTGGTGCACATGTAAGTGTAGTCATTCATCAATAACCTCTTTGAGGCAAAAAAGTTGTAAGTGCACAAATTTAAGATGAAGAGATTTTCAGTATTGAAGTATTATGCTTCTACAAGAAGACCATACTTGATTCAGTGCTAGAACATTTGAAAAACCTCACCAGTAGTCCATTATACAGCTCTATATTGTCTAGGGTCATATGTGTTAATGTTGAAATGTTAAGTGTTTATGGGTTCCCTGCATGCATTGAATTAATTGTGTGATTACCGTTATAGGATTATTGTTTTGCTGTCTGCTGACTTTATTTAAACTTTTGTTTAAATATAGCTTATTATTTATAATTATTTCTTGTCACGATGTCAAGAGCTCATCTTTTACATTTGTTGATTGTCACCGTTCTGAGGTTTGTGTCAATAGCTGACTAACTATAATCCAGATATCTTTGTTCGATGATTTCTTCTTCAGTGTCCTATAAAACTGCAGTTGTGGTCAGAATTGTTTGCACCCCTGTTAAATACTAAATATGATCAAAGATGGCTGTAAAAATAAATCTGCATTGTTTATCCTTTTAATCTTTCATTCAATTTTTTTTTTTGAAATCTAACCTTTCATTGAAGTAAAATAATTAAAAGTGGAGGGGAAATCACATTATGGAATAAATGCTTTTCTCCAAAATACGTTGGCCATAATTATTGGCACCCTTTTATGAAATACTTTTTGCAACCACCTTTTTCCAAGATAACAGCTGTGAGTTTTTTCTATAATGTCTGATGAGCTTGGAGAACAACTGTCAAGAGATCAGAGACCATTCCTCCATACAGAATCTCTCCAGATCCTGCAGATTCACAAGTTCATGTTGGTGCTTGTTCTATTCAGTTCACCCCACTCATTTTCTATAGGGTTCAGGTCAGGGGACTGAGTTGGTCATGCTCAGTGACACATTTTTGTGATGATTTTGATGTTTGTTTTGGATTGTCCTGATGGAAGATCCAACCACGGTCCATTATAAGTCAAACGGGTTGGCGCGTATGGTTGGGTTGCGGAGAGATTGTGAGATTGTGGTTAGGTCTCAGCAGCACTGTTGGTTTATTTGTAGAGGTTGTATAGTATTTACAGTCATTACGTTCCTCTGTATATTGCGTGAATGACGGGTGGTTGGGCAGATATTGTGATTTGCGGTAGGTGGTATGCCATACGGAACCGTTGCCACTGAAACTGCATATTAACGCACCAGTGGGGCTCGACAGCCTTAGTCAAACGGGTTGGTGCGTATGGTTGGGTTGCGGAGAGATTGTGAGATTGTGGTTAGGTCTCAGCAGCACTGTTGGTTTATTTGTAGAGGTTGTATAGTATTTACATCATTACGTTCCTGTGTATATTGCGTGAATGACGGGTGGTTGGGCAGATATTGTGTTTTGCGGTAGGTGGTATGCCATACGGAACCGTTGCCACTGAAACTGCATATTAACGCACCAGTAGGGCTCGACAGCCTTAGTCAAACGGGTTGGCGCGTATGGTTGGGTTGCGGAGAGATTGTGGTTAGGTCTCAGCAGCAAAAGGGAAGTAGAGGTCGGTAAGCTGGGCTGAGTTGAGTGGGGGACGGAGGGGGGTGACTCTGGGACGCCAGAGTCACTGTCGAGCCCTCTTGAGGTGTCGTGGGCTAGTCGACGAAACACTGAGGACGGAAGGTGCCCACTTGAAGACCCTAGAGATGTTCCCTACTCCGCTCAATCCAGAGGGTTGTTATGGGGGGACCGCACTGTGGTTGCAGCCGTTGTGTGTGCTGACGCGCAAATACACTATTAACACCAGACAGAAGGAGATTCACGTCACCAGATGGGAAGAAGCGTAAATGGATGGAGAAGCATAGGTTACTGTAAAGCTACGTCTTAGTTGGTGCTTATCTTGGCGAAAGCCGAGTACAAATCAGAATGAAGTTTTAACATCTACTCTCGTGTAATGGAAATCAAGATTTCTATCAGAGGCCGTCAGGTTTAGATTTTTTAACTGTTGGTATTTGCTAGAATCCAGGATACCGTGTATCTGAAAAAGATGTCCAGGACCTCCAGCAAAAAAATAGGCCCACACATTAAAGATCCAGCAGTATATTTAAACGTGGGATGGGGTCTTTTTTATTACTGTTTGCTCCAAATGTCCTCGGGTTACGACTGTAACCCTTGTTCCCTGAGAAAGGGAACGAGGACTGCGTCGAATGACACTTTGGGGGACGCCCCTGAGCGTAGCGTCTCTGAAGCATGAATGAAACTAAGCCAATCTCTGATTGGTGTTGCGTCATGACGTAATGAGTGACGGCATACAAGCGGAAGCTATAAAGGACGCCGGCACACATGAGATGTCAGCTTCTGTGATGAAGTAAGTCGCTCCCAGGCAGGGGAAGGCGTGGTGAAAGGACGCAGTCCTCGTTCCCTTTCTCAGGGAACAAGGGTTACAGTCGTAACCCGAGGACGTTCCCTTTCGAGGGAACTCGGACTGCGTCGAATGACACTTTGGGGGAACGAGTACCCACTATGCCACAACGCGCCCTGCCTGTCCTAGTGTGAAGCTCCTCACAGGCACACTTAGGACGAGAGCACGAGAGTGCCAGGCGTAGACGGGATTTCCAGACTGTAAAACCTAATAAAGGTGTGGGGGGTGGCCCATCCTGTTGCATCGCAGACCTCTTGGATTGGGGCCCCCGAGAGGAGGGCTCTAGAGGACGCCATGCCTCTGGTTGAATGAGCCCTCACGGCCAAAGGTGAAGGCAGATTGCGCACCTGGTAGGCCAAGGAAATAGCATGGACTATCCAGTTGCTGATGGTCTGTTTGGAGGCGGGAAGACCCTTCTTGGGCGACCCAAAATACACCAGCAACTGGTCTGACTTCCGCCATGAAGAGGACCTCTGAATATAAATTTTTAGAGCTCTGACAGGGCAGAGCAGATGAAGTCTCTCCTCATCCGCCGTCACGTGAGGTGGAGGATGAAAAGCCTGCATAACCGTAGGCCGTGCCTCATTAGATGGCACCTTAGGCAAATAGCCCGGCCTAGGATGTAGGATTGCTTTAATGTCGCCTGGAGCAAAGTCCAGGCACCCGTTAGATATAGAGAGCGCCTGGAAGAGAAGTAATGGCCAACAGAAAAACCCCCTTCAGGGAAAGGTTCTTGGCCTCAGCTGACTCCAATGGTTCGAAGGGGGCCTCGGCCAGCCCTTCGAGAACCACTGCCAGGTCCCATGTGGGAACCCTGGAACGAGACGAAGGTCTCATCCTCCAAGCCCCACGGAGGAAACGTACGACCAACTGCTGTCTCCCCAGAGGCCCATCACCCAGAGGAGCGTGGAAAGCCGCAATGGCAGCCACGTACACCTTGAGTGTGGACGGGGTAAGACCAGCTGAAAAGCGATCTTGATGGAACTCCAGAACTGAAGCCACTGGGCAGTTAACTGGATCCACCTCACGCCCTCTACACCAATTGGTAAAGACATTCCACTTTAAGCCGTACAATTTCCTCCGGCCGGCCTCTAGGTACTGTGCCCCCTCAGGGGCCAGACCCACAGCTTCCATAGCTCGGGCCGAGGGTGAAATATTGAGCCCTCTGCCTGTGTCAGCAGGTCCCTCCTGAGGGGAATCTCCCACGGAGGGCCGTCTAGGAGCGATACAATGTCTGAGAACCATACTCGGGCGGTCCACAATGGGGCTACCAGCAGTAGACTGATCCCGTCATGCGGAACGGGTTCCCCCTCGGGGAGAACCCCTTGGTTTTCAACCACCACTGGAGGGCCCTCATGTGCAACAGGCCAAATGGAATAATGTTGGACACTGCTGCCATGAGCCCCAACACTCTTTGAAAATGTTTCACAGTAATGGCTTGGCCTAGCTTTATCCTGGACACTGTGGCCAGAATGGACTCGATTCGTGCAGGAAACAATCGTGCCCGCATCGTGACCGAGTCCCACACCACTCCCAGGAACGTGGTTCTCTGGGCTGGTGTCAACACGCTCTTTTTCGTGTTGAGTCTCAACCCCAGGCTTTGAATGTGAGCGAGGACGACATCTCGATGCCGAACCGCCAGCTCTTGTGACTGGGCCAGAATCAGCCAGTCGTGGATATAATTGAGCACCCTGATGCCCTGGAGCCTCAGCAGTGCTAGAGCTGCATCCATACATTTGGTAAATGTGCGTGGGGAGAGAGCTAGGCCGAACGGAAGAACCCGATATTGGTACGCTTCACCCCCGAAAACGAACCTCAGGAACTTCCTGTGAGATGGAAGGATGGATATGTGGAAGTATGTGTCCTTTAAATCTATCATGAAAAACCAATCCTCGGATTGAATTTGACTCACGATTGTGGGAATAGTGAGCATCTTGCGCCTGAATCTACTCAGAGAAAGATTCAAGTGTCTGAGATCTATTATTGGACGCAACACCCCCCCCCCCCCCCCCATCCTTTTTGGGAACTATAAAGTAGCGGCTGTAAAACCCGGACTCCCTGTCCGGTGGAGGAATACGTTCTATAGCCTCCTTTACCAGCAGGGAGTTTACTTCCTGTTCCAATACCCGAACCTGCACTGGGTCGACTGCAGTCCAGACCACCCCGTTGAACCTTGGTGGGCGTAAACCGAACTGCAGCCTGTATCCCTCTTGAATAGTGCGCAGGGCCCAAGGCGAAATATTCGTGAGATTTTTCCATGCATCGAAATATTTTACCAATGGAACCAGGCTCTCGAGCTTGGCTTCGGGTACCAATCGAAATTCGTTCTCGACCCCCTGAAGCAGATCCCCGGCAGGGTTCGACCGCAAACGATTCTCGGTGGGCGGACGCGATTGCTGCCTGGCCGCAAACCTGTGGGGCGGACAGTGCAGCGCGTGTTCGCTGGAAACCGCCCCCAGGCTCCTTGAGGAGGGGCTCTAGACGCAACGCTCTCTTTCTGCGCCTGTTTATAGGCGGAGGAGCTGGTAGCTGGCTGTGGCTGCCCACTGGGGGCAGGCTTCTTGGATTTGGAGCGGCGAGGGAGGTACTGCTTGAAGGCTGCAGATTGCCTTTCACCTCCTGAAACCTGTCGACGACTGTATTTATGGCGTCGCCGAACAGGCCAGAAGGTGAAATCGGGGCATCAAGGAGAAAACCCCTGTCCTTTTCCTTGATTCCAGACAGATTTAACCATAAATGTCTCTCCGAGACCACCATAGCTGCCATGGAGCGGCTGATGGCACGGCCCGTCTCCTTGGTGACTCGGAGAGATAAATCTGCAGCCTTCCTCAACTCCGCTACATCTTCTGGAGTTGGTCCCTCGCCCTCATCAATATCCTTAAGAAGGTCGCCCTGGTAAGCTTGTAACACTGCCATAGTGTGTTAACAAGCACCAGCCCGACCCGCAGCCATATAAGCCCTGCCCACCAAGGAAGATGTATCCCTACACGGCTTAGTGGGCAGCACCGGGGCTTTAAGGGACGATGCCGATTCAGGTGGTTTATTCCACGATTTACACAACTCGTTGTGTAAATCGGGAAAGAAAGGCAAGCCCCGGTGTTGAGGTTGCTCCCTGTGCTGCAGGAAGCGCTCGTCTAATTTGCTTTTCACCAGCGCTTCCTGCCTCTCATGTGGCCAACTGATATTAAGACGGGCCACAGCACGAGAGACAACCTCTACCAGCTCCTCATATGCGGGGACATGGGGTGGCGAGTCATCCCCAAAATCTCCGCCCTCGATGCTGAGCACGTCTACTTCCTCGGAAGTAGTCTACTTCCACGTCTACTTCCTACTTCCTTCCTTTTCTTGTAACCCTCCCAAACAACATGTGGTGATGTATGGGTTTATATTTTTATTTTATTTTATATTTTTTGTAATGCTTTCTGACCCCAAGACTCAACTCAATTCTCCATCTATGATCCTTGAAGAGTTTTTGGCCACTCAAACTTTCCTCCTCGCTGTGCATTAAAACAATATAGACACACATCCTCTTCCAGGCAGATTTGTGACATCTTTCGTTGATTTTGGAATGTCTTAATTATATCCCTGATGGTGGAAATGGGAATTTTCAATGCTTTAGCTATTTTTTTACAGCCACTTTATATTTTGTGATGCTCCACAATCTTTTGCTGCACATCAGAACTATATTCTTTGGTTTTTACTCATTGGGATGGATTATTAAGGCAATTTGGCCTTTGTGTTTCCTCATTTAAACTCCCGTGAAACAAGGAGTCATAGCTAGTCATAGCTGTTTTATACAAAAACATTTTTGTGATGTTGAAATGTGATTTTTTTTCACACACTTTCTTACTTCAATTAAAGGTTATATTTTTGCAGATTTATTTTTACAGCCATCTTTGATTATAATTGCCAGGGATGCAAATAATTCTGACCACAACTGTATAAACGGCTACCAAAATTATATTGTGTCACTAATTGAAAATTAACAAGATAGCTAGCTTCCTTGAGAAATGTATTGCCTGAATGAGGCACTTTGCATTTGGTGAACAAGAATCAAATTGATAAAATTTTGTTTAGAAACAATCATGTTTCCTGGAATTTTGACTTTTTTTCTCAAGAATTCCATTTTACCATACGTTCTATATATTTTACAAATTGCTGTGTTTTGAACTTTAAAGAACAGATTCATAAACTGGTCCCTACATTTTCATGTGGGGAAAAAAATATTACTATTCTATAAAATATTATATTTTATTTACATATCTTTATTTTAATTTTACTGTCTGTGTACTTTTGTTGTCTCTTTGCACTGGAAGCTGCTTCTGTCACCAAAACAAATTCCTTGTGTTTGCAAGCATGCTTGGCAATAAATCTCTTATAAATAACACTTTAGAATTGTAGCCCTGTAGAACACTTTGCTTTTTCCTGGAATAAGCCTATTTTCCCTGATGTGCCCAGTAAAAGTTTAAATTAGACTTCTACTTATGGAAAAGTGAAAGCGGTGAGCTAGAGTTACATATGGCACAATATCATATTGAGCTGCTATAGCCTTTTTTCTTTTACAATTGGGGACGTTTATTTTCCTTGTACGTGACGCTGTTAATTTCAGCGCACTCCAAGGCCTCTTTATAAGGAAAACTGGAAATTCGCCCATGTGTGCCTACTTAAAATTCATTGTGCATTTTTTTGGGGTATATTATCTGCCAGTTTATTACCGCTGAGACAAAACTCCTGAGTAAATTAAAGTGATCGATCACAGCACAGAACACTAACTATTGTCAAGAGAAAAATTGAAAATCTAGTATGCGTGCGGGTTTCCTGGGGTTGTGTTATTTAAAATAGGCTGTTTAAAGGAATAGGGGCATTTGTGTTGGTGTGCAATAAAAAAAAAAAAAAAAAAAAAATTGCATATTTAGATGTATCACGCAAAGTTTGGCTTCATCTCGTTTGTCTCTTGATTGCGACGTTGCTACTTGGTTAAACATGACCACAAATGAGATTTAAGAGCTACTCTAGAGAGGAATGTTATGACTGAATACCCAGCTAACAAGAACATTTTGCTAACGTTTTGTTATTTCTGAATGTTCCAAACGTAAAGGGATTTAATTGAATTTATAAGGGATTTGATTGTATTTTATAAGGGATTTAATTGAATATTTTTTTAAACATTATGGAAATGTACTTTTGAATGTTCTCTAAACATTCTGAAACAATTAGTAATAATTTTTTTTAAGCTTTAGATGAGCGTCCAACTAAAATGTTCCATGAACAATGTATAAGTAATGTTTTTGTGCTGTAACGTTTTGTGAACAATAATAAAGACCAGGTAACTCTAAACGAATGTTCGATTAACAATAAAGGAAGAGTATTTGAGAGAACCTTGCTACAAGTTCTGAGAATGTTCCTTGTTAGCTGGGTAATGATTAAACATATGAAAGTCTTAAAAAAAACACAATGGAATTGTACAGTATGTCTTCAGAATATAGCACACAAGCAGTATGAACTTCTAAAATGACGATTTTATGCGTCTTGTTTTGAGTGAATAATGACTAATGAATATTTAAGTTTTAAAACATACAAAATGTTATTGTATGGCATCAGAATATAGCACACAATTACTGTGATGGTCATTTTATGCTGCTTGCTTTTGTTCCATTTGGAGCTCAGCTTTATCGTTCACTTCGTTATCGTATGACAAGCAGAATCTCAGACTTTTTGCTTTTGTGTTTCATAGATGAAAGAACAACATGGAGGTGAGTAAACGAGAATAAATCAATTTAATATTTGGCTGTTTTAAATTTATATATATATAAATATATATATAGAGAGAGAGAGAGAGAGAGAGAGAAAGAGAGAGAGAGAGAGAGAGAGAGAGAGAGAGAGAGAGAGAGAGAGAGAGAGAGAGAGTGGTCTCAGAATAGTGTTTATAACTATTCTCTTGTTTGAATCACTTTGCACAAAGCATATGCATTCATCACCAGGTTGCAGTTCTTGCACTGTCCCTTTAAGAAGCAAGTACAGCTGTCATTGGAGTGATTGTCTGAGCTTAAACTGCTCTGGTGGAGGGGTTTATGCAGCACTTCAGCAGGACCCAATCGGGCAGGTAGCACTCCTCGTTCCTGCCCCCCTCCCCCCACCCAGAGTTCCATCAGCAACGCCGGCACGGGAGAACTCCTACAGATGGGACACATGCTCACTGAAGACTGCAGAAAGTTTTAACACTGGGAAATGAGTGAAATGGCAGAACCAGCAACAATAACCAGACCCCTTATATCCTCCAAACGGCACAAGAGCATAAGAAAAAATTCCAGAAGGATTTATTCCTCATATCAGGACGATAATGGGTAAGTTGGCTTTTTGACCAAATCTGACTCCATTTTTTTTCCATTGTAAATTGCATTGGTTTATTTCACACATGATACTTGTAGACTAAAGAATTCAGTCTTTAGTAGTAATATTCATGCTTTGCAGTGGAAAAGAGCCTAATATTTCTTTTAAAAGCAAAGTTTCTAAACTTGTGGGTACAAAAACTATATTTATATACATTTATATTTTTAAGAATTTATATAAATTCATCTGTATAAATTCTTGTATACCATAATGTTTTCATAATGTTGAGTCTTGATTTCCATAATACAAGTAATTAAGATGATGCACATTGCATGTTGCTTTATGCAGTTCACATTTCTTTACATACAATATGATTAATGTGGGCAATAAGTAAGATAAAAATTAAATCACTTTGGTCATCATTTATAGATATAACTACATACAACATACACAGGTTATACTACGTATGTATATACAGTTGGAGGGTTATGAATCCATTTCACCTTCATCCTCCAAAGTCTGTTTACCTACAGTAATTTGCGCTATCAAATAAAATGAATTAATTTTACTATTAATTTTTTTATTTAAAGTGTAATAATTTACTTTAATAATAATGGCATATTATAATTATAATATGAAATATTACAAATAAGATAATAAGAACATGAAAAATGTGTGTGAGTATGATGTTTCTACATCCACTTTAATATGTTTAATGTGCTTTTCCATATAAAGCAACAGTTTTATTATGTGCTGCAAATGTTACTGTACGATTAAATAAAGTGAGTATTGATCTTTGGTTGTGTTTCAGACCATCTGATGATGAAGATAAGGATGAAGAGAGAGTGGAGAGTAATGATCCAGAGGAGATGTTCCAGAACATTCAGTTTCAGAAGGAAATCATCGCCAACATCCAAACCAAACCCTGGCCAATAAGACGCAAACTAAAAGTACTTAAGTAAGACCCCGCCAAGTTTATGTTAAGAAAAAGTCATCCGAATTTAATCATGTATTAAAATTATTACAGATCTTAAAGTTGTATTGTTCTCTAGGGGAACATTTTAAATGGCACAAGATATAAAGGTTCAAAAGTTCAGCATTTTATAAGGCCAAAAAGTGGGCGTAGAATGTTTCAAGCTCTTGATATACAGTATAATGTGATGTAAAGGTATTTTTGAGCTGTGGCCAATGTTTATACAGCAGTTGACATGACTGCAGGAAATCCTGTGATGCTCGATACATAAGTAGGAATAATGAAAAGAAATAAGCATTATTTCTTTTTAAGTTTATTATTCGACTCCATTACAGCCATTAGTCTACTTAGGAGCGATATTTCAAAATGTTTGAAACAGATCGTAGTGGCTGAGGAAAGCATCTGTGCATTAAACCCGTAAGGTAAATAATAATTAACTTCATTGCTTGAAAGCGGCCGCTATATTTACAATGTGATGCCTGGAGAACAAACTAAATTGGCTGAGTAATTGTTTCATTAGCCTAACCAGCAGTTTCTCATTTTACTGGGTACCGATCACTGAGGCTTGTTTGGGCGGGGGTCAAGGATGCGCAAATGTTACAGCAAGAGCACATTGTGCTTATTTCTGGTAAAGTCTATGCATCTGGCAAAGCCATGCCGAAATACTGTAAAATGCAATACAGCTACTTTTATGGTTTAAATACAATTTTGACCATGTTGGTATAAATAAAAAAAATTAAAATAGCTTTAGATGGAATGGAGTAGTGCATGTTATACAGCAAAGGACCTCAAATTTCCAAATGTCCCTGACCAACATAACGCTTTTATTATTTATTTATTTCAGAGGTTCGCGTCCACCCTAAGATAAAAAAAAATCTGATTATCCAACCAAGAATTTTATTAGCACATTTATCTTTGAAGTTAGTTACAATAACTGGCAGGTTTATGCCTGATGGTTCATGGAAGAGATACATGCTACATTTTACGAGTGTCCTCATCATCTTTGGGTGAGTGCCCATGATTGCATACACCCACCTTCTGAAGAAAGTACCCCCCCCCCCCCCCAAATCAATTTTCAATCTGTATTTGTTTGATGTTTCTATTATGTTGCCATTGAATTTATGGACTTTTTTCTTTCTTTCCTTTTTTGTTGGTTTGTTTTTCATTTTTATTAATAAAGAAACCAAAGAAGTGCCACTTTTAATGGGTAAAACATCTATGAAAGGCAAACATTAATAAAAGAGTGTGTTTGTGTTCATGTTAACACAACAGGAACACACTAACCACTGCTTCAGTGCACAGCAGGTTATGGTGTAGATTGCTAAAGCTCAGTGTATTTGTTTGTGTGTGTTTTAGGCAAGCCAGAGAGATTGTTCTTAAGTATGAGGGCAGACTGACCAGGACACGAGGTTACCAGGCAGCCGGGGCAGATGTACGTTTTATGCAACCTTTTATTTACAGAATTTGTTCATTGGAATTTTTTTTTTTTCATTATTTTGTTCACCTTTTGTATTGGCAGTATACAATTTTTAAACAAGTTGTGCATGTTGCTTACAGCTTTATTCAAGGTTTTTGCTAAGGCAAGTATTGCTATCTGTCTGTCTAAACTGCTTTTGTCTTTTTCATGTTATAGCTTCTCTCCTTTTTTTCTTTCAGTTTTTTTCATCAGCTGTGTGTTTGTGAGATTCCGGTTAAGGTTCTGCATGTCTCTGGTTCAGTGGTGCTCCTCATCTGCTCACAGACGCTGCACTCAAATTTATGGCCTGTTGTTATAGCCTGGTTTAATTAAAATGTCCAATGGTATTCGCCAAGGCTGCCCAAGCACCATTAAAATTAATTGACTTTTTAGCAAGTGGATTTGATGGTGAATTATTAATTCTGATGATGGCTTTTTATTGCAGATTGAAAATCAGATACCCGTACACATTGATTTAACAAATTATGATCTCACTATCCTTATACATGAGAACTCGGGTATCACAGGTCTTTCAGCATTGAATCTTTATTTACTTGTGGATTCATCTGTCTACAAACTATCCTAATCAAACATTTGCTTATGTTAGAATTTTATCTAACTGTTGTATTTGTTCTCATGTGATCATAAATGTTTGTTTGCAGTTGCTGAAAAAGATTTCAAGAGTCCTCTACAACATTGTTGTTCTGTTCATTCCCTGGGAGATGAGGATTAAAAAGATTGAAAGTTAGTATCCTGAGTTAGTATGTGTTTAATTTGTCTGCAGATATAAATATTAATATGTTATCCTCATATTGCAAGGCGTAAAGAAAAACAATATTATTTGATCACACAACTGAATGATAAAATAGTTCTAATATTGGAAATATATTAGACCTTATGCATATTCACTGTAAAAAATATACTTTGTCAGGTAACCTAAAATGTACATCCATGTGGAAACTATCTAGATTAATTAGTGTGATTAATGTCAAAATTGTAATAGGACTGAAACAATATAACCCTTACAGCTATAAGTATTTTAAGGGTCAGATCAGGTAGAAATAACTCTACTGTACACTAAACAGTATGTTGTTTTCGAAGGTCATTTTGGATCAGGAGTGGCCTCTTACTTCATATTCCTACGATGGCTGTTTGGGATCAATATAGTTCTCACTATTATGACTGGAGCCTTTATTGTGCTGCCTGAGGTTTGTATGCACTGCATTAATTCTTAAAATTAATTAATAAGCTATATGTTCAGAATATAAACATTTATAAATTAAAGTGTCATGGAAATCTTCATTAACAAAGGATCTTTTAAAGTGGTCCTATAAATCCCTTTTCAAAGTCTTGATTTTGTTTTTGGGGTGTAGTAGAATGTGTTTTCATGCTTGATTGTTCAACAAACACGCCAACCAATGGGTTAACACACTGATCCTACAAAACCCAACCAAATGTCTTATAGCGTTGGTTGACGTCTGTCAGTGCAGTGTGTATTGGCCTTTAAGCATTATTCATGACATTATTCTCCTTTATTATTGTTTCAGAAAGCATGCACAGATATTTAAATGCTGCTGTGGGTTCATACATTATTTGTAGACACCATCTTTTATTGAAACTCTACAAGGCCATCTTTAGACCTGGAAATGGAAAACATGGTTAGATTTATTTCACTCCCAGTGCAGAGACACAAAGCAATTTCTGCTTGGGTATGATCTGTTGTCCTCTATCATTCCCTCTGTCTCTCCAATCTGTCCAATCAGCTCCTGGCCGGCGCTCCATTTGGGACCACCCGCAGCAAGACCATTCCCAAGGATCACCTTTCCTCCGCACAAGACCTGGACACCATCTGGTCATTGGGGGCAAGATTATTATCTCTTTTTTTTACTGCTTTACTAATGTGCTGTACATATTATCAGCGTAACTTAGGGATTTAATAGCAAATAATTTATTTGTGCTTTGCAATCTGCCCCTTTGTTTTTTTTTCTTCTATGTCTGTGTTGCAGGGATATCTACAATACTCAGTACTTTTTTATGGCTACTACGGCAATGTGCGTAAAATCGGCAGCGCTGGCTACAGACTACCCTTGGCCTATTTTATGGTCGGGATGGCAGTTTTTGCCTACAGCTTCATCACTTTGTTAAGAAAGTAATCACCACTACAAAGATGCTTTGCTTGAATTCACTGATTAACTTACATTCACATTTATGCATTTGGTCCTAATGAGACTTGCAGCACATTCAAGCTGTACTTGTTTTTTAGTTCATGCATTCCCTGAGAATCGAAGCCATAACTAATCAAGGTGTGGACTTTCTGTTGAAGCTGGTTTACCAAAGATCTGGCTGACCTGGATTACATTTATGATGTTTTTAAGTAATTTAAGGCCATTTGGTTTATTTGTATGCAGTCATGGTCATTATAAACTCCGGTATGCAAAATACCTGCATGGAAATTCTTTAGGAAAAGCTCTATTTGTGTTCCTTGGAAAAGTAGATGGTTACTAGTTCCATAATGCAACTTCATTTGCTGTTTTCTATCAGAATGGCTAAAAACTCCCGCACGAGTTTAGCCGGCACATCCGACGAGAATTTCACTTTCTGCTGGCGTGTCTTCTGTGCGTGGGACTACCTGATTGGGAACCCAGAGGCGGCCGAGAGTAAAGGGGCAGCCATTGTCAATAGCATCAGAGTGAGCGTCTCCTACATCCAACTGACCGAAATAAACAATCTGTCCTTGATTCAATTATCAATGATCATCCAGTTTTAATTCAATTAAGGGAGGTTTATGTTTCATTGTTAGTGCTGATTTCCCAAGGAAAACATGTTATCTAAGTCTCATCAGTATCATGCTAAATTCCAGATATTTCTTTGGAATATCGTTCAGTTTGAAAACAAATGTTGCATGTTTTTAAAAAAGTTAAGTTGTGATTTAACTCAAATTTATGATAATCATAGTTCCCATTAAGGACAGCAATATATTAGTCAGGTAAAGATTTGGCCATTTTGCGCATTGGCCAGTAACTGTGCCAGTTTTTAGCTCTTCCTTGTGTCCAAGTCTACCCATAATAGTAAACGTTTTTGCTTTTACATATTTTTGTTAAATTTGAGAGCAAATATTAATTTAAAGTAAAATGTTCATTTAATTGTATTTAATTAGATCATTGAACTGTATAATATACTGTAGGTATTATATTGAACATCGGCTGTCCAGTTTTCATATTTTTATCATATTGGTTGACTGTTTTAAAAATCATTTTCCTTCTTTTTTTTTGACGGTACCAGATTACCACAATTTATTGAAGTAACAGTAACTACAGTGCCTATTTGGCATAAATTATGATTAATGTTTCTTGGGTTTTGGATTATCTTTTGGATGGTAACTAACCAAAAATGTTTTATTACTTTTTTTAGGAGGCCATTGTAGAAGAGCAAGAGAAGAAGAAAGAAACAAGCTTGCAAGTTTCCCTATTTATCTGTGTTTCCATTATCACCTCAACAAAACCCTAAGTGCTGACTTAAGTGTTTTCTCCAAAGTTTCTGAGAAGTGCATGTTTAACAAAACGGGCTTTTGAGGCTGGAATGATGGTATCAGTAAGTGACTTACAGCGATGTGCTGTTCCTCTCTATCTGGGGCTGTTGTCACAGCTCTTGTAATGCTGCCTCAGACAGCTTTGATTTATACATCTCCTCCCTGTTCCAATGCAATCGCAGCAGAACATGCGAAACGGAGAACACCCTGCCATATTTTATACAAACAGCCTTTTACTGCAGGCGGATGACTGCACCTAAATTGCCATCAGACCTGCTCACACATTTAAGCCGATTATTATATTGCTGGAATGCGACACCCATGCACACAGGGTTACGCTAACATTTGTAGAGTATCTCTAGATTATCATAGCTAAACTTGGTTGAATCTAATGAGACCAGGCCATTTCCCCCGGGAATCAAATTGAATAAAAGAAGAAAACAGTTTTATTTTGCATGTAGAAAATGAAGCCTGATTTTGAAGTCATTAATTATTTGATTTATTTGTTTTATTATTATTTTAATGATAATTTTTAAAGAATGCGTACTCCACAAATTAAATAATGTGAAATATAATCTAGACATGAGATATTTGTATAGATGACTTTCTTATATATCTCTGTAGAGTTTTGAATATGATGACAGAACATTTCTGAAGTACTTGCCTATTATTCACTTGCTTTTGTCTGTGGTAAAACTTGTCAGGCAAACTGGGAAATGAAGTGCGTTAAGTCAGAAAAAGAGATTGTTTATTGATGCTGTGCTTGCAGTGTTCAGCCAATGCTGATTTAGGGGAAATAAACCCTGTTATGAAGCTTGAAATTCTCTTAAGCATGTATTCTGTCGCTTTTACCGTGTTTATAACCTCGTGAATTAGACACATGGTGTCTGAATAACTTTTATTGAAGTATTTTTGGGGGTTTATTGGTCCCTGGCAATAGAAATTGCACATTGACTACACATTAGTCATAAAGTAAATCAGCTTATAATACAATGTGGTTTTTCTTATTACTCATCCCTCTGTAATATTGAGGGATGGGTATCGAGATCGCGGTTCTGTTTAAGAACTGGTTCCAAATGTTCCAGAACTGGTGATTCGATAAGAAATGCACAGTTCAATTGTGCTTATCGGTTCATTTTGCATTTCCATTTTGAACCATTCAAGCGCAAAAGCTGCACACTTTTTTTCTGTGCTTCTCATTCCAGCTCTGGAATCTAATAGTCAGAGATCGGATATGTTATAAAATAAAAATTTATATTCCTCTTATCTATCCCTTTGTGCATTTTAATATGATTTTAAATCATGCGCAAGACCCGCACACTGTTTTTTGTGCTGCACACACATTCAAAGCGCAGAAAAGGTGATTTAATGTGATTTTTAAAACATTCGTGCACAAACATCCAAAGCGCGCTCACAGAAAAAGTTTTTAATATGTTAAAATGTGTTTTTAAACCATTCAAGGCCCAAGAAGATACACTGTTCACATGTGTAACAGTATAATGGGTCCGTGCAGCCCTTAAAGGGACAGCAGCCTATCCATCTGCTGTCTCTATAATAACAAACAACAAAAGACAAATAGAAAATTCAGGTGCTTACTGAATTACCTCTGTAACTATATTTGTAATGTATATTTTATTCATAAAATGCAGCATTATTTTACATTTGATTACAGTTTCTGTACCTGAAAATCTTGAAACACCTGAAAATCTTGAAACACTGTTTATTTCAGTTGTATTTTTGCTCTGTTGTATTTATTTGTTCTTTTTAAATTACTGCGTGTTTATTTGTCTTTAATAATGCTTGAAATTTCTATTAGTTAGGCTAGTTGTTTTATGGTATTTTTCAACTATAGGCAAAAGTTCCTTGTGTAAGTGTTATTTAGCCTGTTAATATTTGTTACTATGGTATTCAGGTACAATTAAATATTTTATATTTATATTCAGAATAGTTCAAATTCAAACGATACCCTACCCTAATAATATCTGTTTCTGATTGCTCAATAACAGCATGATGCACATATTTTTCTATAATTGCCCTAAACTGTATAATTGACCATTTTCCTGTCACTCAATTAGTTTCAGGTTTCTCGCAATGCTCTTTGTCCTCTTTCTTCCTACATAAAACAATTGTAAGGCAGTAATCAATAGTTAATTTCGATTTTTTAGAATGGAACTGTGTAAGTGTGTTAATGTATAGTCATTCATTCATCATCACAAAATAAATCCCTTTCAGAAAGATATAGGATACTGATCACCCCTCCTAAATGTCTACATTATTCCTTATTTATTTGTCTATGTAACTAAAGGTTCATAACAAAGATAGTTGTGTACCTGACTGTATTATTTTCTCATTAAGTTTAGCTTCTATCCCAACAGGGCCGTACTAATTAGTTTGCGGATTCTGGCAAACATTCTCGTGCTGCTATCATTGGCCGGCAGCATCTACATCATCTACTTTGTCGTTGATCGTTCTCAGAAACTGGAGCAAGAGAAACCTGAGCTAACACTCTGGGAGAAGAACGAAGTATGTTATATTTTATTCAAATGTACTTCAGTACACAAATAGACAATGCAAAAAAGGACTAGTTTTATTTTTCTTCTTCTTTAATTATTAATTATTTTCTTCATTCCATTATTATTATTATTATTTACCACATTTTTTTATTATTATTTAATTAATTCTTATTTAATATATCTACTTATTCGACTTTTCTTCTTCATATTATTATTTAATTATTCAATTATTCACCACATTTGTTATTATTATTATTATATTATACAGCACAACTGTAAAATTACAATACTAATTTTAATAGCTGTCTTAATTTCTTCATTTTCAAACGTTAGACCCTTTGAGCATTTATTTTGACAGGAACTCGCTTCTCAAAAATGTTAAAGTTTGGGAAGATGATTGGCGCACTTTACATTCCAAAATGCACGTTATTTATATATAGTTAGGGTATATATAGCAACCCAAACTCAGAGCAGATGCAGAAATAAGTTAAAGGACAAGTTCGGTATTTTACACTTAAAGCCCTGTTTTAAGATTGTTTCTGATGAAATAGAATGGTTAAGATTGAAATTTGGACAAATGCTGCTGTCCCCAGAATTTTCGGTTCCCTTTCGTTGTCACTCCGAGTTACGTCGGATGACGACGAATGGGGTTTCGCTTAGAAAGCCTATCAACTTCGAGTATTACAAAACGAGCCAATGGCAAAGAAATGCCATGGGTCTGCGGAATTTGCATGACGTAACTCCGCCCCACCTCGTGGGTATAAAAGGAGGACGCCGGCAACAGGCAGATATGTTTTCGCTTCGGAGCCAAGTGTAATTCTTCACTCCCTAAGCTATCTCTGATTGTCAGCTTCTTACGAGACGAGCAACTCTCCAGTGTTGGTGAGACGGCGATCTCCCGGCGAGTACACACTTCCTGCTTTCTGAGCGTGGTTTGCCAGCAAGTGTGTTCTCCGCGGGCGCTTCAGCACTGAGTTTCTCTCACAAAAAGAGCTTGCGTCTTTTTAAAGATGCCTCGCCCGTGCACTTCTGGTTGCGGTCGGCTGGTGCCTGACTCTGATGGGCATGAGCGCTGCTTGGTGTGTTTGGGCTTTAATCACGCTAGAGCAGCGCTCGTGGATGAGTCATGTTCTTTCTGTGGGAACATGACCATCGCAACACTTAGATCGAGACTCAATGATCTTGCAAGAGTGAGAGTCCCCTCATCCACACCCCGATCTAGCGCCTCCTCGAGAGGCCCTACTTCGGCTGGTGGCCAGGGCGATCTGAGGGTGACTGTGTGGAACAAAGCGCCGACTATTCGTCCGTGCCCCGCAGCACCTTCTCCAGTGTTGCAACCCGCGAGCGTTCAGGGGATCCCCGCGGGACCGTCCTTTGAGGTCCCACGGGTGTCCTTTGGCGCTCCAGAGGAAGATGCGATGTCAATCGCAGCATCACAAGGCCGGTCTGATTCGTCTGGAAGTGACGACTCGTCACAGCTGCCACCCTCGGGTGTGAATACGGCTGTGGCTCAGTCCGATTCAGAGATGACGGCCATGCTTTCCCGGGCGGCCGCGAGCATTGGTTTGGAGTGGAACCCTCCACCCTGTCCTGAGCGCTCGCGGCTGGACGATTGGTTTTTGGGTGCAGCTGCGGCTTCCCGTCCTCAGCCTGCCCCAATAACTTTCTTCCCGGACGTGCATGATGAAATCTCGAAGTCCTGGAAGACTCCCATGTCTTCCCGTGACCGCTCGTTGGTTTCATCCGCCTTTCCTCCCCTCGATGGGGCAGCCGCCCGTGGGTACACTGGGCTCCCACCGGTTGAGCGCTCTGTTGCGATGCAGCTGTGTCCTCAGAGTGCTTCTTCTCGCGGCGAGCCTAAGCACCCATCCAAAGCCTGTAGGTTCTCGTCTACCCTAGTGGCGGAGTCCTACAAACTCTTTCAGAGGCTCCTGGGGCATATGGCATCTGCAGCCGCGGCAAAGCCACTCGGATTGCTTTATATGAGACCGCTTCAGCTTTGGCTTCGCGACCGAGTCCCGAGGTGGGCATGGCAACACGGCACCTTCTGAGTAACAGTTACTCCGTCCTGCCGTCAGACCTTCACCCCGTGGTCGGACCTCAGTTTTCTACGGGCCGGAGTGCCCCTGGAACGAGCTTCGCGGCACGTTGTTGTAACGACAGATGCCTCCTCCACGGGCTGGGGTGCCATGTGCAATGGACGTGCTGCCGCGGGCTCCTGGACAGGACCCCGCCACCTCTGGCACGTCAATTGCCTCGAGTTGCTGGCCGTACGTCTTGCTTTGCGCCGCTTCCGGGCCGTGCTCAAGAACCAACACGTACTAGTCCGTTCAGACAATACCGCCACTGTAGCGTACATAAACCATCAAGGTGGTCTACGCTCCCGTCGTATGTCGCAACTCGCCCGCCACCTCCTCATATGGAGTCAGAAGCATCTGAGGTCGCTTCATGCCATTTATATCCCCGGAGCCCTGAACTGTGCAGCCGACGAGCTCTCACGGCTTCAGCCCCTCCCGGGAGATTGGCGACTCCATCCCCAGTCGGTTCAGCTGCTTTGGGACCAGTTCGGGGACGCACAGATAGATCTGTTTGCCTCTCACGACTCGACCCATTGCGACCTGAATTATTGCCTGACCGAGGGCACGCTCGGCACGGATGCACTGGCGCACAGCTGGCCGCGGGGCCGCAAATATGCGTTTCCCCCAGTGAGCCTTCTTGCGCAGACCCTGCCCAAGGTCAGGGAGGACGAGGAGCAGGTCATTCTGGTCGCGCCGTACTGGCCCGCCCGGACCTGGTTCTCCGAACTAGTACTCCTCGCGACAGCACCTCCTTGGCCGATTCCCCTGAGGAAGGACCTCCTTTCTCAGGGACGGGGCACCCTATGGCACCCTCGTCCCGATCTTTGGAACCTCCACGTGTGGCTCCTGGACGGGACGAGGCAGGTTTGAGTACCCTACCACCAGCGGTGGCGACTACCATCACTTCCGCTGGAGCGTCGTCCACAAGACACGTCTATGCATTGAAGTGGAACCTCTTCGTCAACTGGTGCTCTTCTCACCGAGAAGACCCCCGGAGATGTTCGATTAGTGTCGTGCTTTCCTTCCTTCAAGATAGGCTGGAGCGAAGGCTGTCTCCCTCCACCCTGAAGGTCTATGTTGGCGCTATTGCCGCACACCATGACCCGGTCGAAGGTAAGTCTGTTGGAAAGCACGACCTGATCGTCAGGTTCCTGAGAGGAGCGAGGAGACTGAATCCTCCTCGCCCTCCTCTCGTTCCCTCTTGGGACCTCTCAGTGGTTCTAACTGCCCTGCAGAGTGCTCCCTTTGAGCCGTTGCAATCAGTGGAGCTTAAGTTCCTGTCTATGAAGACAGCGCTCCTGGTTGCATTGGCCTCCATCAAGAGGGTAGGGGACCTGCACGCATTCTCCGTTGACGAAGCGTGCCTGGAATTCGGGCCGGCTTACTCTCACGTGATCCTGAGACCCCGGCTTGGATATGTGCCCAAGGTTCCTACCACTCCCTTCCGGGACCAGATGGTGAACCTGCAAGCGCTGCCCCCGGAGGAGGCAGACCCAGCCTTGGCACTGCTCTGTCCAGTACGCGCTCTCCGCGCCTATGTAGACAGGACGCAGTGTTTCAGGACCTCAGACCAGCTCTTGTCTGTTATGGTGGGAAGCTGAAGGGAAAGGCTCTCTCCAAGCAAAGGTTGTCTCACTGGATAGTGGACGCCATTGCTTTGGCATACCAGCAGCAAGGTCGACCGTGCCCCCTTGGTGTGACTGCCCACTCCACCCGGAGTGTGGCATCCTCTTGGGCTCTAGCGCATGGCGCCTCGCTAACAGACATCTGTAGAGCTGCAGGCTGGGCGACACCTAACACATTCGCCAGATTCTACAATCTCCGAGTGGAGCCAGTGTCCTCTCATGTACTCGCTTCAACCAGCTAGCACTGGACCCGCTCAGGTGTCTTTGCTTGCTCGCCATTCCACTCCACGGACTGGATACGTGCGATATTCTCCTCAGGTGAGCTTCCCCGAAAGCCCGGAGTTCCTCCAGCACTCCTGACGTTGGCGCCAGTGTTTATTGCCTGTGCGTCGGCTAGGTGCCTCCCGTGTGCATGGTCCCTCCCCTGAAGCGACCCCCACATGTGTATTTCCACTGTAAGCCTCTCGGAGCATGTGTCTTTCCCTTGGCAAGCCTCCTTGCCACCCCTGGGGTTGAAATATTACACCTGCGGCTGGACACCCCAGTGTTCTCCATATGCATCCCTCAGGATCATATGTGTACTTTCTAAGTCCCCCCCTCTGGGTTGGCAGTAATTGCATATTTCCCCTAAACTTGGGATATGCTCCCCAGTGTACCTTGGTATTCCTGTGCTAAATAGGAGTCCTTCGTCCGTGCCAGTCTCACGACAGGGATCTCAGATTTACGCAGGGCACTGGAAGACAGCTGAGAAGGTGGCGTGATTAGACTGGTAACCCCATTCGTCGTCATCCGACGTAACTCGGAGTGACAACGAAAGGGAACGTCTCGGTTACGTTTGTAACCCTCGTTCCCTGAGTAGGGAACGTGGACGTTGCTTCTGCCTGCCACTTTACGCTCTACCGCGGGGAATCGCCTGAGCTCAGTCTTGGCTCCTCAGCGAAGAAACATATCTGCCTGTTGCCGGCGTCCTCCTTTTATACCCACGAGGTGGGGCGGAGTTACGTCATGCAAATTCCGCAGACCCATGGCATTTCTTTGCCATTGGCTCGTTTTCTAATACACGAAGTTGATAGGCTTTCTAAGCGAAACCCCATTCGTCGTCATCCGACGTAACGTCTCCGTTCCCTACTCAGGGAACGAGGGTTACATACGTAACCGAGACGTTTCTGTGTTACCACCCCCCCCACCTCCCCAATGGTTTCATAGGGGCACTGGATCAATCAATCATAAAACGCATTAAACTTTAGTTTACAAAGACGTGAAACTCACAGAGTGTTCTGGGATCTTCATTGATATGCTCACACAAAAATCACTTCAAAAGATGTTTTCCAATAGATGTTTTACCATTCGTTGTAAAACTGTGGACCTATTTTTCCAAACGCCTCACAACCGCGGACATTCTTCCGTTGAGAGCTTGAATAATAGACACTCCAGCCCAGTTGGTGGCGATAATGCACCTTTGTCAATGTTTGGATAGCGTAGCCTACGGTACCGCACCTGCATAACTACTGAAAGAATACAAACAACCCCATTTCCGTTTCCGTCGGCGGAGTAATACCGTTACCGCACAGAACATCCTATACAAGTCAATGGAGTTGGACAAAAACTACGATAAAACCTGTTGGAAAGCATCTTTTGCAGCGATTTTTGTGTGAGCATATCAGTGAACACCCCAGACCACTCGGGGAGTTTCACGTCTTTGTAAACTAAAGTTTAATGCGTTTTATGATTGATTGATCCAGTGCCCCTATGAAACCATTGTATAGGTGGGGGGGTGCTAACACAGAAACCGAAAATTCTTGGGACAGCAGCATTTGTCCAAATTTCAATCTTAACCGTTCTATTTCATCAGAAACGATCTTAAAACAGGGCTTTAAGTGTAAAATACAGAACTTGTCCTTTAATGTTCAATCAAGCTGCTCTGAGACGGAAACCACTGGATCATGAGTTGCTTGTGTTTAAAACAACAGAGTGCCACGCTTCACTCCAAAACACACATGGCATATATTTATTTAATTAAATCACTTTGTAATTTGATAATCGCACTAAGCCATATCGCAGTTTCGGTTTTATTTTGATCAATCATGCAGATTATTGTTTTCATAATTTATTTAATTAATTGTATTATTATTAATTATTTAATTCTTGTAAAATTTTTGCAGGGCCAACGTACTTAAATGTAACAATTACATTAATAATTCAATAAATAATTAAATGAAAATATCTACTTTGTCTTATTTTATCCTTCATATTATATTTATTTATTTATTTACTTACTTACTTTATTTAATAGTTTATTCGTATTATCTAATTGTTCATCCCTTTCTCTCCTCTTTTTCATCTTCTTATTTAATTCTTCTTGCTTCAGATATTTGAACTAGTATTAGTGTTTATGTGGTGTGTGTCTGAGGAAGATGAATGATGTGAATTGGGTTTCTTCATCAGGTGAGTGTGGTGGTGTCCCTCATCACAATGATTGCTCCTTCAGCATTTGAGCTAGTGTCCCAGTTGGAGATGTACCACCCCAGAACAAGTCTCCGCTTCCAGCTTGCTAGGTAAGAACATCACTGTTTGAACACTTTTATTGCTCTGGTTTTGTGTTGTTTTTTTTTTATTAAAAGAGAAATGTGCCTTTTTTTTTAGAGTCCTGGTGTTGTACCTTGGAAACCTCTACAGTTTGATTATTGCCCTGCTGGATAAAGTCAACAGTATGAGCTCTGCTGTGAGTCACAATTATATTCTTATTTAATCCTCAACCTTTTCTCTGAGGCTGCACGATTGATCAAAATAAAACCCAAACCGCGATATGGCTCAGTGCGATTATCAAATTGCAAGGTGATTTAATTAAATAAATATATGCCCTGTGTGTTTCAGAGTGAAGCGCGGCACTCTGTTGTTTTACACACAAGCAACTCATGATCCAGTGGTTTCAGTCTCAGAGCAGCTTGGTTGAACATTAACTTATTTCTGCATCTGCTCTGAGTTTGGGTTGCTTATAACGTAAATTTGGGAATGTAACATGCGCCAATCATCTTTCCAAACTTGTAAACTTTTGAGAAGAGTGTTTCTGTCAAAATAAAAGCTCAATGGTTTAACGTTTGAAAAAGAAGAAATTAAGACAGCTATTAATATTAGGATTGTAATACAGTTGTGCTTTACAATATAATAATAATAATTATAATTATAATTATTATTATTAAATTTTTCTTTAATATATTATTTTCTTTTAAAATAAAGAAATAATATAATAAAGAAAAATATTGCAATAGTAATAATTATTATTTTGTCTAATATGTGTATTTAGTAGTAGTAATAATACAAATTATTATTATTTATTTGTTTTTTGTTTTGTTTTTTTCAAACCATGCTGCTCTACTTACTGTTGATTTACTTAATATGATTTATTGCTCAGCTGCAAATAAAGTAGTCACCAAAAATGGTGTCCTGCCTAGGAATATTGACATCTTCATCCTTTATTCAAATATTATTAAAAATGTGTTAAAGATTTAGTAAGCAATTTGTAGTTGTGCTTGGAGTCAGTTGTTTTATTTGTGCTAATGCAATAAAAGATGCCAAATTGTGCAGACAAAATTTTATGCTAGGCTGTCATACAAAGAAATTACGAACATATGCAAAAACTAGAGAGAACCAACTAAATATTAATAACTGATTATGTTGTAGTCAGTGCTTTTTGCCATGAGCTTTTTGTTTTTCTATGGTTTTTTTTCACTTAGTAAAATAAACCCTGTAGCTGTAGTTTGCCTTTTTTGCCAAATAATTTTGTCAGATAAATACCTTAACCAAGTGTAGTGCTTTTTGTTCTTCCTTCATATTTAAAAAAAAATATATAAAATGTTTTCCTCATATTTCGATGATTTAATTGTACATGCAGGGACATTAAAAACAAATATCTCCCCAACCATCACTTTTTTGCCCACTACTGTGAATGTTGAATGTTTATTATATAATAAACATTCAACATCAAAGCATTTTTTTTTATGTGCAATGAAAATATTATTCAGATATTTACCATTCTTTAGTTAGAAAAATTAAATGTAACATAAAAAATGTAAGTAAATCGTACACGTTTTGAATCCTTCCAGATTA
This sequence comes from Siphateles boraxobius, assembly GCF_051911475.1. Taxonomy (NCBI): domain Eukaryota; kingdom Metazoa; phylum Chordata; class Actinopteri; order Cypriniformes; family Leuciscidae; genus Siphateles; species Siphateles boraxobius. Next base: position 13,811,321 of record NW_027508734.1, read on the forward strand.
CTGTGGGTACAGTAAACCTGTCTAACTCAACATCGTACCTAGCGACCATTTCCCAGCCTACCGAGGAGAACCTGTCCACCATTGTCCCGGATATCGTGGAGCGACGGGACAGCATGCTGAACATGACTCTTCTGGACCTCAACAACAGTGTGACCACTATCAAGAGCACCACACCCTCCAGAGAGCCAATAAGAATGCAGTCCCTGCTAAACCAGACCGTCCTCTATGAGTACAACACCAGGTCACAGCTAGACCCCTGCTGGGAAACATATGTTGGCCAGGTACTCCTTCACATGGAAATCATTGCTCTCTGTCCCAGATTATCAGGGACTTTGCTGGTATTCACTCCTGGCTGGGCCCTTCATAGGCTCATCCTCAGCTAATACCTGAATATGCTATTCATTCGCTTCCGTATTTATCAGCGTATTACATACGTAACCGAGACATTTCATATTTTTAAACCCTAATTTTTTCAAAGATTTTTGACTTAAATATTTTTTCTATTTTAAGAGGCTATTTCTATTCTTGAAATAACTGATTATATATTTTATTGTATAATACAAAGACATTTATACACTTTTTTTAGTGTGTCTTAAGTGGCCATATACACTTTGTATATACTGATACATTATACAGAGGCATTATTGTGACAAACAATATAAATATTTTTCCTTCTGGAGGAGAAGAATATAGATTGTATTTGTGGGTTGAAATATCCAGCCCAGCTTATATTTAATGAAATTGCTGTCAGGTTGATCTTTCTCTTGGTTTAAATCCAAAGATCTGATTTAGCGTCCTGCTTGGAGATACTGATGGTCTGTGGAGGGGTAAAATTGCACCCTGCACAAAGAAGGTAAATGCAGGCTGTTTATTTTATTTATCTTATTTACAGGAGATGTTAAAGCTCTCCATCATTGATATGATCTTCACGGTGGCAAGTATCCTACTCATTGATTTTATCCGTGGACTGGTGGTTCGATACTTGAGTGACTGCTGCTGTTGGGACTTGGAGAGCAAGTTTGTAAGTCTGTCACTTCTGTTCAAAAACACACTTTGAGAGGTTTTTCAAGCAGATTTGTGATCAATCGATAGGACTGTTAAGATGGAATAAAGTATGTTAACATTGAAAACCCCATCACTTTTAAGCTTTTTTGTCACTTTTTTGTCAAATTAAATAGCAGATTTCTGCTGATTTGACCCTCACAAACTGCAGAAAATAATGTGTACTATTTCATGTGTTAAGACTAAAGCATTATGTTACTTAAGTGAACTAATCACTTGTCATTTATGTTTTGGATTCTGAATTTTCTATAGCAGGGATTCCTAAACTCTAATCCAAATTTTTTTTCAACCCCTTATTTATATTTGATATAATTTAACAACACATTCGCAAGTTCACGGTTGTCTGATATTCGTTAATGGTCACATGACATGCAGGTAAACAAATCAAACTTGACATCTATTTTAGTAAGTGTTTATTTTCTTCTTTATTATTTACTATGAATTTTTATGATTTTTTGAATTATTAGCTTTTCAACAACTCACAAATCAAACCCTGGTTTGGGAAACCCTGTTCTATAACATGTATTATTTAATCATATTCCCTTTCCAATTAAATTAAATTCCTTTTCCAGCCAGAATATGGAGAATTTAAAATAGCGGAAAATGTACTTCATCTGATATACAACCAGGGAATGATATGGTAAGTGATGATTTATCCATTTATCAGTACTTTCTCTTTGATATGAGTATCAATAAATAAAAAGAAATTCATCACAAGTATTATTTTTACATTACGATGACTGCTGTTTATCTCAGATACACACAGTTCTAATCTCTCTGGGTCTATTGTTATATATAAGCTTGTCTATCTCTGCAATAAACTGTCCTGTTGCCGTGGTGCTCCTTACCTCAATGCTCCATTTCCCTTCAGCTTTGTAATCCAACAATAATGACTTTTCTGAAGCTCTAGGTGCACAAGCAGAACTCCTTTAAAAGGGGAAATAAATCTTTCCCGTGTTTCTCTCTGCCTGTAGGATGGGAGCATTCTTTTCACCCTGTCTGCCCGCCTTTAATGTCCTGAAGCTCATTGGCTTGATGTACCTGCGGAGCTGGGCTGTGTTGACCTGTAACGTCCCCCATCAGCAGGTCTTTAAGGCCTCCAGGTCAGTGAGGCAGAATGATGTCATTAAAGGTTATACATTCATTTACCACTGATCTGATTCGAGTGTAGCTGACCTAGGAGAATTTGCCATGATTTATTTACAACATAACAAAATCATTTAAAACATTGGTTTCATAAATCCTAGGGCCAGTTGAGCAGGATGCAATTAATTTCGGTTCATTTGAAGTTAAAGTTAAAATGATAGTTTGATCAATGCATTTCCATGACTTTCATGATTTCCATTTCTTTGTGATTACTGCAACATGCATTTTTTGAGACTGAACTCAAAAACAATTCAGAGCTGTCAAATTGTTCTGTGGTTGTTATTTCCTTGGCGTAAAATATTCATTTGTCATTATATATTAATTTAAATACTAAATATTTCTTGAATTTTCCTAATTTTCCAGGTTTTGTAATTATTTGTAAGAATTAGTTTGTAATTATTACTGTCACATCTTGTGGCTGTACAAAGTGCATGAAGACGAAGAACTCAAAGAATAGTCTTTAATGCCAAAGTCCAAATACAGTAATCCCCAGGAAAATGTCTCGGGGAGCAAAAAGCAACCACTTTAACCAAACAATACCGGACAGGGAACTGACTCAAACTGATGGCTTAAATACACAGCGCAAACAAAGGAACTAGATGACCAAGGTGAAAGGTATCAATAATGAGGAAAATCAAATCGGTAACTATAACAACCAATTAAAGCTGCAAGTAGCATTTATCGGGGTTCAAGCGGTTTAAGGCACATGCGTAAAAAGATATTGTGTTTTATTTAGCAAGCATGCAAACACTTCGAAAACTTAGGAAACCAAAAGTAATTTATAAAAGATCATATAAGAGATTCAGTCAAGAATAATTTTGTACAGATGTAAATAATGTATGTTGGATTGATGTTTATAAGGAAGTTCATCCTGATAATGCGTGGTCAGCATTTGAAAGATCATTTTATCCGTTGGTGGACAAACATGCACCTATGAAAAAATTTACAGTGAAGAATGTTAGGGCACCATGGATTGTTAATGAGTCTAAAAACATTATTTTTTGTTTGAGAGAGATGTGGCAAAGGGTACAGCAAACAGAACTGGGAACAAGGAGGATTGGGACGTCTATTGCAAATTAAGAAATCAAGTAACTAAAATTAAGAGGAAAAAGAAAAGAATGTTTTACATAATTAAAATAAGTGAATGTAAATATGATTGTTAAAAAAAAGTGGAGTACACTCAATGACATAATGGATAGGAAATCAAGTCAAATTCCTTTTATTGATACAGGTGACTTTTTAACTATTTTTAAACCATATGAAATTGGAAATTATTTTAATGATTTTTTCATAAATAAATTTGATAAATTAAGAGAAGAAATGTTGTTTGGCAGAAACAGTTTGCCACATCTTTAATATCAGTATTGAAAAAGGGATTTTTCCTTTAGCTTGGAAAGATGCAAAGGTTATTCGTCTACAGAAAAATGCAGCACTGGGTTTAAATGGTCATAATAGTCGACCAATAAGTTTACTACCAGTTCTTAGCAAAGTATTGAAAATTATAGTTTGTGAGCAAATTCAATTATTCTTTAAAAATAAGCATTGTGTTTGCATCAAATTGCATCAAAAGTTGATTGCATCAAAATTTAAATTTGTCTGTAAAGAGTGTGCCTATTGAACAGGTAGAGGAAATAAGACTTCTTGGAGTTATATTAGACAGTAGAGGAAATAAGACTTCTTGGAGTTATATTAGACAGTAGAGGAAATAAGACTTCTTGGAGTTATATTGGACAGTAGGCTGAAGTGGTCAAAACAGATAAGAAAATATGGTAACAGGTATGTGAAGAGGTTTGTCTGTTATTAAGAGATGTGTAAACTTGTTACCACAACACTGTATTTCTAAAATTGTGCAAAAAATGGTTATTTTGAGATTATTGCCCAGTGGTGTGATCGAGTGTATCAAGTAAAGACAAAAAATTGAACTAATTGAAAAATTACAATTAGTCTAGAACAGAGCGACACGACTCACTTTAAACTGTAATAGAAGGGCTAATATCATAAGAATGCACTGGTGAAGGATAGTCTCTCTGCTTTGTTTTATAAGAAATATTTCTGTGTCTAGAGTTCCTAATGTCCTGTACTCTCAACTGTTGTATAGTAGCACTAGTCATAAATTTAACACCAGGCATGCATAAAAGGGATGCTTTTTATTTCCCGTTTCGAAAACCACTGCAAAACAACGGACTGTAATGTATAGAGGAATGAAAATATGGAGGGATTTACCATTGATATTACATATTTTTGAACAAGAAATAATAGTTCCCTTTCGAACGGTCACTTCGTATTGCGTAGCTATACGCAGTGGGGAAACTCCTTTTCCTCGATTTACTGAAGCCTTTATGTAAAGCGCATTTGCAGCTGCACAGCTAGAACATGAGCGTCTGGCTCGCTCATAGGCTGCGCTGCGGCAACTGCACATCCAATGGCGCAGGCGCCTCTGACGTGCAACCAATGAGATCACTCTGCGTCATACACGTCAGAGCCCGCCAAGGGGGCGTGACCTCAGTCTATAATAGCCCCCGAATTCGCCATTATAGCAGATTTTACTCCTTCAGCGACAAACTTCACGTCTCTGACCATTTATTGAGCCTTCGCCGTCGAACAAGCCTTCAGCCTGAGCCAGCTACAGTTCAGCAGACGACACATTTCACCGTGTTTCTCCTGACGCCGTCTCTCCTGTGGCTATCCGGCGATATCCTTTTCATTGCTCTTTGTATATTGTATTATTTGTACGAGCGTTGTTCAAATGCATCGTGTTAAGACCTGCGCCACGTGCGGATGCAAGCTGCACGAGGCGGACGAACACGCTAGCTGCATTCCATGCCTGGGACTTCACCACGCGGAGAATGCACTATCTGCCGGCGGATGTGCGGCCTGCGAGAGCATGCCTATCTCCGTGCTGCGAACTCGGCTAGCCCTCTCCCGTGACGGCGACGCCGCCTCTCCCGCGCTTCCTTTTCCGGCCCTACTTCAGCCAAGGAAGAAGAAGCGCCGCAGCCAACGGCAGCCGGAGAACATGGATGTTAGTGAACGCACGCCGGCCTCGTCCCCGCGTGCCTCACTCTCTCCAACCCGTTCATCTCCGGTCCTGTTCGAGGGAGATCAGCGCCCCCCCCCACGTGGCGGGCCTTGTCTCCTTCGGCGGGCCTAGCGAGCACGACGACAACCTGTCTATCGCTGCGTCTGAGGAAGAATGGCCGGGCTCTTTCGACCCCGTCATGGCTTCCCAGCCAACGCCCAACGCCTCAGCTACCAGGACTAACTCCGACGCGGAAATGCTTCGGATCCTGACGCAGGCCGTAGCGGACCTCGAGCTCGAGTGGGCCGCGCCCGCTGAACCCCCTCGAAGTCGGCTGGATGGCTGGTTTCTGCCAGGGCACCAACAGGCCCCTCGTCACAAGCCAGCGCCATTTTTTCCTGAGGTACACGAGGAGCTTACCAAGGCCTGGCGCACTCCTTATTCTACACGAGGCCCCGCAGTTTTCGCGACGCTCTCCTCCGTGGACGGAGCAGCGGAAAAAGGCTATGAGTCGTTGCCGCCCCTCGAAGAGGCGTTGGCCGCTCATCTCTGCCCGAACACAGCTGCTAGCTGGCGAACTAGAGCTGTGCATCCCAACAAGTAGTGCCGTAGCACTTCAGCCCTCGCCGGACGCGCGTATTCCGCCTCCGGTCAGGCTGCATCGGCCCTGCACACGATGGCCGTGCTGCAGGTTTACCAGGCCAAACTCCTCCGGTCTATGGACGAGGCTGGCCCGGACCCTGAGGCTTTTCGGGACCTTCGGAGCGCCACAGACCTGGCCCTGAGAGCTACTAAGGCCACAGCGCAGGCTATCGGGAGGAATATGGCGAGTTTGGTCGTGCTCGAGCGCCACCTCTGGCTTACCCTCACTGACATTAAGGACGCGGAGAGAACAAAGTTCCTCGACGCCCCAGTATCCAGCACCGGCCTCTTCGGCCCGGCAGTGAAGGGGTTCTCAGAAAGATACACCGAGGCACAGAAAGCGTCCCAGGCCATGCGTCACTTCCTGCCTAAGCGCTCTAGCTCGGCGTCGAGTGCTCACAAGCTAGCCCCGCCGACGCCTCGGCCAACAAAGCCCACGAAGCAGGCCTCTCAGCCCCGCCCTGCGGCTGATGCCCAGCGCCAGCCGAGAGCAACCAAGCGCTTCCCGCTTCCCCGACGCCAAGGCCCCAGACCAAGCGCCGCGCCTCACACAGGGCCGCCAAAGTCGTCCTAGCATGCAGGGGAAAGAGAGAGGGCACGGGTCCCGCACTCGCCGGACCACCCTCGAAGAAGTCAACAAAACTTCCCACAGCCCCTTGTTCAGTTCAGGTGGCTGGGGATTTTATTACTGCAAACAGGCCCGCAACAGTAAGCGCGTTCTTGCAAACAAACGCCGTTTTCACGGCGACCCATATAAAGCACAAAAAGAGTATGTTTCACAAACACAACACGTGGGTTCACGGTCCCCCTTCATCAGGCGGCCCCTCCCCCGTTATAATACTGCCTTCCCTACACGCAAATGCTTGTACAGTCAGTCCAATACTCAATGTGTGCACAAATCACAATATAAGGGTATCAGGTCCCCCTTCACTAGGCGGCCCCTCCCCTGTTGTAACACTGACTTCCCCACACGCGAATGCCTGTACAGTCAGTCCAATACTCAATGTATGCACAAATCACATGATAAGGGTATCCGGTCCCCCTACATTAGGCGACCAGCCCCAGTCAGTGTGTCAAGCCCTAGCCACACGTGTTCTAGCCTGGCAAGCTATCCCCGGTGTGTCGAGTTGGGTCATAAACACTATAAAGCGAGGTTACTCGCTCCAATTCGCTCGCAGACCCCCGAAATTTCAGGCGGTTCTCGAGACTTCGGTGAGAAGCAACGTGGGTCACGTGCTTCGCACCGAAGTACAGAATCTATTAGCAAAAGGGGCGATAGAATTAGTCCCCCCCGCGCTAAAACACATGGGTTTTTACAGCCGCTATTTTCTGATTCCGAAAAAAGACGGCGGTCTCAGACCCATTCTAGATTTGAGACATTTGAACAAAGCTCTCATGAGACGGCCGTTCAAAATGTTAATTATCAAACATATCCTCGCGCAAGTGCGCACGGGGGATTGGTTTGTCACAATGGATCTGAAAGACGCTTACTTTCACATTCAGATAAACCCTCGTCACAGGCCATTCTTGAGATTCGCCTTCGAGGGCCAAGCTTATCAATACACCGTTCTGCCGTTCGGTCTATCGTTAGCACCCCGTACATTCACGAAGTGTGTGGATGCAGCGCTTTCTCCCCTGAGACATCAGGGAGTGCGTGTGTTAAATTATCTCGACGACTGGCTGGTGCTGGCACAGTCGAGAACCGAGCTATTAGCTCACAGGGATTTGATTCTCAGCCATCTAAAATGCCTGGGTTTCACAATCAATGTGTCAAAAAGCAAACTAACCCCCAGCCAGAGTGTGATCTTTCTGGGTACAGTTTTAGACTCGAGAGCGATGACAGCGCGACTCACACCAGAGCGCGCGCTCTCAGTGCGAGCGCTTACAGGCACTTTCAGAGCGCGCGAGCACGCGCCACTGAAGAAATTTCAGAAACTGCTTGGTCTCATGGCAGCAGCATCGCCAGTACTCCGCTTGGGATTACTGCGCATGCGCCCGCTGCAGCATTGGCTGAAACGGCGTGTGCCAACTCACGCATGGCAGTCAGGCAACTTGCGCATTATGGTAAATCACGGTTGTTTAAGAACCCTGATTCCCTGGCGAGCGCAGAACTGGTACCACGAGGGGGTGACAATGGGAACAATTTCCAGAAGGAAAATGGTTCTTACAGATGCGTCCAACCTGGGTTGGGGAGCGCTGCACGAGGGCATGCCTGCATCCGGCCTCTGGTCGAGCACGGAGCAGAGCTTACATATCAACTGTCTGGAGATGAAAGCAGTTGGATTGGCCCTGAAAGCATTTCTGTCGAACCTCAGGGGTCACCACGTTTTAGTCCGCACAGACAATATATCAGTGGTGGCCTACATAAATCGCCAGGGGGGCATCAGGTCAGGAAACCTGCATGCGATGGCGAGAGACCTCCTCTTATGGGCACAAACCAACCTGAGCTCTCTGAGAGCAGCGCATATACCGGGCATCCAGAATGTGGGCGCGGATATGCTTTCACGGGGCAACACTCCCCTCGGCGAGTGGTCCCTGAACCCACAGACGGTCAGTCTGATATGGAAGGTGTTTGGCGAGGCCGAAGTCGACCTGTTCGCCTCGAGAATCAACACCCACTGCAAATTGTTCTTCTCGAAGGACAGGGACGCGCTGGCCCATGTCTGGCCCAACCGTCCCCTTTATGCCTTTCCCCCCGTCTCGATGATTCCACAAGTCATCAAACGGGTCAGAGAGAGCGGGTGCCCAGTCCTTCTGGTGGCCCCTCTCTGGAAAACCAGACCGTGGTTCCCGGAACTGGTTCAGTTATCGGACACAATCCCATGGCCTGTCCCACTGAGGAAAGACCTCCTCACACAGGCGAACGGGACATTGTGGCATCCGAGACCCGATTTATGGGCCCTCCATGTGTGGCCCCTCAACGGGTACCCAAAGACCTTCCTGAGAAGGTCTTAAGCACTATATCTGAAGCCAGGGCCCCGTCGACTCGGCGCCTTTACGCTTCGAAATGGTCGGGTTTTTCCAGCTGGTGCTCGAAAAATCAGGCTGACCCAGAGTCATGTGAGATATCTGTAGTTCTCTCATTCTTACAGGAGCTGCTGGATGCGGGTCGCTCCCCGTCCACGCTCAAAGTGTATGTGGCAGCCATAGCAGCACATCATGTTCTGGTGGCTGGCCAGTCACTAGGAAGAAACGACCTGGTCGTCAGATTCCTTAAAGGTGCTAGGAGAATGAACCCCTCCAGACCTCCATCTGTGCCATCTTGGGACCTCTCCACGGTCCTGGGGGCTCTGAAAGGTCCACCTTTCGAACCGCTCCAATCGGTTGATCTAAAACCCCTCTCGCTGAAGACCGCTCTCCTTATGGCTTTGGCATCTATCAAGCGAGTGGGAGATCTGCAGGCACTCTCTGTGAGCCCTGCATGTTTGGAGTGGGGTCCAGATGACTCCAGAGTCATCCTCAAGCCCAGACATGGTTACGTTCCTAAAGTGCTCTCAACACCGTTCAGAGCACAGGTGGTGACGTTATCAGCCCTCCCTCCTTCTGCAGAGGATGGAGAGGTTAATCTTCTCTGCCCTGTCAGAGCGCTGAGAATCTATCTGGAGCGTTCTGCGTCTTTTAGACAATCAGAACAGCTTTTTGTCTGCTTTGGTGGTAGATCCAAGGGGGATCCAGTCACTAAGCAAAGACTGTCTAGATGGATAGTGGATGCTATTTCTATGGCTTATACCGCAGCGGGTCAAGTTTGCCCTATAGGCGTCAAGGCCCATTCAACCAGAGGTATGGCCTCGTCATGGGCTTGGTCATCTGGCATTCCCATTAGTGATATTTGTGATGCGGCCGGCTGGTCCTCGCCTTCCACATTTATGAGTTTTTATAATATGGAAGTGCCTTCCCTGCAGGCGAAGGTGCTTTCGGTATGATTAAGACCCGTGGGTGGCCGGTCTTGTCATATATTACTGTGCACAATCACATTCACATATATACATGAAACCCGCTGCTGGCCGGTTGTAGTTCATACATAAACCCGCTGTGGCTGGTTATATTTATATATATATATAAACCCGCTTTGGGCCGGTTATATGACATATACAAAACCCGCTTTGGCCGGTTATATGACATATATAAATTCCATACATATATAAAACCCGCTTCGGCCGGTTATATTCCATAACAGATATCAACCCGCTTTAGCTGGTTAAGATTTCATATATAAACCCACTTGACTGGGTATATGTTCGTATACTAATAACCCCGACAGAGTCTGGGTTCATTGGTGTAGTATATTGGGTATTTCTACTGATGTATACTACGGAGATCTGACGGTGTCTGGTCTATTTTTACATAAATTATGCGGTTATGGCTTGTTCTGTACGCTCAGGGGTCCTGAGTTGCAGTGACAGCCAGTTACTCAGTGCGGCGTTTTGCATGGCGTCCCCACTGCGTATAGCTACGCAATACGAAGTGACCGTTCGAAAGGGAACTACTCGGTTACTCACGTAACCTCAGTTCCCTGAGTTAGGGAACGAGTATTGCGTAGCCAGCCGCACTATGGTAACATGGCAAGTTGTCGCTTCAGTCGTTAAACCTGCTATAATGGCGAATTCGGGGGCTATTATAGACTGAGGTCACGCCCCCTTGGCGGGCTCTGACGTGTATGACGCAGAGTGATCTCATTGGTTGCACGTCAGAGGCGCCTGCGCCATTGGATGTGCAGTTGCCGCAGCGCAGCCTATGAGCGAGCCAGACGCTCATGTTCTAGCTGTGCAGCTGCAAATGCGCTTTACATAAAGGCTTCAGTAAATCGAGGAAAAGGAGTTTCCCCACTGCGTATAGCTACGCAATACTCGTTCCCTAACTCAGGGAACTGAGGTTACGTGAGTAACCGAGTAGTTTTTTAAAAAAATATTTAAAGGAAAATTTAATGGCACAATATATAGTAAATTGTTGATTTTGATATTTGGAATGAATGTTGTTGATTAAATGTAGTTTTGTATTTTTTACTTGTTGGGACCCCAGGAAGAGTAGCCACTGCCTAGGTAGGACTAATGGGGATCCAAATAAACTTAGATCATAGATGGAAAATACCATTTACAGCCAATACAGGCAATTTACTTAGGAAAAATATGTTTTTTAAAGTTTTTTTGTTAGTTATAGCACCATGCCTGATCTCCACCACTTTTATTAGTTGTCCTCAAAGTGTGCCCACACATATGTGTGTCAAATTTGTTGGGAATATCTCATTTAGTTTTTGAAGTTTAGACACTTATATTTATGACAGCATAAAAATTATCCATAGGCGACATTGATTGGATTTTTTTTTCAATTCCTATCATAATTTTGACATTTGGGCGTTATTGTTTAGCTATTGACCTATGTTTTCAAATTTCCTGTTGTGTTTTTTTTTCGATCAGACAAACAGTTTCGAATATAATGCAAGTTTTTTAAGCGCTAAATGACACCGTTACACAAACCATAAGGAGAAACCTGGCATGTTTGGTACCGTTGGACTCCAACAAGGATTCAGGAGTCTAAGGAGGTCACTTCCGTAAAAACGCTGGCTTGAAACTTCTCAAGCTCTTTCAGGGCATTGTGCCGATGACGCATACTGAGTTTTTTGAGATATGCCAATGATCTCATAGACTATCATGGCACCCTGGACAAAGACACTGCATGCCAGTTTTCATCGGACTAATGATTGGGTGCGGTTATAGCCATTTTCGTGATTTTTTTCTCTGTAATAGTGCCACCAAGTGTCCAATTGTTGCAATTATTTTCATGTGAGCTCGGATTGAGCTCATAAACATGTCCCGAGTTTAGTGAAAATCTCTTTCCGTTCAAAAGTTATAGCCGTTTTAGTAAAAGTGGCTCCGGTCACAACAAACATTTTGGTTCCCCTTAGCGACTGTAAATTGAAAATTCAATTTTTTTTGATGATTATTGATAGTCACTCTCTAGAGAATATTTCTGCAGTGGTTTGGTTCCATTCAGGCCAAATACCTAGGACTACAGGTGAAACTCGAAAAATTAGAATAACGTGCAAAAGTTCGTGTATTTCAGTAATTCAAATTAAAAGGTGAAAATAATATATTTCGTATATATAAATATATACATATGCATGATTATACTTTTCAGAGGGCTGACATTTCTGTATTTTCTGTAATTTCTGCATTCTGTATCCGTTTTTTATTGATTTCATGTAATATTCACATTTTCTGAGATTTTGAATTTGGGGTTTTCATAAGCTGTAAGCCATAATCATCAAAATTAAAACTTTTGCACGATATTCAAATTTTTCGAGTTTCACCTGTAGTTAGCAAAACTAGGTTTTTCAAAAAATCTCAATTTACTCGAAAATGACGCCTGAAGGTGAGTTTAGGAGTTATGAGCCATTTTGTACTTTTGACCGCTGTAGCACTCCCGTCAGGCCGTTCGGGGTGCGCCTTAGGTTATGTTGTAGGCGGTGTGAGTACTACCAGCTCTCAAAGTTTCAAGTCTCTACAACTTACGGTTCGGTCTACCCGATCAGTTTTAGATGGAGAATGTTGCATCATGGTAAAATTAACAATAACAATAGGGTTTCAGCACTACGATCCTGAACCCCTAATAGCAAGCGGGAACATAGGAATTTAGGTCAAACTAAACAGGCAAACAGGAACTAAACAGAATGAGCATGTTACAGTAGCTTCCCCTCTCGGAAGGCATGTCCTCGCTCCGTAAAGAGTCTATCAGAGGAGGGTGGTGGCTCTGGTGGAGGACGTGGAGAAGGAGAGGGGTATAAACAATTAGAGACATGCAAAACAGTCCATGGGGCAGTGGAGGTTGGGAGGAGCCTGGGGAGAGCCAGGAGCCAGGCAGGACAAAGCCAGCATGATGTTCCACGGCAGAGTCGCTGGAGGGAGGAGCCATGGTTGAGGCCTGGGAGATGGAACCATGGATGTGAGTTCCTGCAATGGAGCCAATGGCGGTGGAGACCCAGACGGAGCAGAGGAGACATGGAGCCAGGTTGACACAAGAGGGACAGGGTAGAATGGGAGATGGCTCATGGGAGAGAGGCGGAGGTGGGGACCTGGAAGACTTCGGTGGAGACGGAGCGACCGAGGACGAAGGAGGAGCCCGGTGGAGCCAAAGGGTTGGAGGGCAGAGGTGCAGCCAGAAGCCAGGAACCCCTTGACAGAAGGTCCTGGTTGCGTATGCAACCCACCGTTCCCTGAAGGAGGGAACGGAGGACGTAGTCGACGGTCGACTGAATGGGGATCTCGCTAGAGAGCCTATCCTCTTCGAGTACTATTGAACGAGCCAATGTAATTGGCGAGCGTGATTCGCATCACACACTCCGCCCCCGCGGCGCGGGTATAAATACGGAAGTGGATGCACGCACTAGTTGCTTTTCACTGAGGAGCCGAGGGTAACCCGGGCTCAGCGGTGGTCCAGCAGTAGTGGCAAGGGGACTACGTCCTCCGTTCCCTCCTTCAGGGAATGGTGGGTTGCATACGCAACCAGGACGTTCCCTTTCAGTCGATAACGTCAGACGTAGTCGACGGTCGACTGAATGGGGATAACCTTTGAAAACGCCACTAACGCTGCCACCTTCCAGTGCCTAAACCAAAGCCTCCTGATGTCCCCGCAAATTTAAGGCGGGGAAGGACAGGGCTTAGGCCAGGGAAGTCACTGCTGTTCCTAGAGGCCCCCTGGGAAAGCGTTCCCCGTACATTGGAAGGAAGGGACGCTGCGGAAGCCATATCCAACCCAGAGGGAGGTAACGTGGAATATACACATATGAACTGGGCGGAAACCGGGCAGTCTAACAAATGGAATGTCACTGGGGTGGCTCCAGCCTAAGACGGGGGGAGACACACCGGACAGTGACGGCAGAGAGACTCTGCCGAGGGAAGACACGGGCTCACTGCAGGGAGCCGTATCGTGGAAGAATACACATATGGGGTCGCCGTAGGGACCGCAACATATGGACCCAGTCTAACACAGGTTCCACACTGCTTACGAGTGGTAGGCCTAACACCAGACGTTCCGCACGTCCGACATCGGAGGGGTGTGGAGGAACTCAACAGGGTTCAATTTTAAGGGAACTCAACTGGAGTAGAAAGGCGCACGTATCCAGTCCATAGGAGGGGAATGGCGCAGCAAGCCGACACTTGAACCGGGCTCACGGTGAAACTGGCTTCATGAGAAGGGAGCCCACGGGAAGCAGCGGTTCAACTAGGTGTCGTCCAGCCCCCAACTTTAGAATCTGTTTTAGCAAAGCATATCATCAAAGCCCAGGCGGAGCACTTTACACTCACTTTACACTCATCGAAAAGCTTTCAGGATCTCCTCTGGAGAGAAGACGCACTCAACGACTAGGTTCCACTTCTAAAGGAGAAAGCACGCTACCCATTTCTAGGGGGTGCTCGCAGAAGTGATGGTAACTATCACATGCCTGTGATAGCCACCTGAACCTCCGCGTTCAGATGTAAGACCGCCCGGAATCTCCAGAGGAAGAACGCGTGTGCCATCGTGCCCCGTCCCTGAAAGAGTTTTCAGGGGAAGTCAGGAAGGCTGTTGATGGGAACCAGGTCTAGTTGGGCCAATAAGGGGCAACTATGAAGACCTGTTCCTCTCCTGACTTGGCACGTAGGTGCAAGCGACGGGCGCAAAAAGACAGGAGCATTGCTCAACACACCATGTAAAGATCACTGGGCTTCAGGAGCATTTTCTGCTCAGCACTTGAGTGTGATAAGTTCACTGAGCTCCAGGAGCATTCCTGCTCAACACCTGAGTGTGATAAACTCACTGAGCTTCAGGAGCATTTCTGCTCAACACTTGAGTGCGAAGAACTTCACTGAGCAACAGGAGCATTTCTGCTCAGCACTGCGTGTGATCAATTCACTGAGCTACAGCAGCATTTCTGCTCAACACCTGAGTGTGATGAACTCACTGAGCTACAGGAGCATTGCTGCTCAACACCTGAGTGCGATGAACTTCACTGAGTTTCAGGAGCATTTCTGCTCAACATGAAGTGTGATCAATTCACTGACTTGAGCAGACGCAAGGCGACCATGAGTCGCAGTCGCTTTTAGAAGGCTCACTGGGGTTTAACGCATTTCTGCGGGCCCCTGGGGCAGCTGAGAGCCAGTGTTTGTCCAAGGGTAGTCCGCTCGGTTTATACAAACACTGGCAGGAAGACGAAACCGGAGGGGCAACTGAGCGGCCCCGGAATGGTCATGACCCAGGTGGACCCAGGGGATGGAGTCTCCACTTGCCCTGGCTATAACTGTCGTTAGGCTCGATGGCGGCACGATTGAGTAGAGCGGGAAGAGTGGAACAAAGCGTCCTCAGAAGCTTCTGACTCCAAGGAGGAGGTGACGGGTGAGTTGTGACATGCAAGGGAAGCTTGCGCAACGGTCGCAATGTCTAACAACTCGAGGCACGAATGCCCGTGTAGTCGAGGGTTGCCCCGGCCCCCGTTAAAACACGCCCTTTGTACATGGCCCCTCTGTTAAAGAGGGTTTGGCAGCAGACCGGGATGAACTATTGTCACACAGGGTGAGCTGCTCTGCCACGATCACCTCGGGACTCGATCATGAAGCTAGCGCTGAAGGGGTCACATATGGAGGAAGCCAAAGGCTGCAACAACCAAATACCCCAGGAGCCTCTGAAAGTTCTTTCAGTGGGACCCTTTCTCACTTCAAACACCAGCTGAACACATTCTCATTGGAGATACGTGTTAGACCGAGTCCATCTCCAAAACTGAAAAAGAGATACTCAGCCCGTGGGCGAGATTACTCTCTTCCAGTTGACCTGAAGACCCAAAGGGCTCTGGAGCACTCGAGG
The DNA here is from genome assembly GCF_051911475.1 of Siphateles boraxobius. Taxonomy (NCBI): domain Eukaryota; kingdom Metazoa; phylum Chordata; class Actinopteri; order Cypriniformes; family Leuciscidae; genus Siphateles; species Siphateles boraxobius. Next base: position 13,827,021 of record NW_027508734.1, read on the forward strand.
GGAAGGACACTGTACTGATACTCCACCCTTACACGCAACACACAGGATGGCCTGCGGTGCGGAAGGTAGAGATCTGAAGCACATGTCTTTCAGGTCGGAGCTGCAGACCGATCTTGGGCCAAGATGGTCACGACCCACCACCTAGTAGCACGAAGAACTAGTTTACAACTGGCCTTCGTACCGGCTAGAGGAGCGGCTATATCAAATCCTTCGCCAGCAGGATAAGATAAGCACGTACATGTCAGGAGCACTGCTCAACACTCGGTGTGATGAATATCACTGAATTTTCAGGAGCACGTCTGCTCAACACCTAATGTGATGATTATCACTGACTTGAGCGGGGTAGCCGAGCCTGAGGTGGGGCAGCAAAGTAGAGAGAGTGGTGTTAGTGTGCTGTGCAACACTTACCTATCTCCACTAGCGGCAGGGGGCGTGTGAGAAGGCGGATGACCGGGTCCTCGAACGCACCAAGCTGCCTGCTGGCGACCAAGGGGGAGCTGAGGGGTGTAAGGCTATACAGGGTCACACCCGCCAGACTGGCCCTCTTGGGACCCAGGAACAGATGAAATTGCTCTCTCTTTGAAGTGTGGGTACCGCTTGCTCCGCTTTTTTTTTTTTTTTTTTTTTAGGGCGCCAGTGGCGGAACAGACACACACACAAACAAAAGGCTCCACCCGGCCCTCACCCGGGGGGAGGGAGTGATCGTGCCACTCCAAGAGCATCTCTTCCATTCCTGGGCGGCCCGCTCCGGAATGCTTTCGCTGTCGCTGGCCACCTGGCTTGGCAGCGCCTGGAGCGGGCTGGGCGTCTCTACTGCGGCCGGCTCCATGCTGAGGCCTGGGTGGAGGCTGCTGCGGAGGCCCAGCAGGAGCGGCGGCCGGGGAACGCCCACGGCAACGAGCAGGCGGAGGAGCTGCCACCGGCGGCGGGTGGAGGCAGCAGCTGGCCACCGGGGCAGGATGTGCCGGATGACCTCCGTCTGCGCTTGAGCGGCAGAGAACTGTTGGATGCAGTTCTCCACTGCGTCGCCGACCAGCCCAACCTGGGAAATTGGGGAGACCAGGAACCGAACCTTGTCCGCATCCGCCATACCAACCAGGCTGAGCCAACGAAGGCGCTACTGGACCACCACGTAGGACATCGCCAGACCGATCACGCACGCTACGACACTCGTGCCCCGGAGGGTGAGGTCGGATGCAGTGCGGTGCTCACCTATGAGCGCACGGTCTGGATTACCCTCGTGCATGCCATGGGTGCCTTAGCCTGTGGCAACGCCATGGCATGCAAGAGGAAGCGGCTTGCCCACAGGCTTTGTAAGCTCTGCCCGTTGGAACGGACGAAACTCACAGGCCTTAGGGGGGAGACGAGGATCCCCCCAAAAGGCAGCAGGCGTCGGACACAGGTGCACCTGTGTCGACAGACCGCTCCAATGGAGGGACCCTTCGCAACCCTTCACAGTTCCTCCATCAAGGGTAATGAGGGGGAAAAGCTATTCAGGCAGTTTCTGCAAGAGAAAGATTTAACGAAGGCGAGTCTCGCCCTCAACACTGAGACAGTCATGTTCCCACAGTGAAAACATGAGCTGTCCACAAAAGCTGTCTCAGCGTGCTGTAAGCCCAAACACGTGACACAACAGTTATGACCATCAGAGAGAGACAGGGAACGACCGCACCCAGAAACGCACGGGCGGAATGACATCTTGAAAAAGACGCAAACGCACCCGTGTTGCTCTTTCAGAAAATAGGACCGTCACCAGTGACGGAGCACACAGGGGAATGACCGCGGCAACACTGAACAGAGAACTGAAACAGTGAAGCACTCACTTTTCCGCCCTCTAACCAGCTATCAACACACACAAACATTTAGAAATTTGTTGCTGTTAAAACAGCAGTTGAGAGCTCAAAGCTCGCGATCACCGCTGCACTCGCGCTGTAGAACACCAGCACTGGGAGAGTCTTCCTGAAGAACACCGACACACTCGCTCGTTGTAGACAACAGTACTCTCAGAGACATCAAAAACGATCGGCTCCGAAGCTAAAGGCAACTAGTGCGTGCATCCACTTCCGTATTTATACCCGCGCCGTGGGGGCGGAGTGTGTGATGCGAATCACGCACGCCAATTACATTGGCTCGTTCAATAGTACTCGAAGAGGATAGGCTCTCTAGCGAGATCCCCATTCAGTCGACCGTCGACTACATCTGACGTTATCGACTGAAAGGGAACCAGAGTGACCCCTGACCAAGGCGGAGGTATAACCTCCTCAAAATCATCTATATCATTTCCAGATGCTTGGCAATACTCATCCAGAGCGTCAGGGATGTGGGTGGGGCTTCCCTCCATGCCCTTGAACTCCACAAGTACTCGATCGCACCTGATCAGCCGTGTCGTTGAGTTCAGGCGCTGGGGCAGAATATGGCTTAGTTGGGTTCACTGGCACGTTATCCACTGCAGGCTCAGGCTCCGTGTCTGTGGTGGAATCTGGCATGGTGAAGGCTGACGGGGCTCTGGATCCGGTGGATCTGGAGCGGGGCTAGTGATGACATCCTCAGCTGGGCTATAAGGTCTATTTTGCCAACAAAAATAGTTCCAAACTAAGCAGAAAAATTGCGTCTCCCTCAACACACAGCTGTGTTTCTTTCTTGAATTATTCACTGTTTTTGAAAGAATCAGTTGGATTAATCGCCACATACTGGTAGTTTTAGTTGTATTTACAGTATTTCATTTCATTTTTCCCAACAGCTCATATTTTAATTTTCAAAATGTTATATTTAGTACATTAATCTCATAACATTATTTAGGAAGCTGTAATAGAAGTGGATTTTGATAAATGGTAAGACGGATGTTTGCTGATTATTTCATTTAATTGGTATAACAGCCCTATAGTATATAGTGTTAAACAGTGTAATTAATTAAAGATGATCAACAATCTTTAATTTTACCTTTTTATAAATAATTATGAGAGGGTGTCCTTTTTATTTTACTTGAGCACCTGCTCCCAAAATTGTCTGTGCTTGGCCCTGAGTGTGGACATACAATGTGCTTGTCCATGGAATATTATTGTAATACATATGGATTGTAAAAATGAAAAATAACCTAAACCAAGTTTGGCAGGCTTTTGTCATATGCTGATATGTTTGAATTTAATTGCAACAAAGAAATGTCATTTACATTTTTCTCGGCTTAAAAACCTCAAAGTTGTTCTATATGTTTCCTTTGCTGGTAAAAACCACATTTTTTGAAGATCTAAATGGCTGGAGTGTAAATTCCTCTGACAAGAGCTATAATGTGAAACAATTTTCGTTTTTTTACAAGCTGTGAGATTAATTTAAAATCATTGAGCATTCAGTGTACGGATCAGGGACTCTCTGAATGGTACACTTTTGTTCTCTGCTTCAATGAATCCAAATCCCTCTCATTTTCCAGCGTGGTGAGTAGAGATAACTGTGGATACTTCAGTATGACAAGCGACCAAGCGAGTGTTGGTCAAAGCGTCTCTCTTTCGATTTATGTAATTGCATCTTCATTGAAGCTTTATCTGTCAGTCGCAGATGTGAGGCGAAACATTACCAAGTGGTCTACACATATTTCATCTTCACTGATACTGCTGTGTTTTATACGATAATAAGGGATCCCACTGCAGCCGTGAAGTGTAAAACTTAGCATCAGATAATAAGAAACAGTCAAATCATAGCAGTTTGGTTGTGTATCATTTGGTTGAGTTAATTCATAGTATTTTACTGGGATTGTTTTTCATTTAAATTATTTACTCCCCAGATCAAATAACTTCTATCTGGCGATGCTTCTCTTCATGCTTTTCCTGTGTATGTTACCGACCATTTTTGCCATTGTGAGGTATCGGCCGTCTCAGTACTGTGGACCCTTCAGGTAAATAAAACTGTGGCGGCGTTTAAATCTAATCTCATTTAAGGTGATGTATTATGTTGAAATCACGTATCCCAGAGATATGCAAAGACAACTATAAGCAAAATAAATCCAGGGGGATCAGTCTTGTATCAGCCCGAAATGGTTCATTTGGCATCGATGCCTAGTGAACTGTACATTGTCTCAATTACTACACATGCATATTCAAAATAATTGAATACATGACTTGAAATATTGAGTTAAGTTAAAATGGTATGTTACAAGAAAGAGACTGTAAAGTGATACGAGATAAAGTATGTAGAAGACCTTTTTTGGTTTAAACAGTTTAGTGTCAATATAATATATATATTTTTTAAATTAGATTGCAGAATGATTGACCAATCAGAATCAAGTATTCCTGAGCTCTGTATAATATGCTTTTGTTTTTTAAATAATTTACATGAAAATACATAGTTGATGTCTTTCTGCATTTGTTCAATCTCCTCTTCCACTCTGTAGTGGCCAGGAGAAGATTTACGACATCATCTCCGAAACCATTGCCAACGACTTCCCGCTGTGGTTCAATAATGTGATGAATTACGTCACCAGTCCTGTGGTGGTGCTGCCCGCTTTGCTTCTACTCTTGTAAGTACTTCTATCTACACTGACCTTAATTACCATAGAGAAAATAGCTAGGAAATTAAAGCTCATCAAGACAAACGTTGGATGTTGGCTTGACAAAAAAATAATGTTCTGGATGGTTACTTGTGCATTGCTAATATGGGGTTGCTAATGAGGTACACTACAGTTCGGGGTCAGAAAAAATATTGTTTTTATGTCTCTTTTGTTCACCAAGGCTGCATTTATTTGATCAAAAAATACAGTAAAAACAATAATATTGTGAAATATTATTACAATTTAATTGTATTTTTATTCCTGTGATGCAAAGTTGAATTTTTCAGCATCATTACTTCAGTCTTCAGTGTCACACGATCCTTCAGAAATCCTTCTAACATGATGATTTGCTGCTCAAGAAACATTTCGTATTATCAAAAAACTTTTTTGTGAAAACTTTGATGCACATTTTAGGATTCTTTGATTAATAGAAAGTTTAAAAGAACAGGCTTTGTTGGAAACAGACATCTTTTTCTAGATTTTAGATCAATTTAGATAGTTCCCTTTCAAGGGAACTTCGAGCTGCGTCAAACGCTGCGGGAACGCCCCTGCGTTGTGCGTCATGAAGCACGTATGGAATCAGCCCAATGGAGAGATGAAACGTCATAGGCGGGTGACGTCATCGACCAGGAAACTATAAAGCACCCCAAAAACACAAGCGCATTAGCTTCTGTGCTTTCAGTCGCGCTACATGTGAATCTGTCCCTGTGTGATATTGTCTGTCTTACATACCCTGCACCACACAAACAATTTATCCCTATATATATATATATTGAGAGATTATGGCGGACGAACAGCAGTTTAGAAAGTGTGTTCCTCCCTGCTCGCGTTATTTAACGAGCGGGGATACACATGATCTTTGTGTTGTTTGTTTGGGAGTTCAGCATGCCCAGTTTGCTCTCGAGGGAGCAGACTGTGAGCATTGCGAGCGTTTGCCGTTAAGGACGCTCCGCTCCCGCCGGTCGCTCTTTGAGGAGAGCGGTTCGGTGCGCGCTCCCCGCGGTTCGGGTCCCGCTTCTGCCGAGGCAGAGCGGCGGCGCTTATCGTGGGGATCGCAGATGGATCTCACAGCGGGGTTTGAGACGGGCTCTGCCTTATCTCTCCCTTCACCTGTGAGATCCAGTGCCTCAGTCCCGGGTTCGGAAGCACGCGCTGCGGTTTCTTCCGCTCGGGCTGAGGCACCAATGCTGCAGCTATCCAGTTCTGAGGAACTTGATGTTGTTAGTGTTGAGGGAGATGTGGAGGATTCGCCACCCCACACTCCTAAGAGTGATGAGCTTATGGAGGTGTTAACAAGAGCTGTTGAAAAACTTAATATTGAATGGCCAGTGACTAGACAGGAGTCTGTTTCTAAATCAAAGTTGGATGAGAGATTTTTGCCGTCACGTGTGCAGCCTCCACGCCGGTGCCTGCCGTTTTTCCATGATCTCCACACCGAGGTGTCGAAATCATGGAGAAAACCGGTGTCATATAGAGTGTTTAGTCCCCAGACTTCAACGTACGCTAATATTATGGGAGCCAAGGCTCATGGTTATGGTGCTTTGCCTCGTGTGGAAGAGACGCTTGCGAGCCATCTCTCCCCCGAAGCAGCATCATCTTTTAAGGCACCGGCATTACCCACCAAGCCTTTAAGAAACACTTCGGCTTTAGTGGGTAAAGCATATTCGGCAGCAGGTCAGGCTGCGTCATGTCTGCATACTATGTCAATCTTGCAGGCATACCAGGCTGATCTGCTAAGGGACATGAGTGAGAGTGAGGAGGTCAGTACTGACGTAGTTCGTGAACTGCGTCAGGCTGCTGATTTATCCCTGCGTGCCACCAGAGAATCGGCCAAATTAATGGGTCGTTCTATGGCAGCTCTGGTGGCCGCAGAAAGACATTTGTGGTTAAATCAGACTAATATTAAAGAGAGAGAAAAAGCTTTTCTTTTAGATGCTCCTCTTTCTCCCATGGGGTTGTTTGGTGATGCTGTGAATTCAGTTATCGATAAATTCCAAGAAGAAAAGAAACAAACTGCAGCTTTTAAAAAGTTTCTTCCCCTTAAAGTTCATGTCCCTGGGGCTGCTGGGCGGGAGCAGCCCCGGCCGTCTTCGAGCTCATCACATAGAGCGCAGCAGAGGCAGAGTGTCGCGTCTCGTGCTCCCCCTGCTGGACAGTGGGCTCAGCCGCGACACTCTCAGCCGAAGCCTTCTCCCAGTAGAACTGATCTGAGGACAGTTATATTGGCTAAGAAGGCTTCGGCTAAGAAGAAGTCCTGACGCCAAGCCGTTCAGGATGCTGAGGGTGGTCCCCACCGAGGCGGAAAGGTGTTCACCTCTTTTTACGGTGCCCATTCCTCCTCGGTGCCCTCAGGGGCTCGTTCTGCCAACCCCGCCTTTATGCCGGGGCACAGACGATCCCAGCGAGCGCTTTCCCGAGGGACGCTCGCTCCCTCTGAGGAGGGTCTCAGAGCGGTCAGACCAGTTGTTCCCTGCCGGTGCGCCGTTACAGGGCGCTGCGTCTGCTGCTCAAGTTACACCAGAGGCCAGTCTCGAGAGGCTGGTACCCTTAGTAGAATTTCTGGCAGAGTGGAAAAGCCTTCCAAAAATATCTCATTGGGTCCTGCAGACAGTAGAAAAGGGTTATGCTATCCAGTTCAGGTGTCGTCCACCAAAATTCAGAGGGGTTCTGCACACAGTGGTGGGCCCCGAGCAGGCTCTGGTATTGGAACAAGAGGTGAAAACGCTCCTTCAAAAAGAGGCTATAGAACGGGTTCCTCCTCCCAGTTTGGAGTCAGGTTATTACAGCCGATATTTCATCGTTCCAAAGAAGGATGGGGGGTTGCGTCCAATTTTAGACCTGCGCATATTGAATCGCTCGGTAGGGAAGCTAAAATTCAAGATGCTCACTATCAAGCAGATCGTGTCTCAAATCAGGTCCGAGGACTGGTTTGTCACGATAGATCTGAAGGACGCATACTTCCATGTGTCCATCCTTCCACAACACAGGAAGTTCCTGAGGTTCGCCTTCGGGGGCGAGGCGTACCAGTACAAGGTTCTTCCGTTTGGCCTAGCTTTATCTCCCCGCACTTTCACGAAATGCATGGATGCAGCACTAGTGCCTCTGAGGCTTCAGGGCATTCGTATTCTCAATTACATCGACGATTGGTTGATTTTAGCTCAGACCGAGCAGATGGCGGTTCGGCATCGAGATGTCGTCCTCGCTCATATCAGAAAGTTGGGGTTGAGGCTGAACGCAAAGAAAAGTGTATTATCTCCTTCCCAGAAGACCACTTTTCTGGGTGTCGTTTGGGATTCGGTATCGATGCGGGCGCGACTCTCTCCGACCCGCATCGCTTCGATTCTCTCAGCTGTGAAACAAGTGAAGCTAGGCCAGCTACTCACTGTCAAGCAGTTTCAGAGACTGTTGGGTCTGATGGCAGCAGCGTCCAACGTTATACCTTGCGGCCTGTTGTACATGAGACCGCTACAGTGGTGGCTCAGGACCAAGGGATTCTCCCCGAGGGGAAATCCGCTCCGCACGTTCAAAGTCACGCGGCGCTGCCTTCGTGCTCTGGTCATGTGGAGAGAAACTTGGTTCCTATCCAAAGGTCCTGTGCTGGGGGCTCTTTGTCGTCGCATAACGCTAACGACGGATGCTTCCCTCACAGGGTGGGGGGCGGTCATGAGTGGTCGCCCAGCCCAAGGTCTGTGGCAGGATCATCATCTTTCGTGGCACATAAATTGTCTAGAGATGTTGGCTGTGTTTCAGGCTCTGAAACACTTCCTAACAGACCTGAGAGGCCATCATGTGTTAGTTCAATCAGACAACACGTCGGTGGTCTCTTATATAAATCATCAGGGGGGCCTGCGGTCTCGCCGGCTTTACAAGTTGGCCCGTCAGATCCTCCTGTGGTCCCAAGGGAAGCTACTATCTCTGAGAGCAATGTATCTCCCTGGGTATTTGAATGTGGTAGCAGACTCCCTGTCGAGGCAGGGGCCGAGGCCAGGGGAATGGAGACTCCACCCCGAGGTGGTGGAGCTCCTTTGGTTGAGTTTCGGTCGCGCCGAGGTGGACCTATTCGCTTCCAAGGAGACCACTCATTGTCATCGGTGGTTCTCCATCACTCTTCCAGCCCCCCTGGGGTTGGATGCTATGGTGCAGCCGTGGCCGAGGTCACGTCTGTACGCCTTTCCCCCGATTGCTCTGTTACCAGGAGTTCTGGAGAGGGTCCGCCGGGACGGGGTCAGTCTACTACTAGTAGCCCCGTTCTGGCCGGCCCGAGTATGGTTTGCGGACCTGATTTCTCTCCTGGACGGTTCTCCTTTGGAGCTCCCGGTCAGGAGGGATCTACTCTCCCAGGCGGGGGGCACGATACTTCACCCCCGCCCAGAATTGTGGAAACTGTGGGCTTGGCCTCTGAGGGGGCCCAGCTCATAGACTCCGGTCTCTCAACCGAGGTTGTTGAGACCATTCTTAACTCCAGAGCTCCATCCACGAGGAAGCTTTATGCCTTGAAGTGGAAACTTTTCACTTCTTGGTGTGGAGAACACCTGCAGGACCCAGTTAACTGCCCAGTGGGTGCAGTGCTGGAATTCCTGCAGGAGCGCTTCTCCACAGGGTTATCCCCCTCCACACTAAAGGTGTATGTGGCGGCACTAGCTGCTTACCACGTCCCTTTCAGTGGAGTTTCTCTTGGGAGACACCCGCTTATAACTCGTTTCCTCCGTGGCACTTTGAGGCTGAGGCCAGCAGTTCGTACGAGGGTGCCGACTTGGGATCTGGCCATTGTATTAGAAGGTCTTTCCCTAGCTCCTTTTGAACCTATCGAAGAAGTTCCCGAGAAGTTTCTCACTTTTAAGACTATCTTTTTGCTTGCTATCTCTTCACTAAAAAGAATCGGAGATTTGCAGGCTCTGTCGGTTTCACCCTCGTGCCTGGAATTTGCACCTGGCATGGTTAAAGCTTTTCTGCATCCTAGACCAGGTTACGTTCCTAAGGTTCCTACTAATATTGTTAGACCTACGGTTCTGCAGGCTTTCTGTCCTCCTCCATTTATGTCATCGGACCAGGAGAAACTTAATTCACTCTGCCCTGTTAGGGCATTAGACGCTTATGTCCACAGAGCTGCCCTGTGGAGGAAATCAGAACAACTTTTTGTATGTTTCGGGCCACCCAGGAAAGGGTGTCCGGCGTCTAAACAGAGAATGAGCAAGTGGGTGGTTGAGGCTATCTCACTTGCTTATGAGTCGGCTGGCCAGCCTTCACCTTTGGTTGTCCGAGCTCACTCTACCAGGAGTATGGCTGCTTCTAAAGCTCTTTTGTCGGGGGTTTCCCTGAGTGATGTTTGTGATGCGGCTGGATGGTCTTCACCGCATACTTTTATTAAGTTCTATGACCTAGACTTAAGCTCTACCCCTGGGGCACAGGTGCTCTCGTCCTCTGTGCGCTAGTCTCACATGACGGTCATTTGGTCCTATGGCGACGTGGGTATTCGCGTTCCCGCAGCGTTTGACGCAGCTCGAAGTTCCCTTGAAAGGGAACGTCTCGGTTACGTATGTAACCCTAGTTCCCTGATAGGGAACGAGACGCTGCGTCGCTCCGCCATACTCCCGGCACTCCCGTTAGCGCTTCCTTCAAGCCTATCAGAAGCTAATGCGCTTGTGTTTTTGGGGTGCTTTATAGTTTCCTGGTCGATGACGTCACCCGCCTATGACGTTTCATCTCTCCATTGGGCTGATTCCATACGTGCTTCATGACGCACAACGCAGGGGCGTTCCCGCAGCGTTTGACGCAGCGTCTCGTTCCCTATCAGGGAACTAGGGTTACATACGTAACCGAGACGTTTCAGAGCAGTTTTACAGTGATAATAGGAAATTAAAGTAACAGATTGTTTTGGCTTTACAGCAGCTCTAGAATAAAGTTATTGTCCAGCTAAAGTTAGTTTTGATTGATTCACTTTCGTCGCAACGATCATTAGTTATTAACTTAGGGGCCGCTAACATAACACCGTTCTAACGGAAAAACCCTTGATGCGATCCGGCCGCTCATTTGCACAAAACAGTGCCTGCACTGTAAAAAATTATTTTGTGGTGAAGTAAATACTACTGAAAAAAAACACTGTAATTTACATGAAAAAGTTAGTTCAGGCAAGAATTAAAAAAACTAAGTAAATTCCATATCAGTACTTAATTCAAGGGAGTAGAAATGAAAGCCTCAATTTCAACTTAATAAAATTAAGTAAAAATTACTCAACTTTTCAGATACTGGGTTTCCCATCATGCACTGGACCTTGAATAATTAATGAGGTTGATTTTTCACTGGTTTCCAGCTGTATTTACACTGTTTTATCATTGCTTTTGTTGTTAGGATTATAGTAACTTGCCATTTTGTGACATTTCGAGTAAATTTTCTGCTCAAAATGACACATTCAAACACAAAAATGATCCATCAAATGTTACCGTCATTGTGTATTTTCTACCAAGTATTGAGGTCTTTGCATTCACATGATGTTTAACATCTGACATGATGTAGTATAAATTACTTAGAAGTTCTAAATAAAGCACATACTAGTATTTCAATATTATTGTTTGAGTGAAATGTTATGCAAAGGAAATTTCAATTAAATTGATATTACTCAACCTTTTACTAGCCAAGTTAAAAATTTTTTTAAGAAAAGCCAAGTTTTCTTTGTTACTTTCACTTGACTAGGTCAAGTAAAGTTTACTTAATTCCATATTCCAAGTAAATTAAACTTAAATATTTCTAATTAAAGCTACTGATAAATATGTTTAGGTTTTTACTTGGCAAATCGTTGTAAATTTACTAGCATTTTCTGAGTGAAAAAAGTTAGCTAGCTTTTTTCAAGTAAATCCTACTCCAAATTTTTTTCAGTGTGGTGGCTCGAAAACGCAAACCCTGAAATAGATTCCAAGGTGCAAGCCGTGAAAAATTTATAATACAGAATATTTTATCGCTTCCACGTAGCCACGTGAACCGGAATTACTCCAGCAACGTTTTATCTGTAAAGAGGTAAAGAGAAGGGAAGGAGGCCTTCACAGTGGAGAGACTAGTTGACACTTTAGGACTGCGTTGTCGTCGTGTCCAGGCGCAGGTCCTTCATTAGATTCGGATACGGCTTGGATCCGGCGGACTACGGTAAACCTCGGGATAAACAGAGAGACTAATATTAGCGTAGACGCCATCCTTCTTATGATGCAACAAGTACATCAGGATTTATGGGAAGTGTTCCCGGTTCCAGCTGATCTAAACTATGCAGCCTTACATTGAATTATAGAAGTCTATAATGTGTTATGTGTATGCTAGGTCAAAGAGATGTGTTTTTAGTCTAGATTTGACCTGACATAGTCTGTGTGCTTCCCGGACAATGTTAGGAAGACTGTTCCAAAGTTTTGGTGCTAAATAGGAAAAGGGAAAAGGAGTTTGAAAAAGCCCTTTACCCCTCTTTGTACAACAACAGCATATTGGTTTAAACCAGCATAATTCGACCAGGCATGCAGGACAAATGCCTTCATTGCACTCAACCTTGTGCTGTTTGTCATTGTCCCTTTTAGTATGCTGATCTACTACCTACAATCCATCGCTAGATCACTCAAAGTCACCAACAGCCAGCTGAGACTTCAGCTGCAAACTGTGAGTCACTCCAAATGGAATATCATTATGATGTATTTCAGCTCATTTAACAGATCCGGGATTTACAATAAGTAACCCAAGCGAAACAGGATACGGTCTTTGGATTTCATATAATCTCATTTCTTCAGCAGTTTATTTTATAACGCTAATTAAATTTCCTCTTGTAGGAGCGCACAGACGACAAGAAGAAAGTATTTCAGTTAGCCGCAGGTACTTTGTCTTTGAACTATCTTCATTACGAATACAAGGGAACGTTTCGGGCACATTTCAGGCCGCTGAGCAGTAACGGCCAAAGTAATGTACTCACAATATATAACGTCATAAGGCAATATCAGCCTGTCACCAGTTGGCTGGACATCTGGGTGTGTAAATGTGTGATTTACAGCACGTCTGCAGGCACCTGAGGGAGGCGATAAAAAGCCGGAACAAGAGAGCGACATCACTAGTATGGAGTCGTCCGCCCGCTCCACCTCCCCTCCACGGCGCAACGGTAGCGTCACCAACTTCCAATCTCCCGTCCGCCGTAGCAACAGCATCCGGACAATATCCCAGTCGGCTTCACGGCCTGACATCCCCAGAGCTGCCGGAGCGACGCGGAGTCCCTCTGTCCCAGTGCGGCAGAAACACAAAGCAGAGCATGTTGCCAGCAGGTCTGTGCTGCTCTGTGGTATAAGAGCTTTATATTTCAATTCACTGCTGCTTAGCTTCCATACATCTGCTGTTCATGAAGCTTCACTGCCCTCCATTTCTGCCCGTGTAATGCTTTCAGAATGTACAGCAGCCCCTCAGTTCCTCAAAGACAAGTACGACGAGTGGAGTACATACCCATCAGGTTTGGTATATTCATGAAGTCTGATTATGAATAAACAAGTGAATCCTATTCCTACAATTCTGTTTATACCTATTCTACAGTGTTTGGGGCGTAATGTAGATTACTGCTGAAAATCATTTCAGATTATCTTGTTCTGTTTATTTAAAGGTTAAAAAAAAATCATCATTTCAGTAACTAAAACTAGTAAAAATAATTTGCTTTGATTGAAATATAGCTGAAATAAACGTATTTTATTTCATTTACTTGCCAAGGCAACATTTGTAATTTTCGTTCATTGTTCTAGGTTGAAGCACTAGTAAAATTAAAATGAAGTAAAATAGGAAAAAATTATTCAATTAAAAAATAAATAAATAAATAAAAGCCCACAAAATGATTATGAAAATGAAAAGATACAAACAAACACTAATTCAAACTAATAATGAATAATGGTAAATAAATAATACTAAAACAAAACTGGATTACAGGAGTGTAGAGTAAAAAAAATACACACTGTTTCAAAAGCACAGCCACCATCCAGCTTATTTTGCAACGAGGACTTAAGATATTTTCCGTGAATGTGCAAGACTTCTGATTCATTAGCCACTACAAATAACTAGAACAGTAGCCAGGTTTCCATCCAAGGGTTTGTTGCGAAAAAAGGTTTAGCGCATCAAAATGTTTACCGATATAGCTGATGGAAATGCCAATTATCGATATTTTTTTGCAAATGTCGACACAATCCTTTTCCGTTTAACTTTAGCGCATAAATTCTATGTCGATACTTTAATTGTCGCGAAAAACTAGTTTGGAAACACTTTTTGTCGAGAAAAGGGGCTTTAACGCAAATAAATGTGGTGTCACATGATATTTTCATCACGTGCAAGATGCAGTCGTCACAACAAAAACCATGGCCGGTTGTTTTACTAACCCCGAAAGTTTCGCCCATCACTTTATACTCGGCGCAGGTTGCCAGCTTGTACAGGGCAATGGCAATCCGCTTTAGTGTCGAAACCGGTGGTCGGTGGCAGTGGCGTAACTTTGCTTTGAAAAGTGGTGGACACTGCACAACTCGTTTTGCTATTTGTTTATTTAATAACCGACTTTACTTAGGGAGCTTTCTATATATTTCTCAGGTCTGTGCAAGTAGGCCTACATTATACGCTGAGTTTCGGTATCATTTATGGGACGAGAGTCCAGTTCACGCGCCAGCGCCTCCGTGATATTTTATTTAACCTTTATTTAACCAGGAGAGTCAGCAGTAGTACAAACACATAGGTACCCCTTTTCCACCAAAGCATTTTGAGAGCCGGTTCGGAGCCGGTGCCTACTCGCGAACCGGTTCTTTGTGTTTCGACAGCCAAAGAACCGGTTCTCGGCCAGGAAAACTGGTTCCAAAGCGGCACCAACTCTTTGCTGGACTAGAACCAGAGAACCGTTCTTTTACCACCGTGTCATGCTTACGGCGGGGCTGGAGGCGGGTTTAGATGTGTCCTAAACATATTTTATGACCGCAAAGCCAGGAGAAACATTTGCAGAAACACGATGTAGTCCACCATTGTAATTATTATGCTTGAAGTTGGCGCAAGCATTTCTAGCTTTTTGTAAATTTTATTTTTTTATTGAAAACATTATGTAAGCAAAGAAGAAAACAGTCAAAATATAGAACAAATAAACGGAAAGAAAAAAGACACAAGACAGAGGTACATAACTAATCAGAAATGATTACATATCAAAGGAAAAGATTAAAAGACTTACTTATTTCAATTGTTTTTAAAGCCTTCAGACAAATAACACAGAAGACTAAAGCTAACATTTCATATAAGCATTTAAAATAATGTTTACAGTCTAAGAGCATTTATCCTACATTAAGGCATCTGCCTCTAAGTCTTTCATTTTGGATTTAAAAGCATTTAGTGAGATTAACTCAATGAGTTTCAAGTCCTTTTGCAGAGTAGCCTATTTCATGCTGAAGGTGAAGAATACAGAAATGCCTTCTTTCCCATTTCCGTACGGGCCTTGATGATCTCTTTTCTACTATATTTACTTCTTATTTATTGCAATTGGTTGATGAAACATTGATTAAAATTAAGATACAATTAATAAAAAACGAAATTCACTTTAAAGAAAGGCTTTGTGCGTTCTGTTTGAGGTCTCTTTGAAAGTTTTAATGTCATGTCTCATGTGTATTTCTCTCATATTAAATATAAAACGCATGTGTAGACTGATATTTTTCTAATATCTGGACTCCTTTATTAAGGGAGTATGGATATATAAACAGACGTTTCAGTATTAAATGCATTTTCTGAGAATTTATATTTCAAGTTTTGACTGCAAATGTCACGTCCATAGCGCTGGAATTGCCCAATTTTAAAGAATTTATCCTCAACCAGTTGTTTTGTGTAGTGTAATATCGAGCCTGGCAAAAAGTTGCAAAAAAAAAAAAAAAAACTTTCTGTAAAGTGTCTCCACAACTTCCTCCCAAAACGCCTTATTGTGTGGTCTCTCCCAGACCCTTGGGCTTCGTTGCATTTAAAGGGTAGTTACTTCGAGCCCTATCAGATGAGCAACTGCTTCATTCTGCCATCGTCTTCTGATATTTCGGACACTTGCAATTATTTGTGAAACTGAAATGACAGTAAACTGGCAAATTTCAATTAACTGCCTGAATACTCTCTCCATTTTTTTTTGTATGTTTTTGGTTTGTCTGTTTGGTGTTGGGGGTGCTGACTGGAACGTCAAAAGGTAGAATTTGCGATAAAAAAATGTAGGCCTATGGAAACGGCTCAAGGGCACTTTTTTTTGCGATACTCCAAAACATATGCGACAAATCGCTTTCGGCATTCGTGACGTCATCACGCACACAATCTTATCGGTAAAAGGCCAATTGAATGGAAACAGTCTGGAGACGGAAAATTTCGTAATGTTTTTTTTTCGCATATTCACTTTGTTGATAACATAACATAGCAAAAAGTGGATGGAAACGAGGCTAGTGACAAAGTGCAGTAAATGGTAAAACTATTTGCTCTACAAACCAATGTGTTTGTGATTACGATAATAAATCAAGCAGCACAACACAGTTTTTTTTTAGCTAAAATAACTAACCGGATGATACCAGAAGCCTCGTACATTCGTACATAAACAAGTTACAAATGGCCTCTCCCACCACTATACAAGTAAGACTTGTATTAAAGAACCACTTACTGATGTTGTGAAAGTGTGTGTGTAAGTCATTTATCCAAACTTTTGGAATGTCATAGCATGTTACTTTCGCTTGATATGAATTAAGCCACTCAATAACAGGAATGATGTCTGTAATTCATAGCCAGACGTTCACCCACTTAAAAAATTAGTCCCTGCTCAAAAAGGATGATTTTTAGACAGCTTTATTGACCAAACTATAAACTGCAGTAAACTCTGTCTGAATAATGTATTCAGTGCTTTAAGTGCTTTAACAAAATGCCAACTTTATATTTCTGCTTTTAAACCCTTCAGAACACTGGCTTGCTAATTGTGTATTTGCATTACTGTAAATGTGCTTTTTTTCGCTTTATTTATTTTTTTAAACTTAAGGACGTCAAAATTTTCTGTGGTAATCAAAATTATGCTATAGTTAAAGACAATTATTCTGTGAGCACTCAACTAATTAATACATATATTATTATTATTATTATTATTATTATTATTTTCACTTTAAGACACTTACGGTACTCTATCATATCAGTTCAGGGATAGGGAATTTCAGCGCTTGCACTTTGAGTAAAACTTCATTAGGCTTCACCTTTCATTTCATAATCCAGTGCACTTCATACTATTTAATTAAAGGAGCAATTCACCCAAAACTAAAAATGTTGTTATCCTTTACTCAACCTCACAACATTCTGACTTTAGATTATTTTCTCTTTTTCTGTGAAACACAAAGCAAGCTCTAAGGAAGAATGTAGGCAGAATGTTTCATGGTGCTTTTAGTCCATGACAGTAGGCTATACATCACCATCCAGTTTTAGCGTTTTGTTTCACAAAACAAAGAAAACAATTCATCTTGGAAAGAGTTTTCGGTGAACTTTTCTTTTAACATTAGTTACAAGCTGCACCATAAAGATAATGTCTTTGTTTCTCAAGTTTATGGAAGGTAGGGTGAATTATGTACAAACATACATATTCATGACACATGTTGCGTTTTCTGATATCCAGGCATTCTGGATACTTGGGCAGCTCCAGCGGTTCCTGCCACTCCAAGTCCTACCACAACATGGCCTACAACCCGTGTTCACGGTACGCTGAGAACATCCACTCCGATCCGCTGTTTCGGAAAACCCTCCGTCCCATGCACAACGAGCCCGGCATAATGACGGCTCAGAGCTATGTGGGCCGCCGGGCACACACGACGCGCTACGTCATCGTGAACGAACATGAAGCTCGCAAGAAGATTGTGCGCTCCACTACACGCGTACCGAGACATTACCGACTGGCAGATGAACCGACGGAGATTGTAGAGCTGTATCCACGTAATGTAAAGTGTTATATTCCTCGTACCCCTCACCGCAGCCACCAGCCACACCTCAGCGAGGAAGAGGAGGTGGAAGAGGAAGACCCCAAGTGCAGCACGAGGAGGGGATCGAACCATCCACGATCACTGACAGACCTACATCAGACCGCACACTTCTACATTGGCGACGCGATAAACAGTCAGTTGTCTATGGAGCAAGGTTTATATGGCGACGAAGAAGAGGATGATCATGAAGATGACTGGGTGAATGATGGCTTGCACCCTTGCTCTCAAACAAACATCCGAGGCCCAGAGTCGGCTCACAGATACGGTGAACAATACGTCAAGCCCAAGACCAAGCATAAAGTGGAGCCGTCGCTGACCGAGTCGGATTCGGCATCTCTGGCATCTAGTAGTGACCAACAAAACAGCAGCACAGACCAGTACATCCAGGTCATTCACAACAAGGAAAAGTACCTGAAGCCCAGTGCAAAGCCGACCAAAAAGAAATTAAAGAAAAACGTTAAACTCAATGTGTCTGGCACCAATGATCTTGTCTGCTCCAATGTTTAACCTGTTTAGATCTAAAACCGAGAGTATGGCTCTGTTTCAAAAACCCTAGTGAGCTGTCTACGTAGGAAGCATTTTAAGGCCTCATAGGCGCACACCAACACGAAGTCTCTGTTTCAAAAGGTAGGTTGCATTATCCTACTGCCTTCTAAGATAACTTCTATTGGCCAAATTGTAATGCATCCTTTCCCAGAACGCACTGTGAATAATGCTGCATTCAAGACAACTTGGAACTCTGAACTTTGAATAGAGTACTGGAGCGATGATGTATTTTTGTAGTCCAACCTGGAAGTTTGCATCATCCTGGTTTCCTCAACAAAATCCCATTAGGATTTTTACATTGGCTTTTGGATTATTGTAGAAGTTATGTTTATTATTCTACATGTTTTTTCATTTTTTTTTCATTATGATAATCTTCACAAATGAACACTAGCTTTTTACTTATAGCGATTGTATTTCTTGGCTTCTAAATTCATATTCGTAAAGTTAGGCTATAAACAAACTACGCCACAGTCGCATGACTGTCACCAACATTAAGCTTCCGACAAATTTCCAACAATTTTCTATGAAAGTTTGTTATAATAGTTTGCAAGTGCTCGATTTCAAACACAAGGCTATGGAAGTGGTTAAGTGAGAAAATGAGTTTACCTGTTTGGTATGATGATGACAACCTCTCTAGTCCAATTTAGCCACTTATTAGCAACCGCTTTTTTCAAAACAAGTAAAAGCTTTAAAATATCACAAGTGGGTATATTACTGATGCACTTTATGTTGTAGAGTAAAATATGAAAACATCTTAATTTCATTTAAGGCATTTAACCAAAAACCAGTTGACTTCAGGACTACGGAAACGGAAGAGCAAAATGTTAACTTGTTTCTGGGTTTTGGCCTACAAAAATGTCACCTCTGCATTACTCAAATCTCTCGCCAACTACTTGATAATAACTACTAGAACTTTGCTAGCAGTAATTCAGAGCAGATCGATCAACCCTCAACTTCATTGAGAAGCATCGTTTCCAAGATACCAGCAATTTAAGTGATGTTCCACTGGTTATTTTAAGTGGGGGTGAGTTGTCTGGAACACAGTATGACTAAAACATTTTTGCAAATGGGAAACTCCAACTGTCTGAAACAGCATAAATCCATGCAAAGTGATGTATGTAGTTGAGAGAACTATAAATTATAGTGCATTTCGTTACGTTCTAATAACAATGATAAAAAAATTATCTAATTAAAAATGTACTGTTTTACTTAATTTTTACCTTGAATATTGCACCATTACCTTAGCAACATGCAGTTGCTGCCTACATAGAATAGAGCGTTCCATATCAGTCATTTATGAGGTTCCATTTTAGTTTGGATCCCTCATTACTAGGCAGCTGCTTATGTAGGTGGCAGACAGCAAGGCCACTTACTAGGTTTTGAAACAGCCATTAATTCAGTGTACCTACAGGTTTATCCTATAAAAGTTGCAGTTTGCTTTGTGAAGCACAAATAAATGACCAAACTGTAAGTGTACTTTGCATGTATCTATTGATTTTCATTAAATCTGATATAAAAATTACATTGTTTGGCAATTTGTGGATTCCACTATCCAATTCAAGGCTGTAACCATGTATTCTAGATCGGGTGTGTACTAAATGAAAACATTTTGAGTCAGCCAATGAAAACCCCTTATTGAACACTTTCCCCTTGAATCTCTGAAGGGTTGTGGCCTTGATACAAATGACACATCTCCAAAGCACTTCTGGTTACCTCAACACTTTGAATATAAATACTCAGATTAAGAGGTTGCGTTGCGTGTGCACATTTTTCAATTGCCAGTTTATAAAATTATTACATGTCTGAACTATTTTTTTGTACAATCCTGAATATGTGGTTACAGTCTTGGCATAAAGTAGTATGTGCAAAAAAAAAAAAAACGTTACGTCAATCCATATTTGCATCCAGGATATGGATATGCTTGTGTTGTAATACAAGAAAGTACTTCCAGAAGGACAATGAAACTCTTTCAGAAATATTTTCTCACATTAAGGCACAAGAGCTACGATTAACCACTGATCACTCAGTGACATGCTTTTCATGATCCATGACACTGTCAAAATTATTTCAGATGCGGTTGTTAACATAAAGTTAATTTTTAGCCACCTTTTGGAGTATTGATATTCTGATTTCTGTAACTTTATTAAAGGTTATAATGGATAATGTTTTGATATAAAATACTCCAAAACAATTATCAAAATTATTGGTAGGCCTAATACTTAACTCTATATTTGTTCTAGATCAGAATGAAAAAATGTATATAACATCTGCTCAAACAGAAGTAGTGTAATTATTTAAAATGGCCTCATATGCACTTATATTTATAATATTTATTATTTAAATAGCGAGTCGTGTGGCAAATGGGACATTAATGTACTGTATAACAGGATCGAGACAGGAAACTCTAGTTCCCAGAATGCAACATTTGTCTGACGGTCTTCAGGAGTAAGGAAGTGGCCTTTTTAAAATGATGATGATTTTGTGGCATTAGACGGGTTAATTGTATCTCTTTTTATTATTTTGACCGCGCATGTGTAATTGAAGCGTTCCTTTCATCTCTATAGAACTGTATCGATTATTATCTGTCGCAGCCGTTCAATCAAAATGACAGTCACCCTTATCATTTGAAACTAATGAATGAACTGAAAACATCTGTATGTTATACCAGAAACTGGCGGATTTAAATGTAGCCACTGTTAGTTTATGAATATTGAATGTACTTGAACAAAGATCTCGGAAGAATCGAAGGTAAATTGTGTCATTTACGCTGTACAGTAGAAGGTTGCTGCCGGTCGCTCGCGAACGCTTTGAATACATGTGCTGTTAGAGGACAAGCCAATAAAATATCAAATAAAACTATACAGTGTTCATCGTCATGGATTATATGCACACGGCCAGATCAGTGGAGGATCGTCTTTTGAGCTACAAAAAAGACGAGTCCGGATGGAAAACAAGCAAGAAAACTGTAAGTATTGAACAGAAGTGTCTTTTTTTGCCATGTTAAGCAGTGGTTTGTCTTTAAACAAACGTGTTTTGTTTTTGCTTTTTCTAGAATGATGTTGTGGTGTGTTGGAGACCCTCTTGTGAATTCGCGGGATATGTGTAAGTATAAAATATAGTTTATTACATGATCTTGTATATTTGTCATCGTGACGTCATATGTGCTGACTGGTCGTGTTCTAGTTAGTGACAACCCTGTTACATATTGTGCACTCACTAAATTGGACATAATTTAGTCTGAGAATGAGATCAATACTCGTGCTATCAGGGGTTTCAAAAATAATCCTAAAGAGTTTCAATATTTATTATGTTGAATATGCATTGCTTTAGTTATTCTCAGATCTCAGAAAGTATTTCACTTGGCAAATATTTACTTAGTATAATCACTAGATTATAGTCTTCTATTAGGGTCATTTTTAGCTTCTTGGATTTGTAGAAAAGGAAACTGAAAGATTTGATTGTGGCCTTGAGGATTTTGGTATGTTCTCAAAATGAAATGTTTTTAAATATTTGCCATGATTTATTTTTTTATGAAAACTGTTTTACATTTATCAACAAATGCTTTTTTTTTTTTTGCTGTTCTTCAATTACATTTTCCCAAGAAAGTGAAACATTAGGTTCACCAGAATTTCATTATTTTAGGCTTGTCCCCTTCTCAGAAAACTTCCCATCTTCCCATCAGTTGCACTAGTGTACACAT
The DNA here is from genome assembly GCF_051911475.1 of Siphateles boraxobius. Taxonomy (NCBI): domain Eukaryota; kingdom Metazoa; phylum Chordata; class Actinopteri; order Cypriniformes; family Leuciscidae; genus Siphateles; species Siphateles boraxobius. Next base: position 13,848,799 of record NW_027508734.1, read on the forward strand.
TTTTGAATTGCTGTAATTTCCATAATGTCACAATATCAAAATCACTGTCTTTAAAAACTGTACATTTGTAGGTCAAAATGTGTAATATTGTAATAATAAACATCATGTATAGTGCATATCACTAAAGTTTTTCTTTGTATTTGCATTTTTTTACATTTGCTTTTTATCTACATTTACATTATAATCTGTATATTTTAAGATATCTTTTTACAGCATTCACATACTGTCGACATCATATGCAAACATGACAGCGGTAACATTAACCTTTGTCCAGTATGCATGAGCACTGATTGTGTGTTCTTTGGATTTCTCAGGTATAAAGGCGAGGGGATTGTCAATGGCAGTCCAGAGAAAGTGTGGGACTGCTTGAAACCTGAAATCAATGGACTTCGTGTAAAATGGGATTCTAATATAAAAAAGTTTGAGCTGCTTGAGCAGGTGTCAGCGGTAAGATAAACACAAATACACTCATATATGAAAGCAGATTGAGTTAAATCTCATGGTTTGACCAGTTCCTCCTTTCAGCTATGTGTTAGGAACAATGTTTTATTTCTGTATTCATACTTGGATTGTTAAAGGTGATGCTTGTACTTTTTATTTTAAAACACTTTCAGCAGTTCTATAGCGCTTTCAAAACATTAATCTATTTGTTTGAGTTTACAAACCAGCCCGAAAGCAACATTGGCTCAACCAATGGCGTGAGTTTGTTTGATCAATGTCTGGGATACCTGTTTGAAAAATAAAAATAAATCATTTCATTTGGTTACGCTAGTGAAACTTCACCTTTAATGAGCCTTATTTCTAATTTCCATTGAGATGTTTTTTGATACACATGGCATTGCAATGATTTGATGCGTACAATGGCATATTTATACCTTTCTAAATCTTTTCTTTTTCATTGCCTAGGATGTTTTGATCTGCCGAACCGTCACGCCCTCAGCTGCTATGGGCATTATATCACCTCGAGATTTTGTAGATGTCATTTCCATTAAACGCTATGAGGATGGCACAGTGTCATCAAACGGTATGCCTTGTTATGGCCTTACTCCTTTAATTGGATTTGAATCTGACACGATTTTCATGCAGAATTTCAGAAATTTGTTTTGAATTGCATAATTTTTCCATTGGCATAATACTTGGTATCTATCTCAACAATGCTGGTATTGATAATCACATTTTCATTGTTTTCTAGCTACCAATGTAAGCCATCCAAACTGTCCTCCTCAACCCGGCTATGTCAGAGGCTTCAACCACCCGTGTGGTTGTTTTTGTGTTCCAGTTCCTGGGTAAGTTTCTCAGAAAGATAAGCATGCCATTCAATGCAAGCATCTTGGTTTAATGTAATTCAAATACAAGGCAGCAGATGGTGACAAAATGACATTTCAAACTTTTAAGAAGCGTAAAAAAGAATAAGTATACCTTTTTTTTTTCTCTGTAGGGAACCAGGCAAAACGCAGCTGTTCAGCTTTTTCCAGACTGATCTTGGAGGTTTACTTCCTCGTTCAGTTGTTGATTCATTTTTCCCCACCAGTATGGTAGAGTTTTACAGCAACCTGACCAAAGCTGTAAAATCGATGAAATAGCTCCAGACACTTTATAGAAAATATCCCCCTTTAGTCATAAATGTGAATATTTTGATAATTTGAGACACCTTGCATTTAATCAAGCTTTAATTGGGAAGTGAAATGACCTTATTCCTGATTCTTCCAGCAGCTACAGTACCGTGTCCAAACACTTGAACAGACCGTTTTATAGGTATAGAAAACTGGAACATTTTCTTTACCATGTTTTTTCATAAATTCTGAAAACTAGTGATTCAAATGAACTATTGCAAAAAACAGACATTTACACATATGCATTTGGCAGATGCTTTTATCCAAAGTGACGTGGTGCATTCAAATGACATTTTATCAGTCAGCTTGTTTCAGGGGAATGGTGTGATCCTATAATGTAGCATTATGATAAATTTGAAAATAATTTAATTCATAAGTGGCCTAAAATGACCATAGTTTCTACTAAGTTACTGATTTGTGTGTGTCATACAAATAGTGCTACATGAAACAAAAGGGACTCGACTCACAATTGATTTAAATAAAGCTTCATAAACACGTGAAGTAACACGTGCCGTAACATGCAACGTTGCTTTAGATCGAGCTATTTAGAAGGCAACATAAGGTTGCTGCTTACTTTTTGAAACTGCTGTCAGTAGTTTGCCTTTGATGTCTGGCCTAAATAGGCAGTTCACTAGTTTTTGGAACAAAGCCTTCTTTTAAATAAGCTGTTTTTAGAATTTCAGTCAAATATTTGATGTCAGTTGTCTGAGTTTAAAGATTGCATTTTTATTTGAATAATTGAGTTCTTGATAGATGCTTGAGTTTGACATTTAAATCAAGAGTCTGAAACAAGTCTGAATCCCAGTATTTCTATATTTGAATAGTGATATTATTGTGCATAAATAGATTTTTGCAATTAAATGTTTACCGACAGACGAGTATCTTCAGACATTTGAAGAACTGCATTTGCTGCTGTTCTCGGTTAGCATAACTGAGATTGTGTACTGTATGTTTGAGACTGGCAGAAGAAGGCACGAATGATTTTGTGATATGGTGATAAAAAAGCAAGGTTTAGTTGGTTAGCATGACCCCATTAGCCACTGCTGGTGATTCTGCAAAGCGTTTTTCTCCATTGATGGCCACTCAAAAGTATCCGTGTTCTTTGCCAGCCAGCCAAGCAACTACAATTGGGAATGCTAATGGATGAAAGTTATTTCATACATCTCTTTGAGAGAAACAAATAACACATGTATGGAATAGGGTTGAGAGTGGAATCCGAGTAATTAAAAATGAATAATATTCCAAAAGATTTCCTGATTTTGAATTGAGGTAGAGAACAAGATGCAGAATTCGAATTCATGGAAGTTGACAATTACCTGAATAACATTTAAAATGAAATGTCTGTGTGTATATATATATATATATATATATATAGGGCTGGGAATCAAGTTCAATACTTTTAGTCGTCGACCGAATTGAGTATCAAAAAATGTCTTGTCGTTGGGTACCAAATTTCGATACCTAAGAGGTTAATCTCGTCAACGTCAGTGAGCCAATAAGCATGCAGCATTATTGGCTGTAGCGATGCATGAAGGAAATACACTAGTTTACGCCATTTACACCCAGAGACGTGGGTCTGTAGTGTCCCAACCACCATAGATGTAAAAGATCAAAAGTGTGGCCACTTTTGTGATTTCACCAGGATCGATGCCAACAGAGCACAATGCAATATTTGTCACAAGATAATTGCTGCCAAGACCAGTGTTGTGTTGATTTCAGACCCCCGCCAAATCATTAGTATTAGTATTAATTATTAGACCCCTTAGTATTGGCCTGGTTTAAGATTAGGTGTGGGGGAGGGGTTAGGATTAGGGGCGGGGTTAAGATTAGGCAATCAATCAGGTAGCGACTTCAACGAGGGGGGTAATAATTTGGCAGGCAGTCAAAATTCAGCACAACACCGGCAACACGACAAATCTGATGAAGCAATTGACAGTGCACGGAATAAATTTAAGAGCAGAAAGTTGCTCCATCTTCGACTGCAAGATGAACTGAAGGGCGTCGCATAAATTAACCGAAACTCAGCGTATAGACTACATGCCTCAAAGACAAGAGAAATACACATAGAAAGCTTGAAACGTATACTTTTAAACTAACCAATTCAAATCTAAAACAAACAATCTCTGATTATGTAATCCAAATGTAAGGTGCGTTTCTCTCTATAGGCGCACGCATGTTCACTATACTGTGGAGATGACGAGTCAGAAACGTCAACTTCATCTTTGCAGCCAACACTGACTCAGAAAAACACTAGTTTATTAATAAACAATTGAAATGTCTTTTTTCCAGACACATTCATAATCATAGCCACACAGTGGCCTATATGAGTCTTTGAGTCTGTAAAAAAAAAGTAAACAAACTGAAAAAATTAAAAACAAAGCTTTTTTTAGGTAATAAGTAATGTCATCTTGTTAAAACGGATTTAATAAAAATGGTATCGAAAAAAATATAATTCAGGAACCAGTATCAAAATCAAGGTATCTGTATCTATAGTAGGAAACATTTGAAGTGGATCAAACAAGTTCATGAAAGGTTTTGATCCACAAAATTACGATACCCAGCCATATATATATGTATGCATGTAAAATAATACATATTTAATAAATTAGCTGCAATGATATATTAATTTACTGTACACATTTGATGGACCTTGGTGGAATGAAGTTTAACTTCCCAGAATGCTCTCATTTTCCCCAAGGTCTACATTTTGATGTTGTGTTAGACTAATGAATTCTTCTGTTGTTTGACTGTTTTAAATGTCTTTGAATGTCAATCACTTCTTGTCATTTGAATTCAAATTCTCTTTTAAATCTTGTGCGCTATGGCCAGTTCCATTAAAATTCTCGCTCGTAAATCGAAAGGGAGTTGATTCTTAAATTTAGGATTTTGCCCAAGCCTTTTAAAACATTCCAAAAATATTTTTTTCCCCCATATTAGGAGAAATGAATCCCATTTTGGCTTTGCATTTCTGCCTGTAATCGGTCTAACCTGCACATGGACAAAAGTACTGTTTAATGCTATGTATGTCACAGATATGACTGACCTCAGAGAGAACAGAGTGTACTGTATGTCTTGTTTGTTGACTATTATCTCTTTAATTACCGTTTGCCTGTTTTGTGTCCAGCTGCACGATTGTACATTCTGACATATGTCTTAGCCAATCGGTACTTTGTGTTTTTATGCCTATATGCCATCAGTAAAATGACTGTGAATGCATGCTCATGGCCTAGAGATGTGTTCTGTGCTTTTTTTTTTTAAATATGCTGTAAATGAGCAAAATTCTCTAGTGCATTTTAGGGTTATTTTGGGGACACATCTGTTTTGCAAGGTGCTTGCCTTCAGTAGTATTGTGCAAAGTTCGCTACATATTTTAAAGGGGTCATAAGATGCATTTTAATGTTTTCCATTTTCTTTAGTGTGTTATGTAGCTGTTTTATGTGCATGCATAAGATCTCCAAAGTTACAAAGCTCAAAGTCTTCCACAAAAAGATGTATTCTATCTAAAAGAGAAGGCAGAACCTAGCTAAACTTAGCTAAATCGGATTCTCCCTCACATACCTACGTCACTATGTTGAAATATTTGCATAATGCCGCCGCCATGTCGTGGGGAGACGCTGTTTGTTTCTATGCGAAAGTTGGATGCAATTAGGAATCAGTGGTTAAGATTTATTTACAACACTGTTCCAGAACAATACAACCCACATGTTTGTGTGTGTGTGCAGTGGGAGAGTACAAGGTTTTAACATCGAATCTGAAAAGTAAGAGTTTCAAATTAAAAACTTACACTGTGAAACATTCAGCTGAAGTCACGCTTACAAAGTTGGTTCCAATCGTTCAGCTTGGTCTTCTGCATTTTCAGAATCCGACTGATATGGTTAAACTGACGACATTATTGACTCTAGTTATAATTGCTTTGAAAGCTGAAGCTCGCGATTGTGGTAAGGGCCGTTACATTTCCGACACACGCTTGAGGTGTTCGGCCAATCACAATGCACTGGATCAGCTGGCCAACAGGGGCACACTGCGCTATTCAGTAGGAAGGGGTTTTGTAGAATTCGAAGCGTTTTAGAAAGACTGGGCAAAGAGGAGCTACAATATTGTACAATATGAGCATGTTCACACATATTACACCAATACACAAAATAATGATCTTTGAAAATAGCATCATATGACCCCTTTAATAAAACAGATTTACATTCTGTTAGGAATCAGAGTGTACCATTTGTCAATTCGCTCCACTGTCAAGCGAGGGTTTTTGATTATTCCAGATTTTTCATTTTGTTGAAGTCGAAATGGAATGTTGTAAACTGACATATTTTGAATATAACATTTTGATTGGAGGCAATTGATTTTATCCATCTGGAATTGATTGGAATGTATTGTGAAAAGTTTGGGGGGTACAAACCAGAATGCTAGCAGACAATTGTCATTTTAGAGCCGGAGCAAGTTTTGTTAAGATTTTTTTTTTCAAACTTTAGTTTAGGGTCCAATTCTCACTATTAACTACAACTCTTGCCTCAATAAACTCCTAATTACTGCTTATTAATAGTTAGTAGGGTAGTAAGAAATTAGGTAGGATTAACGGATGTTGAATATCAGAATAAGGTATAAATATGGGCTTTATAAGTAATAATAAACAACCAATATACTAGTAATATGCATGCTAATTAGCAACTAGTTAATAGTGAGAATTGGACGCTAAACTAAAAGTGATACGGATTGTTTTCTTTCTAATGACATGCAATGATGAATCACGCATTATAAGACCCTGAAATATGCATTCAAATTGTGTCAATTGCCATTTCCTGTTGATTACAAACATGTTTTTCTCTGTTTTCGATCAGTGTAGTTGCACAATGGGACATCTGTGTACTGTTTGTTAATACCCAAAAAGAAGTACCCAAAGTGAAGTGCACTTTGTCAAACCCATTGTTTGATTCTGGTTTCGGATATTAAAAATGACTGATGACCTCGTTTATCATTTGTATCATACTTTATTTGGACATTACAAACCTTAGCAAGTAATTACATTTAAAACATATTTGTTCTGACACCATTTCAATATATTAAGGCTGTTCTTTTAAAGGGAAACAAAAAATACCTAACTAACAAGACCATACTAGAGGTGTTTCAGCACACTGGTTATTTCTTAACTGTCAAAGGTGGAATCTGTTAAAAGATAATAGATATTTTTTGAAAATATCAAATTATTGTATTATTTCTGCATTTGATGAAAAACGAGAGTGATGTACTGTTAGGGGCACCGTTTGACAAACAAACAAAAATATTATTATTGAAATTATACTTAATACTAGGTCCATTTGTTTTTCTCTTGAAACCATTGTGCCTCAATCGCTTCATGACACGTTCTTTACATTCGGCTTTGGTGACATGGTGTAGAAATATAATATGATATCTGAAAGTGTATATTTACAGGCTTGTGCAAATTATTGCATCAAAACAGGCAGACTTGACAAGAATCTTTTTTTTTTTTTATGAATCCCTGATCGTGACAGTAAAACAGTACAAATCCAGCACAGCGATGTGCTATAAGACTGCTCAGAAAAACAAACTTTCCTGATCATATATACCACATTATGCACTCAGTGATGCACATCATGCACGTCATACAAGATATGAAAGTCATACAACTGTCAAAATGCATAAATGGCTAACTTGTGCAATAAACGCAACTGAATGATCACAGCAAGTTTCCCACAGTCTTGAAAAGCCTGGAAATATAAGGGAATTTTAAAATTGTGAAACTCGTGAGAGTGGGGAGGGTAAGAAAAATCCTAAAAAGTAATTTGAATGTTTATAGTGAATATGCATGTTTCTTGCTCAAATCTAAAATACTTAATTGGTTATAAATTTGCTCTTTTGGATTGCAATCTCTGTTAAGAAAAATAGACTAAACTCATTTGTCGAAACGACTGGTAAACCTGCTTTTAAGAAATTTAAATTTTTTGTAATTGGAGGCATTTCCTCAAGGCTTGAAATAACGTTTTTGCATAATTTAAAGTTGATTCAAAATTGGTAGTCCAGTATGTGTTCTTTTTTTTCTTTTTTATAAGTGCTCTTGAATGGAATTTAGCTCTACTCGCATCTTTTTCTCTTAATGACGAGTGTAAACGGCCCGTCGTTCAGACCTTTGATGAATGTCCAGGCCTCAAAGCGTGTGAGACCCTGCAGAGACGAGTCCTGTATCTGCAATACCTCATCACCAGACTTCAGCCCCTTTTGCTCAGCGTCACTTCCTGCCAGAGAAAAGACAGTATGTACTGCATGACTTATGTTACTGATTTGCAGGCTCATATGGAATCAGAAAACCTAACAGAAAGCGCTAGAGATTTATGCAGAATAGAAACACTGTCATTCACATGCTGGTTTATTAAATATGTTGGTTATTTCGATTTTGCTTTTAGCTACCAGTAAGACTGCAGTATTCGTGAGGCCATTTAACACATTTTACCATGTTTACATCAATTTCATGGTTCAGCACATAAAATGTGAAAAGTCTCTGATTTGTAATGCATCATGAATATAAGATATTGGAGCAGGTTTTGCATAAAGGTTCAGTCATAATCTCACCTGTAAATATTCTGTTGACGGTTAGTGGTCTGTCTCCATTAATGGAGCCTTTTCCTCCTTCAAGACTGAATCCAACTCCACCCGCGTTCTTCTCCAGCTCGATAGTTACAGCTTCACCTCTATCGTCCTCTAAGAGACATTTTTAAATCATAGAATGAATGTACACATATTTTTGCATAGTCTTAACTATTTGGATACATTTTCTAAATGAGTAGCAAATAATAACATGTAACTTGTAGATACATTATGAAACCCACTGAAATGTGATGGGTTTATTATCATTTTAGTCCTTTTTTACACCAACTGTTACTGTACAAAAAAATGGTCAAACAAAGGTCTAAATCGAGAATGAAGGCCCACCAGGTGGCCCAAGATATTTAAAAGCATTTTGTAAAAATAATTTTCCATTCAAGTCTAATATTCAAACAACAACAAAAACCTCTTCTTTCTACCAAAGTTGTGCAAGAACATCTGTTGGTTGAATATGGACAGAATTAGTACATCTGTGAAACATGAATATATTGTCAAAGGGAAAACTACCAGTTCAAATAGGGCTTTTTATTTGACTTAAGTCTTTTTTTGTGTTTGTTTTATTACACCTCATGTACATATTTCTGTATCCCTTTTATGCCCTATTAAAGGGACAGTTCACCCAAAAAATGAAAATTCTGTCATTTTCTCACCCTCAAGTTGATCCAAACCTGTATGAATTTTTTTCTTCTGCTGAACACAAAAGTAGATATTTTAAAGAATGTTGGTAACCAAACACTTGATGTACCCCATTGACTTCCATAGTATTTTTTCCCCCTACTATGGAAGTCAATGGGGCCCATCAACTATTTGGATACTTATATTATTCAAAATATATTCTTTTGTGTTCAGCAGAAGAAAGAAGTTAATACAGGTTTGGAACAACCTGAGGGTGAGTAAATTCATTTTCATTTTTGGCCGAACTATCCCTTTAAGTGTTGACAGAAGTGTTACTGCCATCGCTGTGCTGACGTCAGTAATGTTGGCCCACCTGTGGCGCTGCTTTCTGCCCCGCTGCTGCTAGACTCATTAGCGTTAGCGCTTCCCTTTCCTTCTGCTTCTTTGTTCTTGGACACCACCACCACAGCTTGCTTCATGGTGCGGGCTTGCCTGAGTATCGCCGTGGCATCGCTGTGCGTGACATTTTTTAGCGTTTGACCATTAATGGACAACACCTCATCTCCTCTTTCAATGGTGCCCTCCTGAGCTGCCAAGCCACTGGGAAACACTCTGTGAACCTGAAGGTACATGATTTGATACATATACAGTGAATAAAAGTACTATTTAAAATACTGTATACTATATATATAATACTTTAACTGAATTAATTTTGCATTTACAGCTAACGTGGAACCACTGGAAGTTTGGAACTGTATCCTATGGAAGCTTGTTGCCACCGCAGAATAAAAATAATACATTTTTTAAATCTCACATTGCTGACTTTTTTCTCATAATTGTGAGATATAAACTAGCAATTGCGAATTATAAAGTCGCAATTCTGACTGAACTCGCAATTGCAAGTTTATATCTCAAAACTATGAGAATTTTCTCAGAATTGCAATTAAAAAGTCACAATTACCTTTTTTTTTTGTAGCAGAAACAAGCTTCAATAGTATCCTATAAGATACACCACCGTTCATAACTTTGGAAAATATTTTTTCATGTTATCATTAAATCAATAAATATATATCATGTTTTTTAAAGAAGTTTCATATGTTCGCTAAGGCTATATTTTTTTTGTATCAATAATTCAGTATTTGAATATTAGATGCAAAGCTGAATTTTTAGTGTCACATGATCCTTCAGAAATTATTTGAATATGCTGATTTACTGATTATTGATTATACTTATCAATGATTCAGGATTATTTGATAAATAAAAAGTAAAAAAACAGCATTTATTTGAAATAGAATTATTTTGTAACATTACTAATGTTTTTATTGTCACTTTTGATCAATTTATTGCATCATTGCAGAGTAAAAGTATAAATTTCTTTAAAAAAAACTTTTGAATGGTATGAAACTTTGTTCCTCTATTATTGTGTGTTGCTTTTGATTAAAGCGTCTTCTAAGTGTGTTATTGTAATGTACCAGTAGTGTATCTCTTAAAGAAATAGTTCAATTTTGTCATCATTTACTCATCCTCGTATCATTTTGACCTAGTATATTTTTCTTTTGTTTCTACATGTACAAGAATGTACAAGTTTTTGAAAAAAATTGAATGATTCACTGCCAAGATTAAAAAAGTATTTTGTGAGCTTCTAAAGACATATGATAGCTTTGTGTGAGGAACAGACCCAAATTTAAGTTGTTTCTGTTCTAAAAATCCTCCCTTCGGGCAAAGATAGCAAATTTTGTGTGCAAAAATATATGAATAACAAGCTAAGACAGAAGGGTCAATGGTTACACTTTATTTCGATAGTCACTTTAGACATTCTACTAACTATAAGTAACTTTTCAACTACATGTCAACTAACTGTCATTAGAGTATTAGTAGGCTGTAGTAGACTGTCAGTAGACTGTTAGGTTATGGTTAGGTGTTAGGGTTCGAGTTAGGAGAACAAGTTGACTTGTAGTTGCTAAGTTAGTTATAGTCAGTAGAATATCTTTTGGGGGACCAACAAAATAAAGTGTTAGCAGATATTAAGCAGACAGTCTACTAATACTCTAATGACAGTTAGTTGACATGTAGATGCAAAGTTACATATAGTTAGTAGAATGTCTAAAGTGGACTATCGAAATAAAGTGTTACCGGGACAACTATTGTCAATGATGTCAACCCCGCCACAAATGTGCCATTTTTAATTGAGCAGAAGCATGAATTAGATTTGAAGCTTGGACATTCTGCCCAAGGTCCTTTTTTGTGTTTCAGGGTCTGAACGACACGAGTGTGTGGAAATGATGACAACATTCAATAGGGTGTGTTTCTTGTTGAAAGGTGAAGATGAGCTGCGGTGTGTGGTTTATGGAGATTTGGAGCCGTCACTCACTGTAGTTGCTTTGTTCTCCAGATCAATACCACCAGCAATGCTGAAACCCAAGCCAGCTCCTTCTTCTTTATGTAGAATCACCACCTGGATTCCTTCCAGTTGCTAATGGACATAAAGAAATCCAAATCAGCCATTTTAATAGAGTATTTTGTGGTTTAAAAACCATTTGTACCTGTAGCTGTATAGCAAGTTGAATTTTAGTACTCAAATGCATTTAGCATAGCAGTTTTTCTAGAACATGCCGGAGAACAATCTGCATTTAAAAACACGGGTTTATCGCTTTGTAAAGAACAGCTGCCTCATTGATGATTTCCAGGTGGGCTGGATCATGTTCCCACTCTATTACATCATGCAGTTTTGAAAGAGAGAGATTGAGATATACTGTAGCCTTCCCTAGTATGTTCCTAATGTTGAATAGCACATAATAATCTGATGAATATGAATAGTTATTTTGTCAAAATCTACTTAAGCATCTGGCACTGTCTCAAAAGATGGCACTATTAGCAGCCATATGAATCATAAGTGTCCTCAAATACAAAGCCTAAGTTTAAGGCACACCTACTGAATTTGTCTTGGGATTTGATCCAAATATCCCAGAGCTGCATCCAAATTTGTGTACTGATGATGTCCGCCTCATTGCTGGTCTTCATCAATGACAAGATTATTTAGGCTTATTTACATAAGACAAATTACATCAAGGGACTAGAAGGTCATATTCTAACAGTTAGCTTTAAGCTATCCTGTTAAATGTCATCTTAAAACATGTTTTTTCTAATAAACTTTTTTCAAATTGTATTAAAACTATTGTGCATGGACATAATATCAGTTAAGAGACTGGAATACTTTACAAAATAATAATTTGTCACACCACAGGACCATTTAAAACAAGTGAAATCAAAAAGCTTTTTTGATTCAAGGCATTGGGTAAGTAATCCAGTCCTGCAAACGAATACAGCCAATCCGTCATTTTAAATAGCTTTTAGGATTGTTCCCTTATTTAAACAGTCGACAGAAAAACCTAGCATGCTTTCAAGAAATTTCTGCAAAATATCAACACTTCCTCTTCTTCTGCATTTCACTCCTACAGCACTAAAACACATTATGTCTAAGGACATGTGAAGGTTTTGAGTGCATATCACTTTATTATAATGAAGGAATATAAACATATTAGTTTGACTATTGATCAAGGAAACAGTCATAAATGCAAAAAAGTGGAGCAAAATGCACCCCAGAGGAACATTGCAACACTGCTATGGTCAGGAAGTCACACCCTTGACTAAGAGTTGCATTATTTCATATTTTTTTCAACCCTGTTAGCAAGTGAGCTTTAGAATATAGCAAAAACGAAGAAAGCTCACTGAACTTTAAGAGAACTTTCAATATGCCGTTTCTTTATAGAGAGCTGATTGTTAATCTGTCACACCTCTCATACATATTCAGGTTTGCATAGCAGGATCTGAAACTAATCTATGCCAGGCAATAGCCGACAGCATGTACTTTGTCGTATTGGTCCAATGATTATTAAACCAGAGCTAAACCCACCCTTAGCGTGTCTTCATCCAGATCCTTGACTTCCTGAATCATCCGCTGAATCTCCGGTTGAGGAAGGGCCGAGAGCATCGATTGGGCACAGAGGGCTGAGGCTGAAGTGAGCAGTCGTTCGGGTTTCCATTCCTCCTTCTCACACTCCTCCCCTCTCTCAATGGTACGCTCTCTCAGTTCAGCCAAGCTGTAGACCAGATATAAATGAGCTTATTTAAAAGTGATTTAGAACATGGATAGCCAACCCAGCTCCTGCTCCTGAAGGACTGCCATCCTACAGAGTTTAGCTCCAACCTTAATCAAACACACCTTAGCCAGCAAATAAAGGTGTTCAGGATTACTTGTGTGTTGAAACTGAAGTCTTTAGGAAGGTAGCCCTCATGAAGTAGGGTTGGCACAAACTCAATTTGGGACATGGCTGAGTTACAACCAGCGTCAGTTGCGCTTCACTGCCATTTACAAATCCTCTCCCGTGGCCTTGTGGTATAGTAAAGTGTCCATCATATGCACAATTCAAAATGTCAATGGAAGTAGTAGGTCACCCAGGGACTTTGGGCCTATGTTTTATGAATACTGAAAATTTGGACAACCGCTGCTGTAGATTAGCTCAGCTTGGTGTGTTTGATTATAGTTGAAGCTAGACTCTGCCAGACAGAGGCCCTCCAATAGCAGGACTGGACTCCCCTGTTCTACTGCCTTAGACTTCTTCAAACTACAGACTAATTTTAGGTTTCACTTGCAAATGATGCGGCCAATTAGCTATAATCTCACCACATTTATCTATAAACTACTTTAGATCAAACATGCATGACGGGAAAGTGTTTTTTCCTTTTTTCTTACAGTGATAAGGACTAGTGCGAGAGTTTACAAGACATTAGCATGAAAAGGGTGTGGTGGTGATGGCGCAGTGGATAAGACACATGCCTTTGGTGTGAGAGACCCGGGTTTGAATCCACTGTGAGAAACCAATGTGTCCCTGAGCAAGACACTTAACCCCTAGTTGCTCCAGAGGCTTGCGACCTCTGAAATATAGCAATTGTAAGTCGCTTTGGATAAAAGCGTCAGCTAAATGTAAAATGTAAAGGCTTTGTTGTTTGTTTCTAACTCAACTGAGCTGCATTTCCTCTTCTCGTTTTATTTAAAACAGACTCCCGAATCATTCAAAACCCAGCAATGCCTTTATCGTACAGCCAGTTCTCAACTTGAAAGAAGTTGACATTGTTGGCTTCAGTCCCAGCAAGTGATCTTATTCCTTACCATCAGCCAACAAAACACTGCATCAAGTATAATTGTACCCCGAACGCTTTCATCTTCTGAATGCATTTGTCCTACATTGTTTTCAGAGATACAGTAATATGTTTGGATAAGTAACATACCTTACAGAGAAACCCCTCTCACTGTTTTCAAGTGCTGGTGAAGGTGGGGGATCTTCGGCAGAAGAGTCTTCTTCTATTGGGTTATGAAGAGGGGATCCAGGTGGGGCGCTCCAAGGGTTCCCAATCCGAATGCAAGGGGACTGTGGCAGGGATTGCATGGATCGCATCAGAGCATTGGACACCTGGTTGCTGAAGGACAAGATGATTCCCAGGCTCTCCCCTTCCAAGCCACTTGAGGTGGGGGTCTCTGAAGACGGACTGAGGGGTAGACTTCGGGTCCTCAAGCTCACCGTATGAGTTCCAGAACCTTCTGGTTTTTCTCCAAGACCCTCTTTCGAGCTGCTAGATCTTCTTGGTACGTGGCTTGAAGTGGGCGAATCCTCTTGAGAAGTAAGGGGTTCTTGCTCATTCTCAGCAGCAGGTGGAAGCTCTTTTGAGTCTAGAGCAGGTTCCTCAACAGGTATTGGCTTACAGGGCTCTGAATCATGAAAAGTTGATTGTTTTTCTTCCTCTGCAGGATGGGGCACTGAAATGATATCTGAACTGAGGGAAGCTGTTTGCTCTTCTTCCTCTGGAGGCGGGGTGGTGGCTGAAATTGATGGTGTCGACTGGCAGATATCATTATTGTGCAAGTTGCTTGTGTTAACTTTGGTTCTCTCTGCATTGCTGTAGTCTGCAGATGAGTTTTTAGCTGTCTTCTCCACTGGAGGAAGAGATGCCGTTGGGGCCAGTCGCCTGTTCGGCCTTTCGGCTCCATCCACACTTGAGAAAGTCTCAAACGAGCTGATCTTCTGCCTGATTGACAAATTGCCTCCTGATGAAGCAGCCCTCCGACTAAGCCCAAAGGCCCTGCCAGTATCGTGGCTGCTGTTATCTGGGTGCTTCAAAGCCTCTGTTATCGGTTTCCCAGATTTAATGCTCTTCATGCTTTGACGTACTCTTGCAGACTTCGGAGCCACCGGGGGCCCTTTTTTAACATTTGGAAGTTGTTCATATTTAGAGTCTGAGGTGATGTTTGTGGTTTCAGAGGCAGTGCTGTTAACTTCAGCATCTCCATTATGGTCACCCATGTTTTTGGAGCAGAATGACTGGTTCTCCGGACTTTCGGTCAGCTTTACCCAGGGGTCAAGTGGTTGATCTGTACTGACCTCCAAATGAGCCTGACGTCTCAAACCGACCCGCTTACTCGGACTACGCACTTGAGATGGGGACTCTGGACCTGTAACATAATAGTTTTCACATGTATTTCCCTTTACTTAGCTGCAGAACAGAGAAGTTCAAAGTGAGAACTAACTCACGTGCTGCCACACATCCAATAATTGTCACAATAATTGAATATAATAGAATATAATTGAAAAACAGAACAGCTGTAATATACATGTAAAAAAAACATACTACTTTGTTTTATAAAAAATATTGTGATTAGGACACTGAAATGTACTATTACTATTACAGGTGAATTAGGAAATGAAAAGTCTCAGCATACATTTCTTGAATATCAGATATCAGAATAATACAAAGTAAATGTCTACATGAAAGCTTTGCAACCTACATGACATATTGCTATTTTTAACTGAATATTAACCAGTAGAAGGTGTATTTCTTATTAACATACCTTTGTGCTGTCTGTCCCCTCTGTATGTTGAGTCACTTTTAGGCTTGGAGAAAGAGGCAGATGCTTTAGTTCCGACTTCTGCGTGTTCAACCACTTCCTGTCACAAAAACAGGAAATGGCTGGCTGAGTTTAAGTTTTACAAAAAATGTGAAAAGCTGTAGAAATGTACAGTATCATTTCATCATGCATCACTGTTGCAAACAGAAACACAGGCATGTACACAGTACACACACAAGAGCCATGCCCCATGCAAAACGCTCAAGCATTACGATTCCTGTGACAAAAAGATGCACTATTTTGCAAATAAAATTTTAGTATGAAGTGCACACAAATTCATTTTCAAACTGTCATCAAACACTGACATGAACACGTCCAAAAAGAGGTAGCATGATTTTCTACGTACATTTTTAAACAGAAGCCTTGAGATCTTTCTCAAAGCCCTGTATAGACTGCAGAAAAACTAGATGCATGTGGAGAGATAATAAAAGACTGTGAGGCAAAAAAAGATTTTAAATAATGAGTCAATGTAAAATATATAAGTCTATTTTAGATAAAAATGTATTTATTTGTGAAGGAAATATTTATATAAATGACATATATTTATAAAATTGTTGTAAGTGTATGTATTAGATGCTACTATTGGTCCCCATTTGTCTCACTTTTAATTAACATTTGACTTTTTTATTTTAATGATCCTCTGGTGTGACACATAATGATGTGTAAATATTCATTGTAGTCTGACCAGCTGAATTCTGCTTTTTTATATGGCTAAAAATGTATTAGTCTTATTTACTTCCTGTTAGGTTCCTGATAAACATAGTCGGTTATGTCTTAAAGGTGCTCTTAGCGATGTCACACGTTTTTTAGGCCAAAATATTTTTTGTCACATGCAGCAAACATCTCCTCACTATCCGCTAGCTGTCTGTCCCCTGAACGCGGTTTCTGCAGACACCCCAGGCTCCACAAACGGCAACAAAAACAAACTGGGCTAACCCGCACCACAAAACATAACAAACTGTTCCAGCCAATAACCGACAAGAAGGATTTGGGGGGTTAGTGCGCGGATGAGGAGGAGGGAGGATCTAGCAAGCAGCCGTTTTGTTTGACAATACTTTAAACGTCAACAAGAAGTGACTTCACCCGACATTGCTTAGAGCACCTTTAAGTGAGCGTAAACAGTTGCGAAAGTAAACGCATGCGTGTCATTATCAGTATAGTAGATCTCTGCATTTGGTCTTAAAGTGACAGCACCCTAATATTCCTTCTGCTGTCTGTGTTTTTAATGTTAATCAAATAAAGGACAAATAAACAAATAACTTACTGCTCTTGACTGAATAACTTTTGTAACTTTATTAAGGATTAATTAATAAGGATGTTTAATTTATACAGTGGAAACTATGCAGTTATTTTACATTTGCTTACTTTATTAAATTTCTGTACCTGAAAACTTCTGTCAGACCTACCTAAACAACCTGAAAAGCACTGTTTATTTCATTTGTATCTTTGTAATCTTGTGTGATTAATCTTTGTAATCTTTGTAATGTTGTAGTATTTATGTGTGCATTTGCTTGTAATTTGATTATTTGTTCTTATTTTATTACTGACTGATTACTTGTCTTTAACAATGTTTTACATTTATTTTAGTTAGGTTATAGAACCTGTAGCTGTGGTATATATTGGAATAGAGAATTGTGTATTTTCACTGGTATCTAAAATTTTGGTGTCATTACTGCATGTTTTTGCAAAAAATAATTTCATGGCCGGTAAAAATTGTTTATGTACACTTTCTTAAATCACTGGCCATTGGCAGGTGTGGGGAAAAGAATATCCAATTAGATATTACCAATGTTTTTACTTTAATTTGTCTTGTTAATTTTGACACATTTCTGCTTTTCACAGATCATGATGAGACGAGGCACACTAGAAGAAAACAATTTAATGGTATTTTTCCCTTTAAGGGCCGTAACATTACAGCTATTCACATGCACAGTGATGGTGCAAGACTTTTATATGCAAGACTTGTGAAGAATTTGACAATAAGGTGTTGAAATCAAGCCAATCATGTCTTGACTACAATACTTAACTACCATTTATGGGCAATGCAACAATCTAACTGTGAAAAACGCCTACTTGTGAATATCTCTTTGACAGAGAGCAAAAAAACGGTACAATTACAACAATACAAATACAATCTAAAGCGTAGATTTAAATCCTGTATTTAATTCATTTATTGGACATAACATCACTGACATGATATTAAATGATGTGAAACCCTACACAAGGAAGAGAAAACAAAGAAATAAACATTTTAACTGACCAAAAAACGTTTTGCTCAATAGAATATAGTGCATTTCATAAACGTGTACAGTATATAGCCATACCTGGCAATTGCTTTGAGAAGGCAGCAGATCTTCCTCTTTTACTGGAGAACCTCGACTAGAGCCGCTCGAATCAGTCAGCGCTTCCTGACTGGTGACTTCCTGTCGTCTGCAGTACCTCCGTGTCTGGTTTGTTGGTCCTGGCGTAGAATTTCTCACCCCACCTGTATGCACATCTAATGTTTGTTGTCCGATGAAATTTACTGGACATTTATAGGGAATGTTATAGTCATCATCAGTGAACGAGGCTGGAGAAAGTGTGTTATTAAGTGAAGTTTCACTGTTGGTTGTTAAAGAGACGTCCATGCTCTGTACTCTGGTGACATGCTCCGGTTGTAGGAAGGATTGAGTGGTGACGCTGGCTGGTGTACAGCGCTGGCTGTAGGCGCCCTCACTGCATGATCGGATCATGGGTTTCTGTGCTCGTCTACAGGTCAGATGACTACCGCTCCTGTCCAGACAGCGGATACACTTCTGTCTGCTGTGCGAACAGGGTTCTGATCTCCTCAGACCTGAGATCAGATAAAGACATGTCTAAACCAACTGCCTATCTTTTTTGCAGAAGAGTCACCATGGACAGAAGACTCATCATTTTGTACAAAATGTAAACAAGCGACTAAGCAGACATGGGTGGACGTCTGAGACTTTGACAACCGGGGGACCAGAGAATCATCACTATACCTTTCGAAGGCCCAGTGTGTGTATGTATATATAGATTTTGCATTTATATTTTCTATTTAAAATTTATTGTAAAATATCCACTATAGAAATGTCCATGCCTTTTTAAGATTTGACTTATTTGTCATGATTCTTTTTTTTATTTTAAAAATGTCCTTAACATTTTCAAGTTTTCCATGACCGCTGGAATCCTGCAAGTCAAGTCAAGTCAAGTCACCTTTATTTATATAGCGCTTTTTACAATACAGATTGTATCAAAGCAGCTTCACTGTGATGTCATGTTGGAAACAATTTGAAGATTTTAAGTCCAAGTCCTGAGTCTCTGCTTCCCACTTCTAAGTAAAGCATAACTTTACAACTAAAATAGTTTCCAACTCACACATGTGAGTACACAAACAGCATTTCTTTTTTCCAAAAAAAGTGAATCCAGGCACAACCACCTCTTAAAGGACAATTCCGGCCAAAAATGAACCTAGGGGTAAATAACACATGGGTACCAAGTCGACTGTTCTCTGGGATGGGTTTTCATGATAATCGAATGTACCCAGTTTTATCTTTAGTTGTAGTTTTACCACAGATGAGCTTATAACGCTAGTATTGTCACGGTGTGGGTTTTGTGTCTTGTTCCTTGTTCTTGTCTGTCATGTGATTCCCTGTTTGCCATGTGTCTTGTTAATAGTCTGATCAATGTTCCCATGTGTTTCTGATTAGCCACGCCCCCTTGTTATCTTGTTTAGCTTGTTTGCCTGTCTATTTATACCTCTGTTTCAGTTGTTTGTCGGTCGTTGTTGTTGCTTCAGTGTTCCTGTCCTGAGTTCTGTATTCCTTTGCTTCACCTGTTATTTTATTACATTAGCTGCATTTGGATTCTCTCTCTGCTTCTTCCTTGCTGCATCATTACAGAACGACCGACCAAGATGAATTCAGCAGCACGGATCTCACCTGATCTTCCCAGCATGAGCCAGGAATTCGCGAGTCAGATCGCGGCCTTGGCTCTGGATAGCCCCGATCTGTTACAGTTCACGTGGGGGTTTATTCCTCTCGCTGCTTTCTGCTCCCTCGGAGACGAGGCAATTAAATTGTGTTACCTGCTGGGGGCTAAGGAGATCAACCCGAGGGAGCTTCCCAATATCTCCGGTCTGGACTGGAGAGAGGCATTCTCCCGATGTCTGGAGAGCTTCCTCCCACGGTACACCAGGTCATCATCTGATCTCCACGCCCAGCTGGATTTTCAGAAGCTTCAGAGCTTCACGTCAGCCACGTCCAGCCAGAGCTTCACGTCAACCATGTCAAGACAGAGTCGAGGCCCTCTTTGCCGCTGGTCCTGCCCAGCTCAAGGCCCTCTTTGCTGCTGGTCCTGCCCAGCTCAAGGCCCTCTTCGCCGCTGGTCCTGCCCAGCGCTCAGTCCTCTTCGCCGCTGGTCCCGCCCAGCTCAAGGCCCTCTTCGCCGCTGGTCCTGCCCAGCGCTCAGTCCTCTTCACCGCTGGTCCTGCCCAGCTCAAGGCCCTCTTCGCCGCTGTCCCTGCCCAGCGCTCAGTCCTCTTCGCCACTGGTCCTGCCCAGCGCTCAGTCCTCTTCACCGCTGGTCCTGCCCAGCTCAAGGCCCCCTTCGCCGCTGGTCCTGCCCCGCTCAAGAACCTCTTCGCCACTGGTCCTGCCCAGCGCTCAGTCTTCTTCGCCGCTGGTCCTGCCCAGCGCTCAGTCCTCTTCGCCGCTGGTCCTGCCCAGCCCAGAGCCCTCGCCGCGGGTCCCGTCCAGCCCAGAGCCTTCACCGCTGGTCCCGTCCAGCCCTGAGCCTTCTACCGACCCAGAGACTGTTCACGTCACTTCTGGTGACCCAGAGACTGTTCATGTCACTTCCGGCGACCCAGAGACTGTTCACGTCACTTCTGGCAACCCAGAGACTGTTCATGTCACTTCCGGCGACCCAGAGACTGTTCACGTCACTTCTGGCGACACAGAGACTGTTCAAGTCACGCCTGAACCTGAACGCTCAGCAGAACCAGTGTCTGTTCTTGAGCCAGCCTCTGTTCCTGAACCTATGTTTGTTTCTGTGTTTGCATCTGTCCTTGTGGGTGTTTCTGTTCTGGTGTCTGTTCCTGAGCCCGAGCCACAGTGTGTGTTGTCTGTTCCTGATTCAGTGAGTGTGTTGTCTGTTCCCGAGCCAGTGCGTGTGTTGTCTTTTTTCCGAGCCAGTGCGTGTGTTGTCTTTTTTCCGAGCCAGTGCGTGTGTTGTCTGTTCCGAGCCAGTGCGTGTGTTGCCTGTTCCCGAGTCAGTGAGTGTGTTGTCGGTTCCCGAGTCAGTGAGTGTGTTGTTGGTTCCCGAGCCAGTGAGTGTGTTGTCTGTTCCCGAGCCAGTGAGTGTGTTGTCTGTTCCCGAGCCAGTGAGTGTGTTGTCTGTTCCCGAGCCAGTGTGTGTGTGCTGTCTGTTCCCGAGCGAGTGTGTGTGTGCTGTCTGTTCCCGAGCCAGTGCTGTCTGTTCCCGAGCCAGTGTGTGTGTTGTCTGTTCCCGAGAGTGTGTGTGTGTTGTCTGTTCCCGAGAGTGTGTGTGTTGTCTGTTCCCGAGAGTGTGTGTGTGCTGTCTGTTCCCGAGCGAGTGTGTGTGTGCTGTCTGTTCCCGAGCCAGTGCTGTCTGTTCCCGAGCCAGTGTGTGTGTTGTCTGTTCCCGAGAGTGTGTGTGTGTTGTCTGTTCCCGAGAGTGTGTGTGTTGTCTGTTCCCGAGAGTGTGTGTGTGCTGTCTGTTCCCGAGCGAGTGTGTGTGTGCTGTCTGTTCCCGAGCCAGTGCTGTCTGTTCCCGAGCCAGTGCTGTCTGTTCCCGAGCCAGTGCTGTCTGTTCCCGAGCCAGTGTGTGTGTTGTCTGTTCCCGAGCCAGTGTGTGTGTTGTCTGTTCCCGAGCGAGTGTGTGCTGTCTGTTCCCGAGCCAGTGTGTGTGTGCTGTCTGTTCCCGAGCCAGTGCTGTCTGTTCCCGAGCCAGTGTGTGTGTTGTCTGTTCCCGAGCCAGTCTGTGTGTTGTCTGTTCCCGAGCCAGTGTGTGTGTTGTCTGTTCCCGAGAGTGTGTGTGTTGTCTGTTCCCGAGAGTGTGTGTGTGTTGTCTGTTCCCGAGAGTGTGTGTGTGTGTTGTCTGTTCCCGAGAGTGTGTGTGTGTGTTGTCTGTTCCCGAGAGTGTGTGTGTGTGTTGTCTGTTCCCGAGAGTGTGTGTGTTGTCTGTTCCCGAGCGAGTGTGTGTGTGCTGTCTGTTCCCGAGCCAGTGCTGTCTGTTCCCGAGCCAGTGTGTGTGTTGTCTGTTCCCGAGCCAGTGTGTGTGTTGTTCGTTCCCGAGCCAGTGTGTGTGTGCTGTCTGTTCCCGAGCCAGTGTGTGTGTGCTGTCTGTTCCCGAGCCAGTGTGTGTGTGCTGTCTGTTCCCGAGCCAGTGTGTGTGTTGTCTGTTCCCGAGCCAGTCTGTGTGTTGTCTGTTCCCGAGCCAGTCTGTGTGTTGTCTGTTCCCGAGCCAGTGAGTGTGTTGTCTATTCCTGAGCCGGTGTCTGCTGTTCCTGAGCCGGTGTCTGCTGTTCCTGAGCCGGTGTCTGCTGTTCCTGAGCCGGTGTCTGGTCGACTGGTCGAGACTGTTTTCCAAAGATGGCTCCTGCTTGTATACACGAAGTGTACTGTCCTTATAAAGTATCTTCTTATTAAACTGTCTGTACACTTACAATGCTCTCAATGCAGGTAGAGACCCTAATTATGCTTCCATGTTTGTGTGGGGCTATTTTGAGCCTTGTTAGTGGTATTAACTAGCGATTTTTACTTTCTATGCCCTATATACTAGCGTTATAAGCTCATCTGTGGTAAAACTAATGATAAAACTGGGTACATTCGATTATCATGAAAACGCATCCCAGAGAACGGTCGACTCGGTACCCATGTGTTATTTACCCCTAGGTTCATTTTTGGCCGGAATTGTCCTTTAAAGGTAAATGAAAGAGGTGGTCTTCTCCAAGCGATTTCTGAGAAACACTGTTGACATTTAAAATATCATTACTCCGCCCTCAAAATGGCCTAGAAATCTAGACGCACCCTAGCGGCAGCAAAAAATATTTTGCAGCAAAGTGTGGTCTAGCAACTCTCCGTTGGCATTCGAGCTGGAAAAACCAAACTCTGGTCAGGCCAATCACATATAGAGTTGGTGGGCGGGCTTAACATAATGACGGCAGAATTGTGACGGTTCAGCGTGATTTCCATAGGTGATTTCCCTGCTACTAGAAAACAAAGAAGATGCTGCTGGCGAACAGCGGTCTTTCGAATCGGCTTTGGCCGCGACTCTGGATGACTTGGAGTTAAGAGAACGTCACTTAAGTCATTCTTAAAAAAAGGAAGATGTGTTCGGAGTTTTGACGACCAGATACGGCAAAAGTTTAATATAGGCCTATCAACTAACAGCTCCACTGGTGGAAAAACGCATGGGACTCACTCAGCCACAGCCGTTCGTTGCTCTGGTTGGTTGTAGCGCTGTCCTATTGCGTGCAGAATTTGAAAGACAACTGTTTATCCCGCCCCTCGGATTGAGTTATGCCAATTGTGAGTTCCCAGACCTAACATCTTGATAGGTCTGGCTTGCCAGGCTACCCTCAAAATGCATAAGCACTCAATGTACGAGTGGATGTCTCAAGCCTTAAGCGAAGAAAAATAATGCATTGCAAAACATAGATGATGAATGAACGAACAAACAATTACCATAAAGTACACAAGAGTAAATACAAGCAATATTTGGTTGATAGTCGCCAGCAGCACACCAGCTCCAGACAAACAATGACACTCAAAACTGTCCTGTTACTATAGCTAGCATTACAACAACAGCATATCGTGGTTCTGTAGAACAGCAAAAACCAATGTTACTCACGTATGGAGAAGAAACAATGCAACCTTGGCCTCCATTTTCAGACCTTCCTGAATATTGTTTTCAGAACAATATTTTATAATATTAAAAGCTCTTGTCGGATAATTACCCTTCTTTTCCAGTGATATTCCTCTAAACCTTTCTCTTTTGTTATGTCTCTCAGCAGTCTCTTTTTCTACAGAAATTCATCAAATCTCCCTCTCGCTTACTCTCTCTCCTCCCCCATCATGAGTGGTCACGCCCCCTAATGCTGATTGGCTACAAGTGTTCAACAGTGTTTCTCAGAAATGGCTTACTGCATCATTTGGATGTGATTGTGATCCTCCTAGTATTAATTAGATTTCATGATCATCCATTTGAATGATACCCACTCACAATAACACTTTCAATGCCATTAATAAAGGAAGTTGTTGGTAACCCCGGAATAAGTTTACGTTCTGTACAGAGCCACAGTTACAGTTGCAATTATGCTGTAAAATCACTGTGTGAAATAGGCCTTCGGAGCAAACAAAAGATCAATAACTTACTGCTGTTACATCCATCCATACTCCACTGACTCCTGTCTCTCCTCAGTCTGCTGTGCTCCACCGCCTGAGCGATTGCATCATTGAGCTGGTGCTCAGAAACCTTCATGCACACAGAGAAACATACAATTTATTGTCTTTAGATTTCAGAATACTCTCTGACAACTTCTAACCATGAACAATAATGTGAAGGTTTGACTGCTCACAGCCATAATGAAGTGTAAATTGTCTTGACACATGTGAATAAATCGGGCACATGATGCTCTCTTATGTTATACTCATGAAGGGAAAGTAAACTTACTTTTGGGTCAGGGTGTCGACTGATGATGATCTGAACCGGGCCCGGGCTGCACTGACTCAGAACCGTGTACACATCGTTCAGTGTCATGTTGCAAACCACTGTGTCATTGATCTCCATGATCTCATCGCCACATCTGACAAACATTCACATACTACTTAGTAACAACCCAGCAACCACACACATTATTACAACAATTCACAGCGCTGCAGTTTGGTTAGTTTTAAAAACGTTCTAGAAACCACACTTATGAAAATAAAATAATTGGCATTTATAACATGCAGATGTGGAGTGTATCATTTGGTTTACCAAAAATGATCAGTACCCAACCACAACTTTGAGTAAAGTTACTTTTTTAGTATACATCTTAATCTTAAAGTAATACATTGTGGAAACATGCTTACCTTTACGTAGCCTCAAATTAACATATTTTTACTATATAAAAAAAGACCACACAAAATGTATTAAGATTTTTGCTGCTTGTTCAAATTACTTTGCTAAAATGCACTAATGCGACAGAGTTCTTGAACATTTTGTCACAACTTAATTTCATTATCCAATCTTTAAAAAAAAATTTGAATTCAAAATTAGTATTCAAAATGTAAATACTAATTAAGACTAAATGTACTGTTTTTGGTGACATAACCAACTGGGCAATGGATTTATATTTCCCAGCAAGCTTTATGGGATTACATTCTCGTCCAACTGATTCAAGATAATATTTTTTGTTTAAACTTGTTTTAGTCCTGTTGTACATATCTAAACTAATTGCACAGAGCTTTTCTTTAATTAAGTGGTAATTAAGTTCATTGAATAAACTATTTTTGAGTGCAAACTGCAACACATGTGGAATATTTTGTTTTAAAACGCAACTATAATTTCTGTACATTTACACTTATTGGAGGGACTTTGGGATTTGTAATTTGCTATACATCTGCCCAGCATTTAACTGAAGTGAACTGAGATTATTCAAATGATTAAAATTTTGTGAATGGAGAAGATTATATGAAAGGGTGCATAAAAAATATGAGTCTTATAATAATATTAGAAGATTCTAAGTATATTGCCTACAGATGAGGTGTAATTTTAGATAGGCTGAACATTTACAGTATATTCAGATTTTCTAATTAACTATGAAGAAATATACAACAGAAAACATTGGAGTCTCATATCTCATATTAATGTATTTTATGTTATTGGCAAAATTTTGCTTTTTAAAGATGTGACAGGTTCAAACCTTAATCGGCCATCCATGTGTGCCACTGATCCGGGTGACAGCGTGTGAATGAAGATTCCCGGGCAGCCGCCAGCTGAAGGTACACAGCACAAGCCAATGCCTAGACCTACGCCAATCTCTAGACATAATCAGAAAAAATACATTAAGAAATACTCACACGTTCATTTTCTTCTCAGATTTTTGTAGTCATCGTAGTCAGTTACAATAAAATGGTGGCAAATGTATATAGTAGGTTTAATTTTTAGTTACCATGAAATCACTGGACAATTCCTGATTTTTATGGAATATTGCAGTATAAATGATTTATTCATACACATCTGCATTTCTTTTTTAATTCATGTATCCTCATAATCTTTAATAAGAATAATGTCCCCTTCCTCTTGCAGCAACATCTCTTCTCTGATGCGTTTAATTACCAGCGCAAGGGTGGGACAACCTGTCACTCACATGAGATTGACCAATAGCAAACCACAACCCTTCAATCAAATCCTGGTGGACAAAATCAAGTACCGCCCATTTTGCTTGTTCAAGAATCCTTTTCACTTAAATAAATATCACAATAAGGAAGAAAAGACTATTACAACTTCAATTTAATGCCGACTTTAAGCAATTGCACAGCTTCATAAGACTAATACTTCTTTTTTTTTTGACAGAGTAATTTAAGGAGTATGTGAGATATTTTAAAAAACATCTCACCTTTTTACTATTATAGCAGAGAAAATCAAATAGTTTGGAACAACATGATGGTAAAACTTTCATTACTGCCTGAACTATCCCTTTAAGACAACATTTAAGTAAAGTGACTGAGGGTCTGTGGCCCCTGCCAGGAATGCAGTAACAGTGCTTGCTCATTTAGTGCTTGCTCATGGACTCGTTGATATCACTTTACAATAAAGTTCATTAGTTAACATTAGTTAATGTATTAACTAACATGAACTAACAATGAGCAATATATTTGTTACAGTATTTAACAATCTTTGTTAATGTTAGTTAATAAAAATACAGCTGTTCATTGTTTGTTCATGTTTGTCCACAGACCATTAACTAATGTCAACAATACAACCTTTGATTTTAATGACGTATTAGTAAATGTTGAAATTAATAAGAACCAATATTAATAAATGCTGAAGAAGTATTGTTCAGTCTTTGTTCATGTTAACTAAGGTAGTTAACTAATCACCTTATTGCAAAGTGTTACCGACTCGTTTTGATTGAGAAAGGTCTTCAACATGTTAAAAATATATCTGTTCTTCTAGCTCATCATGACCACTACAGGTCACAAGGGTCATTGGAACCAATAGTTTAAGTGACCATTTCATTTACTTTAGTGTTCTATATTAAAGTCGAGAACGAACATGTAAACTGGATGTTTTGGGAAGAGTCTCCTGTTTATAGTTAGAGCTCGACCAAATCCAACCTTGAAGAAGCTGTGTGTCTGTGTGTGTGTGTTAGTATTTATGGTTACAGGTTAAGGAACAAGTGGCATTATTGGAGATAGACTGACTTGTTTTCTTCGACATGTTGGCGCCTAGGCACACAGTCTCGTGACCTCGGAGGCACACAGGGTCCTAACTCAGGGTCCTGGTGGTAGCCGTACAGACTATGGAGATGTGCTACTGCCTATCAGTCCATGTGTGGAAATGTTTATCTATTTCTTAACCAATCACAATCATTCAACCTGAAGTAATGATGTAGCTTAGACCTTGGTGAAGGGTATAACCGCTGTGATCTTTGTAAATGTAGAGGGGCGGCCTACAAACTCCATGTGAGTCTTGAAGCTGACTTCTGCCTGATGAAACTGTAAACTATCTTCAGTCAAAATTAAATTCTTTAATTTATTATAATTCTGAACTCTTGTCTTAAATTGACAGCACAACTCCTGGTCTTAATTAATCATATCTGGTCCTTGGGTTTTTAACTGTAAATTCCCTAACATTAGTAACTCAAGGATTTTAATTTATGGTGTTATGCAGCTACACAAATGAGGCACACTTTAGCTCTGGAGACGTTTATGTACAGGGCTCAGAATGAAAGCGTTTGATTGATGTGTGACATGAAACTTCTGCAACAGCTGGCCGAAGCTCAGAATAGTGCATTAACTCAGTCTAAGCAACGATTGCAATGCAGTTTGTAACCCAGTCACGTATGTGTAAAGTAGAAATGCAGTCCACTAGCTCAAAAACGACATTTCTGTCAACATTCACTCACTTTGAAAGACTCAAGTCTTTTGAATCTGTTTTTCTTTCTTCTGTGAAATGCAAGACAAGCAATGCTGAATTCACTAGCATTGTTATGCAACAACAAATAGGGACTGAACCAAAAAGATATCAGAAAAATGTAACTAGTGCATTATGTACAACTCTCCTGAAGTCATTCAGTAGTTTCGAATGAGAAACTAATAACAGCTAATTTTATATTTCATAGCTTGTGCTGATAGAAAAAACAATTCACTGCAATTGTACCAGTGTGTAGCCTATGTGACGAATAAAACTTTGAACAATGAGATTTGGATACTAACCCTTCTGCAACGTGATCCCCATCATGACTCTGTCCTGGGGTTTTGCAGAGTTATTAAGGCAGTTATAGTCTCCCAAATCAGCACTGACTCGACTTATACCGGTGCTGGAGCTCAGCGATCTGGATCTGCATAACTGAGACACCTGTCCGCTGCTGCCCAGCATGGCGCCCACCCGCAGACTGGTCCTCACCACCAGCGTTAACAAACCCTTCTTCACTTGCTTCAGAAAGAGAAAAGAAGTTTATTGCTGGTGAAACATGATGGATTATTGATAGATTGACATTAAATTAAATTGGAATTAAAATAGCCCCACATCATCACATACCCTTCACCATATAGAGATTGGCATGTGGTACTTTCCATAAGATCATCTCTCAATGCAAATCAAACCAGCTATTAGGCTAACTGAAATAAAACCATGCCAATCTCTAGGTATGGTGAAGGGTGTGTGAAGATGTGGGGATATTTTAATTCCAAAGGCCAAGGGAACTTTATCAGGATGCATAGTATCCTGGATCTATGAAATAACTGGCCTTTAACCCTCTGGGGTCCAATGTGTTTTTGGGGTCCTGGAGGTGTTCTGACATGCTCTAACATTTGTGCTTTTTTCAGTTATTTATAAACATGTTAATGGCAAAGGTGTAAATTCACTCTATATAGCACAAACAGGGCTACCATAATATGTTAGCAAGATGTATGTACATGTTTGTATTTTTGAGAGAATATTGTTTATGCATGGTTATTGAAAAAACTAAAACTTAAAGTCTCTGAAATAAGGCCACAAAACACATACTAAATATGTGTCCACAAGACTTTTGACTAATGGATGTTCTCGCCTAGGATTTTTGCTTCAAAATGATCTGAAAATCATCCTGCATAATCATTCACATAAAACAATACATTGATTTAAATTTAGTAAAACACTTTTTGTTTGGAAAGGCAATATGCGAAATGGGCGTGACTCATGTATAATGCTCTGATTCACACCTGTGAAGACAAAAGACCTGTTTAATGAGCCTGCATAATGAGCTTTTCACAGGTGGGTCACTGAGCCACAAGAAAGAATACAAGGACACAAGAAAAGAAATGTGTATATATACTACAAAATTGGTTCACAGTTGGAAACATCTATAAAAAAATAGTATTTTTCCACTAATATTTTTGCTTGCAAATTGTATAATATCCAAGGTGAACATTTCTAGTAATTGTGTAGTTAATTCTCATACTGTATTTTCAGAAAGTTTTGGATATGTATCCTCTCCCCAAATTTGTCACTAATAAAACACAATACAAATAATTTGAAGAGAAGGCTTATATTGACCTTTTAAGATTTTGTTTACATCTACCTTGTAAATATATTATTTGCTATTTTATTAAAAAGGTTACAATTACAGCAACAATTAAAATAACAATATTTCAAGTGTAATATTTCTTTGTAAAAACTAAAGTATACATTTTATCATACATATTTCAAATTTAAGGATTCATTAGTTTGAATAAAGCCTACATTGGAACAAACACTATAATAGCATCCTAGTTGATGACTTTATTTTTGACAAAACAAACATAGCCTAATATATTTAACATTTGAGCAGAAATTGGTGAACAAAAGCTTATTCAATGTGGCAGTAGTCTATAGTTTAGGCTACAGTAAACAGTTAAAACTATATCCAAAAACTAGTCAACGAAATGTTATCTTTCATATTTCGTCTGTAACATAGGCATATCGTTTGTTGTTTTTATGATAGCCTATATTAGAGCATATAAATATTAATTTGCAGTTTAATACGTTGCTAATACAAAGATATTTTAACGTTATTTCAACATATTTCAGTCGATTTTCACTCATCTCAGTATAGCAATAGGGTTTGGTAAAAACGGTTCAGTTCATTCATTCACACTCGCGATTCATATTTAAACTGTCTTTTTGCGGTTTACATACACTATGATATCGCTATTAGAACACTAATACTATTAAACCAGCATTCAGTTATCAACCACATCAGTCATATGACAAATGGTTCAGTATAAAATGGTTCAGTTCAGTTCAGTTAAAAACGGTTCAGTTCATTCATTCACACTCGCGATTCATATTTAAACCGTCTTTTTGCGGTTTACATACACTATGATATCGCTATTAGAACACTAATACTATTAAACCAGCCATCAGTTATCAACCACATCAGTCATATGACAAATGAAGGCATCCAGGGAAGGCTACTCACTTTAAACTTGTGTAATGCATCTTCATGTGTCAAGCCGTGCAGAGATTCACCATTCAATTCCAGTATCTCGTCTCCTGTAATCCAGAAACACTAATATAGTTTTCTATCCACTTCTGGGTAATGCAGCTGTGAGTGTTGATGGGAAAGCTACATTTTGAGGTAAGTGTCTGGATAGATTACCAATTACAGTATGATATTTTACTAATGATCCACCTTCCTGTAGTCTTCCATCAGCGGCCGCTGCACCTCCAGGGAAGATGGTCTTCACGTAAATCCCCATTGGGCCGTACATGCTGTCTCTGCCTCCTACTATACTGAATCCCAGGCCCTGGAATACCACGAGAGCGGTTTATATGGTGAGAACTCAATGCATTATACTATTTGTTGCATATCTGACTTGTATTTGGTTACCTTGCCATGGCCCTTCATGAGCACGATGTTGGAGATGATGAACGCCTGTACGCTACTGCAGGAGGGGACCAAGTGTGCTGAACTTAGAGAGCGAGATGGTCTAACTACAGCCTGCAGAGAACGAGGAGATCACTAATAATGTGGTAAGCATGTCAAAGGTTTACTTTCAGGGCAAAAAAGGACAATATGAGATGTTTTCATTTCATGAAATTCTGCTTCACAGAGCAGATGTGTTCATACTGTATTTGTTTTACATGTGGCATTCCCATGACATTCATTAAAAATAGCCACTTTGCTTATGCGGAGAGGGAAAGCACTTTGTAGAGATGCTTTGAGCACTTACTGCAACAGCCATTTATTTGATTACCAGTATAATGGTGGCCTTATCAAATAAAGTGCAACCGCTGAAAGGAAATTGACCATTCACTGCTGTAGTTTCATTCAGAACTGTTCAGGCAAAACAATTCCTAAACTTAAAACTCAACAGCTGCACTACTTTTGTAAGTGTTTTTTTTTTCAGTGTAAACACGTTATTCACTAACCATCCGCAATCCAATATAACCAGGCACTTTGCCGTATTTAAATTCATTGTAATTTTTTCTTTTTTCTTTTATTCTTTTTTTTTTGCCTTTAAGTCACCAGGTTGCAAATGTCTGCTGCATTCTCCACAAGTTTACACTGAGAATCAGCCAGCAAGAAGAGGACTTATGCTGGGCAAATTTGGAACTGCACAATTTTTTTGAGCTTCTTAATTTAACAAAAACATTAAATGATTAGCATTATTCAAATGTATTCGGTGCAATTGTAAAAATGTCAAGATTTTGCTATATCTGTTATATCAGTTACACAGATTAAAACAATTTTTACATTTTAATTTACATTTTATATATAAACGTTTAATTTTATAATAAAAATGTATTATAATAAAAAAATTATAATTTATTTATAAAAAATATATATATATTTGTAAATTTTATATTTATTTTATTACTAAATTTATTTTATTATATTTACAACAAAAATAAGTATATTGTGTAGTGTATACTGTTACCATGATATAAAATTACTTATGTCATGATATAATATTTTGACCATAGCCATGTTGTTATTGTTAACTAATATATATATTATTATATATACAGTATATTGGTTTACAACACGGTTAAAAAGTATATATATATATATATATATATATATATATATATATATATATATATATATATATATATATATATATATATATATATATATGTGTGTGTGTTATTATTATTATCAATTGATATAAAGATGAGGTAAGATAAAATATAAATATTACATATTAGATAGTATTGAACCTAAAAAACTTAAATGAAAATTATAAATGTTGAAGTTTTAAAATTATTCAAACAAAACCTAATATATATATATATATATATATATATATATATATATATACACATATATATATAACAAAAGCAGATAACAAAATGTCTAAAACCTAAATTTAAATTAAAATCACAGTTATTACAGGCTAAGTCATTATCAGATGAAAAGTCAAAATTATTACATACTAAGTAATTTATGGCATACTGTCATAATGAGATTTAAAAATAAAAATGATGGCTTTTAGGCCTAGTTTCACAGACAGGGTTTAGATTAATCCAGGATTATGCCTTAGTTAAATTAGGACATTTAAGTATCTTTTATTAACATGCCTGAGAAAAAAAACATTACTGGTGTGCATCTTGAAACAAAACAATGGCACTGACATATTTTAAGGTATATAAGTGCAAGTTGCTTTCAGTTAAAACAGCTCAAACATGCATTTCAGTCTGGGACTAGACTTAAGCCTTGTCTGTGAAACAGGGCATGAATGCTACAATTATGACTTTTTATGTCATAACTCATAACATTATGACTTTGTATGTTATCTTCCTTGGTGTAAAAATTAATCAGATTGCATGATCCAGTCAACCTTCCTCACCTGTGGAATGCTATGAGGAAATTCCAGCTGTTGAGAGAGAGACTTCCTGTTGCCGTAAAATCCTGTGGTGGCGTGGGCGTGACACGGGAACAGCTCTGGCGTCTTCATAATGATGGTATCCAAGTCTCCGATCCAGTACGGGTGAACGCCTAAAAGCATGTGGACAAGTGAAGTTACATAAGACATCCTCTCGGTGTTGGATAATGGACACAGTTAGACAACGTAAAAAGTATGTGCATGGATCAGTGGACTGTTTGGAAGATCGTATGTTTACATTCAGGAGCTCAAAACATCTTCTGTTGGATGTTCTCAAGAGTTTATTAGGTTATGTAATGAAAAAGGGCTGTTCTTCTGCAGTGTAGTGTTGCATTCGTGTAGTCAGAGCTCCAACTGGGATTAGCACGATCAAATTATACTATAAAAATAGGTATAGAGACATTATTTGAACTGGTGTTATGACTCTTGCATTGAGTGAAATATCTTGTGTTCATGCAGGTTTGTCTCACTGGTGGAGTTGGAGCGAGATCTTTTGCAGGACGTCTCTTGGCAACTCTGATCCTCATCGTCACAGTTCTTGCTGCCATCGTCTGACACCTTAATAATTGGCATCTGCATACATGCACATAGTGGTAGTATAGTATGCTAAAAAAAATTGTATTCTACAAATCACTTTAAAATAGGGCTGGTGATGTGGGCTGGTTTACACCACCGTTAAAAAGTTTTGGGCCAGTAAGACATTTTAATGTTTTGACATTTTAAAGTTTCTTATGCTCACCGAGGCTGGATTTATTTGATCAGAGATACCGTATTTTTTTTTTTAAAGCAATAACTACATTAGTTTACATGAACTAACAATGAAAAACACTTCTAAAGCATTTATTAATTTTAGGTAATGTTAATTTCAACATATACTAATACACTTGTAAAATCAAAAGTTGTTTCTTTTAACATTATTTAATGGATCTGAGATAACATTAATCAACAATGAACAGTTGTATTTTTATTAACCATACTTTACAAAGATTAACAAATACAGTAACAAATGTATTGCTCATTGCTAGTTAATGTTAGTTAGCGCAACCTTATTGTAAAGTGTTACAAAGTATTTATTTATTTAAACAACAACAACAAAAAAGAAAGAAAGAAAAAAAAACTTACTGACCAAATTTTTGAACGGTATAAGTAATTGTTTTATTTATTGTTTATGTCTTTATATCTCACACTTGCATATTTATTTCACATATATGCGACTTTATTTCTCATATCCTCCATTATGCGACTTTGCTACTTTATATAAAAATTGGGAGTATGTATCACAACTACAACTGAATTTATTATGACATAAAATATTACAATATGACTATTTCTTATATTTTTTTAATGAAGAAATAAATGTATTTTTTCAATGTAAGGCAGAAACGGGCATCCATAATATATCCATTTTAGTCATAACACACAAAAAACAACATAAATAACCCTAATGTAGCTGAAGAGGCATCACAAAAAGCTCTATTTAATTTTTGGATTTTCCAACTGAAGGAAAAAACAGGGTTTGCTTCCCACCTTCAAGTTATTGTTGTTTCCCATTGCCTCCTTTTCTCCAAAACTGTAGCCAAGCTGGTCTGATTCATTGACATTAGTGAACAGAGCTCTGCTTTCACATGGAGAGAAACCCTGCAGTACAAACAAAAGATAAACATGGAACAATATTCTCCTCAAAATCTGAATGGATCATACCGAAAGCCCTGTAAGATTCTGTGTCTCTTTTCCCGTCCTGAATCAAATTAGCTTCTGCTGCATCTGGGATCTGCTCAATGTCTTGAATGGATTCTGTTGGTTAAGGTCTATTTAATCACATTTGACCTGTGCATTTCAGATCTGCTCACAGAGAGGTAGAAGAACCAAGTATCCTTAGCTGGATATGTGGTGTTTCTGTTATGTTAATGCTGTGTTCCAGACAGGTTTTTGAGCACGTAAATCACGATTTCAAACCACGACTCACGACTTTGTAGCGTTCCAGGCCAGTCACGTCAAACTACCTGAGCGCAATATATACCTATTGTTTCAGAGACACATAAAATTGTAATACATAATCGTGTGTGCATTATTATCATTATTATTTTATTATTAATTTGACTGAAACGTTACATTGTCCTAAAGTGTATTCTCACCGTGTGGGTGGGTGGTGGGGGGGCTGGGGGCTGCCATTGTTGTTTTGTATGGTTTCGCGGGCTATGTGACGTCAGAGCTCGTAACTGGGAGTACATCGACCTAGTATGAGTTCACGGGTGGGAAGTCACGGGTTTGACTGCCGTTCCAGTGCACTTTCACGGGAATAAGGTTGGAAAACAGGTTACAGGTTGCCTGGAACGCGGCATAAGCATCACTATTACCACTACTTATACTTAGGGTATGTGATGGTAACACTTTATTTCAATGGTTCACTTTAGACATTCTACTAACTAGAAGTAACTTTGTAGTTTCTAGTTAGTAAGTTTCTAGTTAGTAGAACTCTGTCATTCTACTAACTAGAAGTAAAAAGTACGTCAACTAACTCTCATTAGTATATAGAGTATTAGTAGACTGTCTGCTTAATATCTGCTAACACTTTATTTAGATAATCCCCAACAGACATTCCACTGACTATAAGTAACTTTGCAAGTACTTTTCAACTTATTCTACTAACCCTAACACATGAGTGTTAGTTGACACGTAGTTGCAAAGTTAGTAAGTAACTTAGTTACTAGAATGCCTAAAGTGGACTTTCGATAACCTCAGTGATTTGTTCAAAATCTTTAAGTATTAAACTTTGGTTGTAACTTATCTCACAACAGTTGTGCTACAGATTTAAATTATACCTCAAATCAAATAGCTTTTGGAAATGCAGTGGTCAAGCTATGATTTTCAACTACCCACAACACTCTAGCATCATGGCGGAGAGTTTTGCATTCACATTTTCAACACTGAAAATGCCATAAAAATAGTTGACATTCATTATATTTTCTTTTTGTAATGTTTATCTTGTTTTGAGTAAGCATAACTTAAATCTCAGAATTTCAAAGCAAAATGGTTAATTTTACTGATTTAAAATAAATAAATAAATAATGTTTCAGACTGCTTAATTCAAAAGAGTTCCTTCGTTTTTCCAAGGCAGACGGTTTCCGTATTTCTGAATTTTTCAAGTTCACTGATTAGTTTAAGTATTTCTGTAATGTGGCTAATTGAAACCATTCTCAACTAAGCAGCATGCTCATTTTGTTGGCTTGAAAAATCAAACAAGAACAATAGATGTTTTGTTCAGAGGAATAAGCTCCTGATTTTTGCATTGCAATGTCCGCCCGCTGTCAGAAGCATAGCAGAGTTTGTAGGAGTGGAGCTATTTGGGATCTCGGCTGGTCGTCTGACATTTTCAGAAAGCTTAGAATAGACATTCATCTATCCCAACCCACAGAACTGGCCTCTAATCAGATCAGATGAATGTTTTGATGTTTCTAATGGACAATAAAGTCTTACTTCAATACTGGTGGTTCTACACACAGTCTTCAGCTTTCTCTCTGGATCAGGCTCCTGTTTTCTTTGATCGTTTATAACCTGTCCGTTAAATGGGGCAAGCCTGTCTCCAAAGTAGACATAAGTATCCCTAGAGACAACAAACAAGAAAATATGTGCATTAGGGCACTTGCATTTACACTGTAATATGCATAGAGTTGGGTGTGTGTGTGGTGTATGTTTACATGCATGTATTTTTCATGGGAATATGCCAATAGATCAGAGGATGGACTGATGGACTGTTTTTGAATACACTATAAATAATAATAATGATGATTTTTATTATTTGTTAGAGGTAATTACACATGGATTGGGGCTTTTTTTAATATTTTAGAATACTACTAATTATTATTATTATTATTATTATTATTATTATTATTATTATTATTATTATTGAATAAATATAATAATACAAATAATAAAAAATGTATAACTTAATTTAAATGAAAATTTTAATAATAAATATTATTTTAATGAATTATGCTTATGTTATTTAATTGTTTCATTAAGTAATTTCAATACTTTAATAATAATAATAATAATAATTTTTAGCTAACCCATATAAATAGTTGTAGTATAAGTAGAGTTGTAAAGTATAGTACAGTATAAAGTATAGTTGTCTGTATAAACATATTATTATTATTATTATTATAAAATAATAGAAATATAATTATTATCAAATAATAAATCCTGATTATTTTATTACAATTTTAATAATACATATTATTTAATTAATTATGTTTATTTAATTTTACACTTTATTTATAAATGTATGCATGCTTTATGGGCTTTCATTAAATGATGAACCCTTATATTTAACTTTTAATGTAAATTTTAATAAGTATATCTTGTAAACACGTCCTAATATACAATTTAATAAATAAAATCTTTATTATTGCATCTGATATAATAATTATTGAATTATTATATAATTATTATTATTGCATTCTGAATGTTTTCAAAATTTCAAAATGTGTCATTTTTGCCTTAGGGTCAGTGAAACTCTGAAATACTGTCCCATTTTGACCAGCAGAAAGATCCTTATTGTTGAGGCCTGTGTTAGAACAAAATAAAACAGTTGAAATGAGCTGATTATTACCTGTGTAAATCCTGACCAACAGTAGCACCATTGTCGTTGGACTGAAGTTTGTTATCACCCACTTGTAGACCCTCCTCGCGTGTGGCAACACACATTCTCCAGAAACTGCTTTCCTGTTCCAGAGGAACCATCAGAACAGTCAGACAAGGGCACTACTATTTCTTCATTTAAAAAGTCTGTTAACAACCCCCCCCCCCCCAAAAAAAAAAGAAATACACGGTTTTACAGCTGAAGTAAATGTGACCATAATAGCTGTGCTTTATTAGACCATGAACCACATCAGTGACCTTTACAGGGCCCCTCTATATAGAGCTTCAATGTTTCATAATGAACTAGATGAGTGTTTAGCTCAGAAAACCGAAAATTGTCAAGTGCTTGTAATTTTAATTTGAACAAACTTTCCAAAAAGGCCATCTTTTCAGCGGTACCGTATTGCTGTGCACTGAATGTTCTGTCTGTATGAAATACTCAGATGATCAGTTATGAAACATTATATCCCATATCATCATACATTTCGTAGGTAACACTTTACAACACTTTTCCTTACAGGGTCCCTTTAGTTAATGCGAATAAATGCATGAACTAATATTAGCTAACAATGCAAAATATATTTGTTACAGTATTAATGTTTGCTATTAAAATACAACTGTTAATTGCTAGAACAATTCATATTAGCTCTTAAATTTTAAAGATTAATAAATGCTTTAAAAGTATTTTTCATTGGTAGTTCATGTTAACTAATGGAACCTTATTGTAAAGTGCTACAATTTGTGTACAACTTACTCGCAGAAAGTGATACACCATATTTGAATGATATTTATTTTCTGCAGTATTAGTATTGTGGCATCATCTATTTCAGATTGATCTGACGCCAAAACTGACGATGTTTTTTTTTCTTGTCTACGTTGTCCGTTCTTGGTCAGAATAAGTTACAGAGTATATCAGCATTTGAGCCACAAGTCAAACATCTGGCTAGTAGTCCATTCTGAACATAGTCTATCTCCTATTCATAAAGCCCCAGCAGTGCCATTAGAGTAAATGTTGTTACAACACTTTTTATATGTTGTGCAAAGGTCACAGAGTGATTTATCAGTATGTTATGCTTTAAGACTTCACAAGAATGTCCTATGTGAGCTGTATGAACTCTGCGTTCTGTGTCTCTCTGTATCACAACAAGCTCTCTTTTGTGCAGGAGTAATGAGTTGGGCAGAACCACAGAATCTCCCATCACACCAGCCATGTGATAATGATTCATTTCCAGGAGAGATCCCTGTGATCCCAGGCAAGCCAGAATTAACATTGGGAAACTTTTGAGAAATACTCTGACATTCTCAGATATCATCATAATGAGACAGTCTCTAAAAGGTCTATAAGTTACAGGCTTATAAAAGATTATATGTATGCTTTTTTTTCTGCAGTGAAATTATTGTGCAGTGCATTTTTGTCCATAGTCATTTTCTTAACCCATTAATACCTATTTTGTTTTTGTCAAGTCACACTTCTTTATACAATGCAGATTGTCTCAAAGCAGCTTCACATTAATAAACGGCAAAAATAACAGTGTTAACACTTCAGTGAACGCATATCTTTCGATCAATACAAAATAATACAAAATTGAGCAAAAATATATATATTTCGTATACGGCAGAATCAATTAAACATGACAGGAAAGCTTTGCATTGTGCAGGCACATTTTTTTGAAAAGCTCTTTCTAAAGTTTCTGGACAATCGTTACTTAGTCCAATTAGAAAAAGAGTGATGGAAACTTAAACGATTTAAGTTTATAAAAAGAGTGATAGAAACTTAAATGATTCAAGTTCTTTCTAAATGTGATAAAAGTTAAAAGACCTTAGTGAGGTTAGACGTCATATTAAATTTAACGCGAATGAAAATGAGGCTGTATAGACATAAAGACTTTCTTTACAATGGCAACTACAAGCATCGTACAAACGTACTAACAACAGTACAATCCACTAACCGCACTGTACTTCTGTCCTTCACAGCCTCGTTTTCATTCCTGATTTCATTAAATATGGTGCTATCCTGATTAAGGTCTATTCTACCTGTGAAAATCATTTCCGTTCACATGTCATCCCATGTAACCAATAGGAAAGCCCAGCTGCTGTGATGTCATCAATAATACATACCTTGATGGAGAAGGACCTCCTCATAGTCCTTTTGGGGCCCTCTTGTCCCTTCTGAGATGCCTGGACACTGATGCTCCTCGTGATGCACTTTTCCGAACTTCCTATTGGCCCTTCCAGCGGGTCCCTGTATCTCTCATCCAGTCCAGCGTCCCAGGGCTCACAGTACCTCTCTTCTGGGCTGGAGGCATCCTCATTGGTGCTGGAGCTACAGATGATGAGCGACCGTGACAGGATGGCCAGTTTCTTGGAGCGCAGTCCCGGTTTCCCCCTCTCCATCCTCTTGGTTCTCCTCCTGTGGTGCAGTTGCTGGTGGTGGGTGTTTCTCAGAGGCAGGATGGCCACAGAGGGAGGTTCTCTCCCAGGATGCATCATTGCTAATGGAGGGGGCCGCTCTGCAGACGAGAGCAATTAGAAAATTCAGTTAGGAGTCCGTTCTGCCATCCTCCTGTGCCCTAAGTGTTCTCAGAAATCAAAGAGAGCTACAGGAGCAGATAAGAGCGTTTTTCTTCTCAGCTCCGTGATGGGAGGGGGAAAAAAAAGAGAAAGTATTGCCCCATGACTGTGAGAGGGAATTTTTACTGTACGCCTTCAAAATGAAGGAAATGTGCAAATGAAATGGATTGCACTGATTCAAAGGGATAGTTCATTTTGGACATTTTGATATCATTACATCATTTACATGTGAAACTCAAGTTTATAATCCAATTATAAAATAGAATCTGATTACACAAATCAATTCAATTTCCATTTATGTTTACGTACAATATCGCCAAAGCATTGTAAACAAAACAAGTAATGACAAGGAAATAATATATATACAATGGCCTATAAAAAAACCCAATCAAAATTATATGGAAGGTGCTAAGGAATTAATAAATATAAAATACAAAATAATAAATATATAGCCATTATGAAGAAGAAAAACTGTAATATATGGATAATGATGGTCTTTAATTATATTGATCAAGGCAGCAGTTAACTGACAAATTAATTTTTCTGTAATTGAACTGAAGGGTAACTGTCTTCCCCCAGTAATAACTGCATTTGATCGTAGTGAGGGAGGGGTCTAAACCTAATGGTTCTTGTTGTTTTCTTTCCTTACAGGCATGACGGGATCTGTCATGCATTATAAATGACCCCCTGCACATACATTAGGAGTCATGTGAGATGAGCTCATATTCACCCTGACATGTGGGAATATACTGTGACTGTTAGCGTCTAAATCGCAATGTACTTTCTGGATAAAGCGCTTGGTGAGAATGATATCATAGTCATCTGGTGGTGATAGTGAGCATTACTGTACCACAAAGAGAAGATTGCATGTGCAAAGTTTCATGACCTCTCAGATATTCATATTTCTCTTTGTCATAGGCCTATCTGCATGAAGGCTTGTGGTCTGAGACCTTTTTAAAACCAGTCAGTAAACTTCCTGCATCGGAGCCAGCATTTGTTCGCTAATATTGCTCCTGTTTTTTTTTTTTTTTAGTCACTGGTGTTTTGAAATGAGAGGAGCAGTAAAGATAGATTATGTAAAAAATATTTCACATAAAAATGTATGAAGTCTTAATGTTATAGATATAAAATTCACTGCTTTAACAATCGAGCTGTATGACCTTATGCCATCGTGCCACTGAGATACAATATCATAGAGACTGCTAAAATATTGTACCATTTTACTGTTTTAAAAATACATTTTGATATAGCTGGAGTTGAGGTTTAAGTTGTTCTGCTACGATATCCACTGTAGCTATCTTACTTGTCAAGGACTTCAAATTTGGTCTGTTTCTCACACAAATCTATCAGACTTCCCTTTTATGCAGTTAGATTGTCTCCTTTGCAGAGCTTCAACCAGTGTTCTATGGAAACGAGCTGCGTGAAGATTCTTTAAAATTTCTTCTGTATTCCACTGCAAATTTTGGCCTATTGTGTATGGGTTGTAACGAAATGAGGGTGAGTAAATTTTCATTTTTGGGTGAACTATCCCTTCAACCATATTGTGAGACTAATAAATTGTCATGCACATTCTCTCCTTCACCCATCACAAATTTATTTGACATTTAATCCATATCACTTTTGCATGAATCACTTATATGGAAAGACATTACCCTCAGTTTTACTCAGATTGCTCATGTGAGAATTAAAATATTTCCTTCGTTTGAAGTCTAGAAACATTATGACCTCCACAAATGAAACTTTATGATAGTTGCTCCCACTACCCAGCAGCTCCATTATTTTCTCTGGCACAGGTTATTCCCAACTTCAAATACTAACAAATGGCCCCAACGTCCAGAAAGTGTTCTAATGTTGTGAGCTGGTAAAGTTTGATAGGTTAATTAGTCTACCGAGAGATCCTTGTCCGGGCTTATTAGCAGCATGGATCCTGACGCAATGAACCGTGAGGCTTTCTGTTCCAACCCAAAGTGAGCAGCCTACATAGACAGCATTTAAAGGCATGGTCGTGCTCCTGATGTAAACTATTGAAGGATGTTCATAAAGGTAGGCGGAATGATTTTTCACAACCCGTTCTCACTGCACTGTTGCGTCGCGAAGAAAAGTGTATTTTTGCCGGCGCGGACTGAAATACATTGCATTAGTGAGGACAAACCGTTAGCGTAAATATACAGAGAAGTAAATATGTAGACAAACCTTAAAAATATCCTGTCGCCAAAGTCGTTGGAATTGTATCGTCTTATAACTTTGTTACATTGTTATGTTGTTGAGCACCTGAACCTAAACATTTCTCAACTCCGAACACGCACAGTAGGCCTAACATGCAGAGTGAAGTACAATAACTGTTAAAAATTACAGTAGGCAGTTACGTTAAGTATAGGGTATGAGTTAGTTGCTCAAAAAATACAAATGTAAAATTAAAATTTTTCCAGTTTAAAAACTAGCTGAAATGTGTAATCAGTATACATCTTACTTTAAAAATAAACACATGCGTGGACAAAATGTAACCAGCAAAATTGTCAAGATCTTGCTTTATGATCCAAATACATCAATGCCCCTAATGTCAGTATGTAACAGAAGCTCAAGATCGCTTTTGGCATCAGCATAGATATAGGCCTACGTGTGGAGGTGGCAGCATAGAGTGCTGCAGGGATGATGTATTTTTGTAGGCAAAAATCTGGAAACAAGTTAGCATTTTGGCACTATCAGTTCCAATGGCCCAAGTTAATGTCTTTTTTGGGTTTTTGGTAAAATGCCTGAAATAAGCTCTGTGGTTAACACAAGTTCTAGATACTATTCTACATAAAACACATCAGTAATACCCCCTTGTGATTTTTTCAAAAGCTTTTACTTGTCTTGAAGGCAGTTTCTAACAAGTGGCTAAATGGGACTAAAGAGGTTGTCGAGGACATTAAGTGTCATCACACGAACAGGTAAACTCATCTACTCACTAATCCGCTTTCGCAGCCTCATTGGACCTGTCCAAATACCCACACTTGCAGTCTTGGCCACTTGAGAGCATGTGCTCGTGACAGGAAGTAAGTGACCGCCCCCGGGTCTGAAAAATGGCAAAGCACACTACACTTAACGCACACTAATGCGCACACTATTAAAGTAACACTATGTAGTTTTTCAAACTTCATTATATATTTCCAAGACCCTTGTAATGGTACATCGACTTACAATAGGTTGAATGACACGTTTGCCATAGCCTGACAGTGTCTGTATTGCTTTTACTGGCACTATGTTACTTCGGGTTTCGGATAGGAACCCGAGCACAAAAAAAACTTCAAAATTCGACTGCTTTACGGCATACGTCACTTCCCCCACTTCCTCAGATTCTGACGTGAGAGCCCAACTAGCGTTTGATACCTGTCTGTATGTTGTTGTCATGACCGAAGCAACAACTAAAAGGAAGAAGGCAAAGGTTTTGTCAGAGGAGACTAAAAGAAGAAAAAGGGAGAGTGACAAATTAAAAGACCGGACGAGGATCACTATTGGAGGGAGAGCAAGACAGTTTGAAGACGGTGAGAGTGTGGCTCTCTCTGCTCGTTCTTTCAGTAACATGCACCCTCTCACAAGCGCAGCAGTCAGTCACCTACAAAGTGTTTATACATTTATAAATAAATCAGGGAGTCAGGGAGCTGACTATCGCGCAAA
Organism: Siphateles boraxobius; assembly: GCF_051911475.1. Taxonomy (NCBI): domain Eukaryota; kingdom Metazoa; phylum Chordata; class Actinopteri; order Cypriniformes; family Leuciscidae; genus Siphateles; species Siphateles boraxobius. Next base: position 13,892,565 of record NW_027508734.1, read on the forward strand.
ATGTAAAAGGCTGAATAACATGGCCTGGCCATGTTACGGAATCTATCTGGTCCTCCATTTCAAGTAATGCTAGAAGAGTAGCGAATTATCAATCTTGTAGCTACACTAACATGCTAGTTTACGATGGTTATAATAAATAATCTTTCAGGATAACTATCCTAATGTCTGCAGGCTGATATGTTTGTGTATTTATTTTTCCGGTGAAAGTGTCTTGCCTCAGGCTATAATGCAAATCGATTTTCAAATTTGCAGATTCATCTATGGTAGCTTGATATTATAATATTGACGATATGTGGCTATTAACTACCACACAAACATTGAATTGAATTAGCATATCCGTTATGTAAAACAGTAGGCAATAGGCTACTTTAACGACGCTGTCTTGTAAACGTGAGCTATGCGATCTTTTGACGTTTGAAAAAAATAAAACCCATGAAATTATATTCATATGACATGTGAAATATATGCCAATGTACCTGGGATGAAGACATTTTACCTGGCAGTCTGCCCGCGAGAACTAAAGACAGTATCGGCTTGTCAACAAATGCACACGTGTATCGCCTGGTGTAACCATGACAGATTTTACGACAGTAGTAGAAGACAGTACTGTTTCCCAACTGTAGGGGGACCCCGAGAGCAAAAACCGCAAAAACGACATAGTGTTGCTTTAACTTTAATACTGCTTTGGAGCAGTTTTTGAGCGTATCCCCTCATTCATTACGTTCGGTAACTTACGTGCCCCTATTGTGTGTCATGCCTAGGAAAACTTTCCAGTGTAAGTTAAATTAATTAGATGTTACATATAATTTGGTCGTAAAGTGTTGCACATTTTATTGGTATAGAGACTCCAGAGATTATATGTATTTTGTAAAACGTTTGAAAATTAAGCACCACAATCCCTCAGTTGAGTGTGTGCCATTGAGTAAACAAAAATCGTAAAAAAAAACTTGCAGTCTTCACTTTAACACTTTGGCCAAACTTCAAAAATACATAATGTATTTAGACAAGTGGTCAGGTGCCAAAACCTCAAGTTTATAAGTGCTCATTGTCACAGTTGTAAATATGACGGCGTTCTTCTTCCATGAGGGGGTTTGGCCTCACCGCATCTTTGTTTCCTGGCAGACCGTTAATGTACGCGACACACACGTCTCCCGGAAGTCCTGTAGAATTCAACCAATCAGATGAAGACTTCGAAACTCCTGAAGTGTTTCCAATTTTGTGTGCCATATGCATCAGACATTCAGCCAACGGTCCATGGGTGTGACGTCTGAGGCTGGGAGTGGGGTGATGATAACTTGCAGGTTGGCCTACAAACATACTGTGTAAGTCATCACTGCTGTTCTCTATTAGCATGTTCCCATTGTGGAGAAGGACTCAGTGGAAACAAATCATTCAAAATGGCCAATGAAGTGAGTGAGAGAAAAAAAATATGAAATAAAAATAGTTATGTATGTTATGTAACAGTGTGATTAGAAATCTTACATACTATTTGTGTGTGCTACGTGTTTTGCTTATGTTTGCTTATTGTTATTTCACTTATGAGTAATTTGCCTAGAAGCATGCTAACACCAACTATATTGAAATCAGTTTTGAGTTGGGCTACTGTCTTTGTAGAGCGTTCAAATAAGTCACTTGTGTATATATAGGCAGTATAATGCAAGGCAGTATTTTTGTGAGGTCCTGCACAAGTTAATTCTGCTTCTCTTAATAGACATCTGGATGGATTCACTGTGATGTACTGGCCTGTGTAAGCCTTGTGTCTGCCTGCTTTAGAGTGGAGCAAAAGTAACATATCGGCCAACATCTTTTGCAATCACTGAGATCAGCTCTCTGGCTTATACTAGCACTTTGCTTTAGATGCCTGGGACTCTTTTTTTTACTTTTGCCAACATTTAAACCTAGTATAAATTGATCCTTTGCAAGCATCATAATTATGTTTTTAAAAAGTTGTGTTTGATTAGTTTCGACTTCGAGCTATGTTGTTTGATTTATCTCCCAGAATAAGTGTGTTTGTAGTGTGTAACTAACCTGATGTTGTGCTAAAACACCGTGATTAAAAAGCTAAACTGTAAAATGTAGGTAAAATGGTTGAATGGCATATACACTCTATTTTTGTCATTTACAACGATATTTTCCAACTGTGTGCAGAATCTAATTTGTAGTTATTTCTGACAGTGGCACAGTATGAAATTGTTTCCCACTTGAAAAGTTGACTCAAACATTGATGTAATGGTGCAGAACCGTCATACTGTTTAGTTTGAAAACTTTCTAAAAGAAAAATAGACCAAAATATACACTGGTTCATGACTGTGTGTGTAAATGATGATTTGACAGAAATAGCATTTAAATAAATAAATGGCCACAAAGACTTTTTTTTTAAAGATGTGTTTGTTCCTGTCCTCTGTGATGATCAGACGGACTTTCATCAAACAGAACGAGAACAGAATAATACACGAATCATAATGTGACTGTTATCTCTTTGTTGAAGTATGTTGAATCCAAACTGAGACACAAGAAGAAAATTGAGCTGCGTTTGCCGATGCAAACTTGCTGCTACCATGTTAAAATGTTCCGTGTTGCTGTGTGGTTGCTAGGGTAATGCTCATTGGTTGCTGGGGTGCATAATTGTTGCTATTTGCAAACTAACTGAATATAGTTTAACTAATCTAGATTGCAGATTTCCATTGATTTCCTTTCAGTTTATGTGTTTCTCTGGTTTATTACCCCTCTCACTTAAACACCTCTGTCACTGTTTATGAACATGTAAACAGTTCCCCCTTTAATCAAAAGCATTTGTCAAATTCTAGCAAGCAGAGCCTTTTCTAATCAAACCATTTCCATATTATGCATTGACTAAAAGCCGTCCAAGCAAACCCTGCATTCAATTATCCTGAGACACAACATTCAACTTTTTTGTAATAGTAATACATTGTAGGTTAGTCTCAGAACTGCAATATGAATCAGCGCATGTTGTACTTCCACTGATGCGTTGGGCAGATTGCATGGTTTAGCTGGGAGCCCGTTGATGGATCTGTCTCCATCCGATCTAATTAAGACAAACATTAGTGTCTGAGGTTCAGTAAAGTATTAAATGCACAAGCTCTGGGATTCGCCACAGTTTCGTGGCTCTGTCCTTGCATGTAATGCAATTTTTTCTGCATGTGTTTGTTTGATGCCAGTTACACTGTCCTAACATCTGTTTCTGAGCTCTGAATCAGGTGTGGCTAAACGTCGCATGTAAGTTTCCATTGAAGAGCGATCAAACAAACACTCACCAAAGCTGAGCATTTTGGCTTCTTGCAGTAAAACGATCCGTGTGTTGCGAGTCTCGTCCTGCTAACAGTTGTTTTGTAGAGTATTCCAGAGGGGAAGACGCTGGTCAGTTCAGCATGATAAAAGTCCAGCGCTGAACAAGTTCCCCCTCTATCCTCAGAAATGTCTCTCTCTCTCTCCCCGCTCTCTCTCACTTCGAGTAGTGCCAGAGGCTGTCAGTGGGTTAAGAGGAGCATTTGTAACTGCCGCCTACCCTCCCTTTCCAGCGGCCAGCTGAACACAAGTGGCGTCTCATACAACCGGCCACCAAATCACAATCCTCTTCCTGTCTGACAGTTTGGAAAGTGAGAGAGAGTGACCCTACACCTAGTCAATGCGCAAGCCTTTGTTTTACTGGCCACCAGAGATGCCTGAGAAGATGATTTTCTCTGACTGAATCAATGCATTCTCATAATTAGTTTATAACTGGGTTCATACTTGGATGAATTAAAAAGAATCATTTCTGTTAACATTTACTGGTGTCATTTTAATAAACCCGCATGACTTTCCTTCTTCCTTGGGACACAAGAGGAGAGGTTTTGAAGATGTTCATGCTGCTTTCTTCCATATGGTGTAATTGGACAAAAACACCTTAAAGGGAAAGTTCACCCAAACATTTAAATCCTGCATTAATTACTCACCCTCATGTCAATTCAAACCTGTAAGATGCTCTTTCATCTTCAGAACACAAATGAAGATCTTTTGAGTGAAATCTGAGAGCTTTCTGTCCCCCCATTGACAGTCTATGCAACTACTGTACCACTTTCAAGCCCTGGAAAGGTAGTAAAGACATTATTAAAGTAGTTCACGCGACTCCAGTGGTTCAAAGTCAGTTTTATGAAGTGATGCGAGTGCTTATATATTTTTTTTAAAATGCTGTTCTTTTGAACTTTCTGTTTATCAAAGAATTCTGAAAAAAATGTATCACTATCACGGTTTCCACAAAAACAGCAACAGCACAACGGTTTCAGTAAAGATAAGTTTCTTGAAATGTTTTGGCAAATCAGCCTTTTAAAATGATTTCTGAATGTGACACTGAAGACTGGAGTAATGAAGCTGAAAATTCAGCTCTGCATCACACGAATAAATTATATGTTAAAGCTGCAGTAGGGAGTTTTGAGAAAATGTTGACTTAGCCTGAAAATTTGAAGAAGCACAACTTACAGGTCCAACCCCCTTGTTCTTTGCTGCGCTACAGCCCTCCCTCCACAGCTCCTCCCCCACAGCGGAGCCTGCCGTGAACGCGCAGGCTAGTAAGCAGGACCACCGATGACGGCGGATTATAAACAGTTATGGGACATTCACTAATAGGGGCGAAACATCAACAATATGCTTTACAATGATTATGGCTTGCCCATACTTTGTCTACAAACTTGGTCCTCAAATCATTATGTATTTTGCAATACATGTAAATTTATAAGGTTGCACTCTTTCTATAAGTTATAAATAGCTACTAAGATAATGTTAAAGGATTAGTTCACTTTTAAAAAAAACTTTTGCTGATAATTTACTCACCCCCATGTCATCCAAAATGTCCATGTCTTTCTTTCTTCAGTCCAAAAGAAATGAAGGTTTTTGATGAAAACATTCCAGGCTTTTTCTCCATATAATGGACTTCAATAGGACACAAACGTTTCAAGGACCAAATGACAGTTTCAGCGCAGCTTCAAAGGGCTTTAAACGATACCAGACGATGAATAAGGGTCTTATCTAGGAAACCGATCGGTCATTTCAAAAATAAATAAAAAACTTTACGTTTTATAAGCACAAATGCTCACCTTGCTCTGTGCTGTGATGCACGTTCGTGATCCTGTTCGAACTCGTTCATCCAAATGAACGATTCTTTTTTCGAGTCATTTCGTTCGTTGAATGAACGAAATGACTCGAAAAAAGATTTGTTCATTTGGATGAACGAGTTGGAACAGGAGAGTCACGAACGACGGTACGCACTCGCGCTGTGCAAGAGAGGGGTGATCAGCGCGTACACGAGCGTGATTGACACTGCTAAGACATTCCTCCTGGCTCTGATTGGTTGTTTCTGACCAGGAGCGGTGTATTTCTGCAAATGGCAATAGGACCACAGGGAGGAGCCAGAGGAGCTTGATTTTTTCACAGATTATATGTCTCATATTCTACTTTCAGGACATAATGACAGTTTTAGCAAATATTTGTTTACAAAAGCTACCTACTGGAGCTTTAAAGAAGATTCAAATATAAAACAGTGTTTTTAAATTGTAATAATAAATTACATTTTTGATTGAATAAATGCAGCCTTGGTGATCATAAGAGACTTCTTTTAAAAAACATTAAAAAGTCTCACCGACACCAGACTTTTAAATGGTATACAGTGTGTTGTACACTGTGTTAAATGTAATTTTTGTCAAAGTTTATGACATCAAAGCTTATTGGCAGGCTAAAAAATGCAAAACTCTGATCCTGAATTCATTGCGTCTGTAAGAAGTGTGAGACTGCGGTGGCAGCTTACAGTAATGCTATAAATACGATCACTGCTCCAGTTATTATGAGAGCATCACTCAGAGGAATATCTTATTGCCCTGAGGTTGCTCTTTAATAGCTCAGGAATCCTAATGGAGTTCTCTGTCATGTTTCATTTAAGTATCAGGTTTGTCTCTCTCATATGATTTCCTAAAATTCCCTATAGGAGACTTAATAAATACATATTAATTTATCGTTAATTAACAAAGTACAATTAATTCAGCTCAGGACATTTGCTCTTTGAAGAATATGTTTGATTATTTTTGATTATTTTTCAGTAACACTTTATTTTACGGTGTATTTGTTACAAATGTTACAAGTTCTTACTACACCTATAACTGTAAATTGTACATAATTACAAGCAACTAACCCTAAAGCAAACCCTAAACGTTACCCTAACCCTATAGTGAGAACAAAATAATATTACACAGTACTTAAATGTACAATTACACTGTAACAAGGACACCTTAAAATAAAGTGTAACCGAGACTTTGAAATTTTTCTCTTTTTTTTATAATTGTTGTAAGTGAAAATCTGTAAGTGAACTGACAGCAATGACATTGTAATGTTTGTTTCTTACATCTATTTGCATACTGAATTGTGATTGGTTTTGTCTCATATTATAACATTTTATATCTATTTTTACACTGCACATTCTTGTGCGCAGTTGACAGAACAAAATATGCGCAATGCCACAAACCAAAGCTTTCAACACTTATAACACTATTCTTTTTCTGCTTTGCAAGCATTGTCTTTCAGGAATGGCAAGTTTACACAATCATCTTCATGCATGTACCTTCAGTTTAGTTAGTTGCTGGTTTAAGCAACAGTGTGAGTTTGTAACCATCATCTGGGTTTCACTTTTATAGCCTTTCAGTATCCAGATCCGGAGTACGGAGAGTTTTTAGATATGAAGGAGTTCTCTGTCTGAGTGTGTTTATGTTAGTAGATGCAGCTTTGCTGGACATACTGGGTTTGTGTTAAATGAAGTGCTAGGGTAATTTACCTTAATTAACCCCAGTCCTATAGCACAGAAGGTCTCTCAGTGCACACACACACACGCACACGCACACGCCTTGCCTGAATAGAGAGTCTGTGTGCAGAGTCTGTGTGTATTTCTGACTGGATAAACAGGAATCCCTGTGCAAATACACAGTCCTGGGAGGACTCCACAAATAGACAAAAGTAAAACACTATATGTTAATATATTAAAATAGTAATTCTAGTTTTTCTGATTGTCATTTCAGCTTGGCTCTGGATATGTGAAGTTATGGAGTATATGTTTAACTAAGATGAAGAATGTATATAAACTGTGTAAAAATTGGAAAAAAGAACTATACAAAAAAATTTAATTAAAATAAAACGATTTAAATAAAATAAAAGCTATGACACAAGCACGCAAGCAATATCAAGTGACACGCACAAGGGTCCCATTGATTTGAAGCTTAAATGTAGTTGTTGTTGTGTTTTTTTTTTATTGTTATTTTGCTATTCAGTCTAGTCATAGTAATAATTCTGCTTATTGTTGTATTATATTCAAAGGTTAATTTTAAGGCTATACTACTGCTACTATTACTACTACAACTACTAAAATAATAAATTATAAAGCAAATAAATAAATAAAACACCACAATTCTAGTGTCCCATTTAAGAGTCCTTCTATTATTACAGTGGTTTAAAGATATTTACTGTGGTTAGACATTATCTCATTTGTTGATTGACAGTTGATTTTGCCCAGACATGCTCCTGGATCAACATATTTTGTTGATGGAACAACATTGTTGTCGCCAATCACGTTCACTTGGATGGTCAGTGATGCCCTCTACTGGTAGACAGCAGCATTATCTGTATATCTGTTGTAGATCACGTTCACGCGTTTCACAGTTAGTTTCTGCCACCTAGTGATCATCAACTGTAATACTTCACATTCAGTTTCACTTAGAAAGACATGCTTGCTATGTTCAGATTATCACACAACTGTAATACTCATTCTTTAGTACACTGTGCACAGTATGCACATTTGCTGTACCAAATGACTCAAGCAGGTCTATAAGGAGAAAGCTGACTGTTAGCATTCTCACTTGCTTACCTGGCACAGGACCTTCTCAAAGCCTAGTGTGAGATATTTGCTCATGGGACCATATAGTTGTTTTTTTTAGACAGTCACCTGCGCTCTAAATGCCATGTGAATAATCATAAAGAATATTATCATTATGGGACATCCGGGTCATGCTAACAAGCTAAACCTTGATCCCTTGGTTATGCAATTCATTCTTTTTCATACCTGTATATTTTAAAACTATTTGTCAGTATACAGTGTGGTAAATATTAAAGTCAGCTTGAAATGGAAGTTGCGATGGTCTTTTCTTCAAAATTTTGTCACATATATCCAATGAAACGCCTTCTGGAACAAAAAAATGTGTAGGGTGGGACTTGATTTTGCCCATTGGGAATTTATTGGATGGTTGTGGTTTGCTATTGGTGGATCTCATGTGAGTGACAGGTTGTCCCGCCCACACGCAAGTAAACACATCTTTAGAGAAGAGATATCACCGCAAGATGAAGTTATTTTGATTAAAGATTACAAGGTCATAAGAATAAAAAAAATCTATAATAATGATGTGCACGGATAAATCATTTATAAGTACTGCAATATTCCATAAAGAATACTAATTTTGATTTCAGGGTGACTTTAAGCAGTGCATGCCAAACCCATATTTCTTTGTCTTCATTTTAAACAGTATTTTGTTTTATCATTTATCTTTTTTTTGTGTCCTATTTTGCTAGAAATATGTGCTTTCTTTAAAAATTGTGCCAGCCAATTTAGCTGATTTTATATTTTATTAGGTAATATAATTATATATGAACATTTAATAAAGCGTTCAAATACTTTTTGGGGGGCCTCTAATGCCTGTGAAAACGCCACAGTACAACAAAAGCCTGTGGATTCTTTAAAGGGTTAGTTCACCCAAAAATTAAAATTCTGTCAGTAATTACTCACCCTCATGTGGTTCCAAACCCGTAAGACTTTCATTTCGAGAATACTTTTTGTGCGCAAAAAAAATAACGGCTCAGCCTACGTTCTGATGTACAACCCAGAAGCGCAGTGCTGTTACACTACGAGAACTCACTCAGGCCCACACAGAAGAAAATGAATAGTTGAATAAAGATGTTATTTTCATTTTTTTTTTTCGCACAAAAAGTATTCTCATCGCTTGATAAACTTAAGATTGAGCCACTGTAGTCACTTGGACTATTTTAACAATGTCTTTAATAACTTTTCTGGGCTGCCTATGAAGGAGTTAGACAGATCTCAGATTTCATCAAAAATTTCTTAATTTGTGTTCCGAAGATGAACGAAAGTCTTATGGGGTTGGAACAACATGAGGGTGAGTCAATACTGACAGAATTTTTGGGTGAACTATCCCTTTAAGACAGGCTTACCTTAGTTTCCCATTTTAAACTTACTGTCATCAATACTGTGCTAGACAGACAGTGAACAGAATATTGAGCCGCTGTATAGTATATAGAACATGATGGTTTTTCTACTGTGAGACTGTGTGTGTGTGTGTGTGTGTGTGTGTGTGTGTGTGTGTGTGTGTGTGTGTGTGTGTGTGTGTGTGTGTGTGTGTGTGTGTGTGTGTGTGTGTGTGGAAATGAGGAAATGAGACCCACCTTAAAGAGAGAGAGAGAGAGAGAGAGAGAGAGAGAGAGGCAGAGCCAAGAGGAAGACATTGTACTTTGGCTGCCCTGCTAAAGGAACACCCGCCTCTCTCTGCCCTCCTACATGAACACCACTTTCAGCATGTAGTATTTTTAAACAATAACAGTTTGGGGTCAGTAAAAGCTTTTTTCATGTTTTCTGTGAACAAGTCTCTTATTCTCAACAAGGCTGCATTTATTCGATCAGAAATACAGTAAAACAGTAATATTGTAAAATATTTGTACAATTTGAAATAACTGTTTTTTTAAATATATTTTAAAATGGAATTTATTTCTGTGATGCAAAGCTGAATTTTCAGCATCATTACTCCAGTCTTCAGTGTCACATGATCCTTCAGAAATCATTCTAATAATCATCAATATGATGATTTGCTGCTTAAGAAACATTTCTTATTGTTTTCAATGTTGTAAGCAGTAAGCATATTTTTTCATATCATTATAGTATATATAGCTGTTTTATGATTGTTTGATGAACAGAAAGTTAAAAAGAAAGATATTGTTTTTGTCACATTATAAATGTCTTTACTGTCAGTGTTGATCCATTTCATTTTTCCCAGCTGAATAAAAGTATACATTTCATTCAAAAACAAACATTCTTACTGTCACAGAACTTTTGAACGGTAGTGTGTGTGTGTCTGTGTGTGTGTGTGTGTGTGTGTGTGTGTGTGTGTGTGTGTGTGTGTGTGTGTGTGTGTGTGTGTGTGTGTGTGTGTGTGTGTGTGTGTGTGTGTGTGTGCGCGCGCGCGCGCGCGCGTGTGTGTGTAATATTTATATATAACTTCCTGGTTGTCTATAAAATTCTGAGTGCCGTGAGCAGAGTGAAAACCCAGGCCAGTATTAAATTATTATGCATGATGTTCTGACCTCAAATCTGTCTGTGACTTTGGGATCGACTTAAACACACAGACACTTCCTCTCGCACCTGCTATAACACTCTCAGTGCATCTGTGTGAACGCGCGGCCCATGCAGGAATACAGCAGTGTGTGTGTGTTTGTGTGTGTCTCTCTCTTTAACTTACATATGCTACTTTTCTAACAGGAACCATATATCTTTCTTGTCTATTGCACAATTGAGCCCTGTGAGTAAAGTAAACACATTATTTATCTGTTTGTTCAGCATGCCGCCTGACAGGGAGGGATGATATCATTCCCTGGGAATGCTCCCATAGGATGCTCATAGAGCTGATTCATATTAGCAAATGGGAAGGTACGAAGATGGATTACAACACAGATGCAGCCATGGGTATTCGTTCCTTCATCTGTTAATGTTTTGCCTTGAAATAGATAGAAGCTGCTGTGTGATGTTTTTCTTTTTCTTTGAACAATTGTTTGCATAAATCAAAATGCAATGAAATAATAAAACAATAAAGTATTTTTAAAGAAACTAGTAGGCCTACTGGTAATTTTCTGCCAGGAACTTAAGTTTACAGACATTTTCTTTAATGTGAAAAAACACAATGAAACTTCCCCTCCCCGATAAAGCCCCGAAGGTCCGTTTCAGGACCATCTTTTCTCCAGAAGGAGCTCCAGGGGTGGGGGGCGAATCTGAATCTGACCCAGGACGGCGCACCCTCCCTGGGATGGCCAGGGAGGTTCTGAGATCGTGGAGCTCTGATCACACGGCAACAATACGGAAAATTTCTTCCAGCTCTTTATTGAAAATTGTTAGTCTAATCATTTTGATAAATGAGGGCACACATCTCCTCTAGAAGCTGGATGATTTGAGCTTTTTTATTTATATGGCAGTCTGTTGACACATGTATGGCTAGTATCACATGATTTTAAAACTAAACAAACAAGGCGGGCCTGAGTAAAAATCCTCTTTTGCCTACAGAAGATGTCAGAGTTGGTCCATTTCAAGGTCCAGTTCAAGCCAGTGTTATTTTAGCATCATTGATATGCTATTAGTTTTTTTTAGTTTTTTTAATTATATTTCATTTTTGTATTTTCTGTTTTCACTTGAATTTTAGTTAAAGAGGACCTTTTAAGCAAAATTCACTTTCATATAGTTTAAAAAAAAAAATATTTATGTGTCTGCAGTGTGTGTTCACAACCACCCTATTGTAGCAAAAATCCATCCACTACGTTTGTTATTTTCCCCATAAATCTGAAACAGTTTCTCAAAATGAGCCATTCGGGAATGTGCTATAATGTGATGTCAGATTGGAACAAGCCCCGCCCACAACCAGCGATGGAAACTGCCCTTGTAGCTTAGCTCCTCCCCTGAGTGAGCTGTACACAGTCCACCATGTTAATCTTCTCGCCAGAGCATTTAAAAGCAACGTTCAAGTTAGCGATTAATTATTATTAAAGCTACCAAAGTAATTCAATCAAGAGCAGTGAGTGATTTTCAGTTTTTCTGTTGTTGTTTGACTTATATATTAACAGCATATATAGCAGTTGGGTCTGTATATATAGGCCCTAAGCTGCTTTCACTTTTATACACATAGACATTTGTGAACTTTGTGTTTTTGACATAACCTTGTGTGTATTTTACATTTTAAATGCAATAAGACGTAAAAGAGAAATTAGTTTAACACTCATGTGATGCGCCGTCTGACCTTTCTGTGTGTGTGCTTCCGATGTGTGCGCTCAGAAAAATATACATCAGAAGTTAAGACTGATGTGTATGGAAGCTTTTTTCCGCCACAGAATAAAAAATAATAAGGTAATTGCGACTTTTTATCTCACAATTCTGACTTTTTTTTCGCAAATGCGAGTTTAATTTTCCTCGCAAATGCGAGGAATTTTTTTCCTTCCCGAAAATCTAAAAGCCAAGGGTAGAAATGATGTGCATGGATCCAGCAGTGTGGGAGACCCCATTCACAAGTACATGTCCACAGGATTAACAAAAACACCTATTGCTTGGCAGTTGGAAATAATGACGGTTCTTTGTTCATAATGCATATATTTTAACGTAAAATAAGAGAATTAAAAACGTGACGGAGGCTCACTGACATACTTTAAAATATATTTCAGCATTTTGTTAATCGACGGCCTACTACCCCTTAATGAGTAACGTTAACTTTAACCCAATCCGATCGCGGCTCTCCCGGTGTTATTCCACAAGATTCATGGATAAACTGTTTGATTTATAATTATTAGATTATTTTCACATTTCCCTTACCCTGCTGTGCACGAACATAGCTATTCCTCAATTTGTGCGTTTCCCATTTGAATGGTCAGCGTATGAGGCGGCGGCTGCTTGTGCTGGGACTATAGGCTTTAGCTTCAATTTTTATGAAATTATTCTCTAATCGGTTGCATATTATGTCGTGGATATATCCCTCGAATGCATACTGCAGTCCCTTTTGTCTTGCTCTCTCAGATATTTCACATGTTCGCCAAAAAATATTAATTATCTCATTGGGAATGTCTGACACCGGTGCATACACACTGTAATAGACGTGCCAGGCGCGAAAGCTTGACAGGCGTAGCAACAGTAACTAGGGAGGCCGGGGCTTAGCGAAGGGTCAATTGTGAGTTATAAAGTCAGAATTGCGTAATATAAAGTCGCAATTGCGAGAAATAGTTAGAATTGCATGACATAAATCACTAGATGATCAAAACCAAACAGATGTTTTCATTTTTGGCAGAGTATTGGGTGCACGAACTGAACAGGCTCCGCCCTCTTTTGGAAAGTGGGGTGGGGAGCAGCAGCTCATTTGCATTTAAAGATATATGCACGAAAACATGTTTTTCCTTCCACTCAAAAATGAATTAATAAAGGAAGTCCAAGTCAACATGGAATAATACTGGGGTAGGCAACATCGGTCTTGGAGAGCCACTGTCCTGCAGTGATTAACTCCAACCCTAAAAAAAATGTGCCTGTATACAGTAGTAATCCTGAATACATTGATTAGCTGGTTCAATTGTTTGATTAGGGTTGGAGCTAAACTCTGCAGAACAGTGGCTCTCCGGGACCGACCTGCTCTTGCCTAACCCTGGTATAATAAAATATCTGTGGGGTATTTTGAGCTGAAACTTCATAGACACATTCTGGGTACCCCTGAGACTTATATTACATCTTGTAAAAATGGGCACAATCGGTCCCCTTTAACGTTTTAAGAAACTGTTTATGTTTTGTCATTTTTATTAGTTTTTTTTTATGTCTTTGTAGACATATAAATATGTTAAATTTATATAAATATATAAGTTAGTATTTTTAGTATGTTTAGTAACTTGATAAATGCTGCCTTACCAACTACCTGAAATAAAATGAGTAACTATTTTAAATTCTATTTTCATTGTTGATTATAATTCGAGTAAATATATATTTTTAATGTTTTCAGTTTATTTAGCGATAATAACTCTGGTTCAAGCTGCAGACAAGCTCTTCTATTTTTTTCCTCAACTCATCTGACAAAAGCATACGCACCCAATCAGACGTCTACGTTTGGCAGCTTGCAGTACGTCCGGCCCTAACAGGGAAATTACTGTGTTCCCAGGCTTCATTAGACAAAGACAGCATACAGACAATGTCAGGAAATGTTGCCCTGTTGTCATCCTCCCAGGTGGTGCAGCTTTATTTAAGGACAATGACGCACCGTCCCATCTAACCTTTGGTCCTTCTGGAGAGACAATAACAGGCCCTGGGCAGGGTCTGCGGGGCTGAGGATGATTTTGGAGAGTAAAAAGGTTCGACTGTACAGTTCCACTGAGCATTCTGTAAAAACACAAAGCTGTAAGAGCAAGCTACTGTAAGACATGATCTGCAGAAATATTATGCTGAGGAATAAAGCAGTTGGTGGTCAAAAGAAGGTGTGGGTGTATGAGAGGGCAGTGTGAAAAAACTGCTGGTCCAAGGTCAGCCAAAGGGGAAGGATGAGGAATTTCAGCTCTGTTTGAATTCCTGCCAAACTCTCCCTGCCTCTCAGGCTGGGAGGATTTCTGGGTGGTTTATGCTGAATATTCAGGGCAGATGTCAAACTAACAGATGGCACAGGGCAATGTATCCTCCCCATATGATCCACATTAATATTACAGCAATCCTGCACCTATATATACGGTCAAACCAAAATTTATTCAGACACCTTCAACATTTCTCACATTATCACAGTTTGCTCGCTATAGTTTAGAAAATGATAATAAAATATGATAAGAACTTATCAAATAGTTATCAAATCAGTTGACATTTCACTGGTTTTGGCCATCCTTCTGTAAGATTGTCTCACAAATTAATTAGGTTGAATAGCTGTCAGCTGTTTAATTGAAGTACACAATTATATAATACCAATTTAGGTTAAGGAAACACCAAGCAATGCTTTATTTTGGTCAGTCTGTGGTGCAAAATGGTTGTATTAGCAATTAAAGAAAAAACACTAAAGGAAAACATGGTCAGGTCAAAGTGTCCCAAATTTTTATAGATTTTACTAGTCCACTGTATGAAGAATGTTTGGGTATAATATGTCACAATTTACTTTATTTTGCTATCCTCACATACATAAATGAACTTAAGTGGCCTTTTACCCACTAGTAAAAAATATATAAACAATTATATGGTGACTGAAACTATGTAATTCATATTGGTACCTGTTTGTGGAAAATTTTAAATAGAAAATAATACATTATTTTGAGTGTTATATTGCTTTAACAAAACGTTTTGTATAGAGTAACTTATGCAACAACTTTACTGTCGCTGCGTCTCTGTGAACAGTGTTTCTCATTGAATTCTCAAGTTTAGTGACTGATTTGATGACTCCTTTATGATGACAGTTGTTTGTTTCGTTACAGAACGAATTAGTGTTTTTGAACGAATCGGTTCTATCTTACCAAAAATTGTAAATTAATTACAGTATATAATCACCTGAGAAAGTATTCTCTGTAACTGCTATTCTAAGCCACTACTAAACATTTAGATTTATGAATCTATAGGCAGTTATACATTTTAATTTTTACCAACTGCAGATTCAACGCTGAAAATGAAACTTGATCTGCCCTTCGCAAACGTTTGCACAATGACCTGGGTGTGTGTCTTTTATGTGAGCAGAGGGATATATGATGCTATCAGTATCAAATCACACTAGACTGACATTTGGCCTTGGTTACCAAGAGACGTCCCACTTCTGACCAAGACGACAGCTGTTGCATGACACACTAAACCTAAACCAACCTACAAGGGTGAATGAGTTTCTCTCAAGTATGTTGTCTATTTCTGTGGTCTAACCTACTACTAAATGTTCTAGTCTATAGTCTCTCTATTTGCAGATTTATGCCAATTTAAGCAAAACAAAAGGTAAAAAAAGACAAATATTTAGGCCTAAATTTAAAGGTGCTCTAAGCGATGTTGGGTGACATCTTGTTGACATTTAAAGTATTGTCAAACAAAACGGAGGCTAGCTAGACCCTCCCTCCTCCTCATCCGCGCACCAACACGGTTTCGTGGTGCGGGTTAGCCCAGTTTGTTTTTGTTTTCGTTTGTGGAGGGGTGTCTGCAGAGGCCGCGTTTTTCAGTGTGTTCAGGGGACAGCCAGCTAGCGGATAGTGAGGAGATGTTTGCTGTATGTGACAAAAAATGTTTTGGCCTAAAAAACACGTGACACGATTTAGGCCCTGTCCACACGGAGACGTATTTAGCTGAATACGTACAAATTTTGTATCGTATTTGCGTTTCGTCCAGACGGATCCGGCGTTTTGGGAGACTGAAACCGCTATTTTTTGAAAACGGGTCCCAGAGTGGATAAATCTGAAACCGACACCCTTGCGTTTTCGTGTGTACGGCCAATCCGTTCATTTTGTGAAACAATGATGTCATCACACCACGTGTCAGCATTAGTCACACCGCTACATCACACGTAACAGCAACAACAATGGCAGACTATATGCTTGTGATTGTGCTGCAGAAGCTACTGAGCCTATTAGCTTTACTAAAGCAAAATCTTCTGCTCCTATGCTACTACGGTGAGCAATCTTCGTCTTCACCTTGCTGTCGTGTTGGGTTCGTATAGAGCGCGCAAGGTTATGCGCATGCTCCAAATCTTCTTCTCCTTGTTTAGTGTATCAGTGTGGCAGATTTACAGCACCACATACTGGTCTGGCATGTATACCACATCGTTTTAAGTCGGTTTCAGTGGTTTCGTGTGTACGCATATATTTCTTGAGAAGACGCTGTGTTTACGTAAAAAAAAAAAAGAACGGATAGGGAGAGCTCTGGCTTCGTGTGGATGTGGCCTTAGAGCACCTTTGAGATTTTTGTATTTAAATTGCATCTTTTTGGATTGCACAGTTTTAATATAAACATTAAAATAAAGTTAATGTGATGCATATTTGTCAGTCATACATAAATGAAACGGTATATATATTTATCATAAATAAATCCAATTTGTTTCAGTTTTATACATTGTAAGTAATAAATATTGCTTATTCCACTTGCCAGCCATTTCAGTGGACATATTGAATCAAATTACAAGTTTGCACCATTAACAGATTTATGCTGATTTGAAATTTTTCTTTTTATAAATGCATTTGAAAAATTATTTTATGATTTAAATTAAATCAAATGGATGCAAATTTGCCATGATTTGATTTGACATGCCATTATTTTTTTGAGTCGTTACATTTTGTTGTTACCCGTTTCATTTATGCACGACTGACAAATATGGATAACATTTAATTAGTTTTAATAAGTTTATTAGTTTGTTTGTTAAACCGGTCTAATTCAAATGGATGGAAATTTTATATGCAATTTAAATACATAAATCTTATGTTTATGCCTACTTTTTTATTTTGAGGACATGACAGAAAAAGAGCAACAAAAAATGTATAGACTAGAAATTCCCCTCAAACGGCCCTTCTATAACTGAGAAGACATTGTTAGATGGCAATTTGATAAGGTTTTTCCATAAATTATGAGCTCAGTGTCATTTTAATCTCACCACACGCATCTTATTAGTTCTCAAATGAGTAACAAAGTGTTAATGCCACCAGAAATGATATGGCGGATTAGACCCATATCCACAGTATCAAAACTTGCCAAATGTGTGAGTTTGTGTTAATGAATTTAAACAAAGTCCTAAACCTAAGTATTAAATTTTACCGCTGATTATACATCATTTGTGCTCCTTTAGCAGATGCTTCTATCCAAAACAACTCAACTGGACAAGCACCACTTTCATCTTCTAGTGCATTGTGTATTCATCATTGACAACATGACTGTGTGTATGAATAATTACATGTACAATTTCTAAGAGAAAACCCTGCTTTTCCTCCTAAACATGTCAATCACATTTCATTATAGATGTTAACATTCCAGACATCCCTTTCTCCCACATCATCCGTACGTCTCCCTGCTTTAAGAGGGTGAGGTGTTTACACTGATAATAACGAATCTGAAACAGGATACTGGGTGACTGGGGGAGAAGAAGACAGACCCTCACAGCACACGCTTGAATAATAGGACAGGGAAGAGCTTACTCTTCTCTCCTTTAAGCAGGAAATGGGCGAAACCTGGGTTGAAATTATTTCTCCGACATTTTGTGCTGTGAAGGAAGCGTCTCCTGATAGAAGAGGTCATTTGGTTTCCTGTTGTGCACCAACAGTCCCCCAACCCCCCCAACACACATTTCAACCCCAAATTTTTTTTTAAATTAAAATGCATAGATATTTTAATAACACAAGCACAAAAAGCACAAATTCTCATTGTAATTTAACGTTTCTGTAATTTCCTTTGAATCTCACTGAGAATAGTTAATATTACAAGACAGTGACTGTATGAGTGTTTTACTATTTCAGAAATATTAATTATATTTTACTTAGTGCTGTCAAATTGATTAATTGACTCTAGCACAAGAGTTTGTTTAAATGAGTGTATGTGTGTATATACACATTATATATATATATATATATATATATATATATATATATATATATATATATATATATATATATAAATATAAATTTATGATATAGTATTTATATAGTAAAGGGCTGTCAAATCAATTAATCACACATGTATGCATAAACGTGTGTTTCTTATACACACACACACACACACACACACACACACACACACACACACACACACACACACACACACACATATATATATATACTGTATATATATATATGTGTGTGTGTCTGTGTGTGTGTGTTTGTGTGTATATATAAGACACACACGTCAATGCATACATGTCATTAATTGATTTGACAGCCCATTACTATATAAATACTATATATGTAATAAAATGATTTATGATTTACTATTTACATCATATACAATTTTTGTTTCGCATTACAGTAATGAGAATTTTGGGTTAAAATGTGCATTATTTTCATAAAAATAATGCAAAAGTTCACAGAAGATGAACATTCAAAGTAGAGGCATTATTAAAAAATTCTTTAGATTTTTGGGCATAATATGACAAGGATATTGACAGATTTAGTGAGATTTACCATAACGCAAATCGTTGTTTTTATAGTTAGACTTTAAAAACCAAAAAAGACACCAAGAGTTTCCCATAACTTAAACCAGAGATATTAAGTAAAAATTGCTAGTAGGTCTTTCACTAATGGACTAATCAGGGATTTTCCATGTACAGGAAATGTGTGGAATAAACGGCTACACATAAGATGTGTGGCGGAAGAGATAAACATTCCAGACTTCAAACACACAGATGAAGGTAGCAGGAGGCTTATCGAGGACTATGATAACAAATGGAACACATCAGGAACTAGTCAAGGTAGCTTTTACGTAAAGGAGCTCTTCAAGGCACCAACACAATAATCCATAGCTTTAACTTCACCAATCCGCCTGTATAGAAATTTGGAGAAAATCAAATGCTTCACTAAAAATGACTTAAAGTGCTTGGATGCATCATTCATGATAAATCACATTAAATTGCTCAGAGCACACATTTTGTTCATCCAGTGAAAACGTTCGGCCTCTTTCATAGATTTAAAATAATCAAGTATTTTAATCTTTAGAGTAGACTGAGATGTCACACCATAGTTATGAGAAACAACATTTTTAATTACTTGAAATAAATACTCCAGTACATGCATGATAGAAAATGAGAGGGTGGGCAAGGGGGGGAAAACAGCACATTAAAATATCATTTAAAGTCTTGTAAATAGTGTAAAACCTATGGCACACACTCACAGCAGCTTTAACTCATTACAAATTCACACATGGAATACGAACAATATGATGCTGATGATTTCTACAGATCTTAATGACATCCATTCAGCTAAACACTGAGGTAAAGACTTTCTGTTTCATTTTAAGGCTTCTGTTGTAAAGACCACTTTTGGCAATATTCTCAACCGACAAGAGGATTTGCTGAAAAGTTGTCAGTTTTAGTAAAAGCTACTTTTTTTCACAATCACATCCAGTATGAGAAAAAAAACCTATAAATGTGACCTTGAGTAAAGCCGACTGCCATGAAAAGTTAATTTAGATGGATAAACACTAAATTTACTCAAATTAAGGCTGGGCAATATAGCTACTTTCATTGTATTTAGATTTTCCATTTGTTTTCAATTTTTAAATGTTTTTTTTTTGTCCCCCGTGAAAAAGACAGAATGTTTAGTCACAAAAAGTTTACTGCGAAAATCAACACTAGTTTATATACTTATTTAAATGAACCTCTTATTTGCATCATGTTTACAGTAATGACAGGATTCGAGCATGTAGAACACAATATGTGATCGTGCTGAATGAAAACTCCCGCTTTTGAGCAGTATTGAGTGGATTCCCCACTGACTTATTTAAGCACCTATGATTGGTCATTGTGTTCGGAGCTAAACAGACATGTCTGTGATTGGCTACGATGCTCAACGCTGTTAAACATGTTGGAAATAGAAACATTTGAAGCTGTTTACAGAGCTCTCACACACATAAGCGGGGGAGTGTTTGAAAGCAGCTGCTTACTGTCTTTCTAAGACAAACCTTTAACATTAAAAGATAACATCGCCAATATTCAAACTATCGCCCAGCCCTAACTCGTACTATACAGGGGTTAGACCTGATTAGATTCTTTGGTACTTCAAAAATAGCGTGCCGGGGAGGAGTTTTAATTCACAGAATGAGAGTTAACTGGCGGTAAAGTTCTAGGTGAGGATCGTTCCCTTAGTGCCTGAGACAAGAGAGTGCATCCGTCCGAGACGGCGCATGCAGAGTTGCGCAGACGCTCCCGGTAGACGGGCATCTGGCAGCTGCTCTCGGGATGCTGGGAAATATCCCTGAGGCCCTGGGTCATGAGCACGCAGGCCGACACCACGCTCATGGCGCCGCCCAGGACGGCCGTCTGCACCCCCTTGCCCTCGGGGGTGATGGCGGCGGCTTTGCCGAGGAACTGCGGCTCTGTGGCGAAACCCACCAAGGCGTGGACGGCCTGCACAAGCGGGCCACTGAAGAGAACGCAGCGGTTGCGGGTCAGCTCGCTGGGGCAGGCCTTCAGCTCACGCATGCACGCCAACAGAGCCGTGGCGCTTGTGCTCATGCACTTTACGCTAGCTTTGAACTGCTCCTTGGCGAACTTGTCCTTGGATTTATCACTGGCCAGAGAGGAGGCGTCCGTGAGCGTGGTGAGATTCTTCAGGATGTTCTGCGACACCTCCAGAAGGAGCTGCGGCGTCAGGTCGGCCAGAGCTGTTAGGCGTAGAGTGTTGCACGTCTGCTCCACTTCGTGGCGGCAGCGGGTGACTTTATAGCGGTCCACCAGTCCGGGAACGGCAGCCTGTGAGCCCGGGATCTCCACGGCCGCCAAGTACGCGGCATGCGCCGAATACTCTGTCAGCGAGACCACCAGGTCCCCCATCTCCAACAGTCGGTCCCCGACCTCAACAAACTTCCCCATGTTGAGCTGGCTCTGAATGTCATGAACAATAATAGACAACTCCTTAGTTCGGGCGATCAAGGTGTCGCGACATTTCTCGAACGTCTCTGCTATGGGCAGGCCGTCGGGGTTCACCACCGGCCTGGTCTCGCTGGACAGCAGGAGCAGGTCCGCCACCAGCTGCATTTTGCTCTTGCATGCGTCACAGATGGATAAAAGTCTTTTCCTTTGTTGCAAGCTGCCACTAGGGATGTTGGTAGAAACCTCACTATCTGATTTTCCAGAGCCACTACTAGCCATAGTAGTGTGGTCGCTCTAATGTTCAAAATAAAGATCGCAACACACGTTTTCTTGAGCGAAACATGTGAATTATGTCATTTTCTTCAGTAATAAAAGATTTCCACACCTTTTCAAGGATAGTGAAACTGGCCAAAGAGTCTTCTATAATGTCCTTCAGAAGAAAAAGTCCACTCAGCTTCTTTGCGAACACACAGGACACTTTGATAACTCAAAATAATATGAAACTTCACTCAATGCACTTGCGAGAATAAGGGAAGTACTTTTGAAAAAATATTCTTATAATATAAAATGCGGGCAAAATAGGCTGGTGAGAGCTATAGTTAAATATCCCTTCAATTGAAAAACTCTGAATTGCCCAATGTTTAAATAATAAGATTTTAGGTGTGCATAATGAAAGAAACAATAAAATTCACAACTACCTCTGTTAAGGTAGGCTACAGTCTGATCAGTTTCACAGGTTGTCAATGTTGCTCCAACAATGCAAACAAACCCAAAAAATCTTTTAAAAGGCTACTGCAGTGCCATGAACGAGAAGATGCCCAGATGAAGGCAGGTTGACTTCCACAATCTGTCATTTCAGGTTTTCTTCGTGTCATGCCAATTAAATGCATTTAAATACACGTCCTGCAATATGATGCTGATGATGTGTTGACCGTCTTGCTGACCCTGCGTCCGAAGCGCGAGACGCGCGGGCGCCCCGTCGCCACTGCACCATCATCCCACGAGACCTTGAAAACTCATAAAATATTCCCGAACGACTTTCAGCCGTTTCTTTTTCGTACACAATCCAAGTTCTGTGGGAAAACACAGTTCCTTATGCATATCTATTGTCCATACGCCCTCTCCAGCAGAAAAGCAGCGGTTGTCCAGTGGCAGATAGTTTCGCTTTTGCTTGCCATTGTTTTAACGTTCAGCTTAATGTTTTAATGTAGTTTCCTCGACAATAACGAACTTAGTTCGCTACTGAGACTCTCGCGCGTCGGTTGTAGTCTCCCGCTACATCTTGCGTATCAGGAAGCGGCGGGAGGGTGTGGCTGAATAGCCTGTTAGCTTCCCTCAAACTCCCGACACTTTTATACACTCCACAACCATTATTCCTGGTCATAGAGACGAAACTCCTCCTTTTAATCCAGCAGCTGCTCAACCGATACGCTTATTTTTCAGAAGTAACGTTAGTCGCGCGAGAAGTCGTGTTCATTCTTCACCAGTCATCGTTTCCCGAGGCCCCGATGTGAGACTCAACTGCCGGTCTGAGGGCAAAAGTTACACCCAAAGACAAATTCCAGAGAAGTTCCTTGAGTTACCCTTTTCGTTTGTTTGGTTTTTCTTGTTTCTGGTGTTTCACCCCTACAGTTTGCGCTTCCCTGTAAATCCAACAGGTCTCTCGCGTGTGGGGTATTTACTACTTTCACAATGTTCGCTTTCAGAGCGGCATAGAGTGAATAATTTTTTGTTTAGCAGAAACGCCGGTTACATTATTATGCTTTTGTATTTTAAACGTACGGTTTTCTGAACTGAAACATTTTGTTGTTTTGACTCTCTTGAATAGATTTGCCCTCACATCTTTGTGTTGTTTAAAGTATAATATAGTGTTTAAATAATAATAATTTGCTCCATTTATTTATATTGATGTGTGCAATAAGTACTTTTTGATTATTTATCTATTATTATATTGTTATATTATATGTATATATATATAACATATTATTATATCTTAGTGCTGTGGGATTTTAGTTGTAAGTATACATTTTCGTGGGGTCCTAATGCAAATAATAAGAAACAAAAAGTCACCCTACCGCGCTCATAAAAATATCAGATTTGCCTCAAAACAGCTGATTTATCTTGGGCAGGGAAATCGGATTCACCGATGCAAAACTATGACGTAAATGCAGTAGAGTACTTTTCATTAGACAAAAAGAGACGCTGGGAGTGTGGAGGAGCCAATGAGAAACTACAGGGTGGGGCTGTTGCACTGAAAGCACTCCTCTTTGGACATGGGAAGGGCTTTCGTCAGAACTATGGGTCGTATATGATTATCTAAATTTTGCATTTTGAGGATTTACAAGCATACGCATTCTTAAGTACACGTTGGCCTATCGTTAACCCTTGACATTACATTTTACGACAGTGTGTTTCTCAATTGCCCAGTTTCAAACAACAGATGCTCTTCATATTCAATAGGCTATAGATCCCTGACGAAGGCCTTGTTTGGTCTGATTCCTTATTAAATTCCAAAAGTATACAGCTACTGGATTACACAAAGCATTTGTTATGAAGTGTGTTGTATCTGAACTGGGGGCTGAGGGAGGCTGTGAACACTGCATGTTAGTTGTACAGCTGCACGGGGCACTGAGCCATTGGGTGGGGTGTCCTGAGAGGAAACAGTTCCGATTCTGTTGAATGAGCCGCACACACTTCATATGAGTCCCATGACAAGCACTTTAGAGACCCAGCCTGTGAAGTGCAGAGCTGAAAAACCCCGAAATCGGAATTATTTTGTTTCCTCTTCCTTTAATAACAAGCAAGTTTAGCTGTGACTGTCTTGTTTCTTTTTGTTTTTATTGTTTGTCTTGTTATTGCATACACTTTAAAATTATACATGCACTTTTGTTTGAATGCAAATATTGAACTTTATATTTAATGCATACAAAAAATGTTTTAGGGGGTAATATAAAATCAACATAAGAGTGTCGGGTATCGAAATATCAAATAAATACTGAATGTAAAATTAGGTGAAAATATAGACCTGAGTAAATTAATTAAATAAGAGTATGTTCATTTTCTTCAGAATAATCAGTGAAGCATAACAATATTGTAATTCTGTACATGTCAGTATTTATTTTCCTAAATGCCAAATCAATGTAGATAATATAGAACAGCTTTTAAAATAGAGTTAGTGAATGTTATTATTTTATTACATAAGAATGTAAATCCACTAAGATATGCATTGAAACTCTTTCAAAGAGGCAAAATCTGAAACTAAATTAAAAGATTTCCAAACGGAGGGCTAAATGTGGATTATTTTATTTTGTCTTATTGTTTTCCATGTACACTTATTAACTTTCTCTATAGGTCCCCATACAGATTTTTCATTTCACACTTTATTACTTAATTATTTAATTTACATGTATATGATTGTATTTTGTGTTATATTTTCCTTGCAACAAATAAATGGAAGAGAAAAAAAATCCCGCAATAGTAGGCCACGTGATCAGGCAAACACGCCCTCTTCCTTTAGCCAATGACGAGCGGAAAGATTTTACCCAATCAGCGAGCTCCAGGTTTAAAGATGGCGACTCCCGTTAGCAGCAGGACTGTATCAGTATTGCTTTTTCTCATATTTTTCATATCGGTTCATTGTACAGAAACTAAAGCAAAGAAGAAGAAAGACATAAGGGACTATAATGACGCGGATATGGCCAGACTGCTGGAGGAGTGGGAGGTATGAACGAACTCATCCAAGCTGCAGCTGCAGACATTGCAAGCGCTGTTTTCTGTGCTGATGCAGACGACATCAGTCATGTGCCTCTCACAATAAAATAGCACGGTAACCGACAAAATACCATCGTTTTGTCATTATGTTTATGTAAGTGCGTCTGTATGTTACTCGACCCGACATTTTTATCGATTAACTACCACATTTGTAGTAACAGTAACTGCCATAACTAGAATTTTGACGTAAACTTTTAACATGGTTACAGTGTGTTCCACACTTGTTTTTTTGGTATATTCTTGTACATAATTTCTGTGTATGTACACGCTTAAAGTTTTTTCTACAATGTTTTCAAATGTTCCTTCCTAAATTGTAGTATTTATTTTGTATGCATATTGCATTAGATAGAAAGATGGATAGATAGATTTACACATTTTATAGGGAACACTCCTTGAGTCAAAGGTTGCCTGTGAAAGACTATGGTTCACAGAATTACCCAGGTAGTGTCACAGTCATTTACAAATTATTAGTATAGTATACAAAGATTTAAAGATTAAAGCTATTGAAATATTGCCTGCATATATTTACATTCTAAATCTACACTGGACAATGCATTAAAATTGGAAAATATTTAATATTATAAGTAAGCCTATAAAATATTTAGATTTTAAAATTGTATGTTTTAAAATGAAATCTTATAAATATTATATTAATAAAGTTAAGTATTTAAATATAAAATATTGAATATCTGATTGCTCTAATGTTGCTCTAATATCGTTAACAAATGTTCCCTTCTTGCTTGACATTCCATAAGTTACATAATTTTGATCTCCCACGCCCAGCCCTAACTACCAGTAAATTCAATTTTGCCATTTTTAAAAAGAGATTTTCTTTCTTCAGTGTTTCTCATTGACATCTTTTCATTTATGACAGAAAGATGATGACATCGAAGAGGGTGATTTACCGGAGCACAAAAGGTCTCCTCCACCCATCGACTTCTCTAAAATAGATGCATCCAAACCAGAGGAGCTCTTGAAGATGTCCAAGAAGGGAAAGACGTTGATGGTGTTTGCCTCTGTGACAGGAAACCCGACAGAGAAGGAGACAGAAGAGATCACCAGCCTGTGGCAGGGAAGCCTCTTCAATGCCAACTTTGATGTTCAGAGGTAACAACTAGGGCTAGGCAATGTGGATGAAAAAAAATCATATCTCTATTAGGGATAAGTAATGATTTTCGAATATTCGATTTAGTTGATTTTATTATAGAATATCGAATAGGTTGTGTGATTATTGTCTTTTGTTTTCCTGAAAAAATACCCATGTTTTCGGATCTGATGCGGTGGTGACGCGTTCATGATGCCAATAACGCACCTAAAAGCTGTCAATCTACTCCCAGACGACAGAATAAGATAGGCCTACACATCGTCTCACAATGTAGCCTATACATGCATGTGTGCGTGCATGTGGGGGAGGGGTGCGCCCCCCCCCCCCCCCGAATAATACCCAGCGATCTTCGAATATTATTTTTGCTTGAAATGCCCATCCCTAATCTCTATATTTTTGGGTTGAATGACGATATGCAGGATATATCTCTGTATTATCTACTTTTTTTCTATTTGGATAAAAAAAGGGCCTTTTTTTGTTATTTCACATCTTGGCCAGTGTTGTTCTACAAACAATGTTCATATTGAAGGCTATGAAAACAAATCTAGTCAATGTAACCATGTAGGTTGTGCTTTGTATTATGG
The DNA here is from genome assembly GCF_051911475.1 of Siphateles boraxobius. Lineage (NCBI taxonomy): Eukaryota > Metazoa > Chordata > Actinopteri > Cypriniformes > Leuciscidae > Siphateles > Siphateles boraxobius. The sequence continues at coordinate 13,919,351 of NW_027508734.1, forward strand.
GCAAAGGAAGGGTTAAAATCAAATTACATTATAACATTGTAACAACCTTAGTCAACCCTAAATTAACCCTAAATTAAAATTAAATTAAAACAAAAGCACTAAACGTTAACTGGTAAGAGGAACACTCATTCTATAGTCACTTTACAGTTACTGCTATCATAAAAATACACTTACTTGAGGTTTAAAATTCTACATATGGCACATTTAATGTCAAAACAAATATTTTAACAATGTATATTTTAGTCAGAATGATTGTGCTCTTATTCTGTAGAGTGGTGCAGGTATGATTGTAAATTTGTAGGCAAAAAACATGGAAACAAATTAGCATTTTAGCACTTATGGTTCCATCGTCCTGAAGCCAGTGGGTTTTTGGTTAAAATGCTGAAAGATTATAATTTCACGTTTTATTCTACGACATAAAATACATCAGTATTACCCCACTTGTGAATATTTTCTTTTTTTTTTTGAGCTGTTACGAGTCTTGAAAAATGCGATTGCTAACAAGTGGCTAAATGGGACTTCAGAGGCTGTCAGGAAGATTAAATGTAATCACGTTGAACAGGTAAACTCTGCTTTTACAGCCTCGTTATGCTTATAATTGTGCTCTTATCAGCTCTTCTAACTCAAAGTTTCGGGGAAAATCTTTTTTAGATAAAAACTGAAAGAGTTGTCGAAAGCTTAGTGATGGTGACTTTGAAGTCGTGGGACTGAGGTGTAGTGCGTTTATAGGCTACCTTTAGCTTTTTACTTCTGGCGACTGCATTTTAGGCTTCAAAATTCATAAAATTATGTACATTTTCTGAAAATGATCTTGATGGACAAAACGTGTAAGCATGATAAACTTTTGTTGATCACAGAGCTTGTTTTTTTTGCAATAATCCAAAAGCCTATGGAAAAATCCTATTGGGTTTTTGTTACGGCTAACTGCTGATTGGCCTATAAAGTGATGTCATACCTGTACCACTCTGTTGCGCACCGTCTGTTTTACTCGCATGTGCGCGGTATCGCTTGTTCATGGAAGTTTAGTGGAGACTCGCTTCCATAAGGCTCATCCACTCCTGGCTACAAAATGGAAATATTTGCACGACTTTCTAACATTTACAGATGAAGAATATTCAGTCGTGTTCAAAAGTTTACATACACCTTGTGGAATCTGCAAAATGTTAATTTCCACAAAATAAGAGGGATAATACAAAATGCATGTTATTTCTTATTTAGTACTGTCCTGAATATGATATTTTACATAAAGACGTTTACATATAGTCCACAAGACAAAAATATATAAAAATGACCCTGATTTTCAATACTGTATCGTTACCTGAATGATCCAAGGCTTACAGAAGTATCAGAATGTGCGTACATGTTTCCCGGAAGACAAATTAAGTACAATTTACCTTGATCTTCAAGTTCAAAAAAGTTTTCACCCCCCGGCTCGTGCTTCGTGTTTCCTTCTGGAGCATCAGTGAACCTTTTTTTTTAATTTTTATAATAGTTGTGTTTAAGTCCCTATATTGTCCTCAGTGTGAAAAGATGGATCTCAAAATCACACAGTTGCTGCTATAAAGGGTTCAAATATGCGAAAGATGCATTTTGTAGATTTGAATCGCTGCTTTTATTTTAAGCCCCCCTAACTAGCTTTCTGTGTCTTGAAATGCTTTTTGGCGCTCTGTCAAAATCATTGAAGGTTACTGTTTGTATTATTCTCATCAGGTTTGTAGTGGGATCCAACCGTGTCATCTTCATGCTGCGTGACGGGAGTTACGCCTGGGAGATTAAAGACTTCCTGGTCGCTCAGGACCGCTGTGAGGATGTGACCGTGGAAGGACAGGTGTTCCCTGGGAAAGATGCCAAGAAAGATGCCAAGGGCAATGAGCAAAATGACACCAAGAAGAAAGGAGACAAGAAAGCAGCCAACCGAGCAAATAAAAGCAAGCAAGAGCTTTGATAGCTGAAGCTCAAAGGCACTAGGTCTTAATGGGACTGAAAAAGCGTTTCTCTAAAAGGTGTTACCAGCGTACTTTGATGCACAGATCACTAACGGTTGACTACAGTCAAATCATCTGTAGTTTCAATTTCTTTGATTTGTTTTACTATCACTCACCTAATTTTTTCACAGTCTGAATCAAAGAATAAACCAATTTTATAATTACATGTGCATTGCATTGATTATTTACAGTCAGTGTTGGGGAAAGTTACTTCTAAAAGTAATGCATTACAATATTGTTACTTGTTACTACCTAAAAAAGTAATTGCATTACTTTTTTGGAAATTAATGTATTACATTACTTTTGCATTACTTTTTGTTTGTTCTAATTGTTTTTTGTTAGGATATATATATATATGATGTTTGGCAAATGTAACATCCATTTCACACGGCAAGCGTGAGCAGCGATTGAGCGGAACTACATTGCCACTGCAGCTGCAGACGCGTGAGAGTATTCACACTGGAAGCGTTTTTACAGTATCACAGCAGCAGCTCCAAAGCTACACAGCAATTCTTTATAAAGACAACTAAAAATGTGTTTTTAGAAGTTGGTCATTTATAAAATTGATAGTCTTGAAAGTTTGTTATGGTGGGGTGTACAACATTCGCATATAAATGGTAAACAGTCCAGAAAACAGCTCCAATCTTGTCGTTTCAGTCATTCTTTAGATATATTTACAAGACTGCAAACTCCGCGGATTAATATACACACACAAAACCGCACACTCGGGTTTGATTTGGGTTGTGCTATGCAGCTGTCTGTGTATTACATAGACTAAAAGAAAGTGTAGGCTATATATATAATATTTACTGGCTAGTTTATTTTTTATTTTTTTATTATACACCGTATTATCACCCAAACTGAATAATCAAAAACAAGTTTAAATGGGTAGCCTAAATCTTCTATAAATATTTTTGAGTCTTCATTTTCTTTTTTTGCCTACTCCAGTTCTTGTTAAAGCTCACTAAACATGTTTATTCTGTGCATTTTGGGCACTTTTTGTGTGAAATCATATTTATTTTGTCCATCAAAAGTGTGCTTTCACTTCACGCGACGCTCCTGCTTGTGAATGCACTCATTGATTAACATGCACGCCGAAAAAAATACGCGCTGCTGAGCTTGCCATGTGGAAACGGCCGTTGGCTCTTTCCCACCAAACGTGAAACGAATTAACCTCCTCAGGCTGAATTAAATGCAAATTCACATATGTACTCTAACTTCAGCAATACAAAAAATTAAATGCATGTTTTACTAAAGTTATTTTGGATTATTCGTATGGTTGAATTGGCTCTTTAAAGCAACACTAAGTAAGAATTTTTACCTTAAAATAGTGTTTCCAAAATCGTTTCAGTGGTTCATCAAGTCGTGACATGGTGAAATGCACTTATGCCACAACTTTGCGGTCCTTTATCTGATATATTCACACATTAGATTGCCAGATCGGGTCGCGTTTCTGTAGTTCTAATGAGACATAAGAAAACTACTAATTTGACTTGCTTTACGGCAAGTGTTACAATTGCTCGTTTGTGATGTCGCAATACATCACACTTTCGTAAAATCATGCACCATAGGCTACTCTACCTTGTCTGTGGCCATTGTTGATTCCAAAGCCGGTGCTGGATAAACAGAGGGCGTGTGCGTATCTCAGTAGGCTGCCTTAGGCTAAATTATTTACGACACCGGTAATGGACAATTCCGCTTCCAACCTGTAGGGCGACCGCAGAGGAAAAGTCACTTGGTGTTGCTTTAAAGCTTTGGTTTTAAAAGACATTGGTTAATAAAGAGAGATTAAATAAAGTAGGTTATATTTGTGTTATTTAACATTTTATTGCATGTTTGCATTTCACGGTTTTAATTCATTTTGAGGAATACTGAATCTGTTTTTGTGCAAGCGATATGAGTAAATGCTCATATTTAGTGTAGAACTACAATATCCATCATGTTCACACTGCACACCTCTGCATTTCGTTTACCGTTTGTGTCAGATCGTGTTCATGTTCACATTTTGCAGAAAATGTAATGTGTGGCGCATGAAGCTTGCGCTATTTAACTTTTTTTTTTGTTCACTACAACCATCAGTCTCGACAAAAAAACATTTATTTACTGTCTGCTTACAATTTCTAAAAATCTTTTTTTTTTTACTCTTTTATACAACAACTAGGTTTACACGAGCAGTCGCTCAGCAGCAATAGAACGACTCGTCTGATTTATCTGAAGGTTTACATAACAGCTTTCTGAAGGATGTTGAAATGCTTTTGGAGGATCATGTGGCAGAAACGAACTGATCTGAAATCAGTCAAACAGCTTCTGGCAAAGAAAATGAATTTAGCAGCAGCAGAGAGTCATTGCCCCAGTTTGAAAGAGAGCAACATTAGGCGCTAATAGAGTAATCGATCATTCTTTCCCTTCTGAAGCACCATATGCCATGATACCCGGGAAAACGCAAGTACACCCCATGGAAAGCTGTGAGCTTTTCAGCACTTAACTGAATGATAAATGTGATCTAATTGAAATAATAAAAGATTTTTTTCTGTGTGTGCTATCATCCATTAAACATTCATGCATTCTTGCAGGCATTGTTGTTCATCATCCTACATTGACACATTTGTCCAATCCTGACAGAACAATGTGACAATGTATTTATGGCAAACTAATGGAGAGCTCAGATGCAAAATTCATTACAGTTTCTATAGCCTTCTAAATGTTTATTTATGAACAAACAGATTTTTACTTGTAAGAACTTGTATGCATAACGAGCTTTTTTTATCCTGTCGTCTCCTTCCACAAGAAACCATAATAGTAAATAGCGGTTGTTTGATTCATGATGTTATAATTGCAGTTTTATAATTCTGCTCATGAATGTCTAGTTTTTATGACTAAACGCCTCAATGTTCTGCATATCTTTCAAAGCCATGAACCAAACATGCAGACCAATCCAGTGATCATTTCTACCTCAAACATGCTACAAAAAATTTTAATTTGGTTTCTGGAAGACTGATGAAAAACCATTTTTTTTCTATTTTTGCATGTCCAATTTGTGGACATGCCATTTGAGATGACAGCTGATGACCAGCATTGTCCAAACCAAACAAAAACTGCCAACCAACTGTCAAATGTTGATGGAATAAGGGTTTTCGAGGAGAGCATGAGGGTTTAAATCAGTTTCATCGATTCGAGCTGAGCTGCACTAAATTAGGTAAAATAAGAAGATTCAACATTCCAGAAAACACTGCCAGCAACCCCATGATGACTTTCAAGAAAGCCAATGTAGTTTTCTCATTTCTGAAGTAATGCTGACCATCGACCACTTCAGCGTGCTTTACTCTGCAAACATGTCCAGATCATTAGTGTACATTCATGCATGTTCAGAACGCAGGATCCACCCTTGTCCGGTATGGCCTCCATGGTCATATTTCCTCACCATCTGCTGAAGAAAATCTTCACAGACCCCCACCCCAAGAAAACACTAGATACATACCATCAATCAACATGAGCTTGGGTTATAGTGTCAGCTGAGCTGGAGACACATTCCAGTATCACTTTGTGTTGATAGGAATATATAGCAACATCAATGCCAACATGGCTTTACCTTTTACTACACACACAAACATAGCATCACTCCAAAGATGTGAGGAAAAATTTATTTCTGTACAAAAATCTTTACATTTTTTTCTTATCTAAAGTAATACATTTTTTTTATTACTTGGGAATCATTCACATTTACATCACATCCATATACAACTTAAAGTTAATGTAATGTATATTTGAATTATACACTAAAGTGAAAATTGTACTTAAAGGTTGAGTTTTTTACAGAGAGGACAGAATTACATTACAACTTAAAAGTCCCTTGAAAGATGTCCCTTCTGGATTTGCGTAATAGTGCCTGTACAATAAATAAGTATAAAATATATCTCTGTTATCAATCAGGATTTTTTTTTTAAGAAACACACAAAACATACAAAAACACTAACAAATTACAATCTCCGAAAAAAGACCAGCTATTTCGGCAAAGGGACACTTTCGCCAATTCGTCACAGATTTGATCATTTTATGATAGACTGACATTTACTAATGCTCAGATTCAAATCCATTCTTGACTGTTGGATTTAAAGGAACAGTTCACTGGAAAATGAGAATTCACTCTCAGGTTGTCTCAAATTTTTATGGTTATTTCCGTAAATTTTCATTTTAGGGTGACCTGTTCCATTTTTTGCTGGCTCTCTTGCTCATCACAAACGAAACCAACTCTTGTGCGTGACAATTAAAATGAAGAAACCCCACAACATTTAGAATCTGAAACATCTTTTTCTACATATTTAGAAAAAACATATGTTGTAACATGAACGCAAACATCACCGAGAGGGTCGAAAACAAGGAATGTTGAGATTTGTTTTTAGTTTTTTTTTAAGTTTTTTTTCTCCCGTTGAATCTCAAGTATAATCAACTGACGACACAATCCAAAAATCACGTTGTCAAATCCACGTTGTCACATATAATGGAATCTGCTTAGAGGGGTTACTAGGTAACATAAACACATGCTCGGTTCTGATTGGTGGTTTGGGTTCAGTAGTCCTGGCGAAGCTGGCAGTGGTGCTACTGCGAGTCTGAGATGTCCTGCCTGCATGTGTGCCGCTCTTCTTCATAGCTTCATCATCTTAATCACAGGGATGGGCAGGACTTGGTGGAGTTTGGCCCGCTCTTCATCAACATTCATCCTCACCCAATCTGGCCGGAAGGAGCCTTTGAAGCCCACAAAGGCAAGTTTATCTGGTTAGAGAAAAAACGTTGCAAACTTAGAGCTGTTGGACCTCATTCATGACAAAAATTTAAGACATGGCCAGTTTAAGTTTTTACCATGAATTTTAACTTTTGCCAACATTTGTTGTGGTAATTATAAAAAGGCAGCTTAAAATATTTGATTCTGATTGGTCAAACGCAACATTTTACAGGCAAATACTGTTGTATATTGACGCCATTACTTTATGATTGACTGTCATCCCTGGCAACAGATATCCTACCGTTCAAAAGCTTGGGGTCTGTAAGATGTTTTTAATGTTTTTAAAAAAAGCCTTCAAAAGCATTATGCTCACCAATACTGCACTTATTTGATCAAAAATACAATAAAACAGTAATATAGTAAACTATTATCACAATTTACCTACAGTAATAAGTTTTCAATTTGAATATATTTGAATATGTAATTTATTCCTGATGCAAAGCTGAACTTTCAGCATCATGACTCCAGTCTTCAGTGTCACATGATCCTTCAGAAATCACTCTAATATGATGATTTGCTGCTCAAGAAACATTTCTTCTTATTATTATCAATGTTGAAAACAGGTGTGCTGCTTAATATTTTTTTTAGTGAATAGAAAGTTTAAACTAACTGCATTTATTTGAAATAGAAATCATATAAATGTCTTTACAGTCACTTTTGATCAATTGAATGTGTCCTTGCTGAATATGAATCTTACTAAATGGCAGGGTAGCTGTGTTGTTTCATGTTAAAATAAATGTCAAATTATCTATCTATTAATTATCTATTTATTTAGTATCCATGAAATAAACAGGAGTAGAGTCAGATGATCATTATTATAGAATCTTGTGTTTTTCATTTTTATTCCTTTAGTATTTCAATACAGACTCTGCATGCCGTGTGACCCGTGAAATATGTTCACGAAACGAGCCAGTGGGAAGGAATTGGTATGTAAACTGAAGGGGCTTCGCCTGCTGAACTGACAATTCGACATGATAAATATAATATGTGAAGGGAGGGTCGAGAGGAAGGACCCTGCTGCTCTGGTATGTGTGTGTGTGTGTGTGTGTGTGTGTGTGTGTGTGTGTGTGTGTGTGTGTGTGTGTGTGTGTGTGTGTGTGTGTGTGTGTGTGTGTGTGTGTGTGTGTGTGTCTGTCCGGCCCAGAAAACGGCTTCTCTTCACACAAGTTGACTGCTTTTTCTTTCATTGTCTGAGGGCTTCACTTTGTTTGGTTGAAATTTACCATAAAGAATCCCAAATAACACTGGGATAAAACTCTATAGCCAAAAATAAGCGTAAACCAGTATCTTAGACATTTTGTTCAAAAGTTTAGGGTCAATAATTTTATAAGTCTTTAATATAAGTCTCTCCTGCTCACCAAGACTGCATTTATTTGCTCAAACATAGTTAAAAACAGTAATATTGATACAATTTAATATACTTTTTGTTATTTTATTTTAATATATTTTAAAGTCACCATGAAATCAAATTGACAAATCTTATTTTGATGAATCTTATCTTATTATAAATGATTTATCCATGCACATCATTATTTTCATTAAATTCATGTGTCCTGTAATCTTTTATCAAAATAACTTCCCCTCAGTGACATCTCTTCTCTTCTCTAATGATGTGTTTACTGGGGTGTGGGCGGGACAACATGTCATTTACATGAGATCCACCAATAGCAAACCACAACCATCCAATCAATTCCCAATGAAAAAAATCAAGTCCCGCCCTACATATAAGGAGTTTCTATAGGTCAATATAGTATAGTATGTCACTATAGGGAAGATTAAAGACTCTCACAACTTCAATTTCAAGGCATTTTAACTGTGACTTTTGATCAATTTTATTCAGCTTTGATGAATGTAAACTATTAATTTCTTTTAAAAAAAAAATTATATATATATATATATATAAATATGAATTATATATATATAAAAATGTGAATGACTTTACGTACTAAATCTACCACTAAGCTGAATGTGTGAATGGTATTACCTTTCAACTTCACTGTCTGATCGGCTCCGAGGGTCTCGAGGATTTTGGTCCATGGCCCTCTGGTGACCAGCTTCCCTTTAGAGGTGATCAAAACCACTGACCTGCCAGTGCAAAAAATGAGTTCCTATCAGACACAGCAGTTCAATTGAGGAACAAATACAAAAAGAGACATTAAAGAATAGTTCTTTGAACAAATACATCCTCTGAACTGGTCCCAGAAATCAAGTTTCACTTCTTTTACTTTACCTACAGATAAAACTTGTGAAATCATAGTTTAGTTTTTTCACATTTTTCAGTGACTGCCCAAGCTACATTGCAAGGCCATTGAAGCATGTGCAACATGCAATTTCTCTCTCGCTACATGACTGTGTGATCTTTCCAGTTCAGTGCTTTTCTGTGAGAATCCAAACACATCAACAGTGCAGAACTTCACAGCGCAGTGGATAGCGCCACGTGCAGCAAAAAAGTCTGTTTGATTCACTTGAATTCAACACATTAAAGCCCTACAGGAAGTCAAACATCTCAGATGGCTTCACACTTAGCTGATAATGAAGTGCTTTATATATATATATATATATATATATAATGCTTTAAAAACTGAATCAAAAAAGAGCATTTTTGACTCAGTAACAGCTGTTTTGGTTTCATTTACAAAAGTAGGCTAACGGTGGTTTTAATGATACAGCATAGTCATTTAAAAAAGCATAACATTTCATTGCATGTGTATTTTGATTTTGAATGCACGTAAAATATTCATGCATTTGTTTTTCTGTTAGTCTTACTCGTCTTTGAGGTTGTTGATGTAGTTTTCTAGCTGAGCTGGTATGCCCATCAGTATGGAGTTCCTAAAGCCTTTAGACTCCAGCATTTTACCGCTGTGACCGTCGATCACAGACACATGCACTCCGTCTTCTGATTGGTAGATCTTCTTGCCATTCACCTACAGAAACAATAACTTTATTTTCATTTGTTTCGAAGTTTTTCCTTTATCATTTTGTTCAGTACGTCTCATAAGTTTCTATTTCTATATTCTTTTTTGCTATATTGACGAAAACAAAATATATGGAAATAAGAGCTAGCATCTTTATTCTCGTTATATTTTTAGATTAGCGTTGAAATTAAGTTATTATTAACACCAAGTTGTGTCTACAGGGTTTAGGCAGGCTAACTAGTAAATAAGAACTGATTTGAAAGGTTTGATTCAGTTCTTTATAAAACTCAAAGCTTGATAAAGTAAAGACACATGATTAAGAGTTTGTACCTCTGTATAGGCGAAGTACTCTTTGATGTGGAAGAAGCGTGTGAAATATGACTCTAGTTTGACTTCAAGGAAGTGCTCCGTTGCGTGAGGCTATAGAGAAAACAGGGAAATGTGATTACAATAATATGATATTTTATGATAATACTTTCTTGCTTGATATTTGTACTTAAAACAGGCATATAAAAATTCCTGAACATACGATAAACTTGAACTGCCGTTATGAATATACTGTGTTCTATTCAGCTCAGAATATCAGATTTTCTCATTTTTCTGCTTGCTTCTATCTATCTATCTATCTATCTATCTATCTATCTATCTATCTATCTATCTATCTATCTATCTATCTATCTATCTATCTTCTGTCTATCTATCTATCTATCTATCTATCTATCTAGAGATATAGATAGAAATATGGGTATACTACATATTCAAATATAACTAATAAAGGAAAGAAATAAAGAAAGAAATGAGAGGTGTACACAATATATATAAACATGTAGCTTATGTTTTAATAATTTATATATATATATATATATATATATATATATATATATATATAATTCTGTCAATTTGCTATCAATAAAATCATACATATAATTATTTAAAACATGTATGTATGTTTTTCATAGCAAATAACAGAAAATAATTATATGTATGATTTTATTGATAGCAAATTGACAGAATTATATATATATATATATATATATATATAAATTATTAAAACATAAGCTACATGTTTATATATATTGTGTACACCTCTCATTTCTTTCTTTATTTCTTTCCTTTATTAGTTATATTTGAATATGTAGTATACCCATATTTCTATCTATATCTCTAGATAGATAGATAGATAGATAGATAGATAGATAGATAGATAGATAGACAGAGGATAGATAGATAGATAGATAGATAGATAGATAGATAGATAGATAGATAGATAGACAGAAGATAGATAGATAGATAGATAGATAGATAGATAGATAGATAGATAGATAGATAGATAGATAGATAGATAGATAGATAGACAGAGGATAGATAGATAGATAGATAGATAGATAGATAGATAGATAGATAGATAGACAGAAGATAGATAGATAGATAGATAGATAGATAGATAGATAGATAGATAGATAGATAGAAGATAGATAGATAGATAGATAGATAGACAGAAGATAGATAGATAGATAGATAGATAGATAGATAGATAGATAGATAGATAGATAGATAGACAGAAGATAGATAGATAGATAGATAGATAGATAGATAGATAGATAGATAGATAGATAGATAGATAGATAGATAGATAGAAGATAGATCGATATTTTGCGTTTCCCTGAGAAACTTTGCGTTCTTTGCAAGCAAATGCGAAAGCAATGGAATTTTTTTTCCTCCCATCTCATATTATTCCGTCACCATGTCCCTTTAGGGGCTGCGTAATATGGTTATGTAAATAAAATGCATCATATGATAATAAAACCTGTTCAGGAAAAGTTTGCAGTCACAAGTGAGCAAAACACATAAATGATCCTGCTGATAACCGCAGAACAAATGCACAATATAGTATCATTCATATCCTGCACCGTTTGATTGCCAGGAGACAACTAAACACCTGCAAAACTAACAAAAGCTATTTTGTTTCTTTATACATCATCTTCAGAGCATCGAGCAAGTTCGAGAAACCCAGCAGGAATATCTCACATCTGACTCGCAGCATTACACCCCAGAGGCTTTCAAAAGTCAAAACTGTCTCCTCACCAGTCTTGAGCGAGGCAGTTTTTTGGGCATAGGCACATCTACGACGGGCATCTCTGCGTATTTGGGATAGGCTTCAGCCATGCAGTCACTGGGGCCGCTGCTGGGGGGAATCACCGCTTTGATCTTCACTCTTTCACAACCCTTCACCGAGCAGAACGCAAAATCTTCCTTCTCATTGTGCGCTTTGATTTTGAGGAACAGCAGCCTGCAGACAAACACCACAGATCAGCACACCAACAGGAATGACAGTTTCATGAGTTTGGAAGCTGTGACACTTCTAAAATGACATCAAAACTTATAATAATTGACAAAACTAGCGTTTAGCATCCAGCCTTCTGGGTAATTTCAGAGCAGTTCCAATTGAGTGATATTAATCATTCCTACAATTTAATTATGTTTCATTAGCAAAGGAAGACTGACATCATTAAATCGACGACAGCTATATTTCCGTCCTCTATCATAACACAGATGTCTTATAATTACTACTACTTTGTTCAGTATGATTTTCTATTAGACCTGTCAATAGAAAAACGCACACATTTAAATTTTAATATGTTTGACGTAATTTTTTTTAAACACCATTAACATATTTATTCAATTTGACATTATAATGAATCCATTCTGTTCTGTGATTTTTAAAAACTGTTTGAAAGTGATCAGGTCTATGTTAATTTTAACATTAAAAAATCGTACCCTTATTTCATTCACCGTGGTGAAAATCAAGCTTTTAATGTCATGTATTATGCCTATGAGGTGTTTTTAATATGCTTTAAGACAAACCATGTGCAAATTCATGTCAACAACATTGCTGAGTATTTTCTCCTTAAAACTGCAGTGAACAACAGACGGTCTCAATGTACATACTTCTTTGGAAATATTAAGGATGATTTTAGAAAGCACCAAAGCGACTGAGAAAAACTGTAATGAGGCTAGAGTGTAGAGTTACATTCAAGCTGTTTTAAGGCATGAAGACATTTTTTGAAGGAAAAAAAACTTTAAAATATGTCAAATACAATGAGTTAATAATTAATAATTATAAATAGTTAATAATAGTTAATAATTCCACACTATTGACTAGTGCATATATACATGCACTATTGACTATATATATATATATATATATATATATATATATATATATATATATATAAAATAAATAAATTACAATTATATTAATATTTAAATTAATAATAATGTAAATAGTAATAAGTTACAATGATCTATTATTAATTATTAAATTGATAAGCTCGGAGCTGATGGGAGTTCAAAACTATTTATTAATATTAAATTAATTTTATTATTTTTATTTGTACACTGATTTAATTAATCAGTATTGCATTTAGTGACCTAAATGCACATAGTGCACATGATGCGCCAACTCTGAGTCGTGTCATTTTGCTGATCCTGTTCCCTTACTTCTCTGCATCATTTCTTGTCTTCTCTCAACTTCTTTTCGTTAAAACTGGCAAAAAGGCTATTTCTAAGACATCTATTTGCATTCACTACCACCAGATCTGAAGTTGCAAACAGGAGTGCAGACAGTGTCGTACAGGGACTATATAATCCCAGCATGTGGAGACTGAGAGGACATCTGCTCTTACCCAGTGTCCTCCTCCCAGTAGTAATATCCTCTTGTCTGGTGAGAGTCGCCCATCTTTTCTCTCACAGTGGTCCTCATGAACACCCCAGTCTTCCTCGTCTCTTTGGTGAGGCGGTTGTGGATGTCGGAGATAATGGTGAACATTGTGCCTTTTGGATAGCAGATCCCCATATTTATCCAGTCATTTCTGTAAAAGAAGCAAAAATACTGCTTTAAATTAATAAAGCATGGTAACTGTAGTTCGACATTATGTGTTTTAGTATTTTCATCAACCACTAGGGGGCACCATAGTCGTTGGAGAGCAAGATGATGTGCATTTCATTTAGTGAATATAATTTATAATCACTGTTACGAATGTTGCTATTTTAATCTATTAATGTGAATAACATAAATGTGTGCAGATCTCTCTCTTTAATGTATTTTTTTTAAAACTTCGTACTTTATTTTGATCTGTTCATGAGGTACTGGAAGTACTGCATCCTTTATTCAAAGAGTTGAATTATTAATATGAACTTCATCAAAACAAAAAATTGCATGCAGCTCTTAATTGTTCCTTAAATAAGTAAAAAATTGCTTGATGTTCTCACAAGTAATTTCAAGACAAATAGATGAAAAGCAGAACAAAGAAACAAATTACAACCATAAATAAATATATAAGTAAACATTAAAAATTAGACTAATACTGAAGGAATCACATCCACAATTAATTATTTTGATTACTGTCAAAGAATTATGATACATTAATAGTGATGCTGTTGGAGTTTGACTGAGTAAACAATTAAAATCAGCTGTCCAGTTTCTTTTTTTCTATTGGCCTAATTTGTGTTCATGTTTGATTCTAGAGGGCTTTTTAGAGCTATTAAAGTTATCCGAAGAGCAGTGAGTGATTTCCTAGGTTTCTTGTTAATATTGTGGCTTAATTATAATTTATGGCACAGAGACTAGTCTATTAGGCTGCATTTACACATGAAGGACTAATATAAAGAACCAGATGACAAAAAAATTGGCTGGCATCCTGAGCACTCGACCCATCTGCCATTGGTTGGAGACAGAGAATGTCCAGCCCCCAAACCCACTCCATTGGTTGAGCAAATTTTGTTGTTGGTCTGGTCGGAATCTTGTGAACTAACTTTCTTATAGTTGTCTCAGCATATAGGGTTGTTATAAGAAGCACACATACGAGTTGTGTTTTCATCTTTTTTGGGGACTTTCCATAGACATAATGATTTTTATACTGTACAAACTGTATATTCAATCCCCTTACACTTACACTAACACGAACACTACTCATAAACCATAAAACTTTCTGATTTATGATTTATAAGATGTTTTCCTCATGGGGACCATTATATATGTATATATATATTTCTTTATAAACTTTGTTTATACACACACACACATAAACATATATATATATATATATATATATATATATATATAAATTATTATTATTATTTTTACAGAACAACAGTAAAACAGTAAAACTAATGTTTATGGCTGTCTTAATTTCTTTGCTTTCAAATAGCTTATATTTAGATGGAAAACTGCTGGGGGACCGTACATTTTAATTGTGAAAGAGTATACATTTACTGTGAATTTTGTCAAGAAAAAGGCTTGAACCCGAGTAAAAACTATCAAGACTATTGCATAGTTGATGGAGTTGATCAGTCACTGACCTGTTGAAGTTAATGAGCCAGACAGTGACCTCAGCAGGAGCCGCTTGGTCCCAGTGCATGGTGTATCCTTTTCCCAGTGTGACCACGGGCTGAAACTGCTGGTAATGGTTCCTCTTTCCCAGAGCACCAACCAGCTCCAGAGGTTTGTCTGGATACTCATCCTTCACCATCTTCATGTTAAGGTTGGCTGGGTTTCGGGTCTGGACGTAAATCTGGAGGGGGGCAGAATATTTTGCACGGTATTTAAGAGCGTGTGAAAAAGCGCTTGAGTGTTTGACAGACTGATTGCCTTTCTCTCTGAAAGCGAATTTCAAAGGCGGCTAAATAACAAGGTGTCTGGTTTTGTCGTTTCTTGGAATGTACCAAACAAACAAGGTGCTGCTCGGGAAACGTCGCTGTTTGCGTGTAGATGCTTGTGTACCGACTGCCCGAATGAAGGCTGCTGACACTAAACATGGGACTGTTTTGGGAGTAACGGGAGGGTGTGGATGGCTCTGAGTTGGACTCACCTGGGCGTAGTGCCCGCTGCAGATGGCAGCTCTCCAGTCGGGGATGTCAATGCAGTCAGGGTGTCTCAGGAGCCAGTTGTCCTCTTTGACTAGGAAAGCGCCTGGGTATTCGCTAACCGAACCATCGATGTCATGGAAAATGGTTGTCTTGTCGCCATCCATCTCCATCTTGTTAAACCAGGGACCCGGTTCACCAAAGAATACACGTGAAGTGATCTAGAGCCACAATCAGAGAGACGAAGGAAATAAGGACGCTATTTATAACTGACTTGTCTTTATTCCACAAAATATATTTTTTTAAGCCAACAACTGTACTTTTAAACCAATATCCGTCACAGATCAAATCACGTAACAGCTTTGTTTGCATCTGATTTTTTGCATCTGGTTCTAAATTTGACATAAAACTCAAACAAATATTTTACATGAGGTCTGAAATATCTTTTTCACGTTTGTTTACACATTACTCTAGTCTTCAGTGTTGCATGATCCTTAAGAAATCATTCGAATATGCTGATTTGCTGCTCAAGAATCATTTCTTACCACGATCAATATGTATATTTCTGTGGATAACATGATCATTTTTTTTAAGGATTCTTTGATGAATAGAACGTTCAAAATAACAGCATTTATTTGAAACAGAAATCTTTTGTAACATCATAAATGTCTTTACAAACAATTGAAGGCATCCTTGCTCAATAAAAGTATTAATTTCTTTTAAAAAAATCGTTTTGGTATTGTATAGCAGATAACCTTGTATATTAAGCAACCACATGGTAATGCCTATTTTTGCATATTCTGGTTAATTAAACACAACAAAACATAGAAAAGTTAAATAATAGTATCATAATATTATCTATTAATATTTATGGCGCTAAATTCTGATCGGATGTGCCATGTTCAATGCCGTTACTAAATATTTATACTCAGATCAGTGGCTGCACAACTGTTACATTCTTTATTACTGTTGCAACCTGCAACTAAACTCCACTTTGTACATTATGCCTTGCCTTGATTGGCTTTTTTTCTTTTCTTCCATGTTTCTAAGTTGTTTTCAAAAATATATACGCAAATATATCATAATAAACAATGATCCACATTTCTACAGTCGTACAGTATGTGCCGCCACACAATCCTAATCAGATCTGTGCTTTAGACCTTGCAGCATAAATGAAGCCAATGAAGCCTCATATCTGACTATTGGAAGTGACATGAGGGAGGAGGGGGAGGTGATTATAACCAGAGGAAGGACAACCTCTGTCAGCTAGAAGACACTCAGAAATGTTATAATCCTCTTTGACATCCTCCACAAAATCAATCAAAGTTCCTGAAATAGCTCAGAGACAGTGTCCTCATCCACTTTTATTAAGCAGCACAAAGAGCGCTGACATATATTTTGTAACAGAGTCACAAAGGTCCACAGAGATCTGGATGATACCCGACATCGCTTACCGGCACATCGTCGAAGGTGATGTCAGTGACGTTGTTGTTCGGGCAGCTCTGCCAGGAGTTGTTCAGGCGGAAACCAAAAGCGCTTGTGTGGCGTCCGTCAAGAGCTATGAATTTGCGGAATGTGCAGTTCTGGACGTTGATCGGCCCGTCGTAGATTTGCATTCCACGAATAGGGAAGTCCCTGCAGGGCAGAGGGGCAATGACATTGCTGAACTGGTTTGCATTCATCAAATAACACCCATGATGGGACATTTGGTCAATGTAATGCAGTGGAAACATTTACAAAATAAACCGAAATAATATTTTCTGAGAAACTAGTTGCACTAAATAGAATAACAATACAATATTATTTTTGCCTTGTCTTGAGAAAAACCTTGAGATAACTTGATTGAGAGTGTTGTTTATTACTATTATTATTTAAACAAGACGGAAAAAAATAATGCATTACTTGGAAACGAATAAAGCGTACTGCTTTTCCTCTTACTCCTTTCTTCCTCAGTTTGAACAGCTACAACTTTCTGTCCGAGTGGTAGAAACTCACCAAATATTGCATGCATGAAGGGTCTGGGGTTAATTGAATATTATGTAATTTTGGGATGTATGGGATGTATGGTTTCCTAGCAACTAGCCGTTACATTTTGAACATTCTAAACGCCGGCCAAGCCCAAGAAATGCAAGATTGACAATGCAATTTTGTGACTTTAGTGGTTCAGAAATTCAATCTGGTTTGAAAACAGTCATTGTTTTTGTAATTCAGTTTGATGCCACTAGTGGTGCAGAAATTGCACACTTTACTTTTAAAATGTGGATCGTTTTCACAAACGGCTCTTCTCTAGAACAAACAAATTCAAAATGACAATGATGGCTGAAGTGTCCAATTAAAGTTATTTCTAAAAGAAGAATGCTTTTGAAGTTTGAAGAACGCGCCTGACACTTGGATAGTTTTCAAAGAGAGATATATAGATAGGATGCAATAAAGATGGAATTTGTCAGTGATAAATGTGTTTTATCATTCACTTTTTGTATACATCTATGCAAATCCAGCATTTTCTAAGGGAGCAGCGGACAAGGAATATAAAGTAACGTGTTGAGCTGCAGTATTACAGATGAAAGTCAAGCACATGAAATCCTCAAGCCCTGTCAGGTATAAAGAGTCTAGTGATAAATTGCTCTGAGATGTCAGAGAAAACAAAGTAAAACCTGGAACTTTGGATTGATTTCCCCAATTGTAAACACAGAACTCAATAAGCATATTTCATCTTTACAGTTTACTGTACCGGCTGGATTCCACTAATTGTGGCTTGCAGCTATATTTGTTTTCACTATTTGGTTTACTGCAAATGGGGCAGAAACTACACATGAAATCAAACTTTCTTAATACATATTCATCACCATATTTCAAAGAAAAACAGTGCAAACTATTCCTTTTTCGACTGACGTTATGATGCCTTTTTATATTTCAACCCATTTAATTCCCCTATGGAGCGTCCAATCAATTCCTGATGAATAAAATCAAGCCTACATTTTTTTTTACTTTGAATATCTTGCATATAAATGTCATATAACAGAAGTAAATAAATTGCAAATATAGAATTATACTGACAACACACTTCAGCCTGCGAACAACTAAAGTTGCTGAACGTTCTATCCCTCTTTTGAATTTTTTTAGGTGACTATAGTTTAATGTTTTAAAAACGTGTCTTGCAGTTTACCAAGCCTACAAATAGCTGTGATATATCAGAACACCTAATATCTGACAACTAATGGGCATATTTTTCACAAAAATGGCTCACAGCACCTTACAGACATTTCTGGGAGAAATCTGGACATCAATAGGTCAAAGTCAGAACCAAGGTTACAGACAATGTTCTCTTTGAAAGGCAACAAAATTGAACAAATGCTTCCCTGGAAACCTCACAATTCCATAGATCCACACAATTCACAACACTTTAAAACAGTGTTTTGTTGTGCAATAGAAAGATAAAGGGAAAACCGATGTTCACAGCACTCACGTTCCTCTCGGTAGAGACCTGCCGAGATGATCAGGGCCGCCCGGTCCCCAGGATTGATCATTCAGGTCGTGCATCCCTCTGTTCCCACTCTCTCCCACAAACAGAGAGTTCTTCACCTCTTGACGGGAGCCGTCGTCATCCGGGAATGTTCCGCCACTATGCAAGCAAAGAAGCACCAAGTCAGAAAAATGCAGAGCGATTCCTCACCTTTTGAGAATAAACAGCACATATTTTCTGCGTTCTCACCAATAAATTACTTTCACATTCCCACAAAAGCCCACACTCCTTTACTGCATCTTAAGAAGCCGCCCATATAAGGCATTTTCCAATTACAGGCACTATGCCCTGTGCTATAATGAATTCAGCAAATATGAACATTTCATTTTTAGACTGCTGAAATGTGTGCAAAGAAAATAATCGAATAAAGGAAAAATGGTGATTAGTGGGTTTTACCTGGCGAGGGTCAAGCCGATTCCATTATCAGCGAACCTGTGTGCAATTAAGATGAAGGGATACGTCAGTGCTGACCACATGCCATGCACAATGCAATAACGCTCATCAGATTCTAGAGCGCACACAATCACAAATGACTCGCACACATGATTGAAGCCATAAGTCTGTGTCAGAGACGCTAAACCAGAAGTAGAGTTTATTTGCCTCGTGTAAAGCTATTTTACTGAAGCTATGTTGACACAAGCGTATACATATATATATATATATATATATATATATATATATATATATATATATGTGTGTGTGTATTTTATTTTCAAAATGTAGTGCATTTAAATAATTTTTTTTTTAATGAAGGCCTTCAGTGGACGTTGCATTTAGTAAGTGATATTTAATAAATGTTGAGGTTTAGTGATAATTCAGTTTCATCATACAAAAACAGCTGCTCATTTTAAACGTCCCATCTAGATATGATTGATAAAATAAAATAGGCTGCTAAGAAGATGGCAAAATGGCATAATAAATAAATAAAATAAAATAATAGAAAGAAGATGGCCACTGTGGCATAACTACCAGTGGGAAATGGGATTTTCTAACTTGAGGGCATGCCAATTCAAGAATCAAAATGCTTACTGGCAATCATCCAGCCAAATGTCTCCTCCTCTCAGCCATGCACCGTGGTCCTGGTTCTTGTAGGCCACAAAATGGTGGACTAGAGCAGGAACTCTTGGTTTAAAGGGGTCTGCATCCTGGTGTGGGCCATACCTGCCAAAGAAGGAACACTGGTCCATGCTGGATCTGATGTCTTGTTTTGTTAGCTGATGTGCAGGACAGCATGGTGCTTATGGTTGCTAAAGTTATAACGCACCAGTCATGTGTACTATTTCTATAAATATTTTGTGGGTTTCAGAGCTTGACAGCTTCAGTTTTATTTTTTATTTTATTGTTTGAAAAAAGTAGCCATGAGGTGGGTGAGTAAATGACCAAAAAATGAATTCCTTTAAAACACCAGCGCAGAATCACCCAAACCCAATGCTTCAGCAGGAGTGGGAAATTGTAAAAGCTAACCTAGCCCCTATGAGGGAGAGGTAGGGTCTCTTGTCCTTCGCATTAGCCTCGGTCGTCTTCACTCCATTGTCGAGGATCATCCCCGCCTACCGAGACACATAAATAGCAAAACATGAAAAGCAAGACCTCATTCATGAGTGTTTTATCTAAACCTAACAGATTTGTTGACATCCTGCAGAGTAACATATACCCCAACTCAAATTATACAACCTTTTGCCCACTCAAATAGAATTACCATGCAGATTTTATGAGCACATGTTAATTAAGAGACTATATGCAATACTTGTACTTTTACAAAATAATTAATCATACTAATGAAGGCAAAAAGCTGAAGAAAATACACAATCCAATACACACACTTTACCTTGCACACAATCATTCAAAAACCTGGGGTCAGTAAGAATATTTTAATATTCAGCAAGTATGCATTAAATTGATCAAAAGGAAATAAAGTTTACAAAAAATCTGATAAATTAATTAAAATACATAAAAAATGCTGTTCTTTTGAACTTTCTATTCATCAAAACATCCTGAAAAAAAAAAGTTTTCCACAAAATTATTAAGCAGCACAACTGTTTTCAACATTGATAATAATCAGCATATTAGAATGATTTCTGAAGGATCATGATGTGACACTGAAGACTGGAGTAATGATGCTGAAAATTCAGCTTTGCATCACAGGAGTAAATTACATTTTAAAATATATTCAAATTGAAAACTGATTTTAAATTGTAATAATAGTTCACAATATTACTGATTTTACTGTATTTCTAATCAAATAAATGCAGCCTTTGGTGAGCAGAAGAAACTTTTTTTTCCAAAACATAAAAAAAATGTAAATCAATATTTCTAAACAAAATTGTCAAAAAACACCAACTATGAGCAAAAAAAATGATTTTATCTCACTGTAAAACCTTGCCGTCATAAACATTTGTTTCCCTGTGCACCGCCATACATTCCTTCACTCAGACTGAGGATGGTACTGTGTTTCAGCTCAAGACACCAAGATTCCCGAACCCTTAAATCATGTTTTATTAAACGGCTAAGTAGCTAGCAGCTCAAAATGAATTATATTTCAATTACGGTGGCCGTACTGAAAATGATGCCATAGATTACCGCAGGAGCGCTAGAGAAAGCGTTCGCCCACTTCCTTTTGTCGAACAACAAGATCATCAATCTCAAGCATCTGCCTTTTAGTGGTGTATACAGAGAGCAGCGCTAGCGGCACCTATATCTCTGGTGCCGTGGCCCACTTTCATTCACAATGGCACGCACCTACAGCACATGCACACACACTCACCCTGTAATTGGAGTGAGCTCTGTTATTAATGAACAGCCCCATGGGTGTATGCTCGGACTTGCCGGGGGAATACATGCCCTCTGATGGACCGGTGGGGACATGGTGGAAAATGAACCAGAATCCAGTTTCCTGCAAGGCCACACACACATACACACACATGTAAGACAGTGCTAATGGCCGCCTTAATGACACAAAACACAGAGAATGAGCACACCGCGGTATATAAAAAATATCCACAGCTAACCAACACATGCCGCTGTATGATCCATCACAAATTAGCATCGTAGGTGGAAAGGCCCCATTAATCAGAGGCATCGCCGTGGTAACGAGACTCACCTCGGATCCGGCCGCGGCACAGTTGATGAGATTATTATTGGGGTTCGCCATCCAGAAGGTGGAGGTGGCGCTGAGAAAGAGAAAGAGAAAGACACTGATTAGATCTTATTGCTGCCTACTTCTGCAGTCACAAACATAAACAAACACGGCTGACATTTACCACATGTCCATTCTTAACCTCGTCTCAAACAGATTATTACTGGCTCTACTGTACCTAATGTGAAAAAAAGACAGAATCATCCTTTTTCTGCTTGTGCCATTTTATTATTGACAGGAAAAATAAAACAACCTATCTATCTTCTGTCCATCTATCTATCTATCTATCTATCTATCTATCTATCTATCTATCTATCTATCTATCTATCTATCTATCTATCTATCTATCTATCTATCTATCTATCTATCTATCTATCTATCTATCTATCTATCTATCTATCCATCCATCCATCCATCCATCCATCCATCCATCCATCCATCCATCCATCCATCCATCCATCTATCGTAATCTGCCTATCTGTGAGGGATGTCTTCCTGCAATATTTCAATATGTCTTAATCACGTCTGACTAAAGCGATAATATCACAGCATCTATGGCAGTCTCTTCTATAATTTAAGAGCTGAAGCTGTAACCTCCCTGTTGACCGAATTTCAATCTAAAAGGTGCAAAGTTCATGCAATATATATGAGAGCAATTAGCAATTTAACACAATTTAATGCCCAAATGCTTCGGAAGCCTGTTAGTTCCACATGCTATATGGAACTGGTCTAAATTCTAAATGCAAAGACAAGGTGTTTGTATGAAGATAAACAGCCGTGTGGAAAAAAAATCACATGCATTTGTTGCCCGTTTATGTCTTTGTGTCGCATTGATAACATTTTTAAGATGTGCAACTACAGATCGTCAAAAATAAAGGATTCAATTCCATAAGTATTCACCTCCCCCTAACGTTCCACACTTAAGCACACTTCAAAGCAAATCCAAGCTCTCGCAGCTCTGCGGTTCAGATTAAACACATTTACTGTCAACACCCAACCCCAGTTTTGCTGCCAGAGTTTACCATGGTTTCTTAATGTGGGAATGTTGTTATTTTAATTAGCAAAGATTATCAGAGTTTCGAAAAAGTGCGAGTGCATCTAAGGATAAAAATCATTAAACAATAATGAGTGCGAGCGGAAACTATCATCAGTGCGACCGCATGTTGTGTTGTTGCTTTCTTAAGAGGACGTCTTGATTAAAGAATACCAGCGAGTGTGAGAAAACAACTAAAAAAAGGGTTTGTTAGAGGAATGAGTCAACAGAATGTAGCTAGAATGATGATCATGGCTACAATATCTCTTAACGATAAAAAAATTAGAGCTGCACGATTTGCATAGAAAGCCATACAGTATTGTGATTAGTTTGACAAATATTGGAAATGCAAATTGAACAGCAATATGATAAACAATTAACATTTCATACTGCATCTACTTATATATTCTGTATACTCATACATATTCTTGATCATTTCTTTTGATTTAGGGTGCGATTTGTTTGATGCTCTTAGTTTCTTGAGACACTTGATCTACACCATTTTCTCCATTATCTCTCAGGTCAGTGTGATTTATACCTGCAGTCCTGCCGTGGTTTGGCCACGTATCCAGGATAAGCTCCGTTGGTTATGTCACGGCACATCTTGCTGTCTCTGTCGGAGGGTAGCAGTGTGCTGGCCTTCACCAGAAGACCCAGACAATGATCAAACGTATTCCTCTCCTCCGGTCCGTCCTCAGTGAAGAAACAATGTCCTAAAGCATCATAGCCGACAACATCTTTCACCTACCGGGAAATTAAGAACATCAGAAGACAGGAGAGGAGGCTTTTAGCAATTGTTAACATTGGGTAGGAAAACGAAATCATAGCTACTACATAAAGAAGTGTGAAAACAAGTTAAAGAATACCCATATGACTTATCACTTACTCTTAATATAAACCAGAATCAAAAACAGAAGCAGAGAGTCTTAGTTTGTGAACATTTTTAGAGAAAAACGGCTTTAAATACTTATAATATATAGCACATATTGACAACTTTTTTGTTACATTTTTAAACTTGGCAGTATAAATGCTCATCCAATTTACTTTTATCTATCTATCTATCTATCTATCTATCTATCTATCTATCTATCTATCTATCTATCTATCTATCTATCTATCTATCTATCTATCTATCGGAAATTATATGAAAATCTGCAATATTTTATATTTGACATGACTAAAGTGATAATATTACAGGATCTATGGGAGTCTTCACCTCTATAATTTAAGAGCTATGAAGCTTGCTTTAACCTCCCTATTGATTGAATTTCAATCTAAAAGGTGCAATGTTGTTCGTGCAATACAGTATACAGTATCTGATATTATTGTATACACATATATTTTGTCAACTTTAAGCTTGGCAATATAAATCCCCATCCACTTTCCTTGTGTGGACAATTTCTTTTTGGATGACTATCCAATAATGAAGAATATTTCATTTCAAAGAAAAATACTAGTTTGAAACCACATGATGAGGGTGATAAAATGATCATATTTTCCATTCCTTTGTGTAATTCTCATGGTAATCAACAACTGAACATGAAAACCACTAAAAGACGTTTCCCTAAAATATGTCAGCTATCTTCTATTTCCAAAGTCCTGCTGTGAATGCACATTTGTAACAGCATCAGGTTAAGGTGAAATGCTGCACTCTTTTGCCACCACATACAACCCTGATGGAAACATCATCCACCCAGTGTGAGTTGGCAAACAATCATGATTTTTGGGACCGAAAGCAATTCCATTAATCCTTTCAAAGAAATAGGTGAATTGTAAACCAACTCAGTGGGTGATACAACTACCGCTGGGTAAAATAACATTTAGCCTTGTTAAACGCATTACAAGCAACCCTTGTCAAAGAGTATTCCCATCAGAGCTCTAAAGTTGGGATGCCAACCCACCCGACCCCCGCTGGCTCCAAAATAAAATCGCAGCTCGCTTTCACAAACAAATAATGTGGCTTCGTTGTACCGTAACCTTTCACCTCGTCTCCTGTGAAGAAAATAAAGCAGCTTATAGTGGCGGTCCCGCATCTTTGACAAGTGTATGAACAGGAGCTCTATTCTTTCTAGAAAAGCCAAGGGCAGACTGCTACGCAATAAATTGCAGATTCATATTCCTGTTTTGTTGAGCTCTGACAATCCATATTTCATTTACCTTGTTAAAGGAGAACTTGGCAACACCATTTCTTCGCTGATTTTCACTATTTGTTGTCGCATATTGTCTCAACGAGCTCCCCCTACAGCCGTGAGGCGTATATTTCACAACACTGTCATAAAAAACTCACTTGCGGCACCTTCTCTCCTTTCTACCGCTGCTCATGTGCATTTGTTATTATCGGAGCCGGCCGACTTTATCGTGTGGAGCTATGTCTACCGAGGGGGGTAATACATCATACACAGTATCATATGGCGTGTGTGTTAATGTCGAATTGCAGTAAAGCAGTTTGTGTTTCTCGCTCGTTCTCGCTTCTCACGAGACTTCCTATTTCCAATTTAATGGAACGTTAGTCCCCATGTTGCAAGGTTGGTTTTCCGCCTGGGAACGCTGGGGGGAGCGGGGAAAGTCACCATTCTCACCAGAACAGGTTATTTAACCATCCAAATGATTTGTAAATGGTTTTATTAAGTTGAAATAGTTGCAAAGTTACCCTTTAAGAGACAAAAGAAGCCAAGTACCCTTTTCAGCTCTATGCTTCTCCCTATAATATAAACAAAATTAGATAATCTGCCCGTGGGCGTCATTATCTGCAAAACAACTAGATATCAAGTATGAAACAGAAAGCCTAGTTTGTCAATTAGGTAAGTGTCAGCTGAGGTGCCTCTCTATTAGCATCCTAGGTTAATCCTAACATTGAGTAATAGTAGTAGAGACTACATTATTTTTTTTATATAAATCCTCACTATATTTTGCATTTGTTAAGTTTACGTCTAAAACAAATGTCTTATTGTCTTGTTTTATTCTCAAGAAAATGTACCCTGTTTTAAGTATATTTAGATATTCATAAAAATGTAGGCCTAATGTTACATTTTGCTTCTCAAGTAAATATTGTCTCAAGGATTTTTAGATATTTATAGAAAATAAAAATGTTGCGAAATTTTGCAACCCCTTGAGGTGATGAAAAGGAAATGATTATTAAAATCATAAAAATCTCAAATAAATAAAAACAATCAAAATAAAACCAAAAAAATATATAATATTTTTTATTTGTTTACTCGCACGTCACATGACCATTAACTGATATTAAAGAACCATGAACATGCAACTATGAAATAGTAACGTAAAATCTCAGGGGTATTTGACAAAAAGTTTGTGAATCCCTGAACAAACATAAGTATTAAGTCTTCATCTCAAATTCATCCATCAACCTTGTCAATAGAAAAATAATTTTTGTTTTTGTTTTCAATATTTACAATTTTGAGTAAATATTGTGCATCAGTCAGGCATTAAGCATATTGTAGATTTCCTTTTTCAGGCTTTCTTCCGTCTTAAACCATCCTAATTGCCATCAGTGTGATTTATTTTTTCTTATCCCACTGGCATAAATCCCACTGGCATTTTTTAACTTCTTAAAGGGGTAAGAGAAACTTAATTCAGGAATAGATTTTTCTTGCTTTTTAGATATTTTTACTATTATTACTTTTTCACTGATTTTTGAGTAAATATTATGCACCCATAGTTCTATCGCAATGTTGTTTGAAAATTGAGGGAACAAATTCCACCGGCCATTGTTCAAGAGAAACAAAAGACTGTTCATTCTATCAAAATTAATTCTATGAATTTCATAGCAGACTCATTATGGATGTCTTCAAGCACACACAACTTTTGTCCTGAAACTCACCAGCAACCCGTTGGAGCCGTGGATGGTGACGCATCGGGAGAAGGAGTGATGAATGGACAGGTCTTTCACATAAGTAGGTGGGTTGTAGCCACCCTTGTCATCCACGTCCCCATTCATATGGAAGTGGACAGGATAGTGACCCATAGACTGCTGCCCCATATGCTTCATCTCCACCCCTGCCACATGCACCGCATGGAAACCTCGCTCCACCTGAAGAAAAAACACAGAGATAGGAAAATGACACTCCTTTGTGCTATTTCAGATACCATTTTCATATCCTAAAAAAGATAAAACATTTTATTTGTTTACCTGCATGTCATGTGACCGTTAACCAACATCAGAAAAGTGTTGTTAAATTATTGAAATATTAAACACAAAATCTTAACACATTCAGACCCTGCGTCCATTACAATGGACATCACATGTCAGCCTCCTTTTTTTTTTACTTCTGGAGCATTTCACCTAGTTTAAACCCTGCAGTCCATGAGATTGGACGTTTGTCATCCAATCAAATGGCAGTAAAGCTCTGCATGTAGTAATTAAAAAAAAATACACTTCATTGAAGAGAAGCATGGCAGCACTTCACTCCAAGCACAGAAGCAAGCAACATTTTCTATGGTTTTATTGACATTTTTTATATATTTTTGCCATTATTTCATAGTTTGTATGTAAAATAGAAAGATTGAACTTATTAATTAAAGTTAAAAATCGATTGTAGAATTGCACGTTTTAAATCAGGATTTTTTCAAATGTGTCTGTCCATTAGAATGGACAGTGGGTTCGAAAGCCTGTTACTGAAATCACATGTCCAGTAATGCTGATTGAAA
The DNA here is from genome assembly GCF_051911475.1 of Siphateles boraxobius. Classification (NCBI taxonomy): domain Eukaryota; kingdom Metazoa; phylum Chordata; class Actinopteri; order Cypriniformes; family Leuciscidae; genus Siphateles; species Siphateles boraxobius. The sequence continues at coordinate 13,947,256 of NW_027508734.1, forward strand.
TTTCTTATATAAAAAAATCTCTATCACAGTACCAATACATTTTTGAAACTTTTTCATATGCAGAATATACAGTTCTTGAAGTGCTTGAACATATAGCTGATGGAAATATCTCAGATGTTGACTTTATGTGGAGTGAGGAGGAAGATGGAGATGTAAGAAAAATATCCGTATTTAAAACTTTATAAAGTAAAATAACTAGCTTCCGGCCAAACATACGGTTTTGACTTCAATCTAAAGCGCAACTTGAATATGAATATTTTTCATATTTTATTTTATATTAATATTTTTTTATGGATATGCACTTTTATGATGGATAGATGCACTTTTATGATGGATAGATGCACTTTTATGATGGATAGATGCACTTTTATGGACTTTCAAAACAGAAACAACCATTCACTGCCATTATAAAGCTTGGAAGAGCCAGGGCATTTTTTTATATAACTCTGATTGTATTCGTCTGAAAGAAGAATGTCATACACACCTAGGATGGCTAGAGGGTGAGTAAATCATGGGATAATTTTAATTTTTGGCCAAAAATTATATTTGTCATCACTTACTCACCCTCATGTTGTTCCAAACCTGTATGAGTTTCTTTATTCTGCTGAACACAAAATAAGATATTTTAAAGAATGTCGGTAACAAGACAGTTGACAGTAGCCATTGACTTCCATAGTATTTTTTTTCCTACTATATATTTTCCTAATAACTATATTATATTATTATAATATAATATTATCATTACTAGAAACTATTTTGAAAATTACAATAATATTTAGCAGTAATGTATCAATATAGATATTACAGTACAATACCGTATAATTAATTACAGCAGAAGCAGACCAAATTACGAAATACAGTAAAAATACAGTAAAGTACTATTTTGTAGTTTACAGTACTGATCTTGTGCACTGTAAAGTGAATTACACTACAGTTACTGGAAATCGAAATACAGTAACTTGCTGGCAACCGTGCTGCCAGTAATGTACTGTAAAAATACAAGAAAACAGAGAAACAGAGAAATTGTTTCAAAGATGCACACTGGAAATGACTCTAACGTGAATGCATTAATTGATTCCTAGGTTTATTTTGTTATGAATAAACAAATGTGCGATCTATAAAGCAAAAACCTTACAATTAAAGTTGCAATGTTATAATGTTCAAGTTTTTGATCTAAAAAAAAGAAAGATGCACACAGAAAATGACTTTAATATGACCATATTGATTGATTCGAAGATATTTAGTTTGTTACAAACAATGTGCAATCTGTAAAAACAAAAACCTCAAAATTAAAGTTGAAATGGTATACTGCTGAAAAGTTTGACCTTGAGAAAAAGCTTAAAGTATAAACCAACAAATTTTATGTTTATTAATTTATTTCATGTTGGTACATTTTTGGGAAGTACACCTGTTTTGACCTGACGTCCATTGGAATGGACAAAAAAATTTACAATGAAAGACAATATTTTTTTTTTTTTTTCATTTGGTCTCATTAATAGAAGCCTCATGAGCTGGGAAAATGTACTTTTATATTTTTCAGAAACTTGAAACATAATTCAGGTCTGAAGGGGTTAAAAGTACAGTACTTCTGTCTGAGTGTTTGGCATGGTAATAGTTATGACAAAGTTGATATATTCCACCAAGACCAAACATATCAACAATGCTGCTGCTGCTGTTGGTTATCGCTGCTACTGCTTTTTAAACACACTATCATTATTTATGTGCTACATAAATTCTTATTATCACAGAAGTACTGGGATTAAGGTTTATAGTAGTATATATAAACACTGATGTTCACAGTAATTTAAACATTTTAAATAGTTTAGTTGTCTGTTCAGAATCCTGGAAGAATAGTGATCTCTATCTAAAAAACAAACAAACAAAAAAAACAACATCATTCTCAATTTATCCAGAATGGTACAGCTCTACTTTCTGCAATTTTTTATTTTAATGGACAATGATATTAATATCCGGGTGATCTGATTACAAGTGGTCACAGGGTCTATGCAAGTTGTGCTTCTTAATATAGAAATTTGAAATCTGAAACTCGAAAATCTAGATGAAAGAACATCAAAAGTGGAAGATGTAAATATCATCTCACTTTCAGAATAAGACTGGAGACGTGCATACCAGTATATGTGTGAATAAATGGACGGGCGGGAAGTTAAAGGTGTCATCTAGATTGATTTCCTCTCTTCTCTCATTCTCGCACTTCTTGCAGAACGTTCGCTTTCAGATTTCTTGGCTGCCTTTTTTTGTGACCTATATCACGTCGTTTCAAGTCAAAGAATGTGAAATATGTTGCACGTCATATCTTTGCGAGGCAGAAGAATGCAAGTAAAACTAAGATGATTTGACGTTTCCCAAGGGAAGGTGGCAAACTTTGGCTCCAATTAATGTCTTTCATCCATTGGACAGCCAAATGTACAGTTTCACCCTGGCCAGATATTTCTCTAAATGTTTCATAAATTAGATTAGTCGCCTGGCAAATATCATGAGAATGTGACAGCACGGCTTTAGAAGGGCGGTTTTTATGACCTCCCTTGTGGTTGAAGGCCATAAACACAACCCAAAATTGTTCGATCAGATGTTAAGTGTGTCAGTTGGTTCATTGCTGTAGACAAGCAGGCTGAACATGTTTTCGCATGGGTGTGTGAGTGAAGAGCACTTTAGACTGCATGTTGACCCTGGCTGACCCTTTACAAACACAGATACAGCTTAAGTTAATTTGCTGAACTCAGTCTAACACTATATAGAAAATAATTTATAGGGGCTTTCGCTCCGGACATACCTTTTCATAGTCCCTGAACTATTGTTCCCAGATTTTGGCGTTTTCGTACAAGGAACTACGAACGATTTTAGTTCTAGGAACTTTTGGAGGAACTAATTTAGCTCCTACTTCAGAGTAGGATCTAAACCAGCACTATAGGAACTACCAGATATGTTAGTGTACGCTGATTGGCCGAACACAGGCGAAACACCAGCACCCTCCATTTAAAAAAAAGCTGTGTAAACAAACAGACTATTGCCTATATATTTACTCCAGAAACTAACCCTACGAACACGGAAATCAGCGATAGACGGGCCTCTTAACCTCTAAGCTAAGGACTGGATATCAACCACACGGCATACGCTAATACCTTTTCACATGCAGTCTACTTTCTATGTATAACAATTCTATCTAATAACGTATAAGACAGGACTTTTAGACAGATCGTAAACTAATGAACACGGAGAATGCGAGCAAAGCGAGCTCAGGCTCTGACGTTCTCAGCGCCGTCAAAATAAAGGTCTGTTGCACAGTCACAATGAAAGTCATAACGACAAGCGTGGCTTACGTCACTTCAGAGTTCCTGCTGGCGTGTCACGTCCAGTGTAGACAGCATCTCTGATTATAATGGGTTCTATTTGCTGTTTTTGCGGCATGCTGTGCCATTAGCGTCTGGTATAGACACTATGATACAGGTTTAGAATGACATGAGGTTCAGTGGGATAACATAATTTTTATTTTTAGGGTTACTATTCTTCAAATAACAGAATTATTTGTACTTGTTTTAATATTTATCCCTTCTAAAATCATTACTGCAAGGTAGCTTGTGTCAAAGGTAGTTTCTCCACAACTTGAAAGACAGGATGGCCTAGTTGTTGCATGTGGAAATTTCTTCTTGAGTGGAGAAACGGGCCAACCTTCTCCATGACAGTGAAGGTGAGGAGGGGAAAGGAACAGTCAGATCTGGGCCAATTACTAGAGAGGTCAGCCGCTTGAGTCGCCTCATCACGTACACACACGCACACACACACACGGATACTGACAGGCCTTTAGCAGGAGACAAAGCCAAAAAATGTCCGTACTGGTTGTGTGACAGAGTGTTAATGTCTAGCTAGGTGTGCCATCGCTGCAATATTTCACTCTGAGGGTGTTAACAAACATGGTGAGATGAGCTAGTGGATGGAGGCATTAAAGGCAACTGTAGGTGGTACTTAATACAGAAATGCTTGTTTGAAATGACAGGAGGTTCAGATTACCTTGAGATGTCCACCAAACGTATCAAAAGAGAAGAACTTGCAGGCTTCGTTGCCATAACAGGTTGGCTCCATCTCGCCTCTGATCAAAATGTTGCGAGTCAGCAGTCCGACCTCTGCCCGCATGTCCACACCGTCCACCTCCTCTCCTATGTGAAGGTACGCTGGTTTACCTGGAGGACGCACGCACACAAACATACACACCATTCGTGCGATTGCTTACGAGGACTTTAAATGACTTAATAAGACACATAACAGCTACAAGTGCATGCACTACTTACTTTATGCAAGCACTATATACGTAGGATAAATCACAATACAGGATTTACCCTATTATACTTTATCGACACGAATTGATAGGTCAAACAGCAAACAGCCACCCACAAATAGTCTATAAATAGGCTGTCTTTCAGTTCACATGTACATTGGTTAAATTACTCATCAGGCTACAGAAGAATACCATAATTCCTCCGTTCAATTAGGCTTAAGATATCGAGAGTCACGCAGACCTATAACAACCCAGCCACAACACATCATTGGGAATAACATGCCTTACCTTAACACAGAATGGATTTCAAGGATCAATGGCCTCCAACGTTTATATTTTTTCTACGAATCTTTGAGTTAACATGTACTAAACATGATTGGAATTTGCACCATAGCACCACCACACCAAGAATATATGACAAGAATGTCATGTATAGTTATCTTTATTGAAGTGAATTAGGTTTAAATCGCTGTCATGCATTTATTTTTGCTATTTTACACATAATAATCCACGATGATCACATTACACAAAACTGAAATTGCATGTCAAAATAACATTGTCAATATTTTTTGAGACCCCCCAAAATTTCACAAATCACGTTTTCAGGGGAGCCCATGTCTTGCCTTGTGATCTCCCTTGCGGTGACCGAGCTCTCCCTAGCTCCCCCCTAGTTCGCTCCCATTATTCTTCAATTTATCTTCTTTTGTGTTTCACAGAAAAATATTCACTTCTGGTCTGGCTTTTAGCCCAGTCTAACACTGTGTAAGTTATAGCATTTGAAGCAGAACAACAATATTTTGTGTATATGTACCAAGAAAAATTTCCATACAAAAGTATATTTCATTGCAGTTTACTGCCATCCCTAAAAATAGTACTAAAAAAGCAATCATATTTGGATATGCATCATGGTTACTGTGGTGAGGGGGACGTGGTTCTCGCGGCGTCTGTAGTGAGAGACGAGTCAATGAGCTGTGCGGTGAGTAAGTAGGTCAAGTGCAGATGATGAACACCTGTGTCTGATTGCAGTGATTGGCGTGGGGAGACCGATAAAAGCCACACAGTGGGAGAATGCTAGAGAGAGAGAAGGGACTGGAACTCGTGCGAGAGCTGTTCAACTGAGAAGCTGAGACCTTATCTATACCGATGTGGAGAGAGAGTTTTGTGGACTGTGTTGTGCTGTAGTCAGGCTACGGTGAATGCGCTGTGTGCGTGCCTTTTTGTTTTGTATGATTCTGAGTAATAAAAGCCGTACGAGTTCCAGTTTCGCCGACCCCGTCTTCTTCTTCCCACCACACTACTCTGAACATTATTACACTGGTGCCGAAACCCGGGAAGAAGGAGACTGCCGCCGCCATGCAGAACCCGTCAGCATCGCCATTTGCGGAGATCATCCAATCACTCGCGGCTCTTCAAAGGGAACAACATCAAGCCCTGCTGAGCGTAAAGGACGAGCATGAGCAGCGCTTTCGGATGCTGCTCCAAGGCCAGCAGGAAGACCACGAGTTGTTCCGGAGCTGTTAAGACCGGGAGATTCCAGCCACCCCCTCTCACGAGTCGGCCTCGGCCCCGCCGCTCACACTGGGGAAGATGGGTCCACAAGACGAACCGGAGGCGTTCCTGGACCTGTTTGAAAGGTCGGCCGAGGCCCGGGGGTGGCCCAAAGGAGACTGGCCCCTGCGTCTCATCCCGCTGCTATCCGGTGAGTCGCAGATTGCAGCCCACCAACTGCCAGTCTCGAATCTCCTGGTCTATCAAGACCTGAGACGCGCCATTCTTCAGCGGGTCGGCCGGACCCCTGAACAGCACCGGCAACGCTTCAGGTCCTTGACCCTAGAGGAGTCCGGCCGGCCCTTCGTGATGGCGCAACAGCTCCGGGACTCCTGCCGCAGATGGCTGATGGCCATGGGAAGCGACGTCGAGAAGATTATCGACCAGGTGGTACTGGAGCAGTTCATTGGAAAGCTGCCCAAGAAGACTGCACAATGGGTCCAGTGCCACCGCCCGACGTCGCTGGACCAGGCCATCCAACTGGCGGAAGATCACATGGTGGCGTGCTCTGGGGTCGGCGAGCCCCTACCAGCTGTCTCTCTCTCTCCCTCTCTACCCCCTCTGCCAAACCTGTTCCCCTTCCCAGGTCTCGAGGAGGTCTGGCGCCCAGACCAGCGCCGAGGTGGAGGTCCGGATGGTCAGGGGATACCAGTTCCCCCGGGAGGGCCGCTCCGAGGGGGATGCCTGCTGGGGATTTTTCCACCCTGGCTCCGGTGGTGCCGCTCTCCCCACGTCAATCCCTTGGCCAGCTTCCCGCCGCTGGGACAGCGGTAAAGCCTGGGCCGGCCTGTTGGCGCTGTGGAGACCCGGGACATTTTATTGACCGGTGTCCATTGATGGAGGTGGGGACGCTGGTTCGGGTCCCCGACGCGCCACGGGCCGCCCCCGATCAAGCTGGCCTGTACCAGATACCTGTGAGTGTCAAGGGGGGTACTTATCAGGCTTTGGTGGATTCAGGGTGTAACCAAACCTCCATTCATCAAAGCCTGATTCAGTCTGGGGTATTGGATAAAAGCCGCATGGTTAAGGTTCGGTGTGTTCACGGGGTGGTGGTGAGCTATCCTTTAATGTCGGTGGCGATTCTATTTAGGGGACAAAAACATAATGTAGAGGTAGCAGTTAACCCGCACCTCCGGCATCCGATAATTCTGGGAACTGATTGGCCAGGCCTTGGGAAGTTATTGGGGGTTTTATGCGCGGATGCCTCTTGGGGAAAGAAGTAGAAGGGGAAGACAGCGGTGGTTCAGGTGGGAGATACTGTAACGGGGCCTCTGGGTACTGCTATAGGGGAAGAGAGCTCTTTAGAGAGATCTATTCTCTCTGAGCGCGATGATTTTCCCCTAGAGCAGTCCCAGGATGAGACGCTAAAACATGCATTTGATAAGGTCCGTTCTATCGACGGTCAGGTACTCCACCCGAATCAACCGCTCTCTTACCCCTATTTTTGCGTGATTAAAGACAGGTTGTATCGGGTGACCCAAGACGCCCAGTCAAAAGAAGATACAACACAGTTGTTAGTTCCTAAGAGCCGCCGGGAAATGCTTTTTCAGGCGGCTCATTGTAATCCAATGTCCGGACATTTAGGGTAAACGGCGACACTAAACCGTCTCATGGCCTTATTCTTTTGGCCGGGCATTCACAAGAATGTGCGCAGGTGGTGCGCTTCTTGTCGTGAATGTCAGTTGGTTAATCCACCGGCCAACCCAAAAGCACCTTTGTGCCCCCTTCCGCTGATGCAGGTCCCCTTCGAACGAATTGGCATGGACCTCATCGAGCCATTAGAACGGTCGGCACGAGGGCATCGTTTTGCGTTAGTCTTAGTGGATTACGCAACACGATACCCGGAAGCAGTCCCGCAACAGGCCGACCTCGCGGCGTCTGTAGTGAGAGACGAGTCAATGAGCTGTGCGGTGAGTAAATAGGTCAAGTGCAGATGATGAACACCTGTGTCTGATTGCAGTGATTGGCGTGGGGAGACCGATAAAAGCCACACAGTAGGAGAATGCTAGAGAGAGAGAAGGGACTAGAACTCGTGCGAGAGCTGTTCAACTGAGAAGCTGAGACCTGATCTATACCGACGTGGAGAGAGAGTTTTGTGGACTGTGTTGTGCTGTAGTCACGCTACGGTGAATGCGCTGTGCGCGCGCCTTTTTGTTTTGTATGATTCTGAGTAATAAAAGCCGTACGAGTTCCAGTTTCGCCGACCCCGTCTTCTTCCCACCACACTACTCTGAACATTATTACAGTTACCATCATTTTTTGGATGTACCATGGTAAGACCAGGTAAATACCATGGTGCATGAATGTTGTGATCATTACCACGTGACACCATCACTGTACAGTGGTACCACAAGACAATTTTTTATAAGAGATGAAACAAACACGTGTCTACGGCTAGAATTTTTGCCAACCATAGACGGATCTGTCAATCAATCGCTATATGGCTTGTGTGCCTTCCTCCTCCTTCAGAAAAAGTCAGTCTCACACATAATATATGAAGTTCTCAGAGTTTCTGGACACCGCAAGTTCTATAGTAGGACAGATACTTTAGTAGACATACTGAGAAAAAGAGATTAAAAGAGAAAAAATACATGCAGAAATATATAAGAAAAGCTGAGAGAAAAATAGGCCTAATGAGAAAGAGCAAGGCAGACAATTCTTGAGTTATCATATATTTTGGGGGAATTTCATGGCTTAAATTGGAGAAGGCGTAGAGGGACAGAGAGAAAGAGAGAGATGTCATTCCACCCTCAGACATTCTTCCAGCCTGACCCAGATACTGGGCTGAAGAGGCTCCGAGACTCAGAGCTCATCTGATAATCACAAACAGGGATGCCCAGCTCTCTCGCTTTCCACATCATCATTCCCGACAGGTCCCGAGAGACTGGGCCATGTTGACAAATTGCTCATCCTAATGGATAAGATGCCTCTCAATTCTCATTTATTATTTTTTAAAATGACTACAGTCACTATACGATTGGACCTTGAGATATTTGTCTAACAGATTCTGTCTGGCACAGGAGCAGGACATGGAGGAAGAGACCCGGAGGAAAGAGAAATCACTTTCACACAAGATTTATTTAATATCTCAATTGCTTAAGCACAAAGAGATATTTGTCTATGTACCTAAGTGATCTCTAAGTCTTCGGGGTATGCTCAGATATGCTCAATTTATTTCATTTATATTTCTAATCAAATTCTCCCTATTCACTTAAAGGCAGGGTAGGTAGAATTCCCCAAAAATACTTTTTTCCAAATTTGTTTAAACTGTCTTTATATATCAATGCATAATTAAAATGTAAGTACTCTGGTAAATAAATTATTAAAATCGAGTGTCTGTAGTCCTCTCAGGACTGTAATAAACACAGCTCATTATTCCATTCGGGAGGAAAGAAATGATTGGCTGGGGCGACTGTCACTCTCCCTCACTACCATAGATACCACCTCTGCTGATACAGGAGCAGCCCAAATGCACGCACCTGTTTGAAGAGGCACGGAAGCTAGTAATAACAATTATGGCAGAGAAAGAACAGTCAAAATTCTCAGTACCTGCATATAGAGGCAGCAAAGTCAAACAAGTTAAAAAAAGGAAGACAGTATTTGAAAAGGCTATGAACAAAAAGTCTTTGGAAAAATCAAGAAATCATTCGAGAGTCAATATCGGCGTGGCTTTCCAGCGGTGGTGACAATTGAGAGATCTCAAGGGGCTGAAAAGTGACTCCATTATGGCTTTATTTCTGCTGGACAGGTAATCTTGCTGTTTTCATTTTGATGGCATTTATTTTTTCATGAAGCATGTATCACTAGCACACGTAGCTACCTAATATAGCTACCTAACATTACGTAGCATAACTAACATTACACTGGCTTAGCTATGATAGTGTAACTTTGGTGTCGACTGGTATAACGTTACTGTTAGTGAGCCAGGGTTGAGACGATAAATAAGCAATAGGCCTATGTGCAGTTGAAAGCTGTTTTGTTTAATTTCGCCAAATCTAACTTTAGGTTAAAAAGTTTAGGGGATCCATTTTTATACCTAGCTTTACCCTCTGCCTAAACTTTGTTCCTATGTTCACCGTGAACTCTACCTGCTCCGTTTTTTCACGTTTGTAAAATAAGTTGAAATATACTTGCAAAGTTACTTATAGAAGAATGTCTGCTGGGGAGCATACAAATAAAGTGTTATCAGATATTAAGCAGTCTCTAATGACTGCTAGTTGACATGCAGATACAAAGTTACTTATAATTAGTAGAATGCCTAAACGACAAACAAAATGAACAAAAGCAGTTCATCAAAGGCCCTGTTTACACCTGGTATTAAGATGTGTTTTAGTCGATTGGGTAATAAGTGGACGATGCCATATACAGTTGTAAACGGGGTCTAAAACGTTTTGAGGTTGTCCACTTTCAAACACTTCCAGAGCTAGTCGAAAATACAGGATTTTTACTGTAGATGATCATGTGGTCGAAGGAGTTCGAACAACCACAAAATACCATCTGCACTCCACCTACTGATCTAATGCATAAACATTATAGGAAGAAAGCTAGCCAGACGGGATTTAAACTTCATTGGCTGAAGACCTAAATTTGTTTTGAAGACAAAAACGTACCAAGCACAAAGTTCTTTTTTTAACATGCACTCAAGCATTCGCCGTGTTCATGTGGCTATCAGAGGAGAAACGAAAGCTGCTGTTTTCCGCATGTTTTTCCGTCTTCTTCCGTATGTTTTTCCACGAGCTTATTTCGTTCATTGGATGGAAAGATCTGAAAAAGCCAATACATTTACAAACCCATAGACCCTACCCTCGAATAAATCAGGACAGAAGTGGTTGAAAGTGGGCAAAAGAGACAGATTAAAACACCAGTTGTAAACGGGTATGTGTCTGCCTCGTCTTCTGATCCGATCGACCAGAACGCATCTTAATACCAGGGTAAACAGGGCCAAATAGCCAACAATATTCATAATATACAATGCCAGGTTTATTAGACAATTAAACTAGGAAGCGAGCTAGAGAAGAGGAGAAATGCAGAGAAAAAGAAGGCTTTTTGGGGGATGTTATGAAGGTTTTAGAAATAAAGATGGATTTTGCATCCCGACTGTTTTAACAGTTTATTCAGAAGAAACAGCAGTCTGCAGCTGTCTAATTGTTGTGCACCATTTTATTGGCTGCATGCTGACAAGATGAATGTAAATTTATTGTAATCACACACCTCCGTCTATCCGCTCGCTTAAAAAAAACATCAAATGAGCTGATGCCCAGCTGGCACCAAGCAGACAGATGAGAAAAGGGTGAAAGTTCAGAACAAACAAGGGTCAACAGATTGCAACTGCTTCCTGCTTCTGTCTGGCCACCAATGAGGAAAAGCAGACAGATGGGTTTCTTTCTATCACCACACACAATTCAAATTGTGTAGCTCTGTAAGCACAGCACATTTGGTGCTTTTTAAAATCACATTTTCACAATTACAACTTTTATAAGAAAAATCACAATCAGATATTTTCTGGTTGGTTGTGCATTGCTAAATGTTGATAAATTAAAATGAGGATCATCTGTTCAACTGAATCATGAGCGATTTCAAAAGAATGATTCACTCACTATTCATCCTGTGCATTGAGATGCTGAAGACAGTGTGAATAGATGAGATTTTCTAAAAAATAGGATGGAAATAAAGCGTACAACTACAGACACTCACAATCCTCATACACACATGCACACACTCGTCCTGTGCCACTCCACATCCACACCCACAGAACAAACATACTTATACTCCACCAAAACACATCAACACCTAATCCACAGTCAAGCAAAAGCACTCACCACCCATCAACACCCTGCTAAATAACACATACACACAGAATGATGCTCCATCAACACATGATGCCATATACTTATGAACGAATGTAATGATCCAATCAGGGTGGGAATGATGGGCGGGTTGATCAAGAGAATTTGACATTTGTGATAAATTAATAATAAATAAATAACATTTACAGTAATGCACTTAAAATAGAAGCATATTTTTGTTAAAAAAATTATATTAAATCTTCTGTACAAAATGTATGATATTTAGGCTTTAAAGAAATTACCCTTTTAACAGTGAGACTGGGAATACTTTTGACAAATGAACTTGAACTACTTATGCATTCTGGGGTATATTCATAACAAAGTATGCAAATAATGCAGTGCTAATTGACATAGCCTTTATTACAGTAACATACTGCATGTTTTCTGCCTTATTCTGTCATAAAAAAAAATCCTTATCAAGTGTTAGTGTCTTTAAAAACACATGCTATAAACGAGGAATTGGTTGAAAAGTGAACCTTTGAGTCTGGACCAATATGTGCAATGGAAAAAATGACCCATGACCTGAGACTGAAAGCACAAAAATGTAAAATACAATGGTGGAAATGAACTTGTTATGTAACTCTCTCAAATGTATGAAGGAAATGGAAGACCTGTATTTGTAGCACCCTACTAGTTGTTTTCTTTTTTTTGTTGTTGTTGTTGTTCATTGTGAAATTTAAGAAATGCAACAAAAAAAAGTGTTTGTAGCACATAAACCAATCATAAAATTGTCATTAGGAAAATATAGGAGATATTATTTCCAATTATTATAACATGATAGAACACAAATTGTTCGTTATTGTTCAGCATTGTATTTGATTCCTTAGCCAGTTACAAGCAAGAGATAAAAACCTGTCAATTAGTCAAAGGTCAGAAACAAATGTATTACACTTGACATTTCTGTCCCCCTCACTTCTGAAATGATGGCTACTCCGCTGACCTTATTGCAGTGCATTCAGGGATTGTTTTCTATAAATTTGGTCTAAAGGTGGCATGTCAGAAGACAGAAAAATCACGCTGCCTACCTTTCTCAACAGCCTTTCATGTTGTAAGTGCGCCTACGACGCCTCAAAACACTTCCACTGTGTGATTCGCACACTTACAATCGAGCTCGTTTCTAATGCAGAGAAAGAAAAAAAAGCACGCACATTCGCTCAGCATGAAAGAAGCATCTCAATAGACAACTGAAGAGGATTAAATGAGTTTCCTCAGGGCTGGAAAACTGTCTAATGGCTTTTATAGCAGTCTTAAAGTGAGAAAGCATCCTACATTTCCGCATCAGAGACAGAAACACAGAGAGACAAGCATTCGCCATCAATCTCCTGTGAGAGCATCATTAGCGCTGTATCAGCAACACGCATCTTTGCGTTCGTCGTGATGAATACACCCGGCGCTTTGTTTTTATGACATCTTCCCTTGTTTGCGTCGCCCACTTGCAACACAAACCTGCTCTAATCGTGCAGGCAGTCGAGACAAATTACGACCCGACAGATAATGAATGTGCGACCTCTGCTCTGCCGAGGCAGGGAGGTCTTAGTGCGTATACACAGGCTTTTTAGAGCGTAAACACATGCGCATGCACACATTCAGGCCTTGATTTCTAAAACAGACATGTATTCTGTGCCATTAAGGTCTTAATTACAGGCTCTATTGAAAGAATTGCCACATTCACACACACCGAAAAAGCCAGGGGTGCTGGCAGAAAGACGTGAGCAGACTTTCAATGCGGTACGAGTTGTGTCCATCCTTAATTAGTGTGTGTGTGTGTGTGTGTGTGTGTGTCTGTGCGCGCGCAATGAGTCACAGTGACATGCCCACAAGCTAAGCAGACCTTGACCTGTACTCTTCAGCACCATCACAGGGATATTCATGTATAGAATAACAGATCATTATCTTTAATTCAGTTATGGAGCGAACTGTGTTCGAGGTGAGATGTTAATTCCCATTAGCAGGAGAGACCAGCTGAGAACAAAGACACTGCTTGCACATAATACACATGCAATTATTACCAAAACACATTTGCATTTCATTGTGAAGCTACTGCTATTGCTCATACGTACAATTAGTTGTCTGAACAAAACACTAAGTAATTAACTTTGGTGTATAACTTGTTCTGGAGCGTTTGTGATACTTCAAATCCCATGAACTGACATTGAAGAAGGAAGCTGAGTCACATAGAACAGAATATCAAACGCTTTTCTCACAATGAACAGAAATTACTCAAATCCAGTCTGAAGGACTGACTTGCCATGGTCAATTTGCAAATAATATTTGTTTAACTTCTACTTTGGTTAGGTGACTCAATGTGACTTAAGTGACAATAAAAATTTATACTACCGTTTAAAAGTTTGGGGTCAGTAAGAAAGAAATTAAACATTTTATTCAGCAAGGATGCATTCATTTGTCAAATGGGACACTAAACACATTTATAATCAGTGGTGTAACTTTGTTTTAAAAAGTGGGTGGGCACTTGTAGAAAAAAATTGTATTACGATGTCCAGAAATCAATTTCAAAAGTAAACAGAATTTAATGTATCAACGCATGTTTAATGTGACAGTTTCATTCTTACATGTACAATGATACAATTTATTGTTAGTCCCAAGATACTTCACGTTAGTGAATAAATACATAGATATGCAATCAGCATATAGATTGACGTTACAATCGCACTCGTCTGTGTGAAGACTGTGCACGAGTCTAAAGAGGACATTGGCAACAAACACTCAGCATGATTTCAAAAACAACACATTCAAACGCCAGAATGCCTCTTATTTAGGACAAATTAATGTCAACTGGATATGTTTCACTCGCATTAGGTATATATCCATGCAGCGAAATGTTTCAAAAAAGTGGCGGGGACAATATCGATCCTGGCAAAATGTGGTGGGGACATGTCCCAACCGTCCCACCTGCAAATTACGCCTATAATGTTACTAAAGATTTCTATTTGAAGCAACCGTCACGTCTGTTTGTGTTAGCCTAAATTTGATGAGTCTCATGCCTGTCACATTAAGTCTACTGAAGGCGAGCTGGAGTTGCGAACCCAATTACAGTCTATTAAGTTGCATTTGTATTAACAAAATACAAAAATAAACTTGACTTCACTTGACAAGCATGAGACCCACCAAAAGCAGATTGACATTAAGTTTTCTATTCATCAAAAAATCCTGAAAAAGCAAAATTTTCACAAATATATTACACAGCACAACTGTTTTCAAGATTGATAATAATAAGATATTTTTAATTGATAATAATAAGAAATATTAGAATGATTTCTGAAGGATCATGTGACACTGAAGACTGGAATAATGATTCTGACAATTCAGCATTGCATTACAGGAATAAACTATATTTTAAAATATGTTGAATTAGAATCCAGTTTTGATTGCCAAAGAATACATGTAATGATATAATGTACTCTACATTAAAAGTTTGAATGCACTATACTGTAAGTCACTTTAGATAAAACTTGCACGTACACATCTATTCAATGTGTGTCTTTTCATCAGACAGATGTTTACCCAAACATGACAATTAAAATAGAAGATGTTTTCCAGATGACGCACATCTTTATGCATCTATAGACATTTTGAAGGGGAACTATTATTTGGATGGATGACACAGCTGAAAACTTAACTGACAAATATAATCATATTACACAGCCATCCACATCTCATTATGACTTGGCAATGAAAAAACAAATGCCAGCATTTCCAAAATGCAATGGTTTTGTACAACTAACTGTCATGGTTTTTACATTGTGATTCACAATCGTTCAAGTGAATCAGCGCAGTTTACCTGCACAAACCCCCACAGAGCAACAAGCAACTTCTACAGGGACAGGAATAGACATTATTGGGGTTTAATAAACAACAGCTTTGTCTGGTGGCATGAGTCACTCCGCTGAAGTCTTAAGGAACGAGAAAGGAGCTGACTTGGCTCTTAAAATAGAACCATCCCGTCTGCCGAACAGAGAGCTGTCACAAGAAATGGGGAGACTTCATGATGAGGAATTAACAATGGAACAGCTGGAAATGCTTTTAATGATGTTGAAAGTTGTTTTGGAGAGAGACAGAGAGTGAGAGATGAAAAGACAGATGAGAGACTAAAATAGATAGATTAAATCAAGAGTGTGAAGTATGGAAAACAACAACAAATTCTGAGTAACAAACTGAGATAAATGTTTTCCTGCATACACAAGCACATTTTCCAGAAATGTCCCCTTCACCCATTGGGGGACATGTTCCCTTGATGGACAGTTATTTAGGGCTTATTCAATCAACTGGCTCTGTGTGTCCAGGCAGTAATGCCATTATTTTTTGGCAGCACTACACTGTCGCTATGGTATTAAAGTGCTGCGTAACACGAGAATGAACCTCATTGGTTCTTGCTGAAGCTCAAACGTGCTACGTAACACGAGAATGAACCTCATTGGTTCTTGTTGAAGCTCAAACGTGCTGCGTAAGACGAGAATGAACCTCATTGATTCTTGCTGAAGCTCAAACGTGCTGCGTAATACGAGAATGAACCTCATTGGTTCTTGCTGAAGCTCAAACGTGCTGCGTAACACGGAATGAACCTCATTGGTTCTTGCTGAAGCTCAAACGTGCTGCGTAACATGAGAATGAACCTCATTGGTTCTTGCTGAAGCTCAAACGTGCTGCGTAACATGAGAAGGAACCTCATTGGTTCTTGCTGAAGCTCAAACGTGGTCCGCATCACGAGAATGAACCTCTTTGGTTCTTGCTGAAGCTCAAACGTGCTCCGTAACACGAGAATGAACCTCATTGGTTCTTGCGGAAGCTCAAACGTGCTGCATAACACGAGAATGAACCTCATTGGTTCTTGAGGAAGCTCAAACGTGCTGCGTAACGAAAGAATGAACCTCATTGGTTCTTCCAGAAGCTCAAACGTCCTGCGTAACACGAGAATGAACCTCATTGGTTCTTGCTGAAGCTCAAACCTGCTGCGTAACACGAGAATGAACCTCATTGGTTCTTGCTGAAGCTCAAACGTGCTGCGTAACATGAGAAGGAACCTCATTGGTTCTTGCTGAAGCTCAAACGTGGTCCGTAACACGAGAATGAACCTCTTTGGTTCTTGCTGAAGCTCAAACGTGCTCCGTAACATGAGAATGAACCTCATTGGTTCTTGCGGAAGCTCAAACGTGCTGCATAACACGAAAATGAACCTCATTGGTTCTTGAGGAAGCTCAAACGTGCTGCATAACGAAATAATAAACCTCATTGGTTCTTGCAGAAGCTCAAACGTGCTGCGTAAAACGAGAATGAACCTCATTGGTTCTTGCTGAAGCTCAAACGTGCTCCGTAACATGAGAATGAACCTCATTGGTTCTTGCGGAAGCTCAAACGTGCTGCATAACACGAGAATGAACCTCATTGGTTCTTGAGGAAGCTCAAACGTGCTGCATAACGAAATAATAAACCTCATTGGTTCTTGCAGAAGCTCAAACGTGCTGCGTAAAACGAGAATGAACCTCATTGGTTCCTGCTGAAGCTCAAACCAGCTGCGTAACACGAGAATGAACCTCATTGGTTCTTGCTGAAGCTCAAATGTGGTCCGTAACACGAGAATGAACCTCATTGGTTCTTGCTGAAGCTCAAACGTGCTGCGTAACACGAGAATGAACCTCATTGGTTCTTGCTGAAGCTCAAACGTGCTCCGTAACACGAGAATGAACCTCATTGGTTCTTGCGGAAGCTCAAACGTGCTGCATAACACAAGAATGAACCTCATTGGTTCTTGAGGAAGCTCAAACGTGCTGCATAACGAAAGAATGAACCTCATTGGTTCTTGCAGAAGCTCAAACGTGCTGCGTAACACGAGAATTAACCTCATTGGTTCTTGCTGAAGCTCAAACGTGCTGCGTAACACGAGAATGAACCTCATTGGTTCTTGTTGAAGCTCAAACGTGCTGCGTAATACGAGAATGAACGTCATTGGTTCTTTTTGAAGCTCAAACGTGCTGCGTAAGACGAGAATGACCCTCATTGGTTCTTGCTGAAGCTCAAACGTGCTGCGTAACATGAGAAGGAACCTCATTGGTTCTTGCTGAAGCTCAAACGTGGTCCGTAACACGAGAATGAACCTCTTTGGTTCTTGCTGAAGCTCAAACGTGCTCCGTAACACGAGAATGAACCTCATTGGTTCTTGCGGAAGCTCAAACGTGCTGCATAACACGAGAATGAACCTCATTGGTTCTTGAGGAAGCTCAAACGTGCTGCGTAACACGAGAATGAACCTCATTGGTTCTTGCTGAAGCTCAAACGTGCTGCGTAACACGAGAATGAACTTCATTGGTTCTTGCTGAAGCTCAAACGTGCTGCGTAACACGAGAATGTGTGATCACGTCAAGTGATCAAGCACGTCAAGTGATCAAGCTCGAGCTTCTGTTTACCACAACTGATGTGTGAGTTGATGAATGTTTATATGTGAATAAATTCGATCTGTTCATCATATTAGGCGATCTTCTCTTCAGAAAATTTTTGACTAAACCGCTCAATTCATATGGATTAGTTGTACAGTCTCTTTATGAACTTTATGAAGCATGACTTCATGAAGTGGTAGTTGCGTAGCTGTCAATGGAGGGACATATCTTCATTTGTGTTCCGAACGAACCAAAGTCTTACGGGTTTGGAACAACATGAGGGGGTAATTACCGACAGAATTTTAATTTTTGGTGGAACTAACCCTTTAAGGGCATTGGAGCACTTATGAAAAATTATTGAAAAACAAATAATAGTGTTAATAAATGGGTATAAGCATTTAAAAATAACATTTCTAATGCATTCAGCAAAAAAAAAAAAGTAATTTAGTTTTGTGCTGTTATTCTTTATCTTTGACAACTCTTGGCATATAAAAATAGCTGAACTATCTTACACTATCACACAAAGATATTTTCTTTTAATAAGATTGCTTGATCTATGATTATGTGTCCTCTTTTAAGTATTTAATTTATTTCATATGCAAAAGATGTGCAAGAACAACATAAAACATTGGCCTTAAAACAAAGAAAACATGATGGAGCTGACATAAGAAATAAAGAGGCAGTGTCTGAAAGAGGAACTGGCTTGCTGTTACTTGACAGGGACAATTACACTGATGCCCCGCATCTTAATGCATGGAAAAAGGAAAATGCTCTTCGGAAAATCCTCAATGAGAAAACTAAATGTCAAAGCAAAAACTGCTTATTAAATATGAGCAATGCTTGGCAATGACACAGGAAAGTAACCGAGCGTTCTAATTTCTCATGGAATTATGGATGCATGTGGTCGATTTGGAGACTGGCTGTGTTTAAAACAACATGCTTTTCATACCATACTGCATAAGACCTATTACTTAAGTACAGTATACAGCCCAAGTTACAGAAACATTCGAACTTTAGGCTGGAATACACTACAAAACTTTTGCCCGTATTTTTGAGTACAAGTCCATCAGGCTCATGTTTTGGCATAGATTTAAACCCTGTAGTGAATATTTGGTCTCACATTAAAATCAAATAAACTAGAAAGACATTTTTCAACTACTCATGAACAGCTTGAAGCCATCAACATTGAGAGGAACAACACTGACTCTTCTTCCTGTAAAAAGCTGTCTGCAAGTTAGGGTATTCCGTGCAAAGTTACTTCTAACAATTCTTGCTAATTTCCTAACCAGTGATTTGTGATTAAAGTGGGTACGACCATTAAAAGACCACTAAATATTTAGCCATTTTTGGCTTGGCCCTTTTTTTTGCCCAGGAGTATACGCTACTTCCCAGACATTTCATGACCCGACAAAACGAGTGCCGACCAACGCCAACAGATGCCTACAGGGGTAACACACTTTTCGGACAGAACCTAGAAAATCACCTTGCGGGATTCTTTTAAAAACTCTCTTCCCATAAATTTTGCGTCTGAAAGGGAAACTCCTACAAATGCATATGCAATAAGATCAGCCGCAAAAATAACTGTGTCCGTCCACGCCTTTTCAGCGCTAATTCTTCACTGTGTGTCAAGTCACATTGATTTATATTGCGCTTTTTACAATAGAGATTGTTTCAAAGCAGCTTTACAGAGATAACGCAAAGAAAATAATGCAAAAAAGTTTGTTTTCAGAAGAAAACATCGTCACAGTCCAGCTTAAGTAAGTTCTGTGATGTTTCATTTTTGTTTTAAAAAAGTGTGTCTTTAGTAAATCCTGACAGTAGCTTTTTTAACGCAAAAAGAGGATTTGCACTGGCACAAGCTGTTAGTAAATCTGGCTCAAAGTGTCTGTTGCTGTCTGTCGGTGCAGTGTGAATTGGCCTCCAGACTTAGGATGGCACGTTTCTGTAATATGGCCTTTGGCAACTAAACTGCAAGGATCAGCAATGCTATACAGCGCTAACATTTGTTATGCAAGTGTAATATAATCAACAGAAAAGCTTCAGAAATACTTTACTGTGCCTGTAACAGATTTTCTTAGGGGTCGTTCACACAGAACCCTTTTCCATTCCACTAGACTACTTTACCATTGTTTTTCAATGTAAGTGCTAGACGGAAGTCTTGAAAAGTTGCACTCGGGTCTCATGTCTTTTGCAGCATCTCACGCATGACAAAGCGTTCTAAAAACACAGAGCTCAAGTTAAAAGAAGATCCACTTTTAAAAAACACGTCTCTATACCTTGTGCTTTGTTTGTTCCATTGACCAGAGTTTTTGCTGATAAAATTTGCTGTGATTTGCTTTTATTTTCTTAAAGACCATTTTTAGATGTTAAAATACATCCAAAAATTGACTCATTCCGAGTTTAAATGAGTAAATGAGTCCAGCGGAAGTTATAAAAATGACTAACAACACTGGTCCATTGACCAGCGTTTTTGCTGATGAAATTTGCTGTGATTTGCTCTTACTCACTGATGCATTTTATTTTCTTAAAGACCATTTTAGATGTTAAAATACATCAAAAAATTTACTCTTTTCGAGTTCAATTGAGTAAATGAGTCCAGCGGAAGTTGTAAAAATGGCTAACAGCAGCTTTAAATGATTACAGACAATGTAGGCACTTCTCATACTTTGTTCAAACATCTGTAATGATTTTCAGTGCAAAACATCACATAAGAATCAAGAATCTAGATTCTATCTGTTTTAATTTTACGTCTGGCACGCATCAGTAAAAAAAAAAAACACTGAAAAAAAAATGTTGTTTGAGGTAGAGATGAGGACTGGAGTGATGGGATCTGTCAGCAGATCTGAGTCATTGCACAAATAATAAGGGGAAATTGTTTAAAAAATGCCAAAGTACATTGTGTCCTTTCTGTGAGCAGAACAGTTGTGCCTGCATGTGTTTAGCATGAGCAGGTAATAGGACGCTGTTCACACCATGACGCTTTCAGAAAGACAGCAATTATCGCTGAGATTTGGAAGTTGACTGCAGACGTGCTTGTTTTGCACAATTCAGAGCTTTACATCTAACTCATTGTTTTACTGTGAAATAAGACAAAAAATACAAGACTAAAACACACAAGACTCAAGTGACCGACTGAAAAAGTGATAGCAAGACAAATGTTCTAAAACTAAAACTAACTAAAATTTAAGTAATCTTTACAAAAACTTGATCAAAAACAACACCATATTGGAGAAGTTAGAACAATGTTTATTATAAATATATATTCAATCCAAAATCTTAATAAAAATAGTTCATTCTTAAAGCTGCAGTAGGGAGTTTTGAGAAAATGTTGACTTAGCCTGAAAATTTGAACAAGCACAACTTCCAGGTCCAACCCCCTTGCTCTCTGCTGCACTACAGCCCTCCCTCCACAGCTCCTCCCCCACAGCGGAGCCTGCCGTGAACGCGCAGGCTAGTAAGCAGGACCACCGATGACGGCGGATTATAAACAGTTACGGAACATTCACTAATAGAATTTTTCGGTTCGCGTACCTACCCAAATGGATAAGATAAAATAAAAATTCTGCATCAAAATTTACAGACAAGTAGTTTGTTTAGGCATGGTTTGTAAGGAATTACAAACCTGCGCACATATATTCAAACGCACATAACTATAGAATCAATTCTTAATGCGCATGTGAACGCCATCAGCGTCTATCACAGGTTCACGTTTAAAGTCTGTTTGTTTAGAGAGAACGGTGTCGTCTTAGCGGCCCCTAATTTAATAACAAATGATCATTTAGACGGAAGTGAATCAATCAAAACTAACTTTAGCTGGAAAAAACATTTTTCAAGAGCCCTATAAAACCAAACCAATCTCTGTTACCTTAAATTATATCTTTATCTCTGTAAAGCTGCTTTGAAACAATCTACATTGTTAAAAGCGCTATATAAATGAGGATGACTTGACTTGACTTGAATAGGGACGAAACATCAACAATATGCTTTACATTGACTATGGCCTGCCCATACTTTGACTACAAACTTGGTCCTCAAATCAATATGTATTTTGCAATACATGTAACTTTATAACGTTGTACAGATGTCCATGACTTTCTTTCTTCAGTCGAAAAGAAATTAAGGTTTTTGATGAAAACATTCCAGGCTTTTTCTCCATATAATGGACTTCAATAGGACACAAACGTTTCATGGACCAAATGACAGTTTCAGCGCAGCTTCAAAGGGCTTTAAACGATACCAGGCGATCAATAAGGGTCTTATCTAGCGAAACGATCGGTCATTTCAAAAATAAATAAAAAACTTTAAGTTTTATAAGCACAAATGCTCGCCTTGCTCTGTTCTTTGATGCACGTTCGTGATCCTGTTCGAACTCGTTCATCAAAATGAACAAATCTTTTTTCGAGTCATTTGTTCGTTTTTATGAACGAAATGACTCCGAAAAAGACTCGTTCAAAATTAATAAAATCTTTTTTCGAGTCATTTCGTTTGTTGAATATACGAAATGACTCGAAAAAAGATTTGTTCATTTGGATGAACGAGTTCGAACAGGAGAGTCACGAACGACGGTAAGCGCTAGCGCTGTGCAGGAGAGGGGTGATCAGCGCGTACACGAGCGTGATTGACACTGCTTAGACATTCCTCCTGGCTCTGATTGGTTGTTTCTGACCGGGAGCGATGTATTTCTGCAAATGGCAATAGGACCACAGGGAGGAGCCAGAGGAGCTTGATTTTTTCACAGATTATCTGTCTCATATTCTACTGTCAGGACATAATGACAGTTTTAACAAATATTTGTTTACAAAAGTTACCTACTGGAGCTTTAAGTTAATTCACTACGATGAAATTCATCATTCACTTTGAAGGCAGCTGCTATGTAGCCAGCAAGGCAGTTCACTAGGGTTTGGAAAAGAGAACAGTAAAAAAAAAAAATGCAGCAAATACTGCAAATATAGCCACTTCACAAAAATATGCTTTGTAATCCCTTATGAAATTCAAACCTACCTTAATTCGACCCAACAGCTGCATCAGCAAATATATTTTTGTGCATGGAATGCACTCTTTCAGATTTATACAAGTCACTCTTTATCCAGGGATATGCCAAATGCAAATATCAAACTGAAAACTGAGTTTAAGGTGATTTGTAGAACATCTTGTCTGAGGTTGGCCATAATGCTGGGTGGACTCAAATCTCTGGGGACCTTACATTGAGCAAAGTATACCACAGTTATCAAAATAAGTGGATTTACCATGGTATGTATGGATTAGACCATGCATGCATGGATGTAATATTTATGATAGGCCTAGTGTATCACAATACAGATTGGCTGTGTCTGAAACCAAAGGCATCTTCTTGAAGACAGTGTTTTAGTGCACTACAACATCTTGTCAAGAGAGCTTGAGATATAACTAATCAAATAATTAATTCAATTTACAAAAGCGGTTGTGACAAAGAGTTAAAGGATTAGTTCACTTCAAAATATAAATTCTGTCATCATTTACTCACCCTCAAGTTGTTTTAAACCTGTATGAATTTCTTTCTTCTGTTGAACACAAAAGAAGATATTTTGAAGAATGTCAGTAATCAAACAGTTGATGTATTTGACTTCCCCATTGACTTATTTTTACTACTATGTGTTCAGCAGAAGAAACTCATACAGGTTTGAAACAACTTGAGGGTGAGTAAATGATGACTGAATTTTCATTTTGAAGTGAACTATTCCTTTAATAATTCTTTCCAACCAACCACTGAATCACACGCACAGGATTGTATAATCATAACCTTGTTCATATTACAACAATAAAAGTAATTTTTAAAGGTCAGATCTACAACCACTTTCACAGTGGACCAGAGAGGGCTGGGTTTCAGCCAGTGTTTCCAAAAAGTCATTGTTTCAAACCAGAGAATAATGCCTCAGTACCTGTGGTGAGTGAGTAAAAGATCACTGTAGCAGGGGAAAACCTTCCTAGATGGGAGGTTTGGTGAGAAAGAAACCTTAGGAGGTTTCTTAGGTCTCTCCTCTCAGAAAAGAGTGAATCATGTAACCACTGAGGTTCTGCTTCAATAAGTCGCTGGTTTGCTAGCCAAAATAAACCTGAACTGAAAACTGAAAATCAATGTCAATATTGTGCAGAGAACTATTTAATCTTCTTTGATAGTTTTTGAAAACAGTGCTGTCAGAAAGCACCCCATTGATTTCTGCTCATTCCACTGAGCTGCAAAGTCATACTATTTGGTGTATTTATGAAGAATTATAAGATGGTTATTTTGCAAATAAAAATCAGAAAATTAACCTAAACTGGGTTAGGTTATCTTGAGAGATTGTCATGTGTAAAAACTAAACATAAGCAATGCATCTCAACTGGTTTGGCTAACCCTAACCAACAAATTTGTTTAGCCTGTAAAATAAATTGACATCTTTAAAATCAAATATTCGCTGAATTATGCATTAGGTACAGCTGACTTCATTTACAATCCAATCCATATTTGCTTGTTGTCAACTGCACAATTAATATCACTTTGTTTGCCATTCTTTATTCTATTCTATTAGGAGAGAAAAAAAAACTAGAGATTTGTATCATTTTGGCCCTTCCTTTGAGCACTGTGATGCTCATTGTAGCAAAATGGAAAAAATGGCGCAAAGCCCAGAAACATCTAAGATCAAACCATCCTAACAAATTGAGCAACTGAACAAGAGGAGCAATTGTTAAAGAAATGAACAAGACAGCAGCTACAACCCCGACAGAACCGCAGAGCTTATTGGATGAAATGAGAGAAACTATCCGACATCACCAATTGTTCCAACACTTCAAAACAGATTCACTTTGAGAGCAGCTAGAAAGAAGCGGCTTCTGGGAGAGGCTACCATTAAGTCAAACCTGAAGTTTGCTACAAGACATCTCACAAACCTGGCAATCTTTTGCAGCCTGATGACACTAACACTGAGCATTCTGGTCTGAAAGTGAAGTACTATATTTAGTGAAAACCAAACCACCCACGAAACACTATCTGAACCAATGAGCATGATGGTCAGCAAACAGAGAGATGTGTTCAGAGCTAAATCATCCTCCAAAAGCACAATGACCCCAAGCACAGAAAAAACTACGGCCCGGCTTCAACACATATGGACGCCTCGCTGTTTACTGCCTACATTTACAAGCTAATGCTGTGAATGTGTAGCTGAGAATGTGTCTTTGTCTAGCTAAGAGCTGCAAACTGCATTTGTATTGTTGAAAGAAATTAATATTGTTTTTCAACAAGGATGCACTAAATTAATCAAAAGTGGCAGTAAAGACATTTAAACTGTTACAAAATATTTCTATTTCAAATAAATGCTACAATAAAATAATTTCTATTCATCAAAGAATCTTGACAACAAAATGTATCACAATTTCAACATTGATAATAATAATAAATGTTTCTTGAGCAGCAAATCAGTATATTAGAATGATTTCTGAAGGATCATGTGACACTGAACACTGGAGTAATGATGCTGATAATTCAGCTTTGCATAACATGAGGAGATTACATTTTAAAATTAGATTCTGAAATCTCTTATATTAAAATAGGAAAAAGTTTTAAATTGTAATAATATTGGAAAATATTACTGCTTTTACTGTATTTTTCATGGCAACAAAGTTGTAAAATTTAAAAAACTTAAAAGAAAATCACACAAAATCCATACTAACATGCATAAAAAGTCTAAAATTCTAAAAGTCTAACATTATTTTTGCAGTAATCAACATTTTGCCACAAGTGCAGTTGATTGAGCATCACTTGTATTAAACCTGGAATATTACTTTAAATAAATCTTTTTTTGTTCACTAGTCTTATCATCACAATGCACCGTTGTCTCCACAAAGGATGCATATTTGTCTGCCTTAAGAAAGGTACCTTAGTCTAAAGACGCTGTCCATATTGTAAGCATGCCTGTGATGCATTTAAATGCTGCCAATGTAGGCAGCTCAAGAGGTTTTGAAACAGAGTCTATTAAAAAGCTTGAGAAAAGGTTAGTATTCTAAAAAGGACCAGCTAGACTTCACAAGCTTCAATCCAATTGAATTTGTGGTATGACTTGCTGAAATTGCAGTCCAGTGATGCGCTGCATCTAATTTGGAGAAAATTATTTTAGTATTAAAATCAGGAGCTGTAACGGGGGAAAATTTCAATGGAGGGAGTACTTTCTGAAGGCTCTGAATGTCAACCACCACATCATTGTTGAGTAAAATACCTGAATATAATTAAACCAAAAGAAGATAAACACAGGTCAACTCTAAACATCAGAATGAAAAGCTCTCTCTTACACACACAGTTCATCCTAAAAGTTTTCCAGAAAAGTTTAAAATCAACATCGAGTGCGATGTGCTTTCCTGAATCTGATGTAAGACATTCCAAACCCCCCGGTTCGTATTTGAAATACGAACTCTTTGTGCCTTTGAGGAACCGTTTTTTCCTAACTGCTGGAGCTCAACATTTTCTCTGATGCAAAATATCATCTAATGCTTCCAATCACCCAGTCTTGGTAAACCGCCCAGACGAAATCCTGTTGACAGCACTGAAGTGTCACAAACAAAGACGGCAATCAGCTAGCTGTTATTTCAGCCACACTTTATATTAAAATGTCCCTGTTTCTGTGTTTTTATGTAAGTGCTGAGTAATACTAAACAACAATGTGCATAATTATTTTGTCTAGGTACTTATTATTATTAGAAGTGCTTGCTTATGCAAAGTTTTCCACATTTTCTTTCTTTTTCAGTTTGTTAAATTTAGTAAACAATTAATGGGATATTCTTAAGCTTTTGCACTTTTTAAACTTTTGTTTAGTATGTAATGGTGCTGTTTAAGCATGAAGAAGGTCAGCAAAGTTACAAAGCACAAACTCTATATCTCTATATCAGCAGGGAATGTTTCTGAACTCCCTGAAATGCCTCCATTGTAGTCTTGAGTTTTCTTCTGAGAACTTACAAAATTCCTCATTTAAGTCCTGCCCAAGTAATATCCAAAAAAAAGGGCTAAGGAGTTGTGTTAGAAGTGTGTTGAAAATCTGGGTTATGGTAAGGGGAATGAAATTTCCAAAACATGTTCAAAGCGGTTGACCAATCACAACACACTGCTCCAGCCGACCAATCAGAGCACATTGCGCTTTTCAGAAGGAGGGGCTTCATAGAGTCCAGAACTAAACAAGGGTGTGTTTCCCGTAAAGTGACGCAACTCGCTGTTTCACTTCCATAGTACGATGCATCGTTGAAGAAATCAGCTAGCTAGTCACAACTTTTTCCCGAACCCGTATAGTCGCAAATTGGTTGTTCAGCCACGTTGATTAATGATGTCAGGTACGTGGAGGAGTAATAACTTCTATTAATGAATCTGTTTGAGATCTAATTAATGCTATATGTAATGCTAATTTTTCTCAGTTATTTTGCTTTATTTCCAGATTAAATTTAGGCTTGTTCTTACTTACTAAAGCATATTCATACATGCGCACTCTTTAAAAACGGTGCTTTAAATCTCTTGACAATCTAAAAGACATAAATTACATTTGTATGTATTCTAAATAAAGGATACAGATTGTACTGAATGTCAGCTTGCTTATTTTGCTCAAGATAAGGATTTTTTGAGTCAACATGTCAAGCAAACCAGAAACTCTGCTTGAGAGCTGTTGTTCCAACCACACAACTTTGCAATGCTGTTTGCGAATGTTCATTAGATCTGTGTTTTCGGGAGACACGACTCGCTGAACTATGCTGATAACGACAGAACTTGCGAACATAGTTGGCTAACGATGCTTTTGGGAAACGCACCCCAGAGCGATACTTACAGATTGGGAAGAGATGTGCTGCAACAATGTAATAGGTCCTCTTTAATAACCATGCATTAAAATTCACAAAAATATATTAAAGTTAAGTTTGCTCACTGCAAACATTTTGTCAACAAAATATGTTTTTTGAACAGGGGTGTATTAACTTTTGCACACTAAATGGACTAAAGTGGGTGGCACAGTGGATGCAGCAGACATACGACAATGGTCTAACATTTGGCTATTTCAGAGCTATAACCGACCTTCCACTTTGATCTGGTTCCTCGAGCAAGAGGGACAAGGCAAGATGCTGAACTCCTCAGCCTGGTGCATGGAATAGTCTGTACTGGCCACCACGATCCTGTCGCCGAATGTCCAACCCTGAGGTTCGTCTGCTAGATCCAGAATACTGCAGTTAGACAAGGTGTCTATGGAGATGGAGGCCTGTGGACGCACTGTTGAAGGACACAACACACATATATTTAGCATGCATGTCATTCATTCCCTATATAAAGATTTATATGCAGTGTTAGTCTAATCTGATCTGAGATCCATTAAAGATACATGAAATTGTTTCTGCATTTTAAACATGACCAGCCAAACACTTGAACAAAGAACTTAAGATCTCTTTTTTTATTAAATGATTGATAGAAAATAAAAAATAAAATTAATCAAATCCATATAGAGACATTTAACAAACATAAAATCATTGTGAGCAGCAAAGCCACATGACGACACAGCCACATTCCATTGTCTCTACATGCCGACATTAATGAGAGCATTACTTTTACATTTATGTATTTGAAAGGTAATCAAACTCATGATCTTGGAGTTCTAGCACATCTTCTATGTATTTTTGTCCCTTAAAAGAGGAACTAACTGAATTAAAAGCAATGCATTTTGAAAGTATGATTATTAAATGTTTTATATGCATGCTTCTTTATGCATGAGAAAATGAGTAAATGTAATCAATCAGTTCATGTAATGGTCACAATCAGTCATAATGTGACACAAATTCATTAAAACCTCTTTTAAAGCAAAGACAACCAGATAAAGTATTCTGAATTGTAATCAGATAGAGAAACGTCCAAGCTATGTGGCAGCATGTTATGAATTATTGAATGGCATATTATCAACTAGCCTGGGTTGAATTACAGACAGACAATGGTTTAGATTAACACAAACCAATTTCAACCAATAAACAAGATGTAGTGAGCCATTTTGGGGAAATAAAACCTTGAAACATGTGACTGAAACATCCAATACTTTGGGCATTTCTGTGACCTTTGAGTTCTGTTAAAGTCAATGACAGGAGGAGCACAAAATGTGACACTTATGGGATTTGGGCCTGCAATCTTTGAGAGCAGTTTAACTTGATTGACAATAAAATGTCAGTTTTGGTGCACTCATGCACTCCAGATTATGTTCAGTGGAATAAAATCAATGTAACAAAATTACAAAATGCGGGAAGTATATTTCTGAAGCTTTTTATCAATTTTTTTGGTCTAAATATAGCAAAGTGCACACTTTATTTGACAAGTGTAAGAGCTGAAGTTGTTTGTAAACAGCTGACATTTTGCCAGAAATTGTCTGAGAGTGCTGCCAAAATCAGCTCTTGAGGTCATCACAATTCACTTATAAAGGATGTTTTTACAAAACTCTCATTACGTTTGACAGAAATTGCTTCTAAAATGAAGGTCTTAGTCAATTTTAAACATATAGCGCAACCCAAATCAGTTGTGTAAACTAACATGTTTACGAAAAAAGCAGGACATTCGGTGAGAAATAAAATTTAGGACGGGACTTTATGCTTTAAGAATTGATTGGTAATTTCCTTCGTAAGGACAGAGCATTTTATTTTAATCCCAGGCTGTTTTAGTATCTAGGGAAATCCTGTCCATACCCAGCTAGGAAAAAAATTATAAAAGCACTGATGTTCATTTACTGAATTGGTGTACAGGAAATATACACCAATAAATGACTGAATGGCCCTGCCCAGGCTACGTTCACATTGTCAGTCTTTGGTATTGACATTGAGAAATGTCCCATTTACACAGCAACTTAGCCTACAGTGCAACTTACAGATCATTTGAATACTGTCTGAGTGTCTGTATGAACGTGCAACGGGAGTCAAGTCTGTATTCTCTTACCAGTAACCACAGCGTCAGTGACCAAAGTAATGTCAAAGCCAATACAACTTCTCACTTTTGACACACAAGAGTCAAATCGAGCTAAGAGTTTATCTGTCAAATCTTCATTAACCAACAAAAGCTTTTTTATATCTGGGAGGAGAGCGGAGCAATTAAGTCACGTGTAGCCCACAAAACTGACAGGAGCCGCTCCGGTGGAGAACAGTGACTAAATCTAAAACCTTTAATAATCTCGCTCGATATGAGTTCAGGAAACCACACATGAAAACCTGCAACACACGGCAGACACGCGTTTGTGCAGCTTAGAGCAGCTCTCTCGCACTGTATGTCGTGACAGACCAGTGGCTTGCAGAGGTCTGAGCACGCCAATGTGACAGACTGACAAATGTTGTCCCCATTGGTTCGGTTCACACAGCACAGGTTTTCGAGAATGCGGTTGTGAGTCCTGAAAAGTGTGAGTTTGGTTATAGAATGCGATTGTCACTCTTTTAAATAACCGAACTGTATGTGACTGTGAACGTAACCATATTAAGGACTCGAATACAGGGCTGACAACCATATTCTGCTGCGGTGTCTAAGAGCCCAAAGACAAAATAAAAAATAAAAAACAGAGATCCAAGATGAATCTAAAAATACAAAAGATTTCCATTGACATCATATAGCTGCTTGTGAACGTCGCTAATGAAAATCTCAAGTACAAACCCAAAAGGTAGTAAAATAGCAACTAATCATGGATATATAGAATATTTGATTTTTATTCATTTATAACTTAATTTTATGATTTGATTAACTTGATTTGATCTGCAGGGTCATTGTCATCTATCCTACACACTACATCTATAATTTTTGCTTCATTAACACATTCCACCCCCTGTTGCCTTAGTCTCGGATCCAGCTCAAATTAGAGCTCAAAGTTTCACAAATAATTTAAGTCAATAATATTATACTTTATGGCAGTGAAACAGAATAAAACCGATGGATGGGGAATATATATTGATCAAATAAGTGTAGACTTGGTGAGCATTAAATACATTATTATTTGTCTGATTAGGCTAATGTTAGATGATTTCATTTTTTTGTGTCATTTTTTTCACATTTGTATCAGAAAACTCATATCACTGTTTTTGCTGTACTTCTACTTCTAAAGTTGATTTCACTTACAGTATGGGGCATATACAATTTTTTGGCCAAATGTAACATCAAAACCTGTTTACATGGTGCTCTACGCATGGTGAGTCCACTTTTAGCTACTATGCCAGCCGCAGCTGGAACCAGCTTCTAGAAGAGATCAGATGTCAAATGTCATCAGATGTCAGAACATCAAAACCTTTCACTTTCTATGTGAAAGTAAAACTAATTATTTTAATTCATTTTATAACTGTACCATATATCTCTTTCAAATTCTATTATAACTGTTTTCATTTTCCTTGCTTTTATTTTGTGATTATTTTAATTCCTTTCTGTAAAGCACTTTGAATTGCCATAGTGTATGAAATGTGCTATATACATAAACTTGCCTTGCCTTGTTTGTTGAGACAATGAAAAGCAGCTATGCCATCTGACCCCATACATAGAGAAAGATTTGCATACTGCTACCATTCACTTTCACTCTATGCAATAGAGCAGCGTGAGGTACATTGTACCGAAAATCTCCAATTGTGTTGAAACAGTTATATGGGTTTGGAGTGACATACCAAGCTTGCCGCACAGGAAACGCACACGGTAGTTGTGGCAAATCCCATCCATCTGCTCTTTGTTGAGGCATACAAAGCCATAGTTTCTGTCAAACTTGGAGAAGACTTCTCCTGTCATGTTGGCAGAGATGCCGTCAAGAGTTTCAGCCTGAAGACAAAGAAGAACATTTGAAATACAGTGAAACAGCCATCCCTCACATTCAGTACCATTCAAAAGTTTGGGGTCACACTTTTTCTATTATTCTGCAAGGATGGAAACAAAATATTTTTATATTTTCACATAAATCCTGTTCTTTTGAGCTTTCTATTCATCAAAGAATCCAGAAAAAATCTATCATTGTTTCCACCAAAATTTTAAGCAACTGTTTTCAAATCCATCACAGAGATACATTAGATTTTAAAATATATTTAAATACAGATATACCAATATATTACAGTATTACTGTTTCTACTGTAATTTTTATTAAATAAATGCAGCCTTTTTAAAACATCTTACCTCAAACTTTTGAACATTAATGTAATGTGCACAAAAATACGCCAACACTGGAATGGCTGTGATTTTTTTGAAGTATGCACAATATATTAGCCATTGATTTTGAATTAGGCCAATTTTATTGTTTCTGGCTGTTTAATGCCTTATATTTAATTTATAATTTAATTTATATTTAACATTTAATTTATTATATTTGTCTATAGTTTTTCTATTAATACTAACCACCATATGGTTATGGGCCATAATATAATACAATATGTGAAAACTCTGCTTCACAGATTATTTAGTAAATATAGAAGCATTTAGTAAGTGTGTAGTAAGCAATAAGTTAGTCTTCCATTCATCCAAACATATATTTACCTCAATATCAAGAGGGTTACTGCACAGACGCTCTGGAAAAGCTTTGTGGAGGTCGGACAGTTTCTCCCAGTCACCTGACCCCCTCTCGTCATCACGGTCGAACCATTCTGTCCATTCGGCCTCTAAAAACCACACAAACAGACACTCGGATTAAAACGCAGGAGAACGCTGCCATCCCTCCAGCATTGCCCAACAAACAGGCTCTGTGTAGATATTAGTCTCATTTACATCTTTAATCTTCCTGCTTTGCAATTCTGCCTGTCAAAGCCTATTTATGCAGAGATAATTACAGTTCTCCCTCCTTGTTTTGCCGTCTGCACTGCCAAACCTACGGGGAATTCAGCCTACTTTGGTTGCATTGCATTCAAATCAAACCAAAGACAAAAAAAGACACCTATGCCATGCAATCGAAAAGACGTTCCTCCTTCGCTCTCCACTATGATCAGGGCAGAAATCTCAAGTGTTCACGCTGTTCGGGGAATACTTGAAAATGATTAGGAGCTACCACAAATTATAAAGAGCCCTCCAATGCAAAAGAGCTCTCCGAATCCACTCCAAGAGAGTGATGGAAAATGTACAGTGTATATTAACATGGGGGAAGTGAATTGGTGTCAAACTGAAGTGTTGGTATAAATTACCAACGACTTGCAAAATCACTCTCATGGTTAGGTGACTGTACTGTCACTTAAAAAAGGTGTTACGCACAATGATTTATGGATTTTTGTTCATGCCTTATAGCTTTGAGGCTAATAAATATGCTTTGGTACTTCTAAAAGTTGGCAAAACAAGTTGTCACAACTTGTCATGGCTGTGATGTAAATTAAAGGCTACAAGTTACTTTCTTTTAAAAAAGGGACACATTCTTCATGTCCCATAAACTAAGGGAAAAAAATGGAGTAGGATTTACTTTGATATCATTTTCACTCAGAAGCTGCTAGTAAATTTCGCAAATAATTACAAAGAAATGGAAAGTACACTGAATCTAATGTGAAATTTTGAAGAAGAACGATTAAAATAGCATTTTATTGTAAAACTTATTCCAATGTTTTATTCATGACTTTGAAAAAAACGTATATACAGTATATCCTCTCTTTTCAATAGGAAATACATAAAAAATAAAATAAATAAAAAACATATATATATATAGAAATTATTCATTTTTTTTACTTTTTATTTTTATTTTATTTTATTTTTTTACAAATGTCCATTAAAGACCCAATAAAATAGTTTGATGACAACGACTTTCCTGTGTTGGCATATTTCCTATAGAAGCAGGAAGTTGGGGCAGAAGAACTTGTCAGTAGCCTTTAGTTGAGTGCAAGATAAGTCATTGAAATTTTTATCCATTGCCAGAAGAAAAATGCATATACGATCATTCAAAAATCTAGGTCAGAAATTAATTTGACATTTGAAATAAATTAATACTTTTATTCACCAGGGAAGCATTCAAATTGATAATTCAAGTGACAGTAAAATACATTTATAAATAAATAAATGCTCAAATAAATGCTGTTCTTTTGAACTTCCTATTCATCAAAAAATCCAGGAAAAAAATGACCACAGTTTTCACCACAAATCACCACCACATTAAAATTATTTCTGAAGGATCATGTGACACTGAAGACTGGAATAATGATGCTGAAAAATCAGCTTTGCATCACAAGAATAAAACGTAAAACAGTTCTTTTAAATTGTAATCATTTTTCGCAATATTGCTGATTTTACTGTATTTTTGATCAAATAAATGCACCCTTAATAAGCATAAGAGACTTCTTTCATAAACGTAAAAAATTTTCTTACTGACCCCAAACTTTAGAACGGTTGTGTATATACAGTAAAACTCAACTTTAAGGAGAGCAATAGCATATAAGTGATCTCAAAGCTAATAAACACAAAGCTCTTATTTTGATTTCATGGGCCCAAACCTGTTCCTGGAATTCCAGAATAAATTTCGACCACTTTTTCCCATCTGTGCGCTGTAATCACATGGCAGAACTTTAATTCTACATCTAAATGAGTTCATTCTCTGCCCATAATACGATCTTGCACACTTGTTAACTAAATTATCACTTTGGTGATGAACAAACAGATGGCATCTTCTGAATGGGGATGTTCTTTTGGACTGCTTTGAGGATGTACAGGTGTAAGTGGTGGGCTGGGAAATTAAGCTGCTGGGACTTGGGGGCGGACAGGCAGACGCCACACGGATATTATTTAACAGCGTCGAGAATTATGGGATATTGGAAGATCTTTTTACTGAGATCAACATATGAGAGGTGGAGGTGAACCAAATATGGCATTTCAGATCACTGTTTACACCATTCATGGTATGGAACACTCTTACATGATTCATTTTAGCAGCATTATTTCATCCAGGGTGAATTCAGGGTGTTTGGGACACTTTTTCCAGATCATCTCATTACTGAAGTCTTCGGTGTCACATGATTCTTCAGAAATCATTCTAATATGCTGATTTTCTGCTCAAGAAACATTTCTTATTATTATCAATGTTAACAAGTTAACAATGTATTTTTTTTCTTTTTCAAGATTCTTTGATGAATAGAAAGTTCAAAAATCTTTAATTTATTTAAAGTAGATATCTTTTGCAACATTATAAATGTCTTAACCCTCACTTTTGATAAAGTTTTATAAAGCCCTGCTGGAAAGACTGGCACAGCTGGTCACCAGAACTAGCTTAACCAGCAGGACATCAACAAGAAACACCATACTGGTCTACGAGATTCACTAGTTGAAGGAAAAATTCACCCTATTTCCATGTCATTCTAACCCTGTATTATTCATTCTTCAAGGAAACACAATGGGAGACGTTAGACAGAGTACCCGAGCGTTTTTTTTCCCCCATGCATCAAAAGTGGAGTGTGATTTATACTGCCGACCTGGAAAAAGAACAAAATCTCAACATGAATTCACCATAAAAGTAGTCCATACGACAAGAGGTTGCACTACAAATAAATTATCCTTTACTCTGATGTACTGGTTTGAACATTTTCTGTCAAGGTCTATTTTTGTCCATCTGTAAAATACTGTAGCACCTGGTATTTTTAATGTGACACTGACATCTTCTATTGCAAGAGTGTTTTTTTTTCTTTCTTTTTTTACCAAGCACTGAGTAGTAGGTTCTTGGCCTTTTCTGCTCTAAAAATGTGAAAGAGACTCTTTAATGAGCAATAACATTTGAATAATTTCTCTCTCCTCAAATCTTCTCTCTTCTGTTTTCACAGGGACACTTTAAATTGTCTTTCCCCCTTTTTTTCTTAATCTACTAGTATCTTTTACTGTGGGAATGTTTCTAAAGTAGAGAAACGCATTAGACCAGATACCCTTTTTTATCTGTTAAAATGATGGAGAGTGTCAGTCAATCTTCTTAAAATTCAGTAAATGGAGGAACATTTTCAGTTAACAGAACCGCTGCATATGACCATACGCCATAATCCAATTCCAAGTCCTCTGAAATCATGTGATTGCTTGTGTTTGAGAAACAGATTGATATTTTGATCTGTCTGATCATTTCGGAGTTTAATAATTTAATAATTTTACGACAGTCCTTTTATGTTGACCCTACCCTGACATTTTTATGTATGTAAAAAAATTAAAAAATGAAGATCCGCACATGAAAAAAAGGCCAAAAAAACTGATCACGCCGGCAAAATAGTCTCGCTTTTTTTCTTATCAGTGCAAAAGAGACTCAAAATACTCTGTTGATACTCTGTACGTAAAACGTTTTAATTCGTGCAGGACAGTACTCGTAACGTGTACCAGCTGCTTTGATGCGATTATCAAGTTAACTGACTTGTAACGTGTGCTATATCTCACGACCTCCCGAGTGTCCGAACTCGCACCGTGTACGCCCACCTTAAGACAAAAGAAGTGAAAAGTGAGAACCATTTAGAGAAAAAACATGGACATGATTTATTTTTTTGTCATTTCGGTACAGGTTTGGTAAAAGCAATTGATTAAAAATGGATTCTGTAATTTCCTTAACAGTTTACTAAGCCGGTATTTGCTGTGGTGACTATAAACACAGCTTACGCTTTGGGCTGTAAGACACTGAGTTTGCTTTTAAAGATGAAATTGTCAGGTGTTTATCAGAGAGTTTTAACCACACCTTTATCCTTCAGACCTTTAGACGTTTTATTTTCCCCTTGTGGGAAGATCCCGCCTCCTGCCATCATGGTGCAGAATGTCAGCTTCAGCACACAGCCTGTTGCTAAATCATTTACACTTGTCTGTTTGGGATATTTTTGTTTCAGCATTGTACTGTAAGCTGTCATATGCCGTATTATGTTCCAAAGTTTTAGTAAGCCTTCTAATTCTATAAGAATAGTGAATTCCACACTACAGCCATAACGATAACAAAGGAACAATATTAGTGGAATAATTTTCAGAACAAGTTTTTTTCCAGTTGATGAACAATAAAAACATTGACTACCAATCAGAATCCACTCCACTTTAAAGAGCTCAAGCAGTAGACAACATAACTGCAGAGCATACTTATAATAAATAGAATTTTATTGTGCGTTGGTGTGGACACTACTTTTGTTATAGTTATTCTTGGTGAAAACAGGCATATGGACTGAAAAACAGTGGCACACGCAAATATATCATAAAAATGCTTTACGTTTAATTTTATTTTATTTTATTTTTACAGCATTTTATTTATAAGAACTTGGAGTTTGGCATTGACCTGGACTCACAAGTTGCACTTGTGTGTCCCAATGGGGCAGGGAAGTCCACACTTCTAATGGGAGAGGTCAGTTATGAAAAACAGATTGATTTGACAGTTAAATGTCTTCTAAAAAGTGAGTTTTAAAGTCATTAGCATTAATTGGCTTGTGTTTTTATCTCTTGCAGCTTCTCCCCACAGATGGAATGATAAGAAAGCATTCATGTCAAGATTGGCAGGTATCACTAAGTACCTTCTTCATAGAAATACTGAGTATGATTAGTTGACTTACTACTTGTGGTGTTCTTGGCAGTTTCATAACATTAATATGTCTTAAATATCTATGTACTGTATATACATAGAGATACATATTAAATGTCCTTGTTACAGTTCTGGGGGCGTATTACAGAAACTTTGTATCTTAAGTTAAGATCTGACAAGTTAATTTAGGATTTTTCACAAATTATAGAAGCAAATCTTAAATTGATTTAGGATTCTTATCCTATTTTACAAAATCTCATCTTATCTGTATTTTTTTTTGGGGGGGGGGGGTTGGGGGGGGTCTGATTTACGCAATAACAATGCATAAATCAGACCTTTCAGGCTATAGTCATTCATATTTTGAATGAAAATTAGCTTATCAATGCATATCTAAATGTGCGCCTATGGTATCTTTGTCGAACTTCAAAGAAAGAAACAAAAAAGATGCTGCAGCCAATGAGCAGCCGGCAGGGGCTGGCTGAAGGACGACTCAACTTCCACGGGCAGTTTTTAATGTTTTATCAGACAATAAGTACTCAAGATTGTATTTTAGTATAATTTTCCAGACAATTAGGGCTGGATTCGGGATAACAGTCTAGGTCACCCTAACTGTGCGTGAGTGTTTATTTCTAACTTGGCTACACTTTGGGGACAAATTTTATAAAGATTTTCTTTGCTAAACCCAACAAGACTCCTTGTGGAAACACCCTCCCATTTAGAGAGTTAAACATGCATATGTGCAACTGTCCTCCAGGATTGTGGTTGCACATCTGCTTTGTACAAAGTGGAGGATCTGTCTCTGTCTTTCTCTGTGCTCTGTCTTTCTTGTTTCCCGCTGTATTCATTTCTTAGTTCATACTGTAAGAGGAGTGTGCAGTGTTTGATTGGGAGGTTGAGGGTTATGTGCATTATCCTCCACATACACCCAAACATCAACACACACTACAATGGCTTTGCCAAAGCTTTTAACTGCATTGGGATTAAATGAGATTAAACTGTATGGACACCGTATGACTCGCTCCAACACTGAAATACAAATTTTAGCCCTTTGACAACACATAAACAATCCTTTAAACAATCTCTGAAAATATGCTTTGCTTCATAATATAATGGTGGCAGCAGATATAATAAAGCTAGAAATACAGCTAGTCCTATCTCTAGTGTTTATCTACTTCCATCTTTTCACAATGAAGGAAACCAAAAAATTTTTACCAAAAAAGGACCAAAATCCTTTTAATTTTCATATTTGTACAGGGGGCCATCCTAAAAGATGCCACCTACACAGCAATATTGTACATACATTCTTTAAATTTCCTCTTGAACTCCAGAAGACTAGTGTATTTGCAACAGAGATGAAAGAATAACAGTGAGATGGGTAAACAGGAAAGTATTGCAAAAATAACGCAGCTTAGTAAGTGCCTTTATAGTTGCCTTTATATTATGGCATGAGGGTATTATTATTAAGTGTTTTTATTTATTTTTTATTTCAAAGATTTTTTAATCTTTGGTTTAGATACAGTCATATCTGCACTGTTGCTCTTGCAGCTGTTTAAAGGGGACCCATTATGCAAAATGCACTCTTACATGGTGTTTGAACATAAATGTGTGGCGGCAGTGTGTGTACACAGCCACATTATAAAGGTAAAAATCCACCCACTCCTTTTTTAATCCCCATAAATCATAAGCAGTGTCAGAACAAGCCTTTGCAGATTGTAGCTTTTGTGACATCACATTGCACAGGCCCCGCCCATGACTGCTGACAGACTCCGCCCTATTAGCATAGACCCCGCCCTGAGTGAACTGTACACATTCCACCATGTTTATCTCCTCGCCAGAGCATTTAACAGCAGCATTCATGTAAGAAATGTTTTCTTATTAAAGCCAATAAAGTTATTCAGTCAAGAGCAGTGAGTGATTTTAATTTTTTTCCTTTGATTCGTATTAACAGCATAACAGTATTTACTGTATATTACACTGCTTTCACTTTAATACACAGATCTAATATACACATGCGATTTCTTTACTTGCTGTTTACGTTCACTGACATAACGGACTGTGGTCATGTAAACCTTCCATGTATTTGACAGTTTGAGCACAATAAGACATGAGAGATAACTTAATACTCATGGTACACGCTGTCTGACAGACAGCTTTTGTCTATAGGCAACATCGCGCGCAATATAATATAATATAATATAATATTATATTATATTATATTATATTATATTATATTATATTATATTATATTATATTATATTGCGCGGGATGTTGCTACACTGAATCTTGTGTAGTTTTTTTTTTAAGAATGACGAAATAATTTCTTAATTCCGCCTTTATTTCGTCATTCTTAAAAAAAAACTACACAAGATTCAGTGCACTAAACATGTTCAATTCTTTTCTGTGAAATTTAAGATATCATGATTTCATAAGACTTGAAACATTCAGTAGCACATTGATTTATGATATTTTTATGCAGCTTTTCTGCTTATGCTGCTTTCAACGCTTAACAACCCCTATTAACTTCTCCTTTTGTGAAGAAAATTTAAGTGCAAAAAAACAATTTATTAAGTGAACTATTTGATTACGTTTTGCTGGTCTCCAGCTAGACCAACATCAAAACCGCCATGAACCAACCTGAACCTGAAAAATGAATCAAAAATGTGTGTTTTTTGCAGAGATGGAGAGGTGTGTTTGTACCTTGAACCCACTGACTGATGGTGGTGATGGTGAAATGCTCTCCGTAACCCGAGTGAAACACCCGAGAGCTCCTGGCCTCAGACGAAGCCTTGGTTCCTGAACACACCAAAACACACCAGCATCAGGAGAGAAACGGCTCGCCTTCAAGATATTTCGTTTATGTGCTGCTGTTTGCTTTCCATCGCTGAGCAAAGAAGTGGGCAAAAGAGGCTCACCCTGATAGACGGCATGATCCTCGACCGCTGAGGAGGCGTCCCCTTTGACTGTAATAAAACTCCACGGATGCCTGCAGACACACACACACACACACACACACACACACACACACACACACACAGGAGAAAAAGGACGTATGAGGGATAAATAAGTCTGAGAAGTTGGCCATGAATAGGTTGTCCCTCCTAGACAAACATTCTGACTTTCACTGCTGTAAATGATGTTGACTTAAGATGTGATTGGCGGCTCGTTCATCAGAGTTTCCCATCCGCCCATGCTCCATTCTGAGATAAACAGCCTGACTGACACAATCACCAGCACAATTTTCTTCAGCTAGACCAGACTGACGGGCTAAAGAGGTGTTGCTGCACCATCTGTCCAGCAGAAGTGCTCTCTTTGCATTCGACGCCCACCACATGTGACAATGCAGAGATTTCGGAAGGAAATGTCACCACAAACCAAAGTACAATTTTCTGATATACTACAATAACACTGGTAGACACCCTTAAGCTGACCCTACACCATTTTTTTTAAATGTTTGTCATTTATTTTATTTTCATATTATATGTATGAAATGTATTTATGCTATGTGTATATATATAATAAACTAATTATGAGGACTAAGACCAGAATACGTTATACAAGTATGCAAACTGAGCATACTTAAAGTGTGCTCTTGCGTTGTTATGGCAGTGCTCACACCTACCCACTCAATTCACTGACTGTCTCCTTCATACAGCACATACTAATCACTAGAATGACAAGTTTGCTATATAAGTGGCAATTTTTGAAAGATACTCAGAGCTTTGTAGAAAGGCACTTACAGTAGTAGTAAATAAACCTGCATTGTGCCTATGGCCATTTTCACTGGCTCCATCATTTTCCTATCTAAGGAAGCATGCACGCAATTATACTTAATTTTGTTTTTAGAGACTGGAGAGGGGAAATAAATGACATGCAATCTTTAATCAGGATGCCAAATTAATGTTCAGTGTGAACATAACCATTTTGCAGATGTAATATATATATATATATATATATATATATATATATATATATATATATACTGTAAAGGCCTCTGTGCCAGGCAATTTTTCCTGATGTGATTAGATTTGTGTGTGGGAAACAAACAATCACATCTAGAACCATGTCCGTATTTGTAGCCTGGTTTTTCATTAAACTTTTTAATTACTCCAAACTTGGTATCTGTCACAGCTATGCTTATTTTATTCTCACAGCACAGCTTTACTTATGTAAACAACTATTTTATTTGATCCATCTCAGAGAAAAAAAAATATTGCTCAGAGGTTGCCGTTTCATAGTTTATTAGACATAACGGAGTCCTTGGTTCCATTTAAATATCAGCTTTGTTTCTACTACAATTCCATAGGAGAAAGAAAAATTAAACAAGACAATTTTTGACATTCAGAAAGAGTATACAGCTATAAATTTCTGTTTATTTTTTCATTCCTAATACATAACGATCTGCAGCCCATTTG
This sequence comes from Siphateles boraxobius, assembly GCF_051911475.1. Taxonomy (NCBI): domain Eukaryota; kingdom Metazoa; phylum Chordata; class Actinopteri; order Cypriniformes; family Leuciscidae; genus Siphateles; species Siphateles boraxobius. The sequence continues at coordinate 13,989,178 of NW_027508734.1, forward strand.
CAATATTATAGGATTCGTTCTAGTAATTTTCTAGAATAGACTTCATAAATTCATGCAATTTATATTGCATAAACTGAAAAGGCTGCCAAAATCCTGTTCCTGGAGATGGATCATCCTGCAGAATTCAGTTCCAACTCTAATCAAACACACCTGAACCAGCCAATCACGCACCACATCCCAAATTCATTATTATCCATCCTAAACAGTATGCGATTAGTTAGCCGCCCGTATTATATACTTTACTCTGGTATAGATTTGCATGGTGTGTCATCGGTGCACGCTTTTTAGGATAAAAAACACACAACCCTTTGTGCAGAAAAAAAGAATCTGCATTATTTCAAATTGACTTGGCTTGTTGCTCTTTTTTTTGCTTTCCTTTTTTATTAAAGAGGAACTATTATGCCTTTTACATTTCTTAATGTTGCTGTTTGAGCATTGAAAAAAGGTCTGCAAAGTTACAAAGCACAAAGTCACTCCAAAGGAAGTTATTCTCTACCTCAGTAAGCACTGTTTCTTAACTCCCTGAAACGCCTTCATTGTAGTCTTGAGACTTCTTCCGGGAACGTTCACGTCAAAATATTCCTCAAGTAAATAATTCCATACTCAAAATAAATGGGCGAGGCCTGATTGAGTTGCGATAGTAGTGTGCTGAAACTCATGGCTATGGTAAGGGGTGTGACATTTTTTAAACACACTGGAAGCGGTTGACCAATCACAACACACTCATTCTGCTGACCAATCAGAGCACATTGTGCTTTTTGAAAGGAGGGGCTTCATAGAGACCAGGGCTGTGTTTCTCAAAAGCATCATCAGCCTAAGTAGATCATAGAACCATTGTCACCAATGGTCTCTACGATCAACTTAGCTCATGATACTTTTGAGAAACGCAGCCCAGAACTAAACAGAGCGTTACTGACAGACTGGGAAGAGAGGTGCTGCCACAATGATAAATATATGAAAAAGAATGTGATTGTTGAACATTGAAACATAAAGACCTATTCTGTAAAAAGGCATAATATGGCCTCTTTAAATCCTTTTATATTCCAGGCTATAAAATACTTTGAGTTGCATTTTATGTGTAAAAGGTGCTATAACAGTAAAAAGTATTATTATTATTATTATATCCACACCCTTAAGGCATGTTTTATTCATTTCCACCAAACGCTCTATAAAATCTTTCTCTAGTCTCCTATTAGAGTTGAAACTAAACTGTGTGCAGAAAGATAGAACTGCAGGATTTGCCACTGATTTAGATGCTATTTCAAGAAACATATTTCACTGGTCTCAGACTAGCGATGTAAAGAGGAGGATGTGAATGCATTCAGGCTGATTGACAAATGCATACTCGACTAAATCGGACTACCCTAAATTCAGTCTCCAACTAATGCTGAAGACGACTCTAGACATTTCACGGATAAGCAGGTATTGGTAAGTTGGAAACGGGTCATATTACCGGAAGCCAAGTCGATGGAAGTGCCGGCTACCCAGCTTAGAGAGAGTCTTTTTAGCCAGATCCTCCAGGTTGTTGGATCCTTCATCATTAACCACCATGGCCAAGATCTGCCCAGTTTCCACCTCGTCTACATACTGGGCCAGCCGCCTGCTCTCGTCCTTGCTCCTATATGTGTCAAACCTACAAACACACACACACACACACATATACACACAAACGTAAAAGTGGGTCACAGAGATTTATCATAGACCAATCAAGGAACGTTACAGAAGCCAGTAAGCATACTGAGCATGAATGATTATTTTGAAGTCTGTGATTCAATAAAAGATGCTTGTTTCTGCAATGAAAAATAGTTACTGATCAATTGCCTGCAATGAAGCCAACTTGGATGCGCTGTTTGTTTTGACAGTCAATTTGTAATTACTGTTTTAATTCCAACTGCACATTAAAACCATCAGTTAGTTGGTTTTACATGATGTACTCAAGTAACAACCTCTAATCCATCAAGAAGCAAAAGCGCATTTATTAAAAATAAACTTTAAGAGCAGAAAATGTGGAATCATGTCTCACTGACCTATCAGAGTGAAGCACCTCTCCAGTCTTGGGGTTAATGACGTGAATGATGATGCCTCTGTTTCCCCAGCTTCTCTCGAAATGGTAACTGTTCTCATTACCCTGCCCAGGATGGAGTGTTTTGCTCAGGAACGTCCATGACAGCTTCTTTCCTGAGTGAATTTCTAAGGTTCCTCCAGTTCCAACGCCAATGTATTTGCGGCCAAAATAACTGTGTTCAACCTCGTTGTCATCAGACCTTTTTGAAAACAAGAAGAAGAAGAAGAAGAAGAAGAAGAAGAAGAAGAAGAAGAAGAAGAAGAAGAAGAAGAAGAAGAAGAAGAAGAAGAAGAAGAAGAAGAAGAAGAAGAAGAAGAAGAAGAAGAAGAAGAAGAAGAAGAAGAAGAAGAAGAAGAAGAAGAAGAAAAAATACAACTAATCAGATTGTCCCATGTTGGGTTGTGCGTGATTCAGAATTGAATTGAGAATGCCGTTTAAAATCCAATTCAGTTCCAGATGCGATTTGGATTTGTAATTTTAGAAAGTAAAATTAAACGTTTGTCTGAAAGTTTACAAAGCCTTTAAAAAGTTTGAAGATTTTATAGGTCGGACTATCTTAAATGCTTGGATATATTAACAAAGTTCTGTAGTTTTTATTGTGGAGGGCAAAACATATAATGCAATGCAATACAATGATGATTGAGAGATATACAAACAAATATTCCTCAAAAGCATTATATGTATTATGTATTATATTTGTCTGATTTTTCAATTTGTTTAAAACAATTTGTAACAAGTAAACTTAAATTATTTCAGTCCAGTAAGTGTTTTGTTAAAAAAATGTTAAAAAAGTATAAACTATCAATCAGACAACAGAAGGCATGTAGTAGATTGTGTGCAACAGGTTTTTCAACAAAGTTTTAATCACATTGATAATTTAGAGGCCTTAGAAATTTCTGTATCAATTATGATCCAATATGTTTATGGGGTTAAAATTACAGGCTCAAAACAGATCTAACACATTTCTATTCGTTAAAATGCTCCTCCAAAACTTTCTTTACTCTGTAAGTGCCCTTATGAAGGCTGCAGGATTCTGATGATTTTTCAAAAATTACATTCATACCTGCCAAAGAGAGAGATGGTGAGGTTGCCTTTGTAAGGGCATTCTGGACTGCCGATGTGAAGTTCGCCCTTGTTCCCAATGAGGATGTGCCTAGCCCGCAGAAAAATTGGTCGATTGGAATCGGCTATCACAAGCTTCCCTAAAAAGAGCAACATAATCAAGCCAATCCTGATCTCTCACCACTGATTTTCAACCAATGAGCATGCAGGATATTTTCCAACTCCAATTCTAGTTCTAAAAGTAAACAAACACTGCAAAAAATGTCTTACTCTGTTTGTTTGCCTTGATTTCTAGTACAAACACAGCTGAAAGGGAACATTCTCAGAATTTAAGCTAACGTTCTGGCAAGGTTCTCTCAAAGTTATGAACAAACATTATGCCAGTAACATTAATAGAATGATCATTCAAAGTTATCTAGTCTTTAATAATGCTCTTAAAATGTTAGCACAAAAATATTATTTACAGATCAGTCATGGAAAGTTTTTACCTGAAACGTTTAGTTTGATGTTTCCTAACGTTTATGTTACTACATATTTCAAAATGTTTAGGGAACATTCAAAAGTAACATTCCCATGATGTTTGCAATATAAAGTAATAATAATGTTCGAATGACCAAGAAAAAAGGTTTTAAAACGTTTACAAAACTAGACGAGAACATTCAGAAAAAAAATATATATAACTTAGTGGGAACATATTAAAATATTCTTAGAACAATTTTGTAAGCTGGAAATATCTAAATATTAAATTGAGATAAATTTACTTCACTATAAAAAAATCATATGATTAATATTTATCTGTACAGAGGTAAAGGGAAGGAGGCCTTCACTAGGGAGAGACTAGTTGACACTTTAGGACTGCGTTGTCGTCGTGTCCAGGCACAGGTCCTTCATCAGATCCGGATTAATACATTGCTTTAACTCATTCAAATAAGTGAAGCAATTTTCAACTTTTTTATGTTATACTAGATTCAACTCTTTTTTAAAGTTAGTTTAATATAATTTAAGTTGAAACGAATTAAACATTCAAGTTGATTGTACTAAAAAAATTAAGACAAACATTTTGCTTTTACAGTATTGAGACAAAATAACTGAAGATATTAAGTTTTGTAATGTATAAAAATGAAGTGAGTTTAACCTTAAAATTAAAAATGGTGAATTTTATGTTCTAGGTAGGGTTTAGGGCTGTGGATAGGGTTAGGACTACATTTTTGGATAGAAATGATGTTCCAGAATCAACTAAATATGCAGATCCAGAACATGTCTAACTTGGCAAAATCATGGTGACAGTGGCGGAACTAGAGTTTTATACATGGGGTGGCCACTGCTACTTTCGGGGGTACACAGTACACACACACAGTGGAAAAGCTTGTGGAAGGAATTGGGTCAATCTGTTTGTGTCGAAGTGTTGAACATCCAAAATATTGCAGAAAACAAAGCTGAAGCACCAAGTAGATAAGATACCGCATGTGTCTGTTATGAACTGCTGCATTTATTTACAAAAAAACTCACATTTACAAAAAAAAATTTTTAATTTAATTTAATCTTTTATTAGATATAGCAGGCATCAAGCAGACATGTCCTTGAAAAAGTTAAACAATTTTATTGCCCATCAATATAAAATCTTATCCTGGGAAGATTAAATACAACATAATTCTTTCTTTATAATAATTTATAATAATTCTAGTTCTAATTATTTAATTTATAATTTTTTTTTGTGTTCATTTTTGGGTGAACAATCCTTTTAATCTGGCAAAATCATCTCAACTTAAATTCCTGAATTGGGTATGTGATTGACTGCTTGTGTCTGGTAGATGCTCTGACCTGTTGCTGGTTCTGAGTCTGACCACACTGACTCTGACTAGCCAGTGGTGATGCAAGGGCTGGGGGGTCTGTTTGCACCTGATCTGCCTGTTAGTCCAGTCATTTTAAGCCAAAATGGGGGTCAACCTTGAACAAATTGCAACAAGCAAACTCAACTGATTTTGTATCCTCAATATGTCCTGAGTAAGGAAAAAAATTCCCAAAGTATCCCATTAGGGAAAGTTTAGAAAAAAACACAAATATAGCCTTTTTCTTACGAGAATAGGGTAAAAAGTTTAACCTTTAGATATCACCATGAAAATTGATTACTTTGATTGATTACTTACATCAAGACAAACAAAAAATGTATTCCAAGTTTTTAAAAATTGTTTGTTAAGATGGACAAACGGTGCATAATCTAATTACGTATGTGGTAATTTGCATAAATACCACAACAGATCTAAACATTGGGTCTAGCCAGGTGAAAATGTATTGTTGAATCTTGTTGACATATAACAGTAAAATACTTAATGTTAAGGTCTGAATGGAACCCATTTAGGCTACCCATGAGCATTAATACATAGAGGCAGGAAGAAGTACTTTAGAAACCAGCCTTTTTTAATTATTAAGAGATGGGGTTTGGGGCTGGGTCTGTGCGACTGTTTCTGGGGGACGAGTCTAAGGGAAGAACAGGAGACAAGGGTAAGGAGAATGCAGAAGACAAAAGGTAAGTAAAATAAAAAGTGAATCCCCACAAACAGATTTCGAAACTTTCCCCTAATAGGATTCTTAGGGACTTTGTTTCCTTACTCAGGACATAATGAGGATACAAAATTATTTGAGTTTGCTTCTGTTGCAATTTGTTCAAACTTTTTTTCATAAAATGACTGGACTATGTTTGTGCTTATTTTAAAATAACTGATATCTCTCCCTTTCTTTTCATGTTTAATTGACCCTGTTCAAAAATATGACAAATTTAAAATATGATTCCAATCATAATCACATTCTAATCATCATCCAATTACCAACATTTAACTTTTTCTTGCCAGTATAAAAAAAAAAGTGGTTTTGGTAATTTTCACAATTTCATGGCACCCCAGAATATTTTGTTGTATGAATATCTGTACCAAAAGAAAGAACAAACCCTGTGCTTTTAAAACAAAAACAAAAAAATAATGTATTTGTAGCTTCGTGCATCTTTTTTTTTAATCAACACTTGAATGTTGGCAAGTTTCATAAAAAGCAACATGAGCAAAAAGCTGAGAAAATCGCATTTTTATCAAAGACTACATCTAGATAAGATTCATAATGATGATCAAAACACAGTAGATCGAGTCCATCAACAACCTACACCCATAAAGCTTCATAGTCCTATAGTGATCGCATTATGATATCGCTTGTTGCTGCTCTTCTTTGCCTGCGTTTTGATCTCCTATCCTCACATTAGCTAGAACATTTGTATACTGTAACGTAGGCTACACACGGCAAGGTACTGTATATGCGTGTATTAGGCCTAATGTAGGCTATTGGGGGCAAACCACCCTGATGCTAAACCTTAAAAGCTTACTTCAAATATGATGTTTTCTTATTCGGTGAAGTTCGGTATCTTGCAACCGTCTCTCGTCCTCTGCTCGTCCGTTTGAAAACTGCGCGCGCCGCGCTGCCGGCGAACGTAATTTAAAAAAAAAATCAGCATCAGCAACTGCCAGTAGCAAATAAAATTTTGGGGTGGCACCCGCGGTGGCCAATCGCATGTCAGGGGTGTCCAGTGCCACCCCGGACCCCCCTCTGGCTCCGCCACTGCATGGTGACCAGAAAAAAAACTATGTTGAATTAAATTTGTTGAATGAAACTTCTTTGAATTAAAGGTAGGGTAGGCAAGTTAGCTTTGAATGCATGAGATTCCACCCTCCCTTCAGGGCGTCTCCAAAGCCAAGCCGTCTAACACAGTAGAGTCTGCAAAGCATCACTAGACGAGAGACACAGTTAAACCTCATGTCTCAAAGCACTTAACATTACAATAATAATGAACATGAACAACTTCAAGAGCACTGACCTACCATTCGGACGAATGCAATGATTGAACGAACATTTTATGATCCTACGCCTTCCGTAGACAATATATATATACATATAATACATTTAGACCACTTAACTTTGAAGAGACTTTCAACCAGCATCACAAAAAAAATTCTGGAACAAATCACCTACCCTGGCATTAAGTTTATTTTTCTGACCCCATTGACAGATATTTCACTTAAAATTCACTTAATTTGGATAATTGTTTTAGGCTTTCAATCTCGTCATTTTTCCTCTCGAGTAAATTTATGTTGATTCAAGAATGTTTAGGTATTTTACTGAAAAACAAGACAAAGAAACTGAGTAAGAAATCCATTTTTGCAGTGAATGTTCGCTGGCAGGGAATGTGATGGAATTTCCCCATCAAACTCCGGAATATTCCACGCTCAGGGCGACACGTCTGAAATGTGTTTTGATTTAAGCCTGTCACAGCTCATGTCAAGTTTTGCTTTCATCATGAAGGATGTACATCTTTGTTCCACTTTAATGCTGCAGAGAAGTTTGAAAGAGGTTTTATTAGGAAGCTTTACCTCCGTTAAGGATCTCGATGGAATGGACGGTCGCAGAGGAGGTGAGGACGACTTTGCGACCGTAGCCGATGGTGACTCTGTGGGCTTCATTGTGACCGGGGGTCCAGGGTTGTAGACCAGGCAGCTTATTTGGACAAACTGGAAAATATATATACATTGTAATTAATAGTAAATAAATCACACAGAAGAACTCACAATATGGCTAGACTTTATTTCCATAGTCCGTTTTAGACATTCTACTAACTATAAGTAACTGTGAAACTACATATCAATTAACTCTCATTTGAGACTGTTAGGTCAGGGTTCAGGTTAGTAGAACAAGTTGACATGCACTTGCAAAGTTACTTATAGTAAGTAAAATGCCTGTTGGGGAGCATCAAAATATCAAGATATTAAGCTGACACTAATTCTCTAATGACATAGTTGCAAAGTTACAAATTAAAGTGTTACCCAAGTTACACTACATGTTCAGAAATACGCAAAATCACATTTTCATTACAACCTTTAAAGGGCTCTATATATAATGAGATTTTTTCTCAAAAGCTTAATGTACTATGAAAACATACCATAACTTTCAGAACTCAAAAGGTTCAAAATGTCAAAAAAGTGCCACAAAAAATATATGATGTTGCAAGGAAACAAACTTTAAATGAAACAATCCTTTTAAGATATGTCAATATGTATGACCTATATATCTGAGATGTCTAGACTAAAAATTGACCATGATAACCCTTTAATTCATCTGCTATTACTCAGTTGATAAAAGGAAGTCAGCGGTTCAACCGCAGGCGGATGTTTCTGACTGCAGTTAGACTTTTAAGTGTCATCCCATATTAAAAGAGCCTCATTCTTCCCTTTAATGCTGTAAAAACCTCTGAAAATTCACGCACTTGATTTGAATACACACGGCACATCTCGAGAACCAGAGCAGCTGAGAACTTTCATCATGAGCATTTCCATATTTCTACTTTGAAATGAGAGTAAAGGGCTTTACAGAGCTTTCTAATGCATTTCTTACTGTGTTACAAAAAGTCATGCAACAAAAATAATGACAGTAATAATCACCCAGAGGAAAAGTGTATTGCTCTTTCATGGCACAGGAGACTTTGGGGTGTCAGCTAGGTTAATTTAGGTTTTTCAACTTTGTTTTTCAAAATAATTTTGACAAAAATTATTGACATTTGCTGAGTATACAGTTTATTCTCAAAATAAAAATAATAAATACGGTTACATTGAATTTAAAAATAGGATTAATTTAGTTTTAGTTTATTTAATTAACAATAAAAACACTATTAAACAGTTTTTGTGATTAAGCTTAAATGAAATAAAATCTATAGCTATATCAAATAAAACTTAATTTAATTGTTGAAAAGTTGCATTGGAAAATAACTGAATTAAGTTAAAGTACTAAAATTACTAAAACTGAACCTGGAATAAAATAAAATAATGCTAAACAGATATACTTAAAGGGATAGTTCACCCAAAAATGAAAATTATCCCATAATTTACTCACCCACAAGCCATCCTAGGTGTATATGACTTTCTTCTTTCAGCAAAACACAATCAGAGTTATATAAAAAAATATCCTAGCTCTTCCAAGCTTTATAATGGGATTGTAACTGAGTAACTGAGATTTTGATGCCCAAAATCTGTACAGCTCCAGGGAGTTAATAAAGGCCTTCTGAAGCAAAGCGATGCATTGTTTTAAGAAAAATATCCTTATTTACAACTTTATAAACTAGAATCATTGGCTTCCGTACACGGGTCGAGCTCCGACGGAAGAGTGACCTCTGACCCGACGCATGAAACACTAGCGTAGCCAGAAAAGCGTCTCTGGGTGTGCATAAGAAAAATTGGGTGTGCCACATTTATTGTCAAGTTAATGTGCAAAAAAAACTCGGACCCGGCTTATCACTAACTTTACAGAATAGACTGGGCTGATGTGTAAAACTGGCTTGCCACATAAACATAATACTAGGCCTACAGTATATAAAATATAACTCAGGGTTCAACATTAAGGCTTTACATGTGCTTGTCCTTCGAACAAGTAAATCAGCCATTCTCTTGTCCAAGTAAAAATGCAGAAATTGGTTTAAACGTATGCTTCATCTTTCATTTTAAATTCTTAGATTTGATCAATAAATTCAATTGAAATAATAAGACACTATGCTGTTACCAACCAAATTAATTAATTTACACTGAAAAATTACAACTGCATTAAATAATGTTACGAGATTGTTTTAAATATTTTTTGAAGATACAAATATGATATTGGAAAAAATTATAGCCTACTTTAAAACACGAAACTAAACCACCAGTAGGGGGCTGCAGGTGACTGTCTTAATGAGTGAGTTATTGAGTCATTTATTCAAATGGTTCGTTCAAACGGCTGAATCGTTAAGGAAGGAGGCAGTTGTCATTGAATTGAGTCATTGAATCTTTGACTCAATCGATTCATTCAAAGCGCTGAATCATTCATTAATGCAGTTATGTGTTCCGGTGAGCTGCGCTGTGGTTCTTGGGATGTTTGTTTGGAACTATTTTCGCTGCTCAAATTTAACAAAAACAGTCAATATTGTGTCTATAATGTAAGTGACTTGATATTAATTACTTGTTTATTGAACTGTCATATGAAATCAGTGTCATATTTTCAATCGTGATGGTGGTATTCAGCATTCGTGGTCACTGTGATGTTGCTTAACTGTATCATATCATATATTATAAATATGAAAATTCCACATTAATTTTTTAACCGCTCTATGTTCATTAAGTTTCTTTGTGTGAACTGCGCTCATTGTTTCTATTTCTCCTCATGAGGCGCGAGGCTCCTCATGAGAGCACAACCGTATTACCAGTCAGCGGCTGTTTGCGGATTGGTTGGCAGTCCGAATGTCGGCAGATATTTTTTTTAACGATAATAATTTAAAAATTAAAATACATTTTAAATGTTCAAATATTTTAGGTAAACAACAATAGTCCAAGTTTAGGAAACGTTTTTATTAAAACTTTAAAAAAGAATTCTGCATCTATTTTAGCTACGCCAGTGGCATGAAATATTGGCAAACGCAAAAGCGCAGAGTTTAGAGCAAAACAAAACACTGGTCATGAATTAGAAGTCTAAAACGAGAATGTTTATGTCTGATGCCTTTTTGTCTGAGGTTGTTTCGTCTGATGCCGTTTCGTACGATGCCTTTATGTCTGATGCCTTTTTGTCTGAGGCTGTTTTGTCTGATGCCTTTATGTCTGATGCCTTTTGTCTGAGGCTGTTTTGTCTGATGCCGTTTCGTCTGATGCCTTTTTGTCTGAGGCTGTTTTGTCTGACGCCGTTTCGTCCGATGCCTTTATGTCTGATGCCTTTTTGTCTGAGGCTGTTTCGTCTGATGCCGTTTCATACGATGGCTTTATGTCTGATGCCTTTTTGTCTGAGGCTGTTTTGTCTGATGCCTTTATGTCTGATGCCTTTTTGTCTGAGGCTGTTTTGTCTGATGCCGTTTCGTCCTATGCCTTTATGTCTGATGCCTTTTGTGTGAGGCTGTTTTGTCTGATGCCGTTTCGTCCGATGCCTTTATGTCTGATGCCTTTTTGTGTGAGGCTGTTTTGTCTGATGCCGTTTCGTCCGATGCCTTTTTGTCTGAGGTTGTTTTGTCTGATGCCGTTTCGTCCGATGCCTTTATGTCTGATGCCTTTTTGTGTGAGGCTGTTTTGTCTGACGCTGTTTCGTCCGATGCCTTTATGTCTGATGCCTTTTTGCCTGAGGCTGTTTCATCTGATGCCGTTTCGTACGATGCCTTTATGTCTGATGCCTTTTTATCTGAGGCGTTTTCGTCTGATGCCTAATTGTGCGAGACCTGACATCGTTTTTTGAGACCTGAAGAGACCTGAAGCTTTTCAGTCTGAGACGCGATGCCGTTTTGTCCAATGACGGAAGCCTTTTAGTCTGAGGCATGATGCCTTGTCTTCATATGTCTGAGGTCTGAGGATGTCCTAAAATGTACACCGTACTAACATCATACGTTGGCTCAGAGGTCACTCTTCCGTCGGAACTCAACTCTCGTCCAGTGAATGCACGGACGTCCGCTACCGGATGCTAGTGATTAGAGTTTATAAAGTTGTAAACCCATCGCTTCACTACAGAAGGCCTTTGTAAACCCCCTGTAGCCGTATGGATTACTTTTATGATGGATGGATGCACTCTTTTGGGCTTCAAAATCTCAGTTACTATTCACTCCCATTATAAAGTTATATCCAGGATATCTTTTAATATAACTCAGATTGTGTTTTGCTGAAAGAATAAAAAAGATATACACTAGGATGGCTTGTGGATGAGTTAGTTATGGGATAATCGTCATTTTTGGATAAACGTACCCTTTAAAATCGAATACAAATGACAAATTCTATAGCAAGCAGAAAAATACACAATTCTCAAATACTCCACAACGTTTTGGTATTAAATAATTTGAAAGTGCTTCTATTCAACATTTATCTTACTTTGTTGAACATCTGTGCTAGATTTTTTGGGCAAGCTTGTTGCAATGCCTTAATGTTGTTTTCAAAGGCAGTTTACTAAGGTTAAGAACCACACACCTCAAAAATATAAACATCGCAATGTGGATACAAACGTAAAAGCCCATTTTGCAAAATATGAACTATTCTCTTTTATATAAAACACAAAAGATAGCTAGCTAAAGGGACAGGCAATGAAAGAACAACAAAGGAATTAGATAAAGCGTGCCTTTAATAAATTATCCTATTTATCCTGGGCTCAGCTCTCAGAGGAGAAAATCAAAGAAAACACAGCAGCCTGTCATTTCAAACAAGCGCTTTTATGTGACCACTAACTAGCTGTCCTGCAGTGATACATTAATCTCATCGCCAGCTTTTACCATATACAGAAGAAATACCGCAAAACAAAATTGCGAAAAGCCATCACGCTTTGTGTCGTCAACAAAAAGCTCTTCAAATGCAGATTTTCCCTGGAGGAATCCACAGGCAGATGAGAGCAGTACTGGAAATACCACAGACCCAAAAGAATGATCCCACTCTAAATGCACATAAAACATGTTTTTCACACAGATTTGGGCATTATGACCATCTACTGTAGCATATATTAATTTGACTTTCAATGTAGAAGGCCATGCTGTTTTTTTCATAATTGCAAATCATGTTTGTAACTACAAGGTCTTAAAACATGCAACTTTGGTTTGTTAAATTACATTGAAGCTACTTTGCTGTTGAAAGGAGCAGAAAGGCACTACATTCGCAGGCTTGTAAAGACATGGATTGTACTGTTGAGTCTTGGCTGGAAACTGAGTTAAGAGTTTGCTGGATTAGAATGAAACAGTGCAAAAAGTCTCTAAGGGCTTCTGTGGGTTTGAAAAATTAAATCCAAGAGCCTTCTTCTGTAACAAGACTCTAAGTCATGGTGTCTCTCTCTGTTGGACGGATTAAGTTGAGAATGAAAGGATGTCGGTATATTTTGGATGGCTACATAGTATAATCTCTGATACTGAACATCAGGCAATGTCACAATTCAAAGTGAAGTTAAGAAGACAGCAGAAAACAGACGGATGATAGTTAGAAAGGGCAATTAAAAATATTAGGGGAGCAAAATTGCAAGCAATGCTAAAACAAAATATATGAAATGCTGCTGCTTACGTTAAATGTCCGAAACATGAGGATTTCAAAGTATCTTTACTTTTTTATTTGATTGTTTTTTATATTTTGTTCCATTTTATTCAAAGTACACGTCATGCTTTCAAAGTATGAACTCTTGTATTTTAAAGATAAAAAAGGAATTCCTTATTATTTTTTTATTTTTACTCATTATTTAATTTCATTTTATTTTATTAAAAGTTGACTATATGCTTTCAAAGTGCAATGAACTCTTGCATTTCAAATGTAAAAAAAAAATTCCTTATTACCCATTTTATTTGATATTTTTAATTGAATTATATTATTATTTATTTAGTTTTATTTAGATATTTTATGTTATTCAAAGAATACGCTATGCTTACAAAGTACTATGGACTCTTGTAATTTAAAGATAAGAAAGGAATTCTGTCTTATATTACCCCTTTTTGTTTATTATTTCATTAAAAAAAATGTATTATTATTATTTTATTCAAAAATGCATACTATCAATGCACTTTGCAACAAAACTGATATATTAGAGCATGAAAGACAGAAACTCACCAGCCTGAGCAATGTGAAGAACAGCTACTACAATAAAAGCAACACAGATCTTCATTTTCAGTATTGTTGGTTTGGTCCAGAGTGTAAAGGCACCTCACCTACAACACAAAAAACAAAAATCAAATAATTACTAAAGATAAAGCATGTAATTTCTGTGCCATCAATCCCAACAAACACAAAGTCTCCACCATTGGTCGGCAAAACAGATGTTCTGAAAGAGTTGAATTATTCAAATTTTACAGGGTCAGTCAACCTACAATGTCTCACAATGCATTTTTAGCAGTGATCCGAGTATTTTCACCACCAAATTGTTTTTTTACACACATCACCTTAAACATGCTTATTTATTCTGGGCACACATGGCACTATGACCAGTTGAAGGGGAAAAAATGCCATTGAGCGTGAGCGACGTTGCCATAGAAACGGGCGAGCGATTTTGTCAGTTTGCCAGAATCTGAAAGTGGTGGACCCCAGTTTTGCATTCCTTTGAAACTTGTGAGATCTGAAGGTTACGTGGTTATCTTCAAAGAGATTACAAGAGCACCAGCAATATGACTTGAACCTCCATAAAGGATCAAAGGCGCAGAGGGGCCGAGGGCTCAGGTACTGACTCGCTAATAATAGTGTGCTTGTTTAAATGCAGTTATATAAAAAAGTTACATAACCGATATAGACATACACGGGATCCTGTATCCTGGTTTCGGTATTGCAGACTCTAGCTATGCTTGACAGACCAATTATATGACAAGGAAAGAGACATGACAATGCTTCCTTTGAATAAACTGTCATTTTCGGAGGTAAAATGTTTTCCTGCACATAAAAGCCGTTTCTAAGGCTACAAAACCAGTCGAAATCAACTGTTATTAATGTTTTTATCTCTTCTGTATTTGATATTCTGAGCTGGAATTATCATGTCGTGATGTTTATTAGCACTGCCAATCCGCCCGAGGCGTGATGGCTTCGTTGTCCCAAAGTAACAGTTGCATCATGACCTGTCCAACATGTCAAGTCTGCACTGTTATACATCGGATCTGTGTCGCTTGAGAATCTATAGCTGTCTTTGTTATATATTGAGGGATAATGGTCTACAACTGCCAACTTCTCGTCATATTAGCATCACAATCCTTTCCCATTGGGGTCTGTGCAAAGGATTGTGGGAATATTCCAAAGATTGTTTGTCTGGTTGTTTATTTTTTTTAAATTGCAATGCATGTCAGCATGTAATGTGACAGTCGTGTAAGAGTGAATAAACCACCAAGACGACAATCAGTTTGACTTGATAACCAGCCATACAGTATATTCCATTTACTGACCCAATGTCCTTTTTTCCTTACAATACACATGGACAACGACTTCAATTTCAGTCTGTTCCCCATACAAAGCTATCATATGACTTCAGAAGACTTGGAATATGGCATATGGGCTTTTTTAATAATGCTTTTATGGTGCTTTTTTGGCTTTTTTTTTTTTTTTGGCTTGACAGACCATCTTCCCATTGTATGGAAAAGAACAGACATTTTGTTCCTTTTGTGTGGCACTGAAAAGGGAAAAAAATTATGTGTTTTCAGCAACAAGAGGGAGAGTGGAAGATGAAAGAAATTAAATTTTTTTGGGTGCACTATTCCTTTAAGATTAGAGCACGTCTGATAGCACAGCAGGAAATATAATGTGTCTCATAGCAATGCCTGCGACGACGCTGCCAATAACAAGGTGAAAAATGAAAACACAAGCCTGTGGTGGATGGAGTGGTAGTTTATTTGAATCTTCAGTATGATCTACACGGTCATTTATTCCACGATCAGATGTCGACTTGGTGCAACAGGTGCCGCATCGTCGGGCCAAATACACAGCCTTTCCCTATAGATCCGAGATATGAGACACTTCCCATGAGACCTGCAAGAGAGAACAGAGGTCATTATGGATAAAACCCAAACAAAACAATACAACTTTTAGTAACTTTATAGAAATGAATACTTTTATTTAGAAAGGATGCATTAAATTTATCAAAAAGTAACAGTAAATACATTTATAATGTTCTTTTGAACTTTCTGTCCATCAAAGAATCCTGAAACAAATGTTTCAGGGCTTCCCACAAACAATTTTAGCAGCAAAATGTTTCTTGAGTATCAAATCAGCATATTAGAATCTTTCTGAAGGATCATGTGACACTGAAGACAGGAGTAATGATGCTGAAAATTCAGCTTTGTCACCAAATGAATAAAATAAATTGTAAAACATATTCAAATAGAAAACACATAATTTAAATTGTAATAATATTTCACTATATATATACACACACACACACACACACACACACACACACACACACACACACACACACACACACACACACACACACACACACACACACACACACAGAAGTGTATGTGACTTTACATATTGCTTATACTGTTTAAAAACATCTGACTTTGCATTTTAGAGTTTGTAAATCCATGTCACAGTGCGCAATTTGCCATTTCAAAATCACATTTAGATGCAGCACACCGAGAGAAAATACGTTTTGCAGGTAAATAGATGTCATGGTGCAGATCGACAAAAATAGCATCTCCTTCTCTTTCCCTGCAGTTAAAGTGTAAAAGTCAGCAGACCGCAGACTGCTCCTTTGCTTTCATCACACTGACTTTGTGCCTGGCGTGATGGAATTCTGTGAAAATCGACCGGGAAAAAAAATCCCCTTATTAGGTTTTCTAATGCACGTAGATTCCCTCGAGCCAAATACCACTAGATCTACAAGGCTGAGGCATACTGAGCCATACAAAGGTGACATGCATCTTTCATCACAGCTCAGCATGCATGTTTTATTTTTTTAAATGTGCATTATTAACAATAACAATTTCTATTTATTTAAGCACATTTTAATCTTCTGCCTACAGTATGTGGGTTATCAGTGGGCTGGTTGTCTGAATGTTGCATGAAAACTCACATGTCTATCTTTAGTTTTAGCCAGCTGGTCCATGATCTAATGCATACAGAATGACCATCCGAAGATAATATTGCACAAATAATTAGCGGTGTTGCTAAATCAAGCATCATTGTTAGTTTTGCTTATACTTATAGTTAATGATATAAACAAACCACTTATATAAATTTGGGATGTAAATCATCCATCACCATTTGTGCTACATGAACAATACAATACCTAACTCTGAATGATGCATTTTGTTGAGGAAAACTGTACAGTTACTTTTCTAAATCAAGACACTACAGCAAAACGTCTCGGTTACTAACGTAACCTCGGTATTGCGTAAGTTAGCTTACGCGATGGGAAAACTTCTTTTCTCGAGAATATTGAAGCAATTTTTTTTAAAACGCAGTGCAACAAGGCAACTGCAAAAACCTATGGCGAGTCGGCTAGGATGCTCAAACCAATCAGGATGCTTCGCTCCTGCCAAAATGGGCGTGGCTTATAGCAATATACGCCCCCATTTCGCCATAGAATTCAGGTTAAATCGACTGAAGCCTTCCCCTGATCAATGCACAGCAGCACGGCGAGTTACGCAATACTCGTTCCCTACTCTCAGGGAACCGAGGTTACGTTAGTAACCGAGACGTTCCCTTTCGAAAGGTCTCTCGTATTGCGTAAGTTAGCTTTCAAAAATGCCTTTCAAAATGCCGTGTGTGCTTAAAAACTTCGCCCCATACTATAGTCTAGGGCCCAGCACCTGAAGCTCATAGACAAGTAAAGTTAAGAGTCTTAATATGGCTAGTTCAGTAATGAGCCTTATATAGGAAAAGAATTGGAATGGGCCTTATAAGGGGCCATTCTCCTTCTTATATGGTATATAGAACCACAGTTCATGTTTATCGATGACCAGACAGACGTCGGGGCCTTATAATTATGAAAATGTGCTTAACACTTTATTCATACAGAAAGAATCCTCGCTTGCAAAGCGGGCACTTCCATATTATAAAACCTCATGAATGTGGACGGTGAGGCTCAGCCTGCCGCCACACAAATATCTTCAATTGGTATTCCACTCGACCATGCCTGCGACGAGGCCATGCCTCTCGTGGAATGAGCTTTGATGCCTATGGGCAAACGGAGGCCCTTAGACTCATAAGCCAGCGAGATAGCATCAACTATCCAGTTTGACAGTCTCTGCCTCATGACCGCACAACCTCTGGTGTGGCCTCCGAAGCACACACAGAGCTTGTGTTCATCCGCTCTGGCATCCTCTGTGTGCGACGCTTTTCTTGCAAGGCTCGATCAGAGGAAAAGGTGGAGCGGGAGGCGCAGGGTTGTCGTGGGCGAAGGTAGCCAGATGAGACAGTAGGGTGGAAAGCGCCAATTCATCACACGTCCTTAGCGAGTACAGTTTCCGCATGTTCACGGCCCAAACAAGAAGTGCAGAGGATGTGACGATCTCCGCCGTAGAGAGACCTGAGGCATTTGAAACAACGCCTAGAATTTGCTATTTTAGAAAAGTGAGTCGCAACGGCGAACACACTGTTTGCTTGTAAAGGATATAGCACGCCGGATGGCACAGCAGAACAGCGGGCTGAAGGTGGCGTCCAGTTGAAAACCAGGAAGCCTGCGTCCTCAAAACTGCTTAGCAGGTGCTTGTTCCGATTAAATCTGAATTCTATGGCGAAATGGGGGCTTATATTGCTATAAGCCACGCCCATTCTTGCGGTCTCTGCAGCGCATGATTGGTTCGCGCATCCTAGCTGACTCGCCATAGGTTTGTGCAGTTGCCGCAGCACAGCCAATGAGCGAGCTAAGGCACTCAGCTGTATGTACAAGAGACCTCTCGAAAGGGAACCGTAGCTTTCGCAGGTCAGTTTTGAGATTTTAGTCTATTTTGCTTCCAAAACTTGCCTCTTTAGGACTAGTGGAAAGAAAACCAAGAAAGTGTTTATTTTATTACACTTTATCTATTTGTGTCTGTAGATTTCAATAACAAAACATCTTTCTATGTTGTTGTTTTTTTCAAAATTAGTTTTTTCTCATTCACTGAGCCAGAAATCTCCACTTCAAGAGCACTTACATACACTAAAATTTCCCATTTAATTCCTATCTATATATATCTATATTCTGAAGGTTTTTACAGAGGGGTTTGTTCATATATCATTCGCCTGATTTATAAAACATTTTATTGCTAAACACATTTTTTTCTGACTTTTTCTATCCAAAATCTCCTCTGCAAAAAACTTTAATATGTCAACAAAATGAAACAATATTCATATTTCTGTTCTGGAAATGTATGCAAATGAGTGCATATTTAATTAGAAAGTGTTTCATTTGCATATTTAAACATAACATTTCAGAACCGAAGTGTCTCAATGTACTGTGATTAATCCACTTGGGGAAAGATGGTGATATCTATTAGTTAAATATCTAGTTATTCTTACCTTATTCGCCTGTAGCATTTAAAATTATTATTTGGATAAAAGCATCTGCCAGATGCATGAATAAAAATGTAAATTATTTATTTGGTGGACAGATAAAGCAACGAAAAACAACCAAAAGGAGGAACCCAAGCCCTTTCCAGAGAGCAGATATCATTGTAGACTTGAAGATGTGCTCATCTATCAACCACCCAAAAGCCTTAGGAATGACCCACAACACTTCCCACAGTTTTGCACAATAAAGCTTTTCCAGACAGTGTAGAAATTGGGTTTCTTGAGTTTCAGACTGCTCTTCCACTCCTAATGCCCTTTCAGACTTTACAAATCTCCAACACTGAGAAAGTCTATTCCAAAACATTACATCACCATCGTAAAGACAAGCTTTGCTTAGATCCAGACTTCGCCTCTCGGCTTTATCTTCCAATGCTATCTCCGTTTGAGACAAATATCTCTTCCTGGGCTGCCCATCTTCTTACAGAGACTGTTGCCCTCCGTGGCCCTCGCAGATAACACACTTCCACCCCTGTCCTTCATGTTGACCCTGTACTATCAGCACAGAGCAAAGAGCACAAGCAGAACTCACATGGAACAAAGTCTGCAGTCTCAGCTGCTCACGTGAGCGGGCAAGACGAGCAAAAGCCCTTTTCATTAGTCGTTTTCTAATCGGACTAACAGTCATGATATAGCTGGAATGCTGCTGGAAATTCAATGAAGAAAAATGGTTGGTATTAGGTCTATAAATCAATTAAAATTTAATTCATTGAATTCATTGAATCAAATGAAGATTAAATAATCAAATTAAAAGTAATTAGTTGCATATATCAATGTGACAAGACAATAAGAAAATATTCCAGATGAACAGAAATGGCTTTAGCTATATACCATTGAACAATGAAGTCTGAAGTCTACTGGCCATTTTGCAGTCAAGTTTGTCAAACTATTAAAGGTAGGGTAGGCAATGTCGGAGAGGTTAGCAATAGCAAGTTAGCTTTGAAAGCATGGGGTCCCTACAGAGTGTCTCCAAAGCCACGACTCCCTCAGAACACATGAACTATAAATGTTAACTGCCTCATATCTCAAAGCACATAACATTGCAATAATAATGAACATAAATTTACAGAACTCTTAAAATGTACCACCTGAATGCTGCAGATTCATTTCACCATTGTTTGTGTTGACATTGAAATGCATAAATCTGAGTCTGAGGACATGAACAGCTCAGTGTAGAACTTCACGGGTTGCCATCTCGTAATTAAATTTATGAAATGGCATGAATGCAGCATAAGCTCATTGTTTTGTTTCAGGAGGAACTGTAAAAGGCAATTGCTGTTTGTTTTTGGCCGCTCGTTGACTGTCTGTCTACAACTCTGCATAGCCTTACAGAACGCGCTGATGACGTATGATGTCTGCGCGAGCAGGGTGTGCAGAGGTATGGAAATACACATGTTGATAGGCAGGTAGGACATACTGTAGGAATGTCCTTTTTTTGTCCTGAGACTTCCTCAGAAGATATATCTGTCAGGATGTGAAGAGAGTTTCAACCAGGATAACAAATTGTGTTATATAAAAATGTGTTATATAAAAAAGTGTTTATACCTAGGCTACCTACCCAACCTTTAAGATAATATTAATGTATTGCTGTTCTTACGAAGTAAAATAATAATAATACTTTTGATCAATTCTTACTGATCGCTTTGCATCCTTACTGAATAAACGTAGAAATTTATAATGTTGCAAAATATTTATATATTTCAAATTAATGCAGTTTTTTTTAACAAAGAATCCTGAAAAAAATGGTATAATGGTTTCCACAAAAATATTAAGCAACATCACTGTTTTCAACACTGATAAAAATAAGAAATGTTTCTTGAGCAGCAAATCAGCATAGAATGATTTCTGAAGGATCATGTGACACTGAAGATTGGAGTAATGATGCTGAAAAATCAGCTTTGCATCACAGGAAAAAATAACAACATAAAATATTTCAAAAAAGAAAACAGCTATTTTTAATTGCAGTACAATTTCCTAATATTTCCCGTTTACTGTATTTTTGATCAAATAAATGCAGCATTGGCGAGCATAAGAGACCTCTTTCGAAAAAAAAAAATTCTCAACAACCCCAAATTTTATACAGTAGACACACGCAAAGAGAATGGTCAGTGGCCATTTTTCTTAATCACTCTTATTTATAAATAACGTAATCTTCACAAATACATCTACCTTAGATAAAATATCACCTAGCTGTCACGTCTACAGCTGCACGATATATACGGTCATGTCGCCCGGCACTAACGTGAGTCCTGATCAGGGAGCGCAAACAAGAGGAGGTTTTTCCTTTCCCTTTCATTACCCTGAAATATGTTTCAAACATACTGGCTGACTTTTACGCGAGCAAACAGGATTGACCCAGAGCAGCAGTTAAAAGAAACTTTACGAGTTCGGCGGGCCTCCATGCTCCACTTGCACTCCAAGAAAACACTGTAGATGAACTTCAGCAGGATAGTCAGATAGGAAAACTCCTCATTTATTTAATTGCAACATTCGGTTTTATAACCCAAAGCTTTTTTGAGCGCATGTTGCTGTAATGATGTAAGAAACATGCACAGTGGAAACCTGAACCACAAGCTTTTAATATATAAATGCAATTACCATAGCCTATAAAAGTCTTGGGACTACTGACTACGGTGGAGCAGATTAAAAGCCATTTCCATCAACCTACTGGGTCAAACAGAGGCTCTCAAGCACATGA
Organism: Siphateles boraxobius; assembly: GCF_051911475.1. Lineage (NCBI taxonomy): Eukaryota > Metazoa > Chordata > Actinopteri > Cypriniformes > Leuciscidae > Siphateles > Siphateles boraxobius. The sequence goes on from NW_027508734.1 coordinate 14,011,025, forward strand.
AAATGAGTCTCTTCTAGAAGGTTACGAGGCAGAGAAAGTTGCTGACATGACAACTTCAAGGAATAATTCCTACAAAAGTGACAATTCTCTCATGATTTACCTCCTCTCATGTCGCTCCAGAGCGGTTTGGTTTTCTCTGAGAGTTTAACAGAATGTTAATGTAGACTTTTTTACTTACAATGACAGTGACTATAGGGGATGTAAAGCTCTAAAATGCAAAAGACACATAATAAAATACAATTAGTCCACTAGAAACAGACAGAAATGGACCAAGATATATCAACGAGACAGCATTTTAAATATAATTCACATTTGCATATATTCAATAGGCTGCATGAAGAGGTGTTTTTTTTACATAAAAGAAGTAGCTGAAGTAGTGTTGTTACGATACCAATACCAGTGAAATTTCACGATCCTTCTCAATTTCAACAACAGCAAAACAATTTTTTAAAGTTCCTACATCTCAAACAGCATTAGACTGCAGCGATGCATTAGTCATGGGTTTGATTCCCAGGCAATGCATGAACTGTTATAAACAGTTTACTTTGAATGCAATGTAAGTGGGTTTGAATAAAAGCATCTATCAAATGCATAAATGTAAATTAAAAATGTTGAATCTCCAATTTTTAAGTATTTGATTTTTTTGAATGTTCCTGTAGCTAAAACAGCACCTGGCTAATTGATGCCTTGCACTGGAAATCAGACATAAAAAATGTTTACTTCGAATGCAATGTTAGTCGCTTTGAATAAAAGCATTTGCCAAATGCATAAATGTTGCTATTAATTTATTTTTTTGCAAACTAACTGTAAAATAGTGTTGCAAACTATTATTATGCATTATATAAACAATGATAAATAAATGAATAAATGGAAACAACCACATCTAGCTTTCAAGTATTTTTTTAATTAGCAACACCTTGCTTCAAAACAGACAAATAAACAGTCGGTAACAAAAATGAAGAACAAAGTTAAAAAAGAAGACAAACAAAAGAACAAAGAGAGCTCTTGATGTTTTTTTCAGAATGTAACTGTAGAACCTGATAAAAGCTTTTAAATGTATCCACACAAGAGCAGTGAGTGATTATCTCTTTTTCTTGTTTGCAGTTTGATTATTTTTAATCTCATTATAGAGAGGATCAGGACTATTAGGGAGCATTTACACCTGATGCACTGATCAATTATGACATATTAGATGTTTCGGGCCCATCTGTTTACATTCAGACATAAATGGCTGTTAACATTAAATATTTTGCCAAGATCAGTATATATGCCCTTTTAACTTGGTTTGCAAGACCCATGCATAGGCCGGTGGGGAAAAAACCCCATCATTTTCCTCAGAGAAGATGAGCTTACGCGGGCTCGTAAGCGAGCTGGGCTAAAGGTGCGACGGCCTCTAGGGTGATGAGCAGTGATGATTAATTCAATGAGAGCATTGTGTGTGTGTGTGTGTGCTAATGGGAAGAGAACGGAAGATGGTGAAGGTTATAGCCGCTCTCTGGAGGCCAGGGGGAATCTGAGCCTTCAGAAAGAGCTGGTGTTGAAACAGCTATTTTTACAGCCTGCTCTCTCCAGGACTCTGTAATCCAGCTGAGACTGGGACGCTGTGCTGACGGTGACAAGTACAAGAGAGTCTTTAACGCCAACACAGCACTGCAACTCTGACCTGAGACACCTCCCAAACTCATGGAGGTCACTGATGGACTGGGCACCTCACTTTGGAAAAGCAGCGTGAGGTGGAGGTCATCCTCAAAGGATTATTGAACTAGGTACTAATGAGGTTTGCGACAAGATGGTGGGGCTGATTAGACAGGGAAGATGCTTAAAACGTGTAGACCACCTTGGACCAGCAACAAACCAGCTTAGCAATGCCAGTTTGACCACCTTAAAAGTGAAGTGTGCCATTTCTGTAACCAGTCATTATTTTTGCATTTCCTTTTGCCACTGTGGTCACAGAAATTACACTGATATTACCTGCTTTTCCAGTGACTGTAAACTTTGGACAATGTTTACATGTAATTTGGGTATCATTGGGTGTCATTGGTGTTAACTAAATTTAACTTTAACTAAAACTAAATTCAGTTAAATAAAAATTATTGTTGTGAGATGAGTGAAAAAACCTCACAAAAATCTACAAGGCGTCTTTATACAGTAAACCTGCAAAAAGTGCCATCAGTATGAAGAAATTACCAAATTATGAGACTAATCCCACTTAAATAATGTGAATTGATTGATAGTCCTACATTATACCTTTACGTACAGGCCAGCGGCGTTATTGTAAACTAAAACTATTAAATTTAATTTGCGTTAATTTAAATAAATCTGGAATAAAATGCTTAAACAATTACCATTGCATGTAAAAATTAAACAAACAAACAAACAAACAAACAAAAACTATATAATTAGAAATTTTGCCTTGGCAACTAATTGAAATAAACTTTTAAAGTGAAGCACAAACATGACCAAATCTAAAGCTGAAATAAAAATGAGTTAAAGCTAAATAGAAATAAAACAAACTAATAAAAAGCACATAATTCAATTACTAAACCTTAAACTAAAATTTATTCAAAGCATTAATCATTTAAATATTATATAAACTACACTGAATAAATTTTGCCTAAACTTAAAGTTCTTACTTTTATAAAATAATAAAATAAAAAAATAAAATAAAACAAAATAAAACTGCACAGGGACTCGAACGAATTGGCGAATCTTGACTATCGAACAAACCAATTCGATACAGTGAATCAGACTTGACATGAGAGAAAATGGACTTTATATGCATTACCTATTTCCGACACAGTGGCTAATGAATATCTCAAATCACCTTACATGCATGAGCTGTAAAGTGCTGCTGAATATCTGAACGAACTATGAAGATGTGAATCTCGCCAGTTTTTCTTTTATCTGTTTAAAATATAAATAAAATCTTTCTTCAACAAACATGCAACTATTTTTATTTTCATGGCAGTGTCTGGCAAATAAGACAAAAATTACCAGCCGCTGCCCTAAAAACAATTTAGCTGCTGGTAGGTGTTAATTTTCCACCTCGATTATAATGCAACACAATTTAATTATTGCCTTGGTGAAGCAGTAAAGCTGTGTGCACATTACTGCGGTACTCTACTGAAAAATGCAAGGTTAGTAGCATTACTTTTAGTTAGTTACTTCTCAACATCTTAGTCTGTACTGGTGAAGAAGTAAAGAGCTTTGCTTAACAGTTTCCCACTTACACAACTGCAGGATCATTGATTTAACCAGCATGATGCAGCTGGTTTTGAACCTAATTGAGCAATTGTGCATACTGTGTATAGGAGCCAGCCAATTTATGCTTCTGCCAGTGGGTGCCCACACCAAAATTTTTTTTTATGCGCAAAAGTGCGCTTGATGAATTCATTTCACAAAAAGTTATTTGTGTCTTATAATAAAACACGGCTGCCTATACAAAAAGACAAAGGAAATCGATGCTATCTGACTTAAGAAAACCGAGAAAAAAAATACTGTTGACGTCGCCTTTTGCTAAATAGGAAAACCTTAACACCCATAATGCACTGTGCACGTTGCCAACCAAGGCCACTCTGCTATGGATACTCTTACCAGAGTCAAATAGCACCTTGCTTTAGTAGGAAATACCTCTTAGCAAACTTTTAGTCATAATGCTGTTGACTTGTAATGCTCCCGGGCGCATGAATTCAAAGAGTAAACATTAAGCGAGACAGAGAAGAGAGAAACGTTACTTTCGGTTTCCAGTGAACCGAGGCCAGTGTTTTAGGCCAAACGGATGGCAAAACTGAGAGAAACTGCCGTTCTGCGAGTTCCACCAAACCTCAGTAGCAAAGCTCCGTCATGTACAGGTAAGAAAGCTGTTGCCGTAGTGCTCCATTTTTACCATAATACTGTTTAAAGAATAGACACAGTACGATACAATTTTCAGTGATAAAACTACTCTTACAATAACTGTTTTGTTAATAATCCTCCGTCGATCTGACGGTCTGTGGGTGGGGATACAATAATGAGGAAGCATAATCTGTTTCATGAAATCCTCGGAGCTGGTAAAAATCTGCCGGATGATGCGTTTTGCTGACTAATAAACGTGAATTTTGAACACGTAATTGAACATTGTTCATTTACATAAATTTCAGACATTGTAACAACACAAAGCGGGGTGAAAATTGGCGAAGTCACACATCGCGTTTTTCTGTGGGTGCTCGGAACCTATTACACTGTACACAACAACTTGTATGCAAACGTTGGGGTACATGGGGTAAATCTCTCAGACACGCATGTGAAAAGGCAGCAGAATGTTTCAGATTCTTTTTCTGACAGGCTCAGCTGGTACCGAATCTGAGGTTGTGATGGGAGATAAAAAGGTTCAGAAAGCCAGCACTGATACGGTCGACTGGTGAGAAGAAAGCCATCAGCGCTGCGGTAACCCTGTGGCAAAAGTGTTTTTAATTCCTCATGTCATCTCATCTGTTAACCCAATGCTCAGCAGGACAACTGCCAGGAAATTCATTGCTTTCCTTTTCATACTTTCTCCAAAGCCAACAGGAGGCGTACTGCATATCAGCCTTTATTTTTCAGGATAAAAGAGACATTTTACTGTGAATTTGGCTTTTCATTTCTCAGTTTTCTCAAATGAATGACAGTAGAACATAATTAGTGGCTAATGTGTGTAACGTGTATATATATATATATATATAGATATAGATATAGATATAGATATAGATATAGATATAGTCCCAAGACACTAATATTTTGTTTTGCAATGCATTGGCTCTAGAGTGACCATGTGGGCTTTAATTAGGACATATTGTCAGTATATTCAGTACATCACACCTAAAGAGTGTCAAAGCAGTCATGTGTTCATGCGAATCCAATAGGATCCAGGTGTTCAGGGCTGTGCAGGTGTGACACGGGATGCAGCAGGCTTATTGCACTGAGATAGTTATCCCTCATCATGAAACATCTGCCACAAACATTAAACCGACTTATTTTAAAAGTACAAAATGTTGACAAAACGTGCTTTTTAACGGAACCGTTTTCATGATTGCACAAACTCAAGGAAGATTTAAACAAATGTCAAATTTGCTGCCTGCCAATAGAAAAGAAAAATCACAAAAAAATCCACTTTTCATCTGGAATTGAACAGAATAAGGCAGAAGCTGGTGGAAATATTTCTTCTCAAATCTCAAAGGTCAAGCATATTTGAAGGTTCACGGCTGTGAGGGGAAGGAAGGAAGGGAGGCAGGGAGGGAGGGAACGCCCAATGCAAAATCCACAACCCAAGGAACATTTGAAAGATCCGTCATTAAAACACACACTTACAACACACATGCTCACAGAGATGACCTGAGGAGAGACAAACTATAGGAGATCTGGCTGCTGAAATTACTGCATGATAATATGCATTCACACCGATGTGTGGGAACATTAGACTACTCGATGAGTCATGACAACAAATGTTTTTACATTATTTTAAATCATCAAAATAATTTAAGCAATTTTTTAAGCAACTTTTATTCGTATAAGTTATGCAAGAAGTCAGTTTAATACCATTTAGGTTGATTATACTTAATTTAAGGCAGCAATTAAACTTAATTTTTTTTAAATAGGTGGACATGTTTTACTGTGTAAAAATTAAATCACATTAAACTCCTCCACAAATGCATTAAATAAGCAGAATCAAACTAAAATCATTCTCTATCTTCCAAACACAGTCATGCATTCAGCTGTATTCGCGTAAGAGAGGGTGTATCAGCTCTGATGTGCGAAATAAAGGCTCAAACCTGTCAAATTCAACTGAAGGCATATTCTTTTATTCCTGCCACCGCTGACAATGAACCAAAAGTCTCTTTTTCTGTTTGTAGATAAGACAAAGTGTAAAGCTATCATTTTACCAGCAGTGAGAGGGAACACAGTCTTTTTTCTCTTTTTTTAAATCTCCCTCAATGATAAAACCTTTCTAAAAACACCCTACATTCAATATAGAGACTGAGAAACACACACACACACACACAAAATTTCAGGGCTCCCAAAGTTAAAGAAGTTTCATATTTAGCTGTGAGGGAATAAATGATGCTAAATGAAAATATGACGAAATCCAACAGTATAAATTACAACAACAAAAAAAACTCTGCCGCCATCCAAGTCCTAAGAAAAATAGGACATTACTGTTGTGAGAATAAAGTGAAAATATGCAGTTTCAAAAATCTTTCAGTTGTTTTATAAAGCACATATAATCCGCAATAACTGTTATCCACATGACCATGACAGAATTATAAGATATTACTACAAAATGATGTGATATTACTTAATATTTTAAATTGATTGACAGACATGCATTATAAATGGATTTAATTAAAAAAAAAGTTTATAAAAATATTGTGTAATAAAAATATTTTTTGTTCATTTAAATAAAGCTAGATAAAATATACATGTTAGATGGAAAACTTAAACAGAAAAAATAACTGAAATAAAATAAGTTAAAGTTGAAACTAAAATATTGTTTCAACCAAATATAACTAATATGAATAACTACAACTGAATAACTAAAATGACAAAATTACTAAAACTTAAATTAAAATGATAAAAACATAAAAATAAAAGTGAATTAAAAATATCAATAAATACTATATATAAATAACATTAAAATTACTGATACAGGCTTCATACGAAAGTGTTCCCAAAGATTCTAGAATTAATGGAAACTAATCCAAACTGTGTGAGAACAGTGGAGTGGAGAACAGGCTCTAATTGATGTATATGGAGAATTAGATCAGCCTAAGAGGTTGTGATTAATCTGTTTTGACATGTCACCAATCTCTCAAACCAATGAAGGAAAATACTCAGCTAAAATGTTACGGTTGGGTTTTAAAACAGCACTTGGGACTCTCATTTTAACGCCGCTTGTTTCCAACCCATTTAAAGAACATAAAAGTGCAGTAACTATGTTTTTGTTTAATTAGGTGCTCTCAAAGGATGAGTAGTTAAGTCAGGATGCCAGTGGTGGTTTGTCAAGAAAAGGGCGTTGTGAAACTGTGAACCATTATCACTCAAGACAACATGATATGATACAAGTATTAAAAAATCCTAATTGATCCCCAGAGGGCAATTAGCAACAGAGCTAAACAAAGCTTTAGTGACAAGGAAAAAAAACAGTAGGGTTAATACGGGAATCCCTCGTATTAGGGTGTACGGTGTTAATCCCTGCGCCGAACAGTGTCTTGTTTAAAAGCAAATCCGCAGTAAAATGAAGCGAACAAACTAACAGTGTCTTAATGGTGCAACCTGGAACTTTGTTAAAAATACAGTTCATCCACTTTCTTAATGTTAGGATCACTTGCAAGGCAATGTAAAGACTGTGTTTTTCCACAACTTGGCACTTCAAAACATCTTGTAATCCTCAGAGGCTTCTCTATGGTTTTGTTGCTGGAGTAATCCTGTGTTTGTGTCTCTCTTGTATTTACTACTGCATGGTATTCGTGAATCAGTGGGCGGGGCTAAAGAGGCAATGATGTAGAAGTAGACGTTGATTTTCTTCTTCAGAGGCAGTTACGTCATAAATTCCAAACCGAATCGTTTAGGCAGCTTGGTTTCAATAAAAGCTGTTTTTGGTCTATTGAGGAAGTTTTGAGTTTTGAAACTAACATATTTTTATAGTATAGTAAACTCTAATATGTCAAAAGATCAAGGAAAAATGTATTCCTCAAGTCATGACCCCTTTTAACACCTGTATAAGTGCCATAACTGTCAAAACAACATATCTGACACTGATGCAGCTTCTATATGGAGTAAAATATTTTTGTATTGAGCCATGATATAATTGGCTCATGGTGTCATTCAGCTGCTGGTGAAGCAGAATTGAATTAAACTTCATGTTCAACACATCTGAGGGTTACAGACTGGGAAGATGTCTAAACACCTCTGTGTCAGAGGCCAGATCAGCTTTCAGGTGAGTTCAATGAACAGATGAATCATGACCTGTAAAACCATCACATGCCTTTTTACTGCAAACAGTCTTTTTGCAGCCAAAGCAAGCAGCGCTTCAGTGCTGGACGCAGCCCATATTTCGATGATCTTCATCTCTAATCGCTTTAGCGGTGGTGTGTAAACAGGCGTCAGCTGGATCAGATTGTTGTCTGCTGATCCAACAAGCAGCTGAGACATTTACTCATAAGCACCAGGAAGTGGACCATAATTAACAACAAAGTATGATCCCATTTGAAATGGGGGGTAATGATTTTTGCTGTGGCCATGGTGCAATAGTTAATATCACTTAGTATAATTTCAGAGGTACTGGGAGACACAGACTGTGTTCCAAAACCTAGTGAGCGACCTACATAACAAAAGTGTGCAAGATAGATAGATAGATAGATAGATAGATAGATAGATAGATAGATAGATAGATAGATAGATAGATAGATAGATAGATAGATAGATAGATAGATAGATAGATAGATAGATAGATAGATAGATAGATAGATAGACAGACAGACAGACAGACAGACAGACAAACAGACAGATAGTCAAATCTATTGAGCAACACACTCTTTTTGGTATCACCTCAAGATGCTTATTCTGGAACCTCATCATTTAATAATCAAGTACTGCATATCACAAGAGGGGTCAGAACATTTCAGGTTCAGGTTCAGTAAAAACACTTGAGTTAATGACAAAATAGTTCCAGAGAAGCTGCAAATCCTCCTGGGAGGAAGACGTGCAGGCTCATTATTCTCACGTTAGAGAGATTTAAATCATCGTTAAGAATAAGCAAAAAATAGCAAACACGTTAATGCATGATAAATAGAATGTGCAAGGTAAACACCTTTGACACACAAATCACGGGAACGCAAATCCACAAAGCACATCACAGATCTGCCAGTAATTAAAAAAGACAGAAAGAAAAAGGAGTGAGAGACTGGGGTATTGGCTTCAGATAAGTGAAAATCCTGCCTTGTATACCAATGACAAACCGAATTCCAACAGCTTTTCAGCATTCAGTTACAACAACATCATGCAGCTTTATAGCTGGATTTAAAGGGACATTGCACCGCTAAAAAAGAAAGACAGAAGATAATTCAGTCACAACTACATTTTTGCACAGTTCCAAAAACTCACATACAAATCACCGCAGTTTCCAGCTGAAATGGTCACTAGTGGTAATAAAACAACTAACAACTTTCATTTCTTTTCACACAAATTCTGATTACAGGAGCAGATTATTGATTATTAAACACTAATTGTCAAGCGGTTTCTTGCACAATACTATATTATGACCTCAAAACACTTTTACCAGTAAACTAATATGTTTCACAACCAGCTAAATTTGTATGGCTTTTCTGACATAGTACACTTGCTTGGTTTTGAAACAGCTTCAGCAAATGAGTTTGTCTCATATTTGCTTTTGTAAACACTATCAGTTAGACGTATTTTCAAATGAGCCATTTAACACCATTTATCGGACATTTCATTTCAAAACTGCCGCAATACTTACAACAACCAACATACTTAAATATTGCCAGAATCTTTTGTATTTTTTTATTTTTTTGACAAAAAAAGGAAAGAAAAACAGACAGACAGACCAAGGAACAGCAGGCAAATACGTCATAGATTAACAGAAATGCTCAACATCATGTAAAACTGAAAAAAAAAAAAAAAAAAAAAACAACAACAACAAGACATATACATCTCAATTTGTAGTCAGATAAGATATCCATTTTTTCCAATATACTTCACATTTACTCCTGGCATATCTCAGAGAAAAAGTCAAATGTTCCATAACAAAAATTTGCCGAACTATTTCTATCCATGCAGCAATTGTCGGGGCTCTCTTTACTTAGCCATTTCCTAGTTATTGCTTTCTTGCTACCTGCTAAAAGTATTTGCAACAAATATCTATCTGCCTTTCTCAGCCCTGCTGGTAGATTTCCGAAATACATAACGCTGAAATTAAACTCAAGCTCTGAGCCGATTATTGACCTAATTGTCATCACCACCTCTACCCAATACAAAGAAATAATAGGACACTCCCAAAAGATAAGAAAATGACCAGCCGACATATTACCACACATTCTCCAACACTGACCATGTTCAGGATTATTGCTCTGTGACTTTTTTATATTGGGGGTTATAAAGAATCTTAAAGTGTTTTTCCAGGTGAATTCCCTCCACAGACCTGAGCTAGAGGCGGTAGATTGTGTTCTGCATATGTTCAACCAATCATCCCCGCTTATCTTTATGTTGGCTTCTTTTTCCCACCTCATTTTTGCATACATTGTTGAGAGTCCCCTGTCCAACTGTAAATATGAATATAACTTGGAAATCAGTTTTCTGCTAGCTTACCCTTATATGCGTTGATGAATATTCTAATCAGGTCTGTTCCCTTCTCTCCAGTAGTTTTAATATGTTTATCAAAGTGGTGTCTCAATTGAAGGTATCTGAAGACATCTTCCCTCCCTAAATTGTATGTATCTATGAGTTTTTTAAAGGTATCCAAACCAGCCTAATATGTCAGTGGAGGATATTATACAGTACGAAGTGATACCTGAATTAGTCCAGTGTTTGAATCTACTGTCCAGACCAGCTGGTGCGAATTCTGTATCATATTCCACCCAACGTAATATTCGTGCATTTCTTTCAAATTCCTTATTTTTAAGTAGTTTGTGCCAGACGTTAAAAGGGGCTGCCATCCAATTAGTTAAATTGTTCAGATGTTTCTTCAGGAGAGTTTTTTCACCCAGTATAGATTGGAGAGGTATGTTTATTTGACTTTGCTCTTAGTCTTTCCATTGTGCATCACACTCAGGGTCACACCAACAAACCAGAGAATGTAACTGTGCTGCTCTATAATAATCTACCAAGCCATACCACCTTTGTCCTTGGGGAGATGTAATGTTTGAAATCTAATCCTTGGTTTTTGTTTTACCCAAATAAAAGATGAGATAATTCTATTCCATTCACTGAATTGTTTGAGAGGGACTTCTACAGGCAATGATTGAAAAATAAAAAGCAGCCTGGGTAAATATTGACAGATTCATTTATATGTTTTCACTTTTAGCTCCACTCACTGGACATTTTGCTTTGAAAGTGTGACAAAATATGTAGGAAGCACTGTGCAAAACTGGCACCAAAGCCACATTTTCACAACAAGCTTAGGTTGGGAAAAGAGCTACTTGAAGATTATTCTACAGAAAAATGATAGATTATCTCATGCTTGTCAAAGAGTGCTGGAGTGACGTCGTATTTTTGTAGGTCAACCCGGAAGTTTGCATCACCCTGGTTCCCTCAACAAAAAGCCAATTTTTCCATTGGCATTTTGATTACTGTAGAAAATAAGCTCTGTGACCAACAAAAGTATATGATTCTTACATGTTTTGTTAATATTTGGAGGTAATCATCAAAAGCATAACTATTATGAATTTTAAATACAATCGTCAGAAGCAAATAAATGAACTACACTATGGTTGCATCACCATCACTAAGCTTCCAAACTTTCCCCGAAAGTTTGAGTTGGAATAGTTTGATTATAAACACCCTAGTGAATAGTTGAGTTTACTTTTGGTGTGATGATGTTTAATGGCCCATGATGTCCGCAGTCCCATTTAGCCACTTACAAACCGCCTTTTTAAAAGGAACTAAAAGCTTTTTATAAAAACCAGAATAAAATCCTGAGTTTGTGTTAACCACTGACATTATTTCCGACAATTAACCAAAAGAAAAAAAAAAACGAGTTTCTCTGCCACTTGCATTTAGGAATTCAAAGAATGGATTGCATGTATTGAAGACAAGAGAAAGCAGTCACACTTCCTTAAACACACGCACAAAGAAAAAAATCAAATCTTTCCAAATCAGAGCACCGCTACCTCTGCCACATGCGACTGCAATCAAATTAACTTGCGGAAGATGGTCACAGTCACAGTAAAGTGCAATCATACAGATTGTCTTCTACTGTGTCTTCTATTAATTTAAGACGATGTCGCCGATCATCCTTCGCCAAAAACGTATGTCGGCCTAGCTGAGCAAGTGATCAAAATTCGTAGAGTGTTCAAAGAGAGTACAAATGATTGGTTTTAAAGGCCCCATCATTCGCAAGGTTGTGAAACTGCCTTGGATCAAAGTTGCCATGACAAGCTGGCAAATAACCTAGCTAAACATTTGATGAATTGCCCGTCACACAAGTGATGTATGCCGCTGATAACTTCTCAGTCGAGCTTTGCTCTCTTAACAAGCTCACCTCATTTCCATGTGCCTGATGCATGGAGAGGCTCAGGCGTTTCCAAGCCTGATGCATCGTATTAAACAGTTGGTTAGTGCGCTGTCCTGACATGCCGCAGATGATGGAAATTCACCACGTTTCCCATTAATCTCGACTCCCATCATCTTAAGTTTGTAATGCAGTGGGGCTTGAAGGCTGGACGTACAGAATACATTATCCGTCCCGCACAGGTGCCAGGTGGAAGTGATGCCCCGAGGACTTGGCTTGACATTCCTTGTTGGAGGGTGCACTGATGAATCAGACTATTGTTTTACAAATTTATATTTTTTCTGTAAACAAACTGAATAATGACGACATGTTGTGTCCAATAAAGATAATTAAAAGAAAAATTCTGTCACTAATTACGGTACTCCAAACCCTACTCTTTTTTATAAAGCTAAAGTTTACAATCGCCACCTCAGTAAAAAAAAAAAAAAAGTCGTTTTTGCTATATCAGAGTTCTAGTGGAGGGGAAGAGTATCAGTGAATAACAACGTCAATTTGTGCATTTCTGTGTAAAATGATTTCAGCTGATTTCTTGAAAAAAAGTAGACTTTTTGTTCATATATCATAATATTGCTAAAGTCACTTATGATCATATGATCACCAAGGATAGGGGAGAGCCGGGACGATTGAAATACGGGACGAATGAATCATTGAGATTTCCTTGAAAACCACTCTCGTCATGTACGTCAAATTTCATCAGCACATACAGCACGCAATGTCGAACAGACCCACGAAAACATTTCTTCTTTACGTCATGCTGTTTTAAAGTTAGAGTCGGAAAGCTGTTTTTGAGTACGGTAAGTCAATTATTTCGTGCTGGACTTTTTTTTTGACTGACAAGTTGTATTTATTGTTTCATGTGCCATTGTAATGATAATATGGCAGGTGTATTAGTACTGCAACACACCCTTAAGTGTGCATTATCAGAGTTTTTTAGTTTACGTGCAGGCGCTGTCGGGACGATTGAAACAAGTCTTCATAATTTTGTTATGTTCATAATAACAGGCTATTCAACTAGCAAACACTCAATATGACTCAAGGAAGAAATGTAAGAAAATGAATTGTAAACTGATTTGTCTGTCTTTGTCAAAACAGCCTATGAGATTATGCAAAATGCGCATAGGCTTATTATCGCCTATTGTCTATTGGGTGACAGAACAAAACTGGTTAATATGAACCTTTAAATTAAAATAAATTACAAAATATGTTTGTAACAACATGTTTGGAGACGGGAGGAGATCATGGGCACTCCAGCTGGTGGTTGTGACAATATGGGTGTGTAAACAATGGCAGATTTTTAAATTTCGGGTGAACCATTAAATCTCTGGATAGGTGATCTTTCACTCAACATTATAGTACATGAAGTTTTTGGAAACCATTTCCACTGGCCCTGACCCTGTGTTGACAAATAAAGATCCCATTTTCTTCCTCTTTCTCCCACAATCTCATCCACTGACTGTGTAGCAGCTATAGATGGATGTCGTTCTGCTGTCAGTACTGATGCACCTTACAGAGAGCGAATGGTTTGGACAGGTAAACACTGCCCATCAGAAGTGACAGCGCCGGCAGGCTACGGGAACAACGCGGGGGGGCAGCGGTGCCGAGGAAGGTTGAGAGCTCAGAGTGAGCAAAAACCCAAATCTGCATTCTGATTGAAGCCATTATCATGCTGTGTTTGTTCCACTGGACGCATACTAGCACTTCTATGCTTCCCTGGGGTGAATCTAGATGAGAGAGAAACGCTCGATTTCTTCCTCTTTCATACTTTATCTTACTTTTTCATCTGTTCTTTTCTGGTCTCTTTCCACCTCTGTCATTTCAGCTGTATGCACTTGAATCTAAAATCTTCTTTCGATTGAAAGGGGTTTTGATATGTACCAAAGTCAGTGACAACATTAAAAAAAATCTGAGATTGAAAATGGAAATAAAAGGTTTACAATTTTGAAAAATGTTAGAAATTCCACTTCCCAATTAACAATGAAACCATGCATATATATATATATATATATATATATATATATATATATATATATATATATGTATGTATGTATATATATATATATATATGTATGTATGTATATATATGCATGGTTTCATTGTTAATTGGGAAGTGGAATTTCTAACATTTTTCAAAAGTGTAAACCTTTTATTTCCATTTTCAATCTCAGATTTTTTTTTATATGTATATATGGCCAATAAAATGAAGAAAATATTCTGCAGCTCCAAAAAAATCGACACTGTGTCTTTTTGTCTTGGGCAAAAATTAAGCTGCTGCTTGTCTTTCTTTTGAATATTCTGACTTGGTTGCTGATTAGGGATGTATTTTACTGGAGTGGGAGGATGATTTGAGGAGAAATATGCATCTGAAAAAAAACTAAATGTCTTACTGTTTATTTTAAGCATCTTCTTTTAAAGCAAATCCTTTACTAGCCTTGAACATCAAAACAGGAGTGATAGCTGTTATTATCATCCACTAATGCTGAAAAACATATGCTAAAAGTGCTGTGATTACATTTCCTTCTGGTCGCAGATAGAGATCAACAAATACAAACTAGAAGCATATTGAACATGACACCAAGAATGAAAGAAAAAGGATATTAGATGCCATGGCAATCTTACCAGAAAAACATTTGAATGAAGATGATACCATTAATAAATATGTAAGTGTCCACACAAAAGCGTTCAGTCTTTCAGCATGGCATTTTAGCTTGCAACTACACGCGTCTTCGCAGCATTTCTGCAGACTCAACTTTGTCACTTTCATCTGCTTTAAAATTCAGATAGGCAAAAAGGATGAGGTTCTAATAAAAAAGAACACTGAAAGAGGTTCTTTGTGAAAGAGGTTTTCCTGTGCAAATGCAGCAGCCTTGCTTTTCCATGACATTGCAAAGCTTTTCAGCACTGGCCATTCGCATCCGCAGATGCATTCATGTGCACTTGGTGGGTCTGCAGATGGGAACTGAGTCACTTAAAAGCTCTGAAAACTTTCAAGTGACAAAATTGAAGGTTAACGCTTTAAAACAACGTTCAACTTCCCACACTTAGTGGTTTCCTGGCAAACTCAAGTGTTCGTGTTTATGACCAGTGGCGTTTTTTTTTTCCCGTTGACAGCACAAAAGGTGTGTACTTAAGAGCTCGATAGAGATGATTGTGTCTGACAGACTGTTAGTTCTCTTGGGGCCACTATAAGTGCAAAAGCAGTTTATGATGTCAACTGCGAGAAAAGACGCTAATAGAAATTCATGCTAAATTAAAATCTGCTTTTGAGGATGAATATGACAAAACACTTTAGTTAAAGTTCTGCAGCACTCAAACCATGTCACCCTGCAATAATGCAACTCTTTGTACAGTCAATGAAGAGGATCACACAGATGAGTAAACTTGCAATATAAAATGTATATCTATTAAATAACATTTATTTAAATTTTTTTTTACTTTGCCTCTACAAGCCATGTTCCAAAATAATTAGCTATTATTACTTAAGTGTGCAACACTCCAATGTAGATCACTCAGATCTGTTTGAGCGGTGCACATTTCAAGTGTTTTGCATCCATCTGAGGTGCTAAATGTTCTTAGTCAAAGTAAGAAAGCGAAAAAGCCACCAAAGCCACACACGGGATGTGGCGAGCAGGACGAGGCCGAGGACATTGACAGAGGGGCACGATAATGAGCGACAACTGCGCAACGCACCGGTCTCGCATCTCTCACGGAGGAGCGGAAGCTTATAAGGAGGAGTGACGACAGTGGAGATCGAGAGAGGAACAGGCCTGGACTTATGTTGCGTTTTGTTTTATGTGACAGCAGTCGTCCGTGAGGGGCTGCTGTCTTAACTTTCGTTTTGTATTGGTTTATTTTATTATTAAAGTTGCTTCTTCCTATAATGTCTAACTTCAATACACGAGAGAAATTGTCTTACACTGAGACCATGGCCATGTTGCAGCTCTGCCAGCCCTCTTCCCAGGGAAAACCCCATTCAACTCAAATAATCAGGTACCACTTTTCACCACCCATAAGGCCTTTTCAGGTCCTAATCAGTTCAGTATTAAGACCCTTTAATTGTCCATCATGTTCACACAAAAGCAAATAAATGGACTTCTGAGGTGCTAGAATATCCATTCATGCCAGCTGCAAGCGCTGCACATTTAATTGTAATAATCCTCCATTGCCTGACCTGAAAATAAATAATATTCAAAAATGAATCAAGAACGAGGATTTTTCAACACGCTCAAGGACAGAGAATTTCGTGAGGTAAGCTGAATAAGAAAAACACTGCAGTTATAGAGGTCTAAATCTTTCAAGCCAGGCCTAGAAGAATTTTTGCGTTCCGAAAGGTCAGATTATGGAATGAGGGCACGAGTGCTGGACCGAGAGAACTGCTCATGGAATTTGATTACGGAATGTAATAAATTTTCTCAGTTTTTATTTAACCAAAAATGTGACATTTCTCTAATAGATCACATCAGGGTTTCATGCACGGTTTTGTTTTTGCGGGGATACTGAACCCCGTCACAAAAAAAAAAAAAAACTTAAGTGTTAAAAAGCCTTACAGTTTAACAATAAAACAAAAATAAATAAATTCCACATACAGTTTTTTTTACACTAAAATGCTAAAACTCCTATTTATCTTTTACTATGTTGCCATGTGAAAAAGTCTGGTTCAAGTATCAATGACGTTACAAAGATGTATTTTTGCTTTTCAATGCCTCTGCAGGCTACATCAATGCACCAGTAGGTAGCAATAAGTGACTGTATTTATTGTATTGTGAATCATTACGTCATTCATTCAAATGATTTGTTCACAAATCACATACTTCTCTACAATACATTAGGCGAAAAACAGTATGTGACAAAAGATGTCTAAATACACAAGTACTCATACAAGAGTAGGGGAAAAGTACCAAGGTGACCTACTGTACTACTACTGTACAGCCAGATTCTGAAGTGTGCACACTGTACGACGGACACTTTCCTATACCATTGTCACAGTCCTCGTCTGCACCTGTCTGTCCTTGTCTGCACTACACTTCCCAGAATCCTCCTTGTCTCCACACCTGAACTCACTCCCTCACTTACCAGCCTGTTCCTCGTTATCATCATCTGTGTCACCTGTCTTCACATCATTATGGTTCATTTGTCTCTGTATTTAGTTTCTTCTGTTCAGTCTGTCTTTGTCGGTTCTCGTCTATGTAAAGTTATAGTGTCTTGTGAGTGTACCCTCTGCCTGCCTGTACCTGTTTGTTGTTGCTTTTGAGTAAATCTTTGAATTGGAGCTTTTTTGCCTCAGCCTGTCTTCATCTACACGACAACCGTGACAGAAGAACCGACCAAGACAAAAGATGGACGAAGCTGGATCAATTTTGTGTTCTATTACCCAGAATGGCCGTGGGATAGAATCTTACGTAGAGGAGTTCATTAAGTACAGCAGTTGGGGGATCTATTTTGGAGTGGACTCGATTCACACTTCTACTCGTGGATCCCGCCCAGAAATCCCGGTGAGACCATTGAGTGGTACCTGGATCTTGTGCTGTGGTTGAGTGGCTCAACCCTCACCGTAGGCGAGGTTGATGACATCGCCACTCAACCACCGTCTCCAGCCATCTCCATCACGCCCACCATCAAACCAGCCACCGGATCGGTATATGGACGTCCAGGACTGGTTTCCTGCATCGCCGATCCCCCACTTATATCAGCACGTGCTGCCAGGAAGGCCATAGTCCCAGAGACCGTCCAGCCAGAGACCGTCCAGCCAGAGACCGTCCAGCCAGAGACCGTCCAGCCGGAGACCGTCCAGCCGGAGACCGTCCAGCCAGAGACCGTCCAGCCAGAGACCGTCCAGCCAGAGACCGTCCAGCCAGCTCTGGATGACGCAGTGCTACTTGTGGGATCCATGGCTGTTGTGTGTGTGTGTGGGCAGCACACACATTCATTTCAGCCCATGAACCCAGCCCTGAGCTTCCTTCGCCGCTGGTCCCGTCCAGCCCTGAGCTTCCTTCGCCGCTGGTCCCGTCCAGCCCTGAGCTTCCTTCGCCGCTGGTCCCGTCCAGCCCTGAGCTTCCTTCGCCGCTGGTCCCGTCCAGCCCTGAGCTTCCTTCGCCGCTGGTCCCGTCCAGCCCAGAGACCCCTTCGCCGCTGGTCCCGTCCAGCCCAGAGACCCCTTCGCCGCTGGTCCCGTCCAGCCCAGAGACCCCTTCGCCGCTGGTCCCGTCCAGCCCAGAGACCCCTTCGCCGCTGGTCCCGTCCAGCCCAGAGACCCCTTCGCCGCTGGTCCCGTCCAGCCCAGAGACCCCTTCGCCGCTGGTCCCGTCCAGCCCAGAGACCCCTTCGCCGCTGGTCCCGTCCAGCCCAGAGACCCCTTCGCCGCTGGTCCCGTCCAGCCCAGAGACCCCTTCGCCGCTGGTCCCGTCCAGCCCAGAGACCCCTTCGCCGCTGGTCCCGTCCAGCCCAGAGACCCCTTCGCCGCTGGTCCCGTCCAGCCCAGAGACCCCTTCGCCGCTGGTCCCGTCCAGCCCAGAGACCCCTTCACCGCTGGTTCCGTCCAGCCCAGAGACTGGTAATGACTCTGTCACTCTCCCCTTTAATTTTTTTGGGGGGGGCCACAGGCCCTCGCCGTGGCCGCCCGAAGGGTCCTCACCGCCATGGCCGCCCGAAGGGTCCTCACCGCCATGGCCGCCCGAAGGGTCCTCACCGCCATGGCCGCCCGAAGGGTCCTCACCGCCATGGCCGCCCGAAGGGTCCTCACCGCCATGGCCGCCCGAAGGGTCCGCACCGCCATGGCCGCCCGAAGGGTCCCCACCGCCCTGGATGCCCGAGGGTCCGACAGCTCCACCCTGGACGCCCGAGGTTTCGTCTGCTCAGCCACGCCCACGTCCTGCTCCGCCCTGGCCACGCCCACGTCCTGCTCCGCCCTGGCCACGCCCACGTCCTGCTCCGCCATGGCCACGCCCACGTCCTGCTCCGCCATGGCCACGTCCTGCTCCGCCATGGCCACGCTCACGTCCTGCTCCGCCATGGCCGCCTGGTCCATCCTGGAGTCCATCCTCCTGCACCCGGTCCGCCTTCCCGTTACAGACTCCAGGATGCCCACCCTCCCACCCCTGTTTTAAGGCGTGAGGTCACGCCTACCGGGAGGGGGGAGTAATGTCACAGTCCTCGTCTGCACCTGTCTGTCCTTGTCTGCACTACACTTCCCAGAATCCTCCTTGTCTCCACACCTGAACTCACTCCCTCACTTACCAGCCTGTTCCTCGTTATCATCATCTGTGTCACCTGTCTTCACATCATTATGGTTCATTTGTCTCTGTATTTAGTTTCTTCTGTTCAGTCTGTCTTTGTCGGTTCTCGTCTATGTAAAGTTATAGTGTTTTGTGAGTGTACCCTCTGCCTGCCTGTACCTGTTTGTTGTTGCTTTTGAGTAAATCTTTGAATTGGAGCTTTTTTGCCTCAGCCTGTCTTCATCTACACGACAACCGTGACAACCATGAGGCCACAAGAGAGGATTTGTGAATAACAGTGACGCGACGAAAACTGATGCTAAAAGGTCACATGATAATGACAACATGGCGAATCTAGTACGTCCAGATTCCATTCATACGACACACATTTATACTATACAGAACATAGTTTTGTGCTCGCAAAATAAATACATATATAATATAAAAATATCTATTTTATTTTAATATTTTAAGCATGAGGAAAAAACACTATACTTGGTTTAAGGTATTTACCTGTCAAAATTATTTGACAATAAAAGGCAAACTACAGTTACAGGATTTATTTCACTATGCCAAAAAATAATAATAATAATAATAATAATATGTCAGCAGATTTGGCATGTTTTATTGTGTTATAAAATAAAACAACTGACTTCAAGCACAACGCAATATGCTTACTTTTTAAATAATATTTAAATAAAGGGTTAAGATGTGAATTTTCTTAGGTCAAATATCACTTTTAGGCACTAGTGTATAATATATGTATTTATACACACACATATTCAGTATGTAATAATAAATAGTTTCTATATTTTTATTTGTTTAAATTAAAGCAGCAGATTGTAAAAAGGGCAAAAAAGCAAGTGTAAGTGGATATACGCGATCCATGTCTCTGCCCTGCAATGATTTTCTATTCAGTCACATTGTTCTTCGTTAGCAAAGGGGAAAAGCCAAGTATCATGACTGTGGCGTTGATTCAAAGGGCCTTTGTGGAGTCTAATTGATTAAGGAGCGCTGTGCGGTGCCCGTAAGACCCTCAGTTATTCACGCTCTCTGTTATTGACTGCTCTCAAGAGCTTTACCACACAACTCTAATTGCCTGGAAGAGACGGTCAATTCCTTTAAGTGCCAAGACAGAAGAAAAACACAAACATTGCATCACTTTTCCTGAGAGTCTCTCACTTCCTTCGGTTTCTGCTGTCTGCGATTTGTTCTTGCAGTCATGGTGACCAGTGGCCACTGGGGAGAGACGTGTATCAGACAGACAGAGACATTCATTAGACGTATCCGTGGCCCCTGATTCCCTGAAATCCGCAGGGCCTGAGGCGCTGGAGAACACACTGCAATTCCTAAATCACAACCTAAATTCCCATGGACGTGCAAACTCGATAATCTAGGGCCTTAGACAATGGCAGCAAAAAATAGTGTGGTTCAGGATGAAATCACAATTTATAACAATTAGGACTGGTGCACGGTGTGACAGTATATATTTACTTTAGAAATGTGTCAACAAGACATTTTGCTAAACAGTTTACATCACATTACATGTGATATCATTAGGCAGAACTGGTTTACATTGCTTATGTGAGAACAATGGGAAAACATGGAATAATGCGGAAATACATAGAAGGACCTGTACCAAACATGTATATGAATAAAAGTTTCCAAGTAATCAATTATCTGGATTATCATTACCACATGTGACATGGCTAAAGGTTATAATGTTGAGATCACATGACCAAAGAGCTCACTTTATCTTGTTAAAGGCCTCCTGAAATCAAAATGTACGTTTTTTTTTTTTTGCTTTTAGTATGATTATTTGTATGAATACAAACAATTTAATTAATTTCCAATTTATTGGAATTTTTGCTTCATAACTTCCTGTCAAAAAAAAACTCATTACTATTACTGTATACCACTACTAACGTATGACTTTCTGCAAAGTTTAATCAGCTATCCATTGTTAAATTGAAATGAATATAAAATGTTTATTTAAAAAGCTCATTAAATCAGAGTTTGTAAGTCATACCAATTACAAAGGAGTTTGCTCATTACGCTTGCTCTGGTTATTGTTGATCTATTTATTAGACGCCGAAAAAAAGCCCTGCCACATGCGCTGGCGATAAATGAGTCTGCGTGCTGCTGCCACTACTGACAGAGGCTATTTGCATAGTATATTCATTCTCTGATGCGGACATTTTTGACAGGGCTATTTGTGTCCCTTTCACATTGAGGCTCAAATGTATAATTACGTATTTGTGCAGCCTGAAGCCTTGTTATTAACTGCATCAGCTACAGGGGAAGCACTTTCAATTGGAGAGCAACAGAATTGGAAGATTCCCCCCCCCCCAAAAAAATGGCCCAAAGTTATGCAGTTTTCCTGTCCTCCTTCTCCCTCTAAGTGGCAGATTTGGATGTTTAGAAGATCTTTATAGAGAAAAGTCCTGTCTATGGTCTTTTCATTTATGTCACATACTATAGTTCCGGACAAATGTGCCGCTGTATGGTTTCTGCTGAAACGGAAAGTTCTTCCGTTCAGTGGCCCAGCCACCAAGAAAAGTATTAATATGTCAACATAATATGCAATGCTAAAACATGTTATGGTTATTAGTATTCTTGTAGTGTAATACCTAGTGACTAGACACTGATTGAATGTTCTGACAGCATTCGTACGATTTACTGTTTACACATGCTTGCAATAAAAACAACGTTTTGCACTCATGCGCATGCAATGCAAGCCAAAGGCGAGGAGTTCCAAATGTATTTGAGGAGCGTTTCATGACCTTCCAGAGGTCTCTAAAGACAGAAACAAAGACAGCCAGCGATCTGACCCAAATAAATTGGGTAAAACTTGAGTCCAGCATACCTCTTTCCCCATCTGCCGTTTAAAGGTTCAATTGCTCACTTTGATTTATACGCACTGTCCCGCTGCACGGCATGCAAACTGCTACATGCATCGGTAATAGTCTGGTCAGTGGGACCTGGGGTCAAAACAAATGAGTGCAATGCACACAGACACGAGGCAAACACCTTTGCACATTCACACGAAAACAAACTCATCAATCCACAATTTGTCTCTGTCTCCCCACAACGGTTTTCCAATTTAGACTGCAGTAAATTCGTAATGAGCAACATTTTTCTAAGTGAAGCGCGGCACGGCACGTTACACTTTTCCGGAACTTTGAGAAGCGTTTGTAGGAGCTCTTCATAATTAGGTCATGGCAGGGCAGCAACTCAAAGCAGGTGGAATATTTTGTTATGGATCTTAACATGCAACCCACCGCTCCAAGGCCAATTAAGAGCAGACACTAATTATAAAATGTACGTAATGAGGTAGTGGGGGTGAAACTCAAAGCTGTGAAGTTTGGGAGTGTGAATGTGTGTGCAAATGCATATTTGTTGTGTTTCAAGGGGTGGGAGCAAAATCATGTCTTTGATGTTCATGCATAACAACTTTTTTTTTTTTTTTTAAAGCAAGCTTAGCAAAAGTACCCTGTGTCCCTTATTAGGGATTCAAGAGCATCGGAAAGCAGTCATAACACAAGCCATGAGAAACTGCAGGCCAGGCTTCTTGGACTCAGCTTTGCATTGCTGTCATTTTTACTGTGTTCCTCTAGCAAGTTCCCACACGCAGTCGCTGCATGTATACAGGCACTCTCAGTCCACTCCACATCTACACAGAAAACATTACATAAGTCGTGATAACCAGTAAGGCGTACAGCAAGACTCAACCTGATATGTCTGACCCATTGCTTTCGAACGTCTCTAGAAAACCAAACTGATTGCCCTCTGCATTTTCAACTGACAGCAGCAAATGTCAAAACACACATGGACATTCCACTGAAATGTTTTTGAGCTCTAAATAGGAACTAGCAAATGACAATGCATTCATATGAAGAAGCAGACAAACTGTTAATGAGCTTAAGTCAATAATGACAATGCAACTAAACAACAGTTTAACATAGAGCCAAGCATGGTTATTTAGGTCTGTCAAGTGGAAATGAAAGCTTCAACACTAAAGATCAAAATTATGGGAATTACATCAATTCTCATTGATGTTCCATTGAATCTTTTTCTGATTTGTTCTAAATAAGTACAATGCATTGCAAGTAGTACAGTAAATGAGATCTAAATAAAAACATGACAATTATAGTCAATATAGCACATTACCAGCTAGAGTTAAATATAGTAAGTCCAGTCACATCCAAACAGTGCCAAGCAACAATTAACAGTACTTTGCAAATGTCATGCAATTTCATGCAGTGCTTAAAGTATGGATGTATAGATTCTTGTAGATACAATAAAAAGCTAATAATTATTTTCATGTTATGGCCAATAAATTAAAAGTAAAACACTGAAGAAAAAATATTCATGCACAATTAATGGTACAGTCTCCATATGGTACATATATATCGAGCATCTTTAGGTGTAAACAATCAGCACAATGCAATATATGCAAAGAAACATGTTTAAGTGATCAATAGTTGTATTTTAGCACCACATAATGCATGTTTTGTTACCAGTGCATACTTTTTGAGCTCTAATTCAGTATAAAGAGGGATTTTCCTAGTGCTGCATGAATCAAAGTACAATCCATTGTTAGCATGAAGTAGTAGACTGTAATTGAAATGTGACAATACAATCCAACTCAATACCACATTGGCAGCCACTCAAAATACACACTAGAGTCAAATAAAATAAGTTAACCGTGTATCTGCCAAACATTGCACACTCTAATGGCTAATATTGCCAGAATCCATTGTGCGTTAAATGAGGATTCTATTAGAACAAACACGAATAAAAAGTGTTAAAAAACTACAAACATAGCGAATGTGCGAATCCGACGGTTAAGTAGAGGTTTAGATAAAGGGGTTTAAGTGATAAATATAATCAGGATCTAACCTGACAAAAAAAATATTTATTCAATGTTATCAACATTATATTTGATCTGCAACAGCATTGTGAACTTTTGTAATGATACGCTTGGTCATTATCTTTTAAATTCCTCATGAGTTTGCAACATGTTGCGAGTTCTCTGCATGAAAGACCCACGACTGCCAGATCAATGTGTCACTACATTTCTCGCCAAAACGGTGGGAAATTAAATTAAATTGAATGTGGAGGGTGTTAACTGTTACTTATAGATGATTGACAGTGACAGGAGGCACGTAACTAAGTGACAGAGCTGTCCATTAAAGACCCAATTATGACGCAAGTATGTCCCAAAGCTTGCCTACTCTTCTGCTACATACACAAAAGTATGTACTTTTTCTTCACAAAAACCGTATATACTTTCAGGGCGAATTGAGGCTCTCCAGAGGTAATAAGGAAACTAAATGAAAAACAGGTGAACGTAATCTGTAACCACTGAAACAAACTGGGACACTAGGAAACTAGGGCTGCATCCGAAAACTTAAAAATGCAGCCTTCGGAGGACGCATTCCAAGGTAGGACGGCATTGAGGCATTACCGAATCCAATGTTAGCTTCACTTCCTGTCCCTGAGATACCTTCATCTGATCCATTTTTGAAGGCAGCATAGATGTATCCTTTGCTGCCTTTAATATCCCACAATTGTGTTCCATTCAGTGACTAGAAAAAGTAAGATGGTGTCTAAAAGTTGTGGTTGCTGCTCAGTTTGTGTGTAAATGTATGTTTTTGACTAATGTTTTCCACTTCTGATGTCATTTCTAGTAATTAATTACTACTGTAGTAATTAAATATTTGTTTAGTTCTCACCAAAGTTTGCTCTATTTTGCTGTAGATCATTAAACCGTTACGCTGCCTCAGAAGTCTGTCTGAAATCAGTTTCATGAGGTGCCTTCATGAGCAAACGCTTTCAGCTAGAGTCATTGCCTATAATATATACAGTAGTCAACATTTGAAGTGGATCAAAAAAGTTCATCAAAGTTGTCCTAAGACAAGAATGGCTATTGTTCAAAATTAATGTATAACTTTGAAAAGTTTTGATTCACTTCAAATGTCGACTTGTGTATATTAATGCCACAAAAAGCATGCTTTGCAGTAGCAGACACTTTTTTTAAACTCTGGTTTGTGGATTAGTCACAAGAAATCGTAGAAAACCCATAAACGAGATCTGACTGAAAAAAGAAAGCTTTGCAAACCAAATATGAAAGACCAAATGTAAAAGTTTAACAAGCTGCCTTAAAAAAAAACTCACATCGATCAACCACTAATCTGAATATTGAGGGGGTCATGCCTTTATGTCTTTGGTGATTACGACCCCGCTTGACAACGAAATCCAAGTCAATACCACACTGGCAGTTGTTCAAAGACACACTAGAGCCAGAAACAGTAAAGTAGGTTCAAGCAGTGCCAAATACCAATAATGGCTCTACAACAATATGAAGGTCAGATTTATGACTTCCATGCAACGTGTAAACAATCACTGCCAGCAATGAAAAAACATGCTGTAGCAATCAATAATTGTGCTTTGTAATGGAGAAACTGTGATTGATTGTGCTTTATTATGTCTCTTCGACTCTTTCTGTAAAAGATACTTCCCTTTGTCTTGATTATTATCCCCTGTCCATCCCATCCATACACTAAACTTAGCTCCAGCTGGCGGGAAATATCGATTATGAGGGTATCATGGTTACTGCGACAGCATTAGACTTTCATGAAGACTGATTGCTTTGTTCCTTACCCTTACTCAGCTCGGCATATAATGTTTCAACAACGCATCATTTATCGGTTATTATTATTATTATTAGACAGCTGTCCATCTTCTATTTCACATTTCAGTCCGCTGTACATAAGGAAGTAACTTGAGAACACAGTATGACCAGCTTGTCAAGACACACATCATGTTCCTTCCTCCCATCCATCCGCCTGTCCGTCTTGTCTACGCATCGGTGCCACCAATCTCTTTCTTGACTTGTCGTGTCGTCTCTTCATCTTACACTCCTCCCATATCTCTCATTTTTCAGTATGTGTCAGTCATTCCTTATCTCTGCCAGTGCTGCCCCTTCTCCTTCTTGACACCACTCAGATGCCAGCCTGAAACATAGTTTTCTCCTTTTTACCACACACACACACACACACACACACACACACACACACACACACACACACACACACACACACACACACACACACACACACACACACACACACACACACACACACACACACACACACACACACACACACACACACCAGAAATAAAGAGAAAAGTCTCCACTCTGGGTTCAAGTTGTTTCAGTTAATTTGACTACTTATCTTACGCCATTAGCAAGAAACTTGCTGATAGCAATTTTCCCTCTTTATCACCATTTGTGGCTGAAACATAAATTGCAAGTTACTTGTGGTGGTAAGTTACACTGTGTGTGTGTGTGTGTGTAATACATTTTAATATGTTTTCAAATGTAATTCATTTCTGATGAAGCTGAATTTTCAGTCTTCAGTGTCACATTATCCTTCAAAAATAATTTTAGTATACTGATTAACTGCTCAAGAAACATTTCTTATTATCATGAAAGACGTATATTTTTAATACCGGAGGGTATGTTTGAAATGTGTGTGGTCTTTGACTGTTGTGCTGCTTAATTTTTTTGTTGAAACAGTGATATGTTTTTCTTTAATCTTTGATGAATAGGAAGTTCAAAGAACAGCATTTATTTGAAACAGAACATTTTCATAACATTACAAATGTTGTTATTGTCACTTTGAATCAATTAAATGTTCTTGCTGAAACAAGTATTTTTTTTTTTTAATCTCACTGATCTCATTAAGTGTATTATTTGTGCAAAGTCTCAATGTTTATTTATTTTAAACATTATGTGCTGCTTTAAAATATAATGACTTAGAAAAATACTGTAAAAAATGTATTTCATCCATTGACATAAGTTTCAATACAGGTTGAATTGTAGACTGGATGTGATGATTATGTTATTAGGGTAATGAGCCAATCACAGCAGTGACATTTGATCTGTATTTCGCTAATTTGGTAAATAAAAATCAACCCGGCTGCAATGTTTAAGTGTGAAACAGTGTATCTGCAAGATATTTTTGAATCTGACTGTAAAAATAGGTTTATGAGATAATTATTATTTTAATTAACAGATTATTTAAGATGTACCATCTCTCTCAGTGGTGAAAATTTTCATTTGGATCATGCTCAAGTGGACCATTTTTTCACACTGAGGTGCTTCCATGTTTTTTGTTTTTTTCCTGTTGAGCTTTAGCTCGGATTACAATCGGATTATTAGACTGCATGTAAGCATGTCTTATGGGACCAGATGAGCTCTATACAGATGCTGCTTCCTTCTGAAACTTTATCCGCTCAAGTGTAACTTTATAGAACTGAGTGCTTTACACACTATTTGATCTTATATTACATAATATTTGTTTTGTTTTGTTTTATTTTTGTTCTGTTGATTATTTTCTCATTCAAATTTTGTGGGAAAGCACTGCCTTCCTCATTCCTTGGAGAAAATGCCACACGTACTCTGCTTATCCCACCGAGTACCCTAAAGCTCAAAGCTGAGGAACCGTAAAACAACACACAAGTCCCACAGGACCGCAAAACAAAACAAAATCCCTGCAGCCTGTGCTGCCTCTTCTCAGACTTACCCATTAAATGCATATAAAGAAAAAATCAAGCCAGAAAATATAGAGAATGTGTGGGACCATGTGGATGCAAATGTACCCTAAAGACAATGAAATCAAAACTGTGCCTATATCCATGCGAAACAAATGCTCCTGGGCTTTTTGTGCACGAATGATCAGTGCATGCATGTGCATATTATATAAAACAAAATGTAATCTGTCATCAAAAATTAATAACTTTTTTCCTTTGTAATTATAAAATCAAGCCATTATTCTAATTTACTGCTGAATATTCTTTTGCAAAGAAACACAAAGCAGATTTAAATGTGTTGTGTTTAACAACATGAAATGCTGGTCTCAAAACATTTTATTTTTATAACATGCATAGATGAATCCTGCAAAATAGAAGCGCCTCAGCAAAAGAAATCATACCTGTATTTTAGGTCTAAATGAAAAAAACATATTTATAAGAAAACAAAGTCGCTGACGGGTGACTGACTATTGGTCATCCTTTACATGCGTCTGTGGACTTTGCAAATATTTAACTTATGATAAGTATTAAAAAGCGCTTGCGACTAAACCTCGCAACTCTTTTGGATTCTCAAACTTCTGTAAAACCTCATAACTCCACTCTCCTCTATGCAAGGGTAAATAAAGAACAGGTTGTTTGATTAAGTACAATGTTTTCTTTACTCAATATTGTTTCTTGAGTAAAGAACCCATAAAGAACCACACCATTCTTTGTAAACCCTAGACATGGTTGTGCGTGAAAATCCCAGTAACTGAGCAGATTGTGAAATACTCAGACCGGCCCGTCTGGCACCAACAACCATGCCACGCTCAAAATTGCTTAAATCACCTTTCTTTCCCATTCTGACATTCAGTTTGGAATTCAGGAGATTTTCTTGACCAGGACCACACCCCTAAATGCATTGAAGCAACTGCCATGTGATTAGTTTAGATAATTGCATTAATGAGAAATTGAACAGGTGTTCCTAATAATCCTTTAGGTGAGTGTATATATATATATATATATATATATATATATATATATATGCTAATGTTTAATGTATTTGAGGAGCAGAGAACAGCCAATATTGTATTAAACAACCTGTCCATAGCATGTATGGAAATTATGGAAAATACTGAGCGCCAAAATAGATAAAATAAACTATATAGCCTGTAAATTTATATAAATGTAATGTGATGCACAGCACAGCTGCTGTTCTAATGACGGACAAAACATGTGTGTCCGAGATTCGCTGGTCAAAAACCTTGTAACTCCATCAGAGCTTGATTTTGGTAAAATGTAATAAAACATGCTAGTGTCTGAACATATATAAAGCCACAATATCAGTGTTTATAACAGTGTTTAATTATTATAAAATTCTGTGTTTTTTCAATTTCCTGAAGAGTAGCAGTTTTGGAGTTACGAGGTTTCAGGGCGTCACTGGCGATATATTTCTATTAAGCTGATCGAACTGCACACAAAAACAAAACTACAGCGTAGTCTAATTCATGAGCAAATGACTCTTATAAACATGCAATGAATTTTGAATGAATCATTGAAAGAATCAGAGTTTCCAGTTTGAATTAGTTTGACGAATCCGTCACTGAATCGGTCATAGCTGAATCGACATCTGACTCTCTTACTGAACTGAAATAATTACTTTCAGGTTAGTCTTAATATGAATATATTTTTGTGTACTTGAGATTCGTGAATATTGCGAGTGGATATTTAATGTATTTAATTTTTTTGTACTAAATAAAAATAACAAAAAATGTGTACATACAATATATACATTTATATTTAAATATGAATACACATGCATATACATAGATATATGCATATAGCATACACGTATGCATATACTGTACATACACGCAATATGCTTAGGCATATGGTATAGAAATATACATTGAGACTATGTACACACCTACATTAGAGGGTGACACGAGAGTGGATTTTCAAACCTCTCCCGTCCCAAACCCACGAAAAAACATCCAATCCCGTCCCAATCCCAGAAGAATGTCTCCTATTCCCTCCCACTCCCGTGTTGTGTTTTTTTGACCGGAATCTGTCAGTCACTGTAAAAAAAATACAGTTCAGATATGAGCATAGCACAGTTTGTTACTTTATTGAACTGAAAGAACAAAATTTAAACAAAAACCCAATTTCCTTCTTGAACTAAGATTTCCTTCTTGAGATCGCCCTGAAATGTCGGTGAGCACAACTGATTGATGGTTTTCCGACAGTAGTCGTATCAGTGTGTCTTTCATGTCTGTCTCCATTTTAATTGTGATTTTCGCGGCAACACAGTGTATGAGGGAAGCTTCTCTTATATTATTGGTGGTTGGCATTGTATACAACTTGGTGCATATATTACAGCCCCCAACTGGTACGGGTGTGTGGAGTACGTCATTCACTTTACCAGCCACACCAAAGCAAAAAGGAGAGCATAAAGAGACGGGGCAAATAGAATTTAGTTCAAAATAAAAAAATAGAGTTTATTTATGGAAACTGTATATTTGTGTGTAAAGTTGGGTATTATAGTTTTATTACGATTCCCAGTCCCGCCCACTCCAGCAGACATTTTTTCCTTTCCCATCACAATCCCGTGATACATAGTGATTTTGATGACCCGCGGGATTCCCGAAAAAATGTCAGCCTCTAACCTACATACATACACCTGGCCAGAGGAGAACTGGTTTCTCCCAAGGTTTTTTTTTTCCATTCTGTGACCTGATGGAGTTTCGGTTCCTTGCCACTGTCGCCTTTTTCCACCTTTGTTGCCATTGGCTTTTGGCTTGATTAGTTGGGGACATTAAATGTAACATTCAACAATAATATTGATATGCCCATAGACTGTAAAAAAAGATGGACGACGCTCCTTCGTTCTCTTCCATTGGCGAGAAGTGAAGCCGCCATTGTCCCGATATGGCGCTGACATCTTGGGTCTTGAGTCTGAGCAGTTGCGATTTCGGGACCAGACATGTGCAGTAGTGAGCAGGAAGTAAAGCCGCGATATCAACGTCCCGCTCTGGTCCCGCCCTCACTCTCGCTGAATTAATCATAAGCATATAATCTATAATTAATTATAGAAGTTTAAATATTAAATTTAAAGCTCCAATCTCCTCAGTCCTCCAAAGATCCCGAAAAAAAGTGCGTTGTTGCTTCAGTGACTACTTTGCTCAGAGAACCTGTCAATCACAGTGGTCAATCATGTACGCCAAAGCTCCGTTTTTATAGCATCAAATAACTAACTAAAAACAAACTTCTTTTAAAAACAAACACTTGAAATTACATCAGCGTGATGAAAACTACAGTAAATGACAGAAACTATCTTTGGAAAAAAGATATGTGAAGTGTAATTTAATTGTTTAGTTGGTCTCACGTCCCATTGAATAACATGGGGAGGCGGGGTTTATGAGCTATACTAGGACCAGTCACCGGGGGGGCGATCGAGGCGCTTTGGCTT
The DNA here is from genome assembly GCF_051911475.1 of Siphateles boraxobius. Classification (NCBI taxonomy): domain Eukaryota; kingdom Metazoa; phylum Chordata; class Actinopteri; order Cypriniformes; family Leuciscidae; genus Siphateles; species Siphateles boraxobius. Next base: position 14,042,544 of record NW_027508734.1, read on the forward strand.
CACTTTTCAGGGCTTGTGCGGCACGCTTGGATATGCCTGCATTTACACCATTTTATGAGAACTGAACTGAGCTAGACGATGACATCACGGTTTTCTCCAGAGCGGCTATATATATATATATATATATATATATACATATAAACTAAATTCATAACTTTTTTACAACAAAAATGAAACATCACAGAACTTACTTAAGCTGGACTGTGAAGCTATTATCTTATGGAAACAAACTTTGTTGCATTATTTTCCTGTAATCTCTGTTAAGCTGCTTTGAAACAATCTGTATTGTAAATATATAAATATAAATATAAATAAATGTGACTTGACATGTACATTCCAAACCAGAATTCTGTAAGAAATGTGGGTAAATAGGCCCAGATTTGATTTCACATTGGCCTGCATAGCTGTGGAAGACGCTCAAACATAAACCAGACAAACAGTGGCATAATGTTCTTTACTCAAGGCCACAGTGTATCTTATGATTGTCATGTGGACTGACTTGATTACAGGGACCATCTCCTCGTGATTGTGGCTGAGGAACACAGAATCTGTTATTAAAGAGCTCCAAAGATTCAGACATAAAGGGACTCGAAATAATTCAAGGCTGCAAACACAGGTTGTGAGCTATTTTCACAGTCATACTCATATTTGTGAATGGCACAAGTATATTTTTAATACCAGAGGGCATGTTTGAAATGTGTGTGGTCTCTAAAGTATTCGGTTATTGAGGGTTTGAAGCATAACCGTGGAGTCAAAATTAGATCCTAAAGCAGCCACAAAGTGTAGGGTAAGTGTTTTCTAACAGCTACTCAAACCTAACCAGCCCTGGAGAAAAAGGTTAGATATGAGGGTCAGTGTCTGACTACATGGCGACAAACGGAGGGAAAAGTGCTATAAGAGCAGTTTGACTCAATCTTGAGCATCATGTTGAATAAATATACAGTCAAGTTTGAATGGTTTTCTAATCGGATGTGAAATGATTTACTCAGAATAACATTAAAATGTGGATATGAAACATTTACTTATGGGTATTGGTATTAAAGGAATAATTCACCAATAACATAATTCTGTCATCATTTAATCACCCCCAATTAATTCACTTTATTTCTGTGGAACACACAATGAGATGTAAGGCAAGGTTTTCCATACAATGAACGTTTATGGCCCATTTGTACCTCATTTAAAAGTACCTTATTTGTCTATATAATTGACGTATTTTAAAGACATATAATAACTTCATCAGAGGAAAATAATTGCATTTAAGTAGCTGTTGCTCTAAAATATAGTTTGTGTAGGGTTAGGGTTAGGGTTAAAATCATGTTGTGTTTCACAGAATAAAGAAAATGACATGGGAATAAGAGAATAGTGATTGTATAGTAATTGTTCTATTTTGGATGAACTACTCCTTTAGGTGAGTTTGACTATAAAAAAAAAAGATTTGTGATGAGGAGAAAGACTCATTCTGTGGAGGAGATCGTTATCGTTTTACCAGAGAGACATCCAGCACACACACACACGTCTGCACACAGACACACACACACACACACACACACCTTCCGTAACAGACACATATTTTAGCACTTTACAATACAGCTTCCAGACAGCAGATAAGGGCCTGTGAGGTGAAGGAGAGAAATCTGAATGTGAAAAACCTCATGTAAAAGAGATGGCACGGAGGAAAGAGAAATGAAAGAATAGGAGAGAGAGAAAGGCATTTGTGTGAAGGTAAGGCTGACATGTCGGACCGCCGCGGTGCAGTGAGTACCCCTGCGGACCTGGACAGAACTCGCACAGAACAAAAGAGCTCAGAAAGCCACACACACACACACACACACACACACACACACACACATACACACACACACACACACACACACACACACACACACACACACACACACACACACACACACACACACACACACACACACACACACACACACACACACACACACAGACACCCACATGGCCATGTTCAGCACTGATTACACCATTGTACCAAATTCATTAGCGTCAATCATTCTTCCAGCTCTCCACTGGGGCTATTGTAGCACCTGTAGACTCCTAATTATGTGCTGGAATACCAGCGGAGCTACAGCCACCTCCACTGCTGAGAAACGAAAATAACCAAAAAAAAGAGGTAAAACAGCACGAGATGTGCGGCCCATAGAAAAGATGGCATGATCAAGTCAAATCATTTCCGGTAATTACCGCCACTGCCCGAGATCCAGAATCGCAGTTGAACGGCACTATTGCGCAGCAACCAGAGCATCACAATCACACGCTCCATGGATGACTGCGCTCAAATCTCCAAAAGCTTCTAATTATACAGCAGACTAGGACAGGCTCATTTTAGAAAGATCAGGCAAAGTTGAACAGTGGTGTAAAGCAGATAAAATTACCCTTTTGGAAAAGAGAAGGTGAAAAACATTATGTGAAAAACCCGAAATGGCTTGAGTTACGGCTAGGGATATGTTTTTCATAAACATTTTTTGCTATACTGTTGATGTTTTTTTGCAATTAAACTAATTATAAATTTTATTAATAATGCTAGTGGAAGGTTGTGAAATGACGCCATGAACTCTATTTGCAGTATTGCAGTATTGTCGCCTGGCTGGAAATGGAGATACAGTGTGTCATCAAATATTGTGAAAAAAAAAAGTCTCTCCACTCTGTTTAATAGTCATGAGTTGATTCCCAGGGAACATGCATTCTGATCATATGCAGAGTACACTGCAACATTGAGCAGTAATTTGATATTGAGTAATCTAACAGAATCTCAGACAGTCTGAGGTCTTCTGGTTGAGGGTGTTGGCTTTAAACTAGTACGGTGAAAGGACACTGGTCTCTTCAACCCCGTAAATACCCTTTACCCTGAAGTTTTTACATTCTTCCATCGTCCTGGGACAAAAAATAATCAGAAAATGCTGGTGGAAATTGAATTTGAAAAAACATGTTAAATTCATCAGATATGTTACATATCTAAAAGAAAACAGGCTTAATTGAGGTATTTCTGCATCGGTCTGTTTCTCCATACACAAGGGTCACATACTGTAACAAGCGTAACTAACCCGAGCTCCCCACGGCGCTCTCTGAACGCACCACTGGAGGCATCCGGCAGAAGCCCTGTCCAGCCTCCAATAGTGACCTGCATTACGCAGGGGACATGCGAATGTGAATCACAATTCTGACATGCACTAATCCATCTTTAAATTCAGCTGTTTTTCATACAACACCATTCAAAAGTATGGGGTCTTAAAAAAAGAAAAAAAGAATACTTTTATTCAGCAAGGATGCATTAAACTGATCAAAGGTGACAGTAAAGACATACGATATTTAGATTAGTGCTGTTGTTTTAAACTTTGTTCATCAAAGAATCATGAAAAAACATTGATGATAAGAAATGTTTCTTGAGCAGCAAATCAGCATTTTAGAATGATTTCTGAAGGATAAAGGCTGTAATCATCATGAAAAGTGAAAAAAATGCAGCTTTGCATCATTACATTTTTATATATATTTGAATTGAAAACAGTTGTTTAAAATTGTAATAATATTTCAAAATTATGACTGCATTTTATTAGTCTGGGTTTCCCCATGCTGCCTTCCCGCAGCGCGATTTTATTCACGCTGAAAGTCAGTATGGATACCATGGTCCAGATTTTCGCCTCATCTAGGGAACCAATCACAGAACGGGGAGGGAGCAGCAAGACGATGACGAGATCTATGCGACACACCGAAGCAGTTTGTTTATTTCTATGGATTCAACATGGCAGCAGACGCGAAGCTACCTTTTGATGCAGCCTTAGATATTGTTCTAAGTAGTTTAAAATGCAAGTTTATTGTGAAAAAAGAGCAGCTTTTGCACAAACGGCAATAGTCATTGTTTAAACAAAAATATCTTACCCATCGTCTTCTTCCTTGTCTAATTTCTGTCGCTCTACATACGTCATCTGGTATAATTGAAACGATTGGCTATGAGCTACGTACAGGCGCATTTGATAGACATTCTTAGTACCCAGTAAACCACGCCTCAAATACGAGAAAATGTACATGTGGTTCCCAGACCCAAGTCTCAACGAGAATTGGGTCTGGCGTTAGCCAGGCTAGCATGTTATGCATTTTTGATCCAATAAATGCAGCCTTGCTGTTTTTAAGAGGCTTCTTTCAAAAACATTAAAAAAAAATCTTACCAACCCCAAACTTTTGAATGGTGGTGAATACAAACTGCTTGCATATTTTCCATTTCAAACACTAATTTATGCATTAAATTAGACGGTAACACTTTGATTAACCAGTCAGTTACAAAGCTGAACAAATTTGTGGTTCATGTACATTCAAACCATACATTTGAAAGTACTGTATATGAATCAAAAATTAATGAAACCTGGTACTCAAATGTGTGCAAGTTCAAAACTCAATCACTCAATTTACTGTCACACCTCTCTCTCTCTCTCTCTCTCTCTAAGACATTTAATGATATTTTTATGACAGCTATTTAAATATGCAGTACTAATTCAACAAGAAACCAAAATTGACACTAATTGTGTCCGCATGTTGCTAGACACATTGCACGATTAATCAGTGCATGCTATTCTAATGAATAATGTGTTTAACTTTGTAAACTATATTTAAATAAATATAATAAATAGCAACACAACAATGATGATTATCAATTATTTTCAATGAATATCCTATTTACATGATGAGTTGCGAACAACCTTTATTAATGGTATAAATTAAAAATGATTTAAACATTTTAGATACTCATTAAGAATGGTATTCCTTTCCTCAGGTGTTAAGGAGCCATTAGAGCATGTAACTGTCCAAAATAGATCAGTCACCCTCAAGGACAAGTATACTGCCTGATACAGCCTCCTGAAAGATAGGCGCTGTGTATCTTGGCAGACTTGAGCTGAGGTTTACACCACCAGATGTGCGTGGTGATGTGTTTTCTGCAGATGCACTGCAGCTGCGACGTGGCTGGGCCTTTTGAATTGCCAGCGGCACCTGCTGCTGTAAGCAATGTGTGAGGATTTCAGAGAGGCTATTGACTTGACCCGCGGGTCAGTCCAAGCAGCCAGCTGATTACATGAGCCATAAAACTCCCGATGCAAGGACTTTTCTTGGGATCATGTGGGTGAGTTGAATCTACAGAAGTAAGTCACACTTACAAATGTCTAAATGTCATACCAAATGGCATTTTTTAAAGAAAGCCAACACTTTTCAAGCTAGTCAGGGGTGTGGCCTGCACTTAGTTTTCAACCAATCAGAACCAACGTGTGCCTGTCTATTATTTTTGCATGCAGACGACAATGTTGTCAAAATGATCCCCTTTCACACAGATACACGAAAACGACAAATAATGCTGTATTATGCTGCCAGGTTGGCGATGTCACTTTGTAAATGAAAACGACATGCCTCACCTATAGACTTAACACGTAATACGTATTGACGTCACTGTTTTCACAAATTTGTGTTTTTGTTGTTTGCATGGAGATCATATTGTTTTTAAAAAACTTGACAGTTGTCGCGTAAATGAACGGCCAAAATGCATAAAAAGTTTACCGTTTTTAGTTGAAAACGGTGTTGTGTAAATGGCTTCTATTTAAGATAAGATATCACTTAAAGTTCCTTTAATACTTTGAAATTATAACTATTTGTCATTTACAAATTTACTAAAGATAGAAGTCCATGACTTTAAATACGTTGAGTTTATTCACAGCAGAATCTGAAAATATTGTGTATGCTTTTGTTTGAGCTTATTTTGTTAGAGTTTGAGGTTGAACTTGAGGAGAACTAATTTTAAACATGATTAAAGTCATAGAGCAAAAATGATGAAGAAAAGAGAAGTTAGAAAAACTTGCAACTTGGTTTGATATTTAGTTTTGATATTTAGTTTAGTTTAGTTTGATATTCTAATGCAATGACATTTCTAAGTGTTCAAAAACTGTTTAAGGCCACTGGAGAAGGTAAAGATGTAAAGGGGATAAAGTTGACTTTAGACGCCTTTTTAGATGAAAGAATAATGGGAGAGTGCCAGAGAGATGAAGAAAACAGATAAATCCAAGCAGACAGAGTGACAGTTGCCAGGTTATCTCTAACAGAAACTCGCATCGCACAAAGCCAACACGTCAGCAGTAGTGTGACTCACTGTACAAATAAACGGCTAAATCTGTTCAGTGCATGAGGCTGAAGGTCAGATGGGGGTAGAATGCATCTGAAACTAAACACAAACAAATAAAAAGTCAATCAGTGTGTAAAAATGTCACCGGTGTTAGAAGAGCATTCATGAATACAGACAAAAGTTTTCCTTTACCCAAGGGTTTCTCAAAAAAATGTGAGTAGCCAAGACAGACAAAAATAGTAGATCCTCATGGACACTGAACATCTATTCAGGTGTGTCAATACCTCATCATAATGCTGCAACATTTGCACAGTTATTGCCATTTGACTTCGAAACACAATATCATCTCATACTTTCAAACTCTCCAGTGACCGAAGTGTTAATCTGCAGGGAATACACCTTAAACTGCAGTGCTAATCTTATTAAAAACACTGGAAGCACGAACGGTAGAACGATTGCGGCTTGTAAATGAAACGGCTCCTAACAAAAGGTGGAAAATATTCAATTAAGAGCCACTAATGATTTGCAAATCTTTCTCTTGTCCCCGCAGACCGTGTGCGACCCCTTAAATCAGTTATAGGCCTGATTTAAGTATCGCTTTCAGGGCGTTCTTTGTATTCGTTTATTTTTTTTCAGCTTTCCCACTTAAATTGCTCAGTCTCTTGTAGTTCTCTTTAACTCAATGTTGTTTTATGAGATTTCATGGATGATTGTGCATTATTCTAATTGCAAATCTGCTTAAGTCGCCCGAGGTGGTCACCTGTCATTGGTTTTTAACAAAGGTTGTGCTAGTGAAGTGCCTGAAATGGTGACAATAGATCTATGATAAAGCTGTGCATATCAGACAACGGATTAAACATTTATCTGAAGCAAAATCTCATGGTGGAGTTCCAGGGTTTCATTCTTGGCTTCAACGCTTGGACGAAATTCCAGCTGAAAGACGGAGTTACACAACGTAGCACGCTGCCTAATAATGATTCCATTTCACTGGCAGCAGACTTGACTGACATCCCACAATCCTGTAGGTTTACTGGCCTGAGAAAGCATGTGTTTGAAATCAAGCAATAACTTTTACACTCAAGGCCATATGGTGGAAATTAAGGCCGTAGATCAACTCATCGCTCCGTTTGCCCGAGCTTTGCCACGTTCTACTTCCGCCAATCACTTTTTATATTCCCTATGAAAAAAAATCCTCTCAAGTACTTGCCAACAAACTTTTTGATTGATGGGTTTGTTATGAATGGAATTGAGATATTGAGACCACAGGTTTGGAATTGTATTTTTATCAGAGTTGGGAATCGAGAACTGGGTAGGACTGCACCATAAACTGGGATGTAAAATTCACACTTCAACTAGTTAGGTTAGTCACTAACTAGTGGGTCTTGACTTTACATTAATAGATCGAAGCATTCAAATCTGTAAACAGAATTATTGTTGGAAAACTGAGCATATTAGTCATTCTTGTTATGGTCGATGAAACTTTTTTTTACTCACATAGCGGTCAATGGTAATCAACCTGATTGTTTTATCAGAATCGGTTGTATTTTTTATTTTTTTATTTTATAAAATACTGAAACTGAATGATTTCCATGTTGTTAAGGCCGTGTGTCCACCAAAGTATTTTTAGCCAGCTGAAAACGCTGGACGCTCTGCCGAAAACGCCTAGCTGTGGGCCCTAGAGAGCGTTTTGGCAGCGCTGCGTTTTTTCAGTTGAGACGATTCATTGCTATGATACAGAATATCCGCAGCACAGTTTACTTGTAACTGATTTCGCAGATAATTTGTTTCATACTAAAAAAAAATTTTCATCCATTTTGTTCAGTTAGCTCTGCTGGTTGACGTCGTTGTACAGAAAGAATATTGTGACAGTTGGTCGGTGTGGTAGTTGTCCCGCCCCTCCTCCACTGTGATTGGACGGCTGTGTAAAAAAATGACAGTGATGAGCGCTGCGTTTTACCCAAAGTTGAACATTCTTCAACTCTCGGCGACCTGTAAAAAAACGCCGGCCGCAGCGCTTCAGCGTGAAAAAACGCTCAGCGCCTTGTTACGCTCATGGCGTTTTAAAAACGCAGCGCTCCCATTGAAAACTATTGAAAAAATACGCCAGCCGCGTGAAAAAACGTTTTGGTGGACACACGGCCTAACAGATTTTGAACATCTGAAAACTGTACTAAAGTACTCTGACAGTGTCTCTTGTGCCACCGAATCTATACCATAATGGCAAAAAAATTAAATAAATAAAAAATCATTCAGTATGCTTTTCTGCAGTTGTGAGCTTGCAGTCAAGTTAAATGATGAGCATGAAATGTTATGTGATACAAGATTAAAAAAATGAAAAGACAAAGAAATCTTTGTCCTTGGCCAATTCCCTGCTTCTTTGTCTTGTTTTCTAATATCTAAATGTCTTATATATACTTGAGAAGTAAAAATGCGTAAGATAATAAGTGTGTACAAAACAATGCACACTAGAGATGGGCGGTTGGCGGTTATAGCCGCGGACTCCGCGGATAAACCGCGGATCGGGCGGATGACATGACGAAAAGAAATATTTTAATTAAATCCGGGCGGGTGGCGGGCGGTTTCTAGTCTCGCGGCTGTCATCAGCAGCGCCTTGTATCAGCGGATGGCGGGCGGGTGCGGTTTTGAAAATTGGTCAAAAACGTTGGTGCGGATGGATGGCGGACGGATGATGAGTTTTGTGATGAGGTTGCGGATGAAATAATAGCCCATCCGCGCATCTCTAATGCACACACACAAAGAAAAGAAAAATCAAAAAATGTCAGAATTAATTGACTAATTAAATTTCATGCTTTAAGCGTAAAGTTTACTAAAGTGTCCTAGGTGTATAGTTAAAATAATAATAATAACAACAATAATTTACCAATATGTTACGTGCTCTAGATTCTGCAGTGGTGCAGGAAACATTATCAGAGAATTGTGATAGTCTTTTGCCCACATCATTCAGAACAATACAGACATTAACAAAACCAAACATCATTAAAACCATTCAGTTAAATTTTTTATTTTTTTTTGTATTCTTATTCAGAACCGGTTCTCAGTCTCCAACCTTTTCGAAGAGACTTTTTGAGTAACAATTCTGGTTGTTGTGACACTCAGACAAAAATGTACAAGTCGCCTTTATGATACCATCGCTTTCTTTGCCCTGTGTTCTGTGTTCCTGAACGATGTTAGCCAGACAGTAAGTAGGACATGATCTGAAGCAAGACATGAATCAACTCTGACCTTGTCTGTAATAATTTCCCTGAGGAAAAAAGGCAGTCGGTGGCCTCTAGTAAGGAATATACTCACTTGCACACAATACAAGCTAGATTGCATTTGAAGGACTTGATAAATGGGTGTGTAACTGCAGTGAGCAAACACATGCTTGACATACACCAAAAGAACACAGAGCTTATTTGTCATTCATGTCATCGCAACATACTTTAAGCTCCCATCAAGGGGTCTTCAACATGGTGGCGAAAATCTGAAGGGAAAACAAGCATGCTAAATGTATGCCCATGATTCGATCATCCGCTAATGGGAAATAAACCAGTTGTCACCACAGAGAGACAATTAACTCTCAGCGCTGCATGTATTCCAGGGGTTACATTACTAAGACATGCTTAACTATGTAAATAGTAAATTATTACGATTAGCAGATTAGCAGAAATTCTCTCATTAACATATACCTAATCACACATTATGATCAGACACATGAAGCAGCCACTTCCTAACAGTGATTGGATTGATTGACAGGTAGGTAGGCTAATTGAGTAGTGGGCGAAATAAAATGTGCTGTATGTTCTACATTGAATGACTAAAGCATGCTGCTTTCTGTGATGACAGGTTAGCAATTAGCTACCATGCTCAACTTATCAAAAGTTGTCACAGTACAACTTTATATGTAGGTTTTTCACAAGGACATCTGTATCAGAATAATATGTAGACTAATAATATGTAGACTAAATGCAACTTCTGTTGTTAAAGGAACAAGCCGACTTTTAGACTTATTCACCATATCCCCCAGAGTTAGATAAGTCCATACATACCCTTTTCATCTCCGTGCGTGCTGTAACTCTGTCTGACACACCCACCGCTAGCCTAGCTTAGCACAAAGACAAGTAAATGGCTCCAACTAGCATACTGTTCCCAATAAGTGAGAAAATAACGCCAACATTTTCCTATTTATATGTTGTGATTTCTATAGTCACATTGTGTACAAATAACAAGGTCATATGAGACAGAGGCATCTTCTAACCGTATACATACTGGGAACTATATTCTCAGAATGGAAGCACTGCTATACTTGGGCGGTGTGATTTGCTCTAAGCACCTGAGAAGCCCCGTGGTGAGGAGCAGAGAGTTCGCTCAGAGTGTTGCGCTAATCACTCCACCTAAGTAGCAGTGCTTCGCCTTCTGAGAATATAGTTCCAAGTATGTATACGGTTAGAAGATGCCTGTGTCTCATATGACCTTGTTATTTGTACACACTGTGACTATACAAATCACAACATATAAATAGGAACATGTTGGCGTTATTTTGTCACTTATTGGGAGCAGTATGCTAGCTGGAGCCATTTACTTCCAGTCTTTGTGCTAAGCTAGGCTAGCGGTGGGTGTGTCAGACAGAGTTACAGCACGCACGGAGATGAAAAGGGTATGTATGGACTTATCTAACTCTGGGGGATACGGTGAATAAGCTGAAGTCCCAAAAAGTCGGCGTGTTCCTTTAAATAATGTTATACAAGCAGCTAACAACAGCCTAGCCTCCCTGCTTGCACAATAAGAAGGCTGAATGACTATATTTAGCTCTCGTTCTCAGGAAAGCTGCAATATATTACAAGACCTTAAACATGCCCTGAAAGGTTAGGGTTCATAAACTAAAATATGACGCACATTTTAGCATCCAACTAAGTGGAACAAGCAGATGCTGTATTTGCCCTGGGGAAGCGGCTTTAGCTTAGAGGTTTAGAGTGCTTATTTAAGCAATGCATCTTCCGCAGCAGGTGCTTTTTATGAACTCAAAGAAGACATACGGCAAACAAGATGGTTTCAGTAAGTGGAGTCGGATAGTGCAATGTAGATGGACTTTTTGAATCCGTATGGTATGTTAGCATCATCAACAACGGCAGCTGTTCAGAAGAGAAGATGTTAGTTTCACTGTGTTATTGAAACATTTGTCCCTTTGGTTTAACTGACAAAATGAATGCAACAGATGTGAAGAGCACAATCGGCTCTCCAATGGCAATACATTCAGAGGCAAGAAACAATGAGAAATGCATAATTAATGCGACGCCCACACCAACTTTTCAGGTGAACTAGTTAGCTGGTGTGCACTTAAATTTAGACAACCACTTGAACTACATTTAAACTTCTAATGTAGGCTACGGAAAACTCTATGGCTAAGTTTCTCAAAATTTTCACATCACTGCACAAACCAACTATACTGGGTATGGCCCGTTAACACCAAGGATAACTATAACTATAAAGTATTCCTAATCAATCTAATTCTATGAAAATTGTGTCCAAACCACAACTCTAACAATAATGACATTTGGACATCATTGGAATCACCATCAGAATGATTTTTTTCCAGCTGATGAACGAAAAAAATACGGACAGCCAATCATAATCCACCCAACTTTAAAGAGCACAAGCATTTAAAGCGGCTGATGACAGAACTGCAGCGAGCACTTATAAAATATCTGTTGGTGAGTACGCTAATGTAGTTATCGTTATAGTTATCGTTCTTGGTGTGAACGGGCTTTAATACTGCTGGGCACTAGGTGGTGGTATGGGGTCAATTTTGTTGCGCAATAGCTTACACAATAACTCAGGGCAGTTTGATTTCAGTTGAATTTACTTTTATTTTTTAAAGTAAAAAGAAAATAGAATAAAGCTCAATCAGTTAATTTGTGCAATGTTAATCACACCTCAACCAACACCAACTGTTTTATGTTCTTGGCTTCTAAATGCAGCTAGATTGATACCTTCATGTTGTTTGGTGGACTGTATTAACATTTAACAAACTTGGTTTGAGTCTGTATGAAATGAAAGTTCACACTATCAATGTTCTAAATGCATGTTATTGGTGTTATTGTGAATGATTCATCCATGCATGTTACTTTTTTTTTTTACTTTGTAATTTTTAAACAAAATAACATCAGACTTCAAATAATTTGTCCACTTACGCCTTAAACTTTCTTACAAATCAACTTTCAGATCTGCCTCCATCCAATGAACAACTGATGCACAAAACTAGGACCCAGCTCTACATTTTCTACTTTTTGATAGTCTTTCACAATACGGAAGAAAAGATCTGAAGATCGCTACTTCCGTTACATTGCCACTTTAAAAGGTTATGTAACCAGATCATAAAGTCCCATTGATTTTTGTAATTAACTTTGAGTATAACCAGTATCAGCTTATATCCTGGCACCTTATAGTTCATCTGAGTTCAGACAACCACTTAAAGGAATAGTTCACCCAAAAATGAAAATTCTGTCATTATTTACTCACCCTCATGTTGTTCCAACCCCGTAAGACCTTCGTTCATCTTCGGAACACGAATTAAGGTATTTTTGATGAAATCTGAGAGCTGGATCACTCCTCCATACTAGTCCATAGGCTTCTTCAGAGATTGAAACTTGCTGGCCTCGAAAAGTTATTAAAGACATCGTTAAAATAGTCCAAATAGTCCAAGTGTTCCGAAGATGAACAAAGGTCTTACGGGGTTGGAACAACATGAGGGTGAGTAAATACTGACAGAATTTTCATTTTTGGGTGAACTAACCCTTTAAACCTAACAAATAGACAAAAAAAATAATATAAAAACACCTATAGTTTCTCATGTAACTCATGTACGAAGACATACTGTAAATTCAAAAATGTACCATTTGAACTCCACATAGACAAGTCTGGAATTACTTTGTGTGCATCACTGGAACCATTTCAGTTTAGTTAAAAATTCAACAATCAATTCTGATTTCCATTTTCCCAGATCTGTCTCAACTACAGTTCCAAATCAACAACCCCCCCTGCTGTTTTTTTTATCAGGAAACAGCTGAATTACAGATCATCCGCTTTCCCCCCTAAAACAAACCCCCTTCAGAATCAATAATCAGAATCCCTACAAACACCAGTGATTTACATGAGAAAACACTTGAGCGGCATCTCTCATGCCATAAATCATCTTTTGTTGCACATTTGTTCTATCTATCTTAGTTATTTATAATTTAACCCTGCAACTGTGGAAGCGAGAATCTGCAAAAAACACAAACAGTGCCAGGATGCCAGGATAACGGACAGCCGTATCAGTCACTTAACGCATGTTGAGGAAGGTCAGCGTGTCCTCAGACATATGGTTTCATTTCTGTCTGTCAGCAGATGGCAGAGCTCCAACCCCAACCATGGATGAAGATGGCGATGAGAGGCCTGAAACCTTCTCCAAAACACCCCATCCAGGGGAACAAAGATCCCTCGAGGGGCTATGGGCCAGTTTTAGAGAAAGCGAGAAGCCCTTGTGCATGCAACACTTCTGTTAATATGCATACTGAGGGAATACTGGTGTCTGTATTATTACAGGTTCATGCAGCAATCTCGCTGTCTTTCCAAGAAACCCATACATTAACAGCCTGGAACAGGTGTTTGCTCCTGCCATGTACACCAGGTTCATAGTCACCAGTCATTTTCCTGACAGCAGTCAAGTCTATGTTGCATTCCTTTCTACCTGCTTTACTACAAATTGGTGGTTAGTGTTGTGAAATGACGCTGCATAACTAGCCTATTTACAGGACTCATCAAATGTCTTCAGTGCCACAAATGCATTGCTGAACCGAAGCAAAACACTTTTATTTAGTTTATTTTCCAGACAGCGGTTGATATTCCTCAAGCCTCTTCAATTTACCTTGTTTGTCATTAACATCTGGTAGTCTGCACTGAAAACGAGGTTGTTGCTTGCCTCCTGACAGCCAATGAATTACTCTTGCTTCTGACAGGTGTCAGGTCTGACAAACCTGCTGTTCATTTCGTCGACCGGGAGATTATACGGAGTCCGAGAGATATGGCACTGTCAGAATACACCTGCAAATTCATAACCTTGAGGCTCCTCGGGATAGATTCAAGCGCCTTTTGGTCATAATTAATGAATGCAGATATGCGGCATCCTCATGCTGCACATTTAGGATCAAGGTGAAAAATTTCATAGCAGTGATTTTCATCGATCTTGTAAACGCGCAGATGCGTGAACGTGCCAGCACGCTTTGTAAGGCCCATATGGCCAAAATCAAATTGTTTATACAGCAACCAAAGAACCAATTCATCTTCAGGACTAATCTAGATATGCCAGGTTATTTAAATCACTGATTTGCCTCGTTATGGAGGAATTCCTGTCATGTTATAAATAGGCCTGGGCGTCATAACAAATTTAAACACAGCCTTATTCAGTAACTCAGTTTATATGTACAGTATGTGTTGGCATTCATTGGCATAAAATTATGTTCTTTTCAGATTTTTTTTTCGAAACTATCATTTCAAACAGTCATTGCCAAGAAGACTCAACATGTAAGTCAAATTATTATAAAACTATTATTTAAGACATGGTGTCTTAAATGTTGTAATGTCATAGTGACATTTTCATTTACATGCACCAATATATCAAAACAGCCATATTTATTCCAATTCAACCCAAGGTCCATGCCTGGTTAGGTGCAGGTAGATAGCAGGAACGAACTTGAATGACAATAATAATAAGAACACTCTACCGCACACTAGTGACTTTATTTCATTGAGAGCGAACAACACATTTCACCATATTTATCTAATGCACAAACACTGTCTTTCCATGTACAGAGTACAGAGTTTTTTTTTATTTTATTAATGGCCAAATAAAAAGTGTAAAAATTTTGGTAAATTTAATATCGCTAGCAAAATCAAACCAAACATAGTAATATTTGCTGAAATTCAGGTATGGTAATAGGCGTTTTCGTTTCCAGAGATTGGTAGATGACAACATTGGGCCGTCTGACCAAAGGAGGGGATTAGGGAGACTGAATCTTGGAACAATGTATATTATATTAAAATCAAAATGTTTTTTGGGGGGGTTTTTTGGACCTTGGATGCATGTAAACTTTGCAAGAGACATCCAAAACTAAATTAGGAACCTTTAAAATAGCATAATAGGGGCACTTCAATACAACAAACACCGGCTCAAACTACTAAACCAATAAAATTAATTCAGTATTACAATTCGACTTGCTCTTAAGTTGATTCCTTTCTGATCAACACATAATTTCACTATTCCCACCTTTTATAAAGCAACAACTGTCAACCATTAACAACCTCTCAAGCCTTATAGCTCAATCAGTACTCTTACGCAGTACAATTTGACAGTGAAATGCATTTATAAACCCTTGACAGCACACAGGTGCGGCTTTTAACCAGAACCGAGAATTAATTAGCAAATCTTAATAGACCCTCCATTTACACCTCAAACTCATATCAACCCATCTATCAAATTTCAAGCACATGATAAGAAAATCAAATTCGTTTAAATGTTTCCAATGACTCCAACTGAATGATAAATAGAGATGAGCCTCTTGTAGATATAAATCAGTACATTCACTTGCCATCTTCTCCCTGTTTTCAATATTCATGTCAATATTCCAAATCCCGTGTAGTTACTCATTTACATGGAAATGAGCTGAGGTAAGTGTCATGACATTATGTGGATGAACGAACGCCGCAATCCCCCGGACTGCAGCAGGGTAAAGCCAAAGCTCAGACTGCACTGGAAATATCACATACATTCACTTATGCACTATACATACAAAACACAACA
The DNA here is from genome assembly GCF_051911475.1 of Siphateles boraxobius. NCBI lineage: Eukaryota > Metazoa > Chordata > Actinopteri > Cypriniformes > Leuciscidae > Siphateles > Siphateles boraxobius. The sequence goes on from NW_027508734.1 coordinate 14,058,506, forward strand.
GGTGCACCGTGTGCCAGTATGTGCAAGGTTCATTTATGTTGTTATTTTTCCCATGTAACACAAAAAGATACATTTGGAAGAACCTTTCTTTTTTTATCCTTTTGTCTATGGATGTAAAGCTACAAAAAAGGACAAAAAATAAAATACAAGTCCATACGACTTGTGCACTATATTCCAATAGACCAAAATATAAGTAGTTATTCACTGATAATCTTCCCATTTGTGGAATCAAAATTTAGATTCAAAGTGCCGTCTTAAAGGGTTAGTTCACCCAAAAATGAAAATTCTGTCAGTATTTACTCACCCTCATGTTGTCCCAACCCCGTAAGACCTTTGTTCATCTTCGGAACACGGATTAAGATATTTTTAATGAAATCTGAGAGCTGGATCAGTCTTCCATACTTCTCCATAGGCTTCTTGAGGAATTGAACTTGCCAGCCCCGAAAAGTTATTACAGACATCGTTAAAATAGTCCAAGTGACTACAGTGGCTCAATCTTAAGTTTATCAAACGAAGAGAATACTTTTTGTACGCAAAAAAACAAAAATAACGACTTTATTTCAACTATTCGTTTCCTTCTCTGTGGGCCTCGAGTCAGTTCACTAGTGTAAAAGCGTAGAGCTTCTGTTGTTGTACGTCACACGCATCACCCACATGACCAGTGTCGGCCAATAGTGAACCTACGTGTGACTTAGCTCTACGCTATTACACTACGTTAACTGACTAGAGGCCCACAGAGAAGGAAATATATAGTTGGAATAAAGTCGTTATTTTTGTTTGTTTTTGCGCAAAAAAAGTATTCTCGTCGCTTGATAAACTTAAGATTGAGCCACTGTAGTCACTTGGACTATTTTAACGATGTCTTTAATAACTTTTTTTCGAGGCCGGCAAGTTTCAATCCTTTTGAAGCCTATGGAGGAGTGATCCAGCGCTCAGATTTCATCAAAAATATCTTAAATCGTGTTCCGAAGATGAACGAAGGCCTTACGGGGTTGGAACAACATGAGGGTGAGTAAATACTGACAGAATTTTCATTTTTGGGTGAACTATCCCTTTAACACATATGCTTTAAAAATGAGCATGTTTCGATCAAATTTGTTCTTCACAAAAAGCTACTACGTGGCTTCATGTTACTCATTTCTTTTATGAGACTTTTAGAGATTGTTCAATCAAGGTTTTTTTTCTTTCACAGAGTTATATTTAGATTTTTTGGTCCATGCAAGCATGCGCTAGACAACATATTTCAACATACGAAGCATCTCAAAGCATTTTTCACCATGTGCGCCACATTTTTAAGACGCCACGTTAAAAATAGCTAGACCCCTGCATTCTATTCCCTTCCGCTCTGCTGCGTCTAGGTGTTTTCTAACACAAGAACGTGTATAAAAGGCCATGTATATGGTGTTTTTTCTTTTATTCTCTTTGGAGCATGATAGCAGTATTGCTATTGTTAACAAAAGATGAAATTATTAAATATAGTTTTCGTTAATTAAAATAAAGCTGAAATAAAGTAAAATATAAATATTAGATGAAAAACTTTAACTTAAAAAAATGTAATTTGAAATATATTAGGTTTAAGCTGAAATAAATAAATTACTAAAATAATTTACAGCTAAATATAAATATTAAAGAACTATTAAAAAAGACAATTGCACAAAATAAGATTGCTTAAACTAATATTAAATTCAAAATATTAATAATAGCATATAATAGTAAAATAACACTTCTTGGCAGTCATGCTCACTATGACCTGTCATTGTGTGGAAAAGGATTGCATGAAGATTCTTCAAATATTCATCTTGTGTGTTCCACAATTTTTTTTTTTTTTTAAATCAGCAAACAGGTTCGGATCAACATGAGTAAATAAGTAAGTGAGTAAATAAAGACAGAATGTTATTTTTAGTGAACTATTCCGTTCATAACCTACCACAGGTAGGTCTAATATATAGTTATCAGGGAACTGAGCGGAAAAAAAAGACTTCATTCATCAGTCATGAACCAAAGGTTCACAATGCTTTAGACACGCCATTTATGACACTGCTGCAGATTGAAACATGAGTCATTGTGGATAAGGTGCTACAACATGTGCTATTTCATAAGTCTTTAGTGATTATTTCAAGGATTGTATCTGTTGTGGTCAGGAGGCATGGATTGTGGTTACAAGCTGTTTTATAACTCACACCTAGATTTAGCCCAGAGGCAAGAATAAGGATGAAAGAGAGAGAATAAGAGATAGACAACAGGGAATCCAGAGGGCTCTGTTCCACAACCTAGTAAGCTGCCTTGCTGTCTACTAGCTACATAGGCATCATACTAACTGAAATAGAATCTCAAAACTGACCGAAATAGAATTCCCTAGAACCCTTTAAGCTCATTTCAAGACATGACAAACACACACCTGATGCATAGGCTGTTGCAAAAGGAAGGTACTGGCCAAAACTGTATCTTAAACTCACATGCATATATGCACACATACACCGTAACAAGACATCTGTCCGCCTCCACCTGTCTTCAACTAGGTCAGCCCGAAGCCAGCCATTGCATCTCATAGGTGTTTAATGAACAACCTAAAATAGCTGGCACTTGCACAAGACCCCTGCCCACAATGCACAAGTTACGACTAGCCGAAAGCTCTCAATAAAACATCCAACTGTGCAGAGCTGTGATGCTGGAGCGCGTTCAAAAGTGCATGCCACCGTTTCAAGTTAAAGCATGGGTAGCTGCCATACAGATCGGCATGAATATCTGGACACTGTAACGTCGTGTGCACTGATTTTATCACAACACTGTTCTCAAAGAAAGTCTCCATGATATTCCGGTCTCCATCTACACTGAATAAAAAGTTGGTGTAGAAACAATCTTCTCACTCAGACATTTGCTGGTCAACATATTGAATTAAACATTAAATTTGAAAGCAGAAAGATACCAAAACCATAAGTTAGCAATAGCATTCGTAATGCAGAAACGGTATGAAGTATGCACAATGATTAATACTTCTTGTTTCCTCTAACAAGTACTCTAAAATAAACTCCCACCCTCTCACACAGCATAGCTTAAGAGAGAAAAAATCTGCCCTTTACAATTTCACACACCATTTAGTGGCTGATGAATGGGGTTTGAAAAAAGCATCTGCCCACTTGCTGGCCGTCATTTCACAGATGCATGAAAAGAACTTGCTGCCAGTCTGCATTGTTTAGAAACAGAAGAGTCTCAATGTCCCACCAGCATGCAATGGATTCATTCCACATCAACTTGTGGTTTTGGTACCATTCCCATTCATCTGGTGGACAGAAAGGCGGCGATGCCATGACAAGTACCTTTTTCATACTTTTTGCAGCAATAAACTCATCTTCCATGATACCCGACTGATACTGGATAACAGTATGAAGCATCACATGGAAAAAGACCTAAAGTCATTTTGAAGAGAATGTGGATCTAATTCTTTCTCTGCTAACATCAGGTGCTTATTCACATGATACACATACTAAGCACTATTACACCATTTTCAGGAGAAGCATGCATTTTAATATATTCACATGCACAATAGAGAGTAATAAAGCATACCTTGATTTCCAAGATGATGATGAAATGGGTGGAAACTGTTGTCCTTCACGGGGTCCTACTTTCCAGGTGTCATGGGAAACGCTTTATTTAAAGTATATGATATTTGAAACTCAAAAGTGCACACTATAATATGATCCCACATTTTACTATATTATACCATATTGCACTATAGTATTTAGCACTGTACTACCAACCACAATATTAAACCGACACTACACAATACAATATACTGTACTACATCATACTGTACTTCACACTAGTATAAAGTGTCGTACACTGCACTATGCTTCACTAAACATCCCTATACATTACTACATTGTACAATATCACACTATAATATTCTATATCAGTGTTGCACGTTAAACTATTCCTATACGATATTGAACAATATTAAAGCACATTATCATACTACATTAAATGCCACCGTTATTATATGATAATGTATATTATAGTGTAAAAGTTTTAATCACTTATCTCCGCTATTTAATGAAACAGAATCAGAAGAAACTGTCAAATCGATCAGATGCTGATGGCGCGCGGATGCTCAGGTGAAATGATGCGCGTCATAATCGCGAGCTGTTAATGCTCCTTATGTCTGAACTTGCACCGGTGAGACATGTCGCCACAAACACTCGCAAACTCACATAACTGGAATAGGTTTCTCTGTTCTATGTATGACTGGTCTTGCCTACAAAAACGCGCTGGTTTGTTGACACACAAAAATGGCAATGGATAAAAGACAAGAGCGCGTAATGGATGGCATGAAATGAGAAAAGACGCACCTTGACGCACGAGCTTCTCACCGCCACTAGTGAGATACAATCTGAAGAAATCAAAGCGCACTTGTCTCACTCAAGTACACATGTCGGTTTGTACCCTTGAAAGTATATGTAACAGTGGCATCATTCATGAGTTTCAAAATCCACAAAGATAAAGGTCCATAAGTGCAGACCAACCTGTAGCATGAGCAGTTTGCAGATCAGCTCCACGGAAACAGTGCAGACTACAAGCAGCTGATGCGCGGCATGAGTTCATAAGACTGCACGGACGACACACTGATATTTATACACACCTCCAGTCTCCTGCTTTACACTGTTTACAACGCCGGTGCAAAGCCAAGCCCACTGCGCGACGATTGGCCAGATGAATCCGAAGGCACACCTGCTTCATTCTGATTGGCTCGCTGAATCCCTGTGCAGTTGAAGAACTAAATGTACAGTATCTGCAGTTCCAAACTGAAAACTTGGATTCGACAACCTTCTGACTGTAAATGAGATGATTAATCAGAATCAGAATTATATTTAATGACAAGTGTTTACTCACAACATGGAATTTGTCTAAGTGACGGGAGGCAGAGGATGAAAAAGTACAGTCAAAAGGATAGGGACGATAAAAGTCATAAGGGATGGATATAAAAGGTCACTGACAAAAATGAATAAACTGAAAACAGAACTTATGTGTGCGTCCCATTCAGAATAATACGAAGTAACAGGTGATCATGAGACTTCAAGTCTATTCTACCCACATTTCAGCAGGTGTTTTTATTCAAAACAACAACAAAAGTGATTCTATTTAATTTACTTATGTTAATTTAGCAGATGCCTTTATCCAAAGTGACTTTCAAATTAGGAACACAATAGAAGTCACTCAATTCACAGAGGGAAAATGTGCTAGTAGTTTTGTCTACATTTGTGGAAAGCAGCACTGCAATAGAATAATAATGATTATGAATTATGACCCGAGAGAGAGAGAGAGAGAGAGAGAGAGAGAGAGAGAGAGAGAGAGAGAGAGAGAGAGAGAGAGAGAGAGAGAGAGAGAGATTGACTCGTACTGCATAAATATAACAGTTATCCGTTTTAATCCATAGAGGTCGCTATTATCATTGTTCCAAGAGACATAAAACTTAATAAAGTGTCATCCTGTTGTGATTCATATTGACTTGACGATTCAAACGGTATGTACGAATAAACAGGTGTTCCTAAATGACTCATGTAGATACATTTAGATTCATATATTTTTTGCGCTCTTGTAAAATGAAACTGCTTTGAGAAGCATGATGAACAAAATTGTAATAATTTACTGATAAAAAAAATAATTAATATGTAAAGGGCATCATTCCAGAGGGGATTGATCTATTTAAATAATTCAAGGAATTATAGTTGTAATAGTTACAATGTAAATATAAAATTATACAATGAGAGAAATATGATTATTTTACAACCAAAACTGCACAAAATGTTCAGCGGTTTTGCTTTTGTAGATTTCAGGTGGGCTGTGATATGGCCATTTAATTTCACAGCGGCCTGATGGTATCATCTCCATTTATTATGTATTAAAATTTGTAGACATCTAAAATAATTCTCAATATAAAATATCACCCATACATCATAGACTTCAAAATCCCAGTGTTATTGCCTGTAGTACACAGACAACCAAATACGCACACACACATGTAGGCTGAGAATATTTCTTTGGAATTATGCAAACAAATATGAGAGCACTACAACAGCATTTCTATTTGAATTAGCAAAGTCTCTCTAAGGACTCAAAAACAGACAGAAATGCAACCCCGGGGCTCATTAAATGGAGTGATGAAAATTGGAATGCACATTGTTTTTCCTGGAAGGAGATTATCCCAGCAGAAATGCTGCGCTGTCTTGCAATGGCTTGCTGAGATAGGTAAATACCTTGTCCTCTTTTGCATTCAAGCGTGAGTACATCTGAGTTCACTTGGTCGATCCTCCCAACTACTGGAAAAGGTGAAGTGTGATGGCCCCTGAGGTTGAATGCAAGTCGTTCTCTGGTCCTCTGCATGCAATATTCTTACTCTAGGTATAGGGCAGACAAAATTTCTTTTTTTCTTAACATTTTTCTTGATCTTTTAAAAAAAGGACTCATTTTACTATGAAAAAAAATACTGTGGTTTCTTCCCTAGTCCATGGCTACAGTAGAATTCTTGGATTTCTGACATATGAAATCCAAAGCATTAAAATATTAGCATATATATATATATATATATATATATATATATATATATATGTATGTCACAATCAAACGTTTTTATACATTAGTATTTATTTGTGAACAATGACAATTGGGTACTAGGATATGCTGCATGTTAATATATATATATATATATATATATATATATATATATATATATATATATATATATATATATATATATATTCATTACATTTATCGCGCTTTTCTGGGTACTCAAAGCGCTTTACATCAACCACCATCAATGTGCAGCATCCACCTGGATGATGTGACGGCAGCCATATTGCGCCAGAACGTCCCTCACACAACAGCTTACTGGTGGAGAGGAGACAGTGATGAAGCCAATCAGTATATGGAGATGATTAGGAGGCCATGATGGACAGAGGCCAATGGGCAAATTTGGCCAGGATGTTACACCACGGGGTTACACCACTACTCTTTTTTCCGAAGGACATCCTGGGATTTTTAATGACCACAGAGTCAGGACCTCGGTTTAACATCTCATCCGAAGCACGGACAGCCATATATATATATATGGACTCTTGGACTCCATGGACATGGACTCTAGACCCCTGAAGACACCAAGATATTTGCAGCGGATCCTTCAAGTCCGGAAGGTTGCGAGGTGGAGGCGTTGTGGAACAAACTTGTTGGTCCAGCACATCACACCAATGCTCAATTGGTTTGAGATCTGGGGAATTTGGAGGCCAGAGCAACAACCTGAACTTTTCATCACCTAAAACTATTCCTGAATAATGTGTGTAGTGTGGCAGGGTGCTTTATCCAGCTGAAAGAGGAACTTCCATCAGGAAACACCATTGTCATGAAGGGGTGTACCTGGTCTGCAACAATGTTTAGGTATGGCATTTGTCAAATTTACATCCATATGATTGGCAGACCCAGGGATTCCCAGCAGATCATTGCCCAGAGCATCACACTCAATCCACCGGCTTGTCGTCGTCCCACATTGCATCGTGGTGCCATCATTCCACAGGTAAACACAGCACACATACACGACATAGACATTAAATATGCGGCCTTCTTAGTAAGCTCCATCTGTGACTAGTCATAATGTTTTGGCTCATCAGTGTGCACTTTTATTTACACTTTAAAATAAATTATGATTATATAAAGGATCGATATAATAAATAAACATCTTTATAAATATATCAATTCCTACTCACCAAAGTAATTACAAAATTAAAAAAAAAAGTATCATACAACCCCTTTCAAGATGGTGTGGCATATGAAACAGAATCAATCTTTGTTTTGATGATTGAGGGTTTCATTTGGAAAGTCTGCACTCGGTCCTGGTTAAATATATTTTAATTCCCCAATAAAGAGTTTGGCAAATGTACAGCAGGCAGTGTGAGCCTGGTTCCCATTGCCAAATAATCTGTCACTTATCCAAGGCTGGAAGAACGGCCTGCGTATGCTCTCCGGAAAGGTAAACTTCCTGTGTGGATTACTCAATGGCGGACTGAGATGCCTCTTGTCTGGGTATCTGGGGCGGATTTCTGCCCAGTGAAGTGTGGGAACTCCTGCAGTCCTCCTAGGAATGTGGAACAGTGGATAACAGAGGATCAGACCTAGGTCTACACCACCCTAACTAATTATCAGATGTTCTGCTTCATTTTTGCATTTTTAAATATGCAATTTGAACCAGGTTGGATGTCAGTGATGTCAAACATGTTTGGTTCTCATGGGTTTCTTGAATTAATGTCACATGTTTGAAAGTACAAAAGAAGAAATACGAAGCTGCTGTACGAGGGGAAAATTTCATCAAAAAATATGTTAAATATTTGTATGTTTCTCACACAAAACTATCTGTTGATTTCGAAAGACTTGAAATAGAGAGCATGGTTAGGATGCTCTTATGTAAGTTATATATATATATATATATATATATATATATATATATATATATATATATATATATATATATATATATATATATATATGACTGCAGCCCCTGGTCACTGTGCTTTTCTTTATATTGTTTAATTTCAGCAGTTTGTTACATCAGTGTTCAGCTCTTTTTTGTATCAGTTTGTTGTGTTGTAGTTTGATTAGCAGTTTTTGCATCAGTGTTCCATTGTTTGTCCAGTGTTCAGTCTTCAGGAAGAACTTAAAAAGTAGTAAAGAATGAAAACCAAATAAACCCTTTTTACCTTCTCATTTTCTGGTCTTACACCATACATTTCCCCTGACTAAATATCCAATTTCAAATACATCATATTATATACTTCCATGTTTACCTTAAAAAACCCATACACACCTAAAGCCCACAGAAATCAGATCATTATATGTATCCACAACCCTGACCCAGATTTAAACTGCTTCTTGGACTTCCAGGTTGGCGCTCCCCATTAGTTTGGATCAGCAGTTCAACCATGAGCTCTACCAATTCCTCCCCCTCACAGGACATCTGGTCCCGGGCCAATGTAAACTGTTGCTGGCTCCAACAGGTGAGGCTTAATGGTCGCCTCCAGTTCCACCTGCTTGTCGCATTTCAGCGTTTGAAGAAAGGGAGTCACCTCAAGAACTTAACAGCCTTCCTCTATGAAAATGGCTTTTATGGATTGTGGGAGAGAGATAGAGCAAGGGAACAATGGAAACAAGGGAACTGTAAGAGAAACCATATGGGAGATTTATGTATAGATACTTAAAGCTGCAGTAGGTAACTTTTGTAAAGAAATATTTGTTAAAACTGTCATTATGTCCTGACAGTAGAATATGAGACAGATAATCTGTGAAAAAATCAAGCTCCTCTGGCTCCTCCCTCTGGTCCTATTGCCATTTGCAGAAATACACCGCTCCCGGTCAGAAACAACCAATCAGAGCCAGGAGGAATGTCTTAGCAGTGTCAATCACGCTCGTGTACGCCCTGATCACCCCTCTCTTGCACAGCGCGTTCATGACTCTCCTGTTCGAACTCGTTCATCCAAATGAACGAATCTCTTTTCGAGTCATTTCGTTCATTCAAGTCATTCGAGTCTTTTTCGTTTTTTTGATGAACGAGTTCGAACAGGATCACGAACATGCATCACAGAACAGAGCATGGCGAGCATTTGTGCTTATAAAACTTAAAGTTTTTTATTTATTTTTGAAATTACCGATCGTTTCGCTAGATAAGACCCTTATTCATCGTCTGGTATCGTTTAAAGCCCTTTGAAGCTGCGCTGAAACTGTCATTTGGTCCTCGAAACGTTTGTGTCCTATTGAAGTCCATTATATGGAGAAAAAGCCTGGAATGTTTTCATCAAAAACCTTCATTTCTTTTCGACTGAAGAAAGACATGGACATCTTGGATGACATGGGGGTGAGTAAATTAATAGCAAAAGTTTTTTTAAAAGTGAAGTAATCCTTTAACGTTATCTATTTATAACTTATAGAAAGAGTGCAACGTTATAAAGTTACATGTATTGCAAAATACATAATGATTTGAGGACCAAGTTTGTAGTCAAAGTATGGGCAGGCCATAGTCAATGTAAAGCATATTGTTGATGTTTCATCCCTATTAGTGAATGTTCCGTAACTGTTTATAATCCGCCATCATTGGTGGTCCTGCTTACTAGCCTGCGCGTTCACGGCAGGCTCCGCTGTGGGGGAGGAGCTGTGGAGGGAGGGCTTTAGCGTAGCAGAGAGCAAGGGGGTTGGACCTGGAAGTTGTGCTTGTTCAAATTTTCAGGCTAAGTCAACATTTTCTCAAAACTCCCACCTGCAGCTTTAAAAGAAAGAAAGAAAAGTAATCAGGAACACCAGCTCTTTAAGTCTGGACACAGCACTGATTCAATTCAATGTTAAATTTAAGAATGTTTGAAGGATATAAGCAGATAATGTTTTATGTATATAATTCCCATTGTAACTGCATTGAGAACAAGTTCGAAAAGAGGAGTCTTTCATACAGTTGACAATTACAGATTAAGGTAAAAATCACAAACTTTTATTCATGGTTTGTAAAAGTTAAACTTTAGACTTTAATCTGGCAAAAAGTAAAAAAATAATTAGTGACTACCAGTAGAAATAATTCAATACATGTTTCTGAAATCAATTCGCTAGAATAGAAAGTAACACTGTGTCCGTAACGAAGACGTGTGGCACATCAAAACTAGAGGAGTACCATTAAAATCCATAGCACTGTCTGCGCTCGAAGCATCGGTGTCACGCCACTCATTCAGTTGATGGACATCTGCAGTTGGCCAGGTTCTATTTTTGATGCACTGCAAAAACACCTCGTCTTCAAGTCTGACACAATTGGTTTACTAATGTCACACTCTTTTTCTATTTTATGATCATAATTTGATAGCTAGCTGGATTCATTTCTTATTACATTTGTATTAGTAACACTACCATTAAAAAATTGGGGTTGGTTTGACTTTTTAAACAAGCATTTAATCAAAAAGAGTAAAATGCCATTTTAAATATAAATAAATATAAATATATTTTAAAATGTAATGTATTCCTGTGATGCAAAGCTGAATTTTCAGCATCATTGCACCAGTCTTGAGTGTCACATGATCTTTCAGAAATTATTCTAATATGCTTTTTTGCTGCTCAAGAAACATTTTTTATCAATGCTGAAAACTGTTGTGCTTTTTTGACTGCACAAGATTTGGCGGTTAGGGTTAGGTTGTCATTTTCAATAAAAAAATGTTTTTTGTAGAATCTATGATTTTCTTTTTCAGGGTTCCTTAATGAACAGAGCAAAAGAGCAGCATTTATTTGAAACAATTTAATGCATCCTTGCCAAATAAAAATAGAGATTTAATTCTAAAAAGTATATAACTTAAGCTCTTAATGGACAAATTAAACATCTCACATTGCTTTAAGTTAGCTATCAAGCTAAATAGTTATACATTGATATTCGTATACCCATTTAAATTTGCAGCTTCCAATATAAAATGATCACTGGTTAAGCTATTTTATTAATACAGAAGATGATACAAATTAGGCTTGCACAACACTATGACTCAAGCTGAACAATTGCACACATCTGACCTTCTAGAACATGCAGAGCTGTCTGCAGGTAAACCTTTTCAAACTAAATAAAAATCAGCAACCTGAGAAATGAAAAGACTTCACATGTTCAGCTAGTTTGGGTTAACATGCATCCTTTATTCCTTTATAAGCAGTACAATATCCACTGTTGCAATGAAGCAACAAGCAACAGAAAGAACAATAATCTGCCTCGCAGCACATTTAAGGCTTTAAAGATATATATATATAAAAAAAAAAAACTACAAGCAAAAGTCTGTACCAACTAAATTTTTGTCTGCATTATATTTGCATACTGTGATTCCAGTGTCAATAAAAATCAAAGCTAAATACCATTTACTTAATATTTTACATACCTATATATATATATATAGAGAGAGAGGGTGTACAGTACAGTTATCTTACAAACCAGCATTAAAAGAGGTGTAAATATTAATAATTACTAAAAAAAACATTGTACAAATGTCAGTATCAAAAGCAATGACGGACTCAGATGTGATCAGTTTCTGCCATTCCTTAAAAAGAGGGTGTCAAGTCCACTGAGGTCAAGCACGGAAGAGCTTCATTTCTGAACAGTGTACATGAACCGCCACTGCATAACCTTACAGCAAAAAAAAAACGTGTTAACGAAAATACAATCGGACAATCGCACCAGTTTGGTAGCAATTGATGTCCTTCATTAACATCCAAACATTCTGTTGTGTAGCGTTATGGTGAAATGTCTACAAACACAGTCCTTCATTTGCAGTATGAGGGACTGGGTTTTGTAATTTGTCCAATGTCTGGAAAAGGGGATAAACTTCAAAATGGTGAGGCGTGATACCTTATTTATATCTAGGTTCAGTTTTCACAGTGATTTTCCCATTAGAGTAGCAGCGAGCGGGAGCCCAGAGAAAATCTTCAAAATCCCATTTCCGAGAAATCATTGACAGGAATGTCGGAGCGAAATGTCTGAGAACATAAGGCTTATTGTAACGCCAATGCTAAAAGCAAAAGAGAAAGCTTGAAATTTCACATTTTTATTCAACCCACGGTAAAAACGAAGTGTTTATGCGGAAACAATGCCCTGAATGCTGTTGCAACAAAGCACCATGTTTCACCGCTGAAAAGACAATACCCCCCAACCCCCCTTCCCACTGTATTCACGAACAGTACATCTTCATTATTTACGGGTCAAGTGTTTTTCACAGATCTTCCTGTTTTAATTAGCCCAAGCTACAATTATTTCGACCGAAGAGTCAGTGGCCTTTACCACACAAACTCATATGCGTATTAACGCACCTAAACACACACACACACACGCACAAACTGGCTCTGTAAAAAGTCACTCACTGGTTTATCTTGTACTAATCTACTTGAAACGTAATAAAAAGGAATGCCATGACATAATTCCCGCCCCCAACAAAACAGATCATCGAAAACAAAAATATACCAACCTGAAAATATCTGCACAATAAAAGTGCATCAGTTTAATTAACCCTTGAGGAGCATAAAAAAAAAAGGAAGAACATGTTTTAAATCAAAAACGCCATGTACTGAATGCGGTGCAAAACTTCAGCATTTCTTCATCAAGTATAAAAGAATAGAAAGTGGTTCGAAATTATTAAAACGCATTTCCCCTGTAGGGATGAAAACTCTCCTAAAGACCAAGAGAGAGACTTCCGCTTTTTTTTCCCTTCAGCAAGTGCAAGTACTGATGGCGTCCTCAGCCGTGGGTAAAGGGGAACCCTACACGACACGTGTGAGTGTGTGCGCGTCTCGGCCTGCCGTGTCTTCAGGAGGTAGCCAGCTCAAACGTAATGAACTGTTTCAGTCTCTCGAGGTACTGAGCGTAAAGCTCGATGTCATTGTGCCCGGCGCCTTCCACCCACAGAGGCTCCACGGCACGTGGACATCGCTCGTAGATGGCCAAGCCGTGGGAGAAATCGATCACTTCGTCTTCTGTGCCGTGGATGACCAAAACTGGAGATGCCACCTTTGAGACTTTGTCGATGCTGAAACATATGAAGACGCATAGAAAAATATCAGTCAGTGGCAGTGATATACTCGTGTCTGATACGACTTCTGTCTTGTGAATTTATGATTTTGTTTTAATTGCGGCACAACATCTTGTAAGGCCGTCTAACTCGATCCAATGGCGGTATTCGAATTAGCGGTGAAGGTCTCTGCGTGTTACTGTCTTTTCTCGTGGCAAAGTATTTTTGGTTAAATGCAATACATTTTCTCATATGTATTTACTCGTTACTTCATCTGACTCCATAAATGAAAGGTTTTAATAATATCTGTGCCTCACTAAAAGTGAGCGAATGTTTGACTATTTCGTTTAACTCTTCAATGAAAACAATGTCAGAGTCAGTTAAAATATAATCAAATGTAACAATTTATTATGTCAGGTAAATGTATCATGCCAATTTCATAATCAATTCAAAGATAATCGATACAAAACATCAAATGCTCTGGAATAGAGAGAAGATGCAAACCCGACTTTAAGAAATACATGAGGCTGAGAGGTCTTCCTCTCAGCCTCACGGACCGATTTGAAGTACAGAAAAGGCCCTGAGCTCTCGCTGCGTTTCATTATATACCCAGACCTCATTTCAAATCTAAACATCATTCACAGTGGAAATTTACCTGTAAGTCACCATTTGCTAGCAGTGGAAAATTAGCATTCAGTCAAATGGTCGAAGGTGTTAACTCAAAGACACACCCTCCAGTATTGGAGGGTGTGGAAGATATTTCTAAACTTCCTAAGAACTTTATTACCTTTTGGGTTTACTTCTTTGGGAATGAGACATTTGTACCAGTCGTACCGAGACATTTCAAATAATACCAAATATGTATAAAACTAGATGATAATCATTCACATTAAACCATTTAGATTCTTGTGTGAATTTTGGGAGACCTTTGCCAGGATGAAGAATGGGGGAGAGAAATGTAGATTAGGATGAGGGAGGTGAGATCTTCGTCTCAATAGTGCATGAGGGGGAGTTCAAATGTTAATTTCCTTTGTTTTCTCAGAGAGTGGCCCTCTCTTAAAGTCCTTACAGTTTTTCCAGTCTTACAATCTAATCCACTTTACAACTTATTCTGGTCAGGCAGTGTCAAACTAAGGCAGGAAGAGACCGTCTGGCATGTAAAGCAACTTTTAAAGTGATCAACAACAGTTTCTTTTTTTTCAAGAAATCATATTTACATTACATTAATGAAATTAAAAAGAAATTACATTTTATTCAGCAAGGAAGCATTAAACTGACGTGACAGTAAAGACATTTATTATGTGACAAAAAAATTACTATTCCAAATAAATGCTGTTGTTTTGAACTTTTGTATTAAAAAAAGAATCCTGAAAAAGTGGCAGTTTCCATAAAAATATTAAGCAGTTTTCAACAGACTCCATTGACTAATAATGCAATTATTTCTTCTAATAATAAAAGTAAGATAGGACTTAATCGCAGTAAGATGTATACACGAGCAAATCTCTTCACTGCCAATTTTCATTATTCTGATTACGCTAAGAAGTGCGTTTATGATTATGAGCTTAATAGCATTAGTTTAATTGGAGTATTGTTTACTTGAGGTAAAGTTTAATTGCAAAATCCTATTATAATCCCATTATGTGAGTGTGCATGTACAGTAAATGTACTCATTTATAACAATAAGAAATGTTTCTTGAGCAGAAAATCAGTATATTAGAATGATTTCTGAAGGATCATGTGACACTGAAGACTGAAGTAATTAATGATGCTGAAAATTTAGCTTTGCATCAGGAATAAACAAACATTCGAAAATATATTCAAAAACAATATTACTGTTTTAACTAATTTTTGGTCAGAACTGTTGACTCGCTTCTGTGATCCTCAGTCCAATGGAGTCAAACAGGCATACTAATTAATGTTTCGCTCAACATGCATTGGTGCACAGGCAATCAAATTTGAGTAAGCGAGGAGATTAATGCATGACACTGGCTGATGGAATAATTACACCGCTTATGAAGAACGACGCCGTTATCCAAACACCAACCAAATAAACATGGAGCATACATCTCAACCCAGCACATTCCAATGGATGACTGACAAAGTGTAAATACTGTATTTCTATCATGCAACAAACAGCAAGCATTTTTTGCTAAACTGATAGGGGGGAACACTCATTAAAAGGAGCTTTTTCTGGTCTTTAGCTTTCTTACTATAATTTTCCCTCCTCAGTTAAAATAGAATGCAAAACATAAGACAAAATGTTACTTTTGGTGGGCTTTGATAGCAAAGCCTAAAGACCCCATGAAACCGGCGCTTTGAGCACACTTTTCACTTGTCGACCAAGGATGTCTATATTACAAAAAAACCGTTGCCTCTGCCGACATCTTTATTTTTATACCGCTTTATACAGACATTTTTCAAAGCAGCTTCACAGTAGTAAACAGGAAAGTAACAGAATTAAAAGTTAACAGAATTAACATTTTTCTTACGCAATGATGTTAGTAAACAGCCACTCTTATGAATGGCTAACAAGCCTTAAAGGATCCGCCTCTTAAAACAGGATAATTACAGACATTTAAAAAAAAAAATTAAAATACTTTTTTTTTGACATGGACATACAATTACATTGGGCGAACCATATGCATTTGTTTAAGTGTTTTAGCACAGATGCTAATAACACCTGTCCACGGGAGGCTTTTGGAAATAAAATACAATAACAAAACTAGTAAGCAAAATAATATTAAAAATACTAACAGAAAAGAATAGCTAAAATATACCATATAATTACAGAGAAAAGAAAAACATATTGCATACATAAATTATAAAGCAGAAGCATCAGAGTCAGAGAATATCATTAGTTATTCATGCAAGCACTGCTGTTAAGTTTTTAGCCATTGTTTAAGTGCTCTGTTAAACGCTTTGCCATCGGTCTCTAGTTTTAAATCAGTAGGCAAAGCATTCCAGAGTTTTGGCCCCTTTACTGAGAAGGCAGACAGACCAAAGGAGGTCTTACACTTTGGGACTAAACAGTCACCTCTGATAGTGGCTCGTGTGTTCGCCCCCTGAGAGCTTTGGCATCTACTGATTAATATAGAAAACAGCGGTGAAACATGATTATTTAGACATTTGAAAACCAATTAAATATAATTAAAATCAATAAAAGTGTCAAAACCAAGAAGCTTATGCTTTCTTAGAACATCACAATGATGCCATCTCATGGGTTTCCGGTCCATGATTTTTATTGCCTGTTTGTAGAGTGAGAGAATCGGTATTAATTTATTTGGAGAGATTTGTGACCATGATGTGAGGCAATATGATAGGTGTGAAAATATCATTGCATGCATATATAGTTTTGCAGTGTGACAGGACAAATCCCTTCTTATAAACCGAAAACAATTTATATTTGGTCTGACCTTCTTGCAGATGTACTTAACATGATTATCAAATTTTATATTTTTATCCAGAATAATCCCAAGGTACTTGACTTCATTGACTGCTTCTATTGCTTCATTTTTTATTTGTACCTCAAATATATCGCTAACCGCCCTATTACGAATAGAGAAACACATGGAAACTGTTTTCTTAACATTTAGCGATAGATGAGATAACTCGAGCCAGTTGGAGATATTCTTTAATGCTGTTTCAGGGTCAAAATGAAGGTTGGAAATCTTTACACACACTCCTGACAGTACATCACATTCCACACAACACAGTACATGATTGAAATCTTTGGGCACTCTAAGCAGGTTTATTCTGTACCCCCCCAATGGCACAGTACTGGCATAGCTGGGGTTAATTTGACCATGCTAACTTGGCATATTTCCTACTGATAGTTTGTTTGGGACAAGTCAAAGGGATTAAACCTTTTTATGGCAATAGTCTTTAGTTACTTCACTACCGTGAAGTAGGATTAGCTACTCGATACTGCTTGTCAGAGGCAGGTGGAACACTTGCATTCAGTGGAACATTTTATTGAACAAATGTGAAAAAACACTGTAAACAAGAGGATTAATCAATATATTCACTCTGTGAAGGGAACATCTGTAAATGCTAAATAGGCATATCTGCCATACTAGCATATAGATTTCCTCAAAGCTAACAAACAGGCTAAAAACCACAAAACTGCATTTCGATTTAATGTTGTAAGGGAGCAAAATTGATTCAAGGTACTGGCTGACTTCACCTACCTCATCTTTTTCATATTAAAAACTGTACCACCTCAGCACACTTAATCCAAAAGAATTTCTTTTTCCACTCTGAATGATTCACTCTTGCCCATAGCTTTTGACTTTCCGTACATTCCTGGATTTGCACCTGACATTTAGCTCTTGCAACTAAGAAAGATTGCACATGAACTGGTAGTGTTGGTAGTACTGGAAGCTCTAACTAGCAACACCTTGAAAAATATTGAAATTCAAATGGCAATTTTTCCATGTGGTATCATATTGTACACTATCCAAGTTAATTTATTTCTGGCACAAGTTAATTTGATTCCTCAGGCACAAGCACCTGTAACCCTGGTAGGCAGAAATTTACAGAAGTCCGGTGACTTTAACCCGATTTCACTTCTCTGTGATCAGATCATTTTAAGCCTCTAAACTGAAAAAGTTTTCAGTACAATGATTCAGTAAGAGAATTCATCAGAACAATGAATTTTACAAGATGTTTTCAGTGAATTATTCATTCCAGTGTGCGTTTGGTTCAAAACACGAGCTCTGTCATATTCTGTGATTGTTTCTGAAGAGCACGAGCCCTCACGTTGTGTGAAATGCAGACTGAACGGAACGTCAAACCATCCCACCACTGTATGGCCAGATGATACGCAAACTATGTTTCTCGGCTGGATAAAGAAAACCAGCGTCTCACTAGTAAAGTTTTGATGGATGAAGACTGCAACCAAGGTAAAGATGATTGCTGTGACATACAGAAAGCACGCATGAGTGTTTTGTGTGCAATGAAACCATGTATGCGCGCTCTCAACGCACTGATCGCACATTGTATTTATGTACAGCCACTTTTCAGTACATAAACGTTGTTTCCGCTCACATTCAGGATAATGTTTTTGACTGTCATGCATGTTGCTGCGTTTAGTAATTCTGAATGGATCCATGTACTGTAGTAGGTTTATAATGCAGTCAGGTGAAGGCGGTTGGTTTAGGGTTGGTTTGGCATTTCCATGCGTTCCTGTTCGGTATCGCAACTTGACGTGTCTAAAATTTCAACAAGCTCTTTGCTGTTGCACTGTAGACATAGTATAAACTGTCAAGTTAGAGAAGATTTTTTTCTGTATTTTTTTTTCATGTGTGCTTTACAAATTTCGAAATTTGTGGACTCATCTGATTTGATTATCTGGTGTCCTTTTGGAGTCTCCAAGTGTCCCTTTTTTTAAAGAGACACCTACATTTATCTTGAAAAAAGCTTGCAGGAAATACAGTTTTGTGAGAATCACACTTCAATCTGAAGGTTTACTTTGCTGGATATAGCAAATGATGACATTCAAAGTGTTAAACAAGATAAACGGTGTATGCTTAATTGAATGATAAGGGTGTAAATAAAGTTTATAAATCGCAATTGTTTGTGCTATTTAATATATTGACAGCCCTAATTGTAATACAACTGCACAATAAGAACAAAAATAAATGTAAATGTTTAATGTTTAATATGAAATATTTCAGAGAAGAGAAGGGAAGCAATACCACAAGCACCAATTCAAGATGACTATCACTCACAGCATCTCTCTGTTTGTCTTTACTCTTTACCCCTTGACTATAGGAGTCAACCATCACTGGCTCTCCCTCACTGTATTTTAATATTCAAACCATGCCACACTGCAGCCAGCAAATCTACAGAGACAGGCGAGTCATCAAACTTTCATTCAGCCTTACTCTCCATTCACAGCCTTTTCGAACACCCACCAACCCAACCACACGGACACACTTCTAAGTTCCACTGGTCTGCTGGATCTGGAATCAGAGACTGGAAGAGAAATCCTGGACTTGGCAGTGGTGGTTTCCAGAATTGAGACCACCGGATAGGCTGCCAGTGTGTACACCTCATTCAAACAGAGACCTGGGATGTTTAAATCACGTTTAGTGCGCAAACACCTTCAGCCAGGTACATTGCAGAGCGGCTTCTTTTGTATGTCTTTCAACACTGGTTCGTTGGCATAATGGGTTGTGTGTGGAGGGGGCGAGGGGTTGACAGCTGTTGCTCTGCAAGACACTTGAGGAACATCTGTACCGCACTCTGATAACAATCAAATAACAGATGTGTCCATATTAATTATGAAACATCATTGACATAAATTTCCACTGAAAAAGGAAGACAGGGCGGGACATATCAAACAGCTACTCTCCTTTTTTAAAATAGCCAATAGCGTTTAGTTTATCTCACAGCTCGGCCAGAGCCGCTGAGCTCGGTAAAGCCGCAGTTCCCTCCTAATCTCCTTCATATCGCTTTAAAATATAACATTCTGTGCAGAATTCAAAGGAAGATTAGTAAGAATTATTATTAGATGTAGTAGTAGTTGTATCACTGTGAAGTCATATTGATATACATTAGGGCTGAGAAAAGATTAATCGCATCCAAAATAAAAGTTTGTGTTTACATAATATGTGTGTGTGCACTGTGTATAATTATTTTGTGTATATATATATATATATATATATATATATATATATATACATATATATATGTGTATGTATATATATATATATATATATATATATATATATATATAAATACACACACATGCATGTATATATTTTAGAAATATTTGCATGTATATACTGTATATATATATTTATAATTTATTTTATATATAAATATAATTTTTTTCTTATATGTATACATGCATGTGTGTGTATTTATATATACAAAATAATTATACACAGTGCACACACATATATTATGTAAACAAACTTTTATTTTGGATGGGATTATCGCGATTAATCTTTTCCCAGCCCTAATATATATATATAAAAAAAGAATTGTTTGCCAAATTGTGCAGCCCTACAAACAAGCACAGGCAACATGGAGCTGTTATCACAAACAAAAAAAGGTCAAGCTCAAAAGTTTTTAAATTCATGCACTATTTTTAAAATACGAGAAACAGACACAGATTGTTTTGTGAATAATGATAAACATATTGGTCTAATGCTTACAAAAAGCTATCACATGACGGTCACTGTGATTTTATCCAGACAGACATGTTCCTGGATAAACATTTTGTAGATCCTGGAAAAACATTCCAGTCCAAAAGTTTAGTGCTAACCCTATCCCTAAACCTAACCCTACCCATAACTTATCCCGAAAATCAGAGGGAAATGATCGGTAAATAATTACACTGATGAAGAAGCACCTAACACTGGTAAGCCTAAATTTGACAAACTGTAAACTTGCCCCTCAAATCTGGTTTGCTGGAATGTTGATCCAGGAACATGTTGTATTTGGTGAAATAACGTTCACCATCATATGACTTAAGAAAATCTTTTAAGGTGCTTTTTATGTAAATTTGTAGCTGCTTGTAGCAGGTCATTATGAACTGTTATTGTATGGGAAGAGCTACATGAAGATTATTCAAATTTTCCTTTGTTGCTCTATGAAAAAACAACAATGGATTTTAAACCGCATGAGCAGTTTACAGTGCCAAAGCCTCAGACTTTGACCTTTAGCACTGTCACAACCCTCACCTGACTTCTGTAAAACTCAATCTAAAGCAAAAACTATTTACTTTATCAGTGCTAATACCCTTCAGTAACTCAACTCCATCTTGTAAAAAAATTGAAAATGAAAAGAAAGAAACCCCACAATTTAAATCTGCATCATTTGAATCCACGCTAAGATTTCACATTTTATTAAGGGAAACAGACGACGTGTTAAACCATAATGCTTTCGACAAATTGCAAGCCGGCGTCAAGACAGCTAGCTCATTAACACCTCCCGTCAGCTGGCTTCGTGTTCATTACGGCTCTTTGATGGGGCCGGCTGGCGAGCTATTAGAACACATAGACGGTTCAATCTCTCAAGACTGTAGCTTCTCATTATGAAACACTGACAGTGCTGACAGGGTAGCAGAGAATCAGACCACTCAACCTCCCATTCATCACCCAAAAGAGAGCGAGAAAAAGAACACCTGCCTCAGAGAGAGAATCACTTTGATTACAATGAAGCGCGCCCCTGGCCATCGCTAATTTCACCTAGACTGGTGTAGAGTGAGCGAAACGAGACGAGAAACGAAACAGAGGAGGTTTCCGTCAATCTCGCTTTGTCGACACGTTTCTTAAGCCTCAACAACATTCTGTCTGAGAGCTATGGCTGTAATCTTTCCATTATAGCCCTTAATCTTGCAATTTGATCTTGTCACAATTTAATTAACATTTAAATATGAGGTCGGATAAAACGGGATCAGCGATTAAGAGAGGTTCAGACCGATCGTTACATTCTAATCGCGTTTAATCCAGAAATACACATTCTGCTTTCCGATTCAGACCCAGCTTAACCGGGGCTTGACTTGTAAAGAATGACATGGATATTTTAATATTCTGACCTCCTTCTGTTCCTTTATCCCTTAAAGTACTGCAGAAAGAGATCAAGAAAATCTTTCATGAATAGTCACTTGGCAAGTTTAAACACAGGGATTGAAGACCTTTGACCTCTGCCAGAATTCTTAAAAAGGCCTTGAAGAATAAACCCATGAGTATCGGGTCAACATCCAAATGAGCAGTCATGTGAGCTCCTTAGAGTTGTTACCCATAGACCTTTTGTGATGAAGGGGACGAAACTTGATCTCAGCCGAAAAGTAGAGTTCTAAGACTAAAGTTAATGACAAAAACGTGAAACCAAAATCCATTTAAGGCAAGTCAGTTCACTTGGCATGCATTGAAGCCTTTTACCTGAAAAGAAAATATAGGCAGAAAATATTAGGCAAAATATTAATGTCTTTGGGATCATGTGCATGTTGCTCTTTCTCCGTGTCATCATATTTAACTGTAAATGCCAGCTGGTGGCGATATCTCGTCAGAAAGAGCTCACATTTACAACTGATGACGCGACGTGCACGCCTGCTCTGATGTGTTATGAGATGCATGCTGAGAAATCAAGATGGACAGCGAGCGCTCAGTCTCACTGATTGCTAATTCAGTTTACATTCACTGGCAATTCAAATGCAGATGTGCTTGAACTGTCCAAAAATCTATTCGATGGTTATTTTCAGGTCACTTTGCTGTTTTTTTCAGTGTTTTCAAAGTTTTTTTTCAGTCAGTAAGATTATTTTCTTTTTTCTTATTTTTCTGAAAGAAATTACTACTTGTATTCAGCAAGGATGTCTTACATGGATTAAAAATGTCAATAAAGACATTTGTAATGTTTCCACAAAACTAAGCAGAGCACAAAATATAATGTTTGATAATACTAAGAAATGTTTCTTCAGCATTAAATCAGCATATTAGAATGATTTATGAAGGATCATGTGACGCTAGTCTAATAATCAAATACAGTAAAAATGTTAAATATTGAGTCAATGCAGCCTTAGTGAGAATTAAAAAGACTTCTGCACAAATATATAAAAAAAGATCTTACAGACCCCAAACTTTTCAATGGTATTTTATGTTATACATATGACAAACAAAATTGGAAACACTTCCGGAGTTTCGAAGTCGTCATCTGAATGGATGAATTGTACAGGATTTCTGGGAGACATGTGTGTCGGGTTCTTTCACAGTTTTTCTGGTAACAAAGATGCGGTGATGCCAACCCCCCTCATGGAAGGATAAAGCTCTCGTTTTTACAACTGTGACAATGAGCACTGGATTTTAAAAAGTATGTGAAGTATATAAAGTTGGCGGCATAGACTAAATACGTCCCAAGAGTTTTACACACCGGTCTGTTTCTGTAGGGACATCGACGTTACATTTTCACGCCCCTGAACATGACGCGGAACAAAACGAACTGTGATTGGTTGTGTTGCATGTCAGGCAGACGGCATCTGAGCGGTCCTTGGCCAATGAAAGCTGCTGAAGTGTCCAGACCTTCTGCGATCAGTCTGAAGGTCTGGCTACGCGACATGTAACAGTTTTTCATTCTGAATTTGAATGTTTCAGCTGCATGAGACATGAAGCTACCTATGAATACTGCAGCAGGAGAATCTTACAGCCAGAATAGACATAATAAACTAGAACATGCAGGAAGCTGAAGCAAAAGGGTTTACGTGCCAAGTTGCACGGCGGATCGTGATGAGGGTATATCACGACTGATATAAATGAGTGCAGAATAAAGATAGTTGTCCTCTGCTGCACAGGTGAGCTGTACACGCATCGGCTGTTTTTCACCAGCTTTATCTCAGAAGCCAGACATGGTAGTTACAGCCAGAGATGAAGGGAATGACAATCGGAAACAACGCACGTGTCAACTGAAGGAAAAGAGATGCGCATTGACAAAAACAGGCAAAGGTGTCAACTATCATGACTGGGGGGGGGGGGGGGGGGGGGGGGTTTCAAAAGAACTACTTTGATTACACATATTATCTTTAAGTATTCCTGGTGAAATCTGTATACTCAAAAAATGTCTCAAGCTGTGTAATATAACCGTATAAGAGAAAATGGAGTTTCATGTTGTCCTTCAAGGTTTTGTGACCGGTTACAGGGGTGGCTTTTAAGAGCAATTACACATATAGAAGTTCACCACATCATGTCCAAGTAAAAACACCTCCTGTAAGAGTAAACTTAGCAGGAGATTTAAATTGACAGCAAGGGCCAAAGTTTATCTCCTTGCTAATGAGACTAGTGGTGCAACGGATCATCATTGATCCGTGATCCGTTCGGATCAATATCTTCGGTTCGGCACACACGTGATCCGCGGATTGATTTATGAAAAAAAAAAAAAAGTTGTGCGCATGTTCAGTCCACACACAGCGTGGTCATGGCGAGCGGAGGAACGGAGGAGCTTGAACGCCCCGCGTCATTTAAATCCCCTGTATGGGAGCATTTTGGCTTCCCTGTCAAATATAATGATGAAGGAAAGAGGTTAGTGGATAAAACCGTGACAATGTGTAGGCACTGTGGCAGCATGGCCACGCATTTGAAGCGACATCACCCCGATGTTTCACTGACAGGAGTGAAAACTAAGGCTGCTCAACAACCGCTTATCACTGCAGCATTTAAGCAGCCCCTTGTTGCACAATCAGACTGGGCTAAAGCCATCACAAACGGCATTCGCGCAGCACTACCCCTCGCTCGTCCCTCTCTCTCTCTCTCTCTCTCTCTCTCTCTCTCTCTCTCTCTTGCGAGCGCTCTCTCTCTCCCTCATATAAGGTGCCATCTAGGGCTTAAATCAAACTTCATTCTCGCACACATATATGAAACACTTGCATACACATACCAAGTAGTCAAACATACATGTATACTGCTGAATGCTCAAACAACATATGAAATGCACAAAGACGCAAACTCTACACACGCGAGATGCGCGCACACAAACTCTCCACGCACATAATCATATGAGACGCGCGCGCGCACACACAAACTCTCCACGCACATACTCATATGAGACGCGAGCACACACAGAAACTCGCGCACAAACTCAATGAGACGCGAGCGCACACACTCACAAACTCTCCGCGCACATACTCATATGAGACGCGAGCACACACAAACTAGCGCACATACTCATATGAGACGCATGCTCACACAGTACATGATGCATATGATTCTCAGTGTGAACGTAAGTCACACATTGGTAAGACAAGACATGCATTTTTTGTTAACAGAGAATGAGACTCCCTTGCTTTTATTATTTTTGGTTGTTTTGTTCATTTATTGCGGATATTTAAAATGTTTTCAGTAGTGCTGTCAAACGATTAAAATATTTAATCGCGATTAATCGCATTAATGTCATAGTTAACTCGCGATTAATCGCATTTAATCGCACATTTTTATCTATTCTAAATGTCTCTTGATTTCTTTTTGTCCCATTATTTTTTCTCATTTTAATGCTCTTATCAACATGGAAAAGTGGATCGGCTTGCTTTGTGAAAATGTTTTTTATTGAAAACAACATTGGCATATATTGTGTTCAATTTCACACTAAAACATTCTTACTTGGAGCAAATAATCTCTCACACAATGTAACACTGTCCATCAATAAAAGGGTGAAAGAAATACTGACGAGGTCCTGATATTGACGAGGGGGCGGAGAATTCGCATCAGCTGTGTGTGTGTGTGTGTGTGTGTGTGTGTGTGTGTGTGTGTTTGGCCATCATCAAGTGGTATTTCAGACTGGACGTGCTGCGATGATGATAGCTCAGTTCACAACGACAAAACACACAGATCACTTTGGTCTCGTCAATGGAACCATTTGGCAACTTTTTAAAAGTAAACGTTCCATTCAGAATCTTATTGGCATCCATTTCGGTGTCTCGCGCTCGTCATCCACTCAAAACTGGACGTTTTGAACGTTCCTATAACATTCAGAAATAACGTTTTTATAACTTAATGGGAACGTTATGAAAACGTTCTTATAACCTAAAATTGTTAGCTGGGGAAGAGGAGAGATTCGCGATTGCACTGAACACGTTTTAAGTGCAGGCACATATTGTCTGAGCGAGCCCAGAGAAAATTCTAACAAGAGCAGCGTGTATCTGAGAGCGCGCGACTCGAGCAGAGAGATTCGTGCTCGGCACATTATATTCCACGCGAGAGCAGAGAGATTCGCGCTCGCGCATCCGGCTCGCAAGCCCAAACAAGTGTGTGCGGCGTGCCTGTTGTTTTGTTTCCGGTCTAGCTAGATCCGCTTGCGCTTTCAAAACGTCCATGCCGCGTCCTATTGCAAAAGCATGTGAAAAAAAAACTACAAAGTTTGCTAGGCCAAAAAGACCGTTAATCGCGCGATAAAAAAATTAACGCCGTTAAAATGGGTTTGCGTTAACGCCGTTAATAACGCGTTTAACTGACAGCCCTAGTTTTCAGTGTTAAATAGTCTTTAGAAATAAAAGTTTATTGATCTTTGAAAAGCTATACCTGCATTATTATGCCATTATCATTATTTTAGATGAAAATGGTCTCAGAACGACAATATTATCGTTTATTATCAATATTATCGTTTATCGCAATAATTTCTTGGACAATTTACCGTCCAGCAAAATTTGTAATCGTGACAGGCCTAACTATCGGTGTGTTTATAGGTGCAGACATGAGGCCATTTATTTTTTATTTTTTTTGCTGATCCGAAAAATGATCCGATCCGTTACTCTGATCCGAGAAACGATCCGAACCGTGAGTTTTTTGATCCGTTGCACCCCTAAATGAGACTGAAATTCAACCTGTGTGTGAGCGTATTTGCACACTTATACTGTATAAATCATGTAAAAGTGTTAATTGCTGACCTTTCATATTAGGCATGGCATTAAAGTTCCCTCACTCAGATCTTAGAATAGCAACACTACAATAGGCAGCCATTCATTTCTTTCCCTCTTATGCTGTAGTGTTATATTCCTTCATCCACATTTCACATCATGATGACAGGATACACCACAGTTTAGAAGTATGAGGTTGGTAAGATTTATTAAATGTTTTAGGGAGAAGTCTCCTATGCTGACCAAGGCTGCATTTGTTTGATCAAAACTTAAAAAAAAAACTAAAAAGACAACAGTAATAGCAAAATTACTACAATTTATAATATTTGAATATACTTGAATACTTATTTTTTTTTACAAATGGCAGTTTTCTAGTACAAAAACAATTTAATACATGAAAAATCTCAAATAGCTGACAGCCAGTTCAACTTTCATTACATTACTCGGCGCCTGCAACCACTTTCACTTTTAAGAAAAGAAAAGAACACGAATGGCTACAGCTGTGATATACTTGAAAGCCATTACTTGAACTGCTGAAAGGAAGGAAAATGGCAACTTTTAGCACTTTCTAGCTCAGTGTGGTAAAAATGTAAGTCACTTCAGTTATAAAAACTCAGAGAAGTGTAAAAACAAAACTACAATTGGAAAAGATGAAGTAAGAGAACAAAGCTTGAGAGAAGATGGCTAACTCCGATTCCCGATTCAACTCCTGTCTCATTTAGATTCCGGAGTTTCCTGCTACCATCTGTGTGGGTAATGCAATGAACTGTGTACAGCTTCAGGCTGTTAACAGTTACTGGTTTGATCCTAGATGCCAACTAACCGTTTAGTCTATTCATGGATCATCTAAAGGATATTGCACACAAAATTGGAACAACGCATAAAAAAATTGGTTGATATTTTTTCCATTTTTAAAATTATGTTATGCTCATCAAGGTTGCATTTATTTTATTAAAAATATAGTAAAGGCAAATATTCTGAAATTACAATTTAAAATAACCATTTTCTAGTTTTAAAATGTAATTTATTTCTGTTATGCAAAGCTGAATTTTAAGCATCACTGCTCCAGTCTTCGGTGTCACATGATCCAGAATTCAATCTAATATGCTTCTAGAAACACTTTTTAATTATTATCACTGTTGAAAACAGTTGTGATGCTTAATATTTTTTGTGAGGAACATGATAAAAATTTTTTTTGAATTCTTTGAATAGAAAGTTCAAAAAGGACAGCAATTATTTGAAATCGAAATCTTTTGCGACATTAAAAATGTCTGTAAGGCTTACAATAAGGTATCTACGGCCGCCCCCTAATAGTCGACTAAACTTTAGTTGACTAGAAGAGGCTTAGTCGACCAAGATTTTATAAGTCAGTTAGTTGCTGAAGAAAAAAACTCCACAGAAAGTGCCAAAGTCACGCAGTCCATGAGGGACAGATTGTTAACGGCGGGTCCTTGTGGTAATTACAGTATGTCACTCAGTAAATACAAACGTTCACCTATCATCCATCCACCTCAATTATGGCTTATCATTTGTAATATGCAAGTAGCAACTTTACATGGCCACTCGCTCTAATGTTAACCTAGATAAATGTGCGCTATTGGAAGCTAAAGTATAGCGGGCTTACTGCATGACATGGAGGCGCCAGCACGATCAGTTGCATAGCGGAAACAACTTAAGATACTCTATGATTTTTTTATTAGGGATGCACCGATCCGCATTTTTTCACTTCCGATCCGATCCCGATACCTGAATTTGGATATCGGCCGATACCGATACTATTCTGATACCAGAGCTGTGTTTGCTTTAATATTATTATTATTGTTGATTTTATATGATGCTGCAATAAACTCCTCTCAACAGGCAAGTATGATATGCACGCATGTATGCATGTATGTCCCAAAAGGCAACTTGAGGTAAGTATAAGGTTAGAAAAGGAAGTCAGAAAAAGAGGATTTACAGGAAAAATCCCATTCTGAAAATAAAAATGCAACTGTAAGTGTTTTCAAATTGATTTTCACGTCAATATTTATTACATTTAGGGATGCAACAATACCATTTTTTCTGAACCGATCCGATACCAAACATTCTGAGTATCGACCAATACGGATCTGATACCAGCGCAGTTTTTTTTAAATCAAGTAGAATTTCTAGAACTCTGTGTTGAACTGGTAATCACTCTTTTGTGTGTTAAACACAATCTACTTAATACAGACAACTAATAAACAAATAAAAAAAAAATTATCATATCCTATGACAAAAAATTATATTATAAACTAGATTAGAACTCTAGAAATAAGATTTTTAGTCTAGAAAAATCCAGAGTGCACAATAATTGTATAAAATCTGAACATATATAGTGGAAAAAAAACATTATTTAGTGGGGAACAAATAAGAGACAATAAGTTTAGGCACCAGCACTAAATCTGGTAAAACGTTACATATTGCTGTTTGTATTGTTGTAAAATACATTCATGAAAAACAAGATAACAAACATCAAAAAGAACAACTATTTTATAAATAGTCTAGCTACTATAAAATTAAGAGATTTTTTACATGTATAGCAAAGCTGTTTATTGAGGCAGCAACATAGATGGGACATTTAATAATCTTTCATTGCGCACAAGTATTATGATATGATTATGAAAGGCTGTAATACAGTGCGGCACAAAGTGCTTATGCGCATCCCGAGCGCTGAATGATGCGCTTGAAGCAACACGGAGTCACAGCGCGCAGCGCGTCCAGTGACGAGTCCGCATTGAAAAGTTCAAAGCACAAAGGAAAGACATATTGATGCGTAGTGTATTATACAGTATCTATCTCTGCAATAGTTTATTCAGCCTTTTCTTTTAACAGTTTTAAATTTCAGTTACTGTGCGGGTGAAGAACAATTATAGTGCTCTCCAATGTTGTGATCTAACAGACACACGGTAAAAAGTAACATGATTAAGGTACAGCAAGTCCAGCAAGATAGTAATTTTATCCGAAACCATAGAGCTTTATCTACAGATCAAGTATAATAATAGTAATTGAATCATCTTGGAGAGTTTCATCGAGTTGTCTGTCATAACCGAACGCGTCACGCTGTTGAATGCTGAATGAAGAATGATTGACAGCCGAAGCGGAGGGAAAGGTTTACGTGATCTTGAATTTAATTACTTAAATATTCATTTCTATCTCACATTATACTATATAATGGCTTCAGAACACTTATAATATAGTGCACGAACACTTAATGGTGCTTTAGAATGCTTTTGTGGGGCTTAACAATAACAATAGTAAACGCACAATATCGGATTTAGATCAGCCTCTCCTGACGGTACCCGATCCGGCAAAAATGGCAGTATCGGAGCCGATACCGATACTCAGGATCCGAAATTAACTTTTTGGCTCACCTGCCACGGGGACTGGTAGATGAAAAAATCCACCAGCCAAGCATATTTTTTACCGGCCAAAATAATAAACAGATTTCTTGTGTCACATATATAGATTAATTTCAGTACATTTAATTGAGATAAGGTATTATGTTGAATGAATAAGAGTACATAGAAGTCAAAACAGAGCAACAAATAGTAAGAAATAGGAAGATGTGAGCATGGAACTAGTGCTCATAACAGTACATTTGAAGGTTTTGTAAAACTATCAGATACTTTACTGAAAGTAAAACATTTTACCTATTAATTCTATCAGTTAAACGGTTTAAAAGTAAGAAAAAAATTATATATGTATTTTTTTTAGCTTTTTTGTTTGTTTGCTGCATGGTTAAAAAAAAAACAGTATATAGCCTATATTTGTCAATATTTGCACGTCGACACGCGCAACCACACGCGCCTAAAGAAGTGAGTGAAAAGAAGTAGCTACTGTGGGACCATTTCGACAGAGAGAGCGACAAAGTTACTTGCTAAATATACGTGGTATTAAAATAAAGCAGTAGGCCTAGTGCAAGTACAATGCAATATCACTGGCGAAGCAAACATCCACAAGCAAATGAAAGGCGCTTCCCGAAGTTCGCCACTCTAGTTATCTCTGTATTCCCGGGACATCTGTACCATCGGAGACCCAGACTCACCCCACATCATGTTGACATGTTACTTTTTTTAAAGTGACAAGCTGTGGATTGAGGTAGGCCTGCTATTTTCATTTGACGAAAAAAAACCTAGTCTGGTGAAAAAAAGAGTTTTTTGAAAGCACACACACGCAAGGTCTCTCGCTCTCTCCCTCTCGGTGCGCGCGCTACACGGTTTGAAGCACAGTATGTGTGCGCTCTTTCTCGCTCGCTCTTGATTCCGGAAGATTTTAACTAATTTGCGGGCATCAGGGAGCCGCTAATTGTTAATTTATGTTAATTTCGGACCCTGCGATTCTGGATCGGATCGGCCCCATCCCTATTTTTTATATATAATATATCATTTCAAACTGTCAAGGGTCTACTTTTATTTGTGTATGCTCACTATAACAACAAAAAGTTGTGGTTTTGT
Organism: Siphateles boraxobius; assembly: GCF_051911475.1. NCBI lineage: Eukaryota > Metazoa > Chordata > Actinopteri > Cypriniformes > Leuciscidae > Siphateles > Siphateles boraxobius. The sequence continues at coordinate 14,089,870 of NW_027508734.1, forward strand.
AAAATAAAGAAAACATACAGGATGCGCTTTCATCCACCTCGGTCTCCCTGAACGGCAGTGCGTCACATAAATTATCCGAAAATCAGCATATCCTTCCCTCAAAGACATGATAAATATATCTATAGAAAGCTTGAAATGTGTACTTTTAAAAGTAACCAATTCGAATAGAAAACAAATACTCTTATAATGTAATCCATATGAAAGTTGCATTTCTCTTTAAATGCGCATCCAATATACTTCGGAGATGGCGAGTCTTCAACTTCATCTTTGCATCCGATACAGACTAAGATAACACTAGTTCTTAAAAAAAAAAATGAAGGAAACATTTTTATTGTTTATTAATCATTACTTTTGCCACTGCTTTGCGACAAGCTTTATGTGTGCGCTTGAGTGGTGAGGCATATATTCCACACCCCAGTATATATTTAAGTAATTCAATTAATATAAACGAGCGATTAGTCGACTAATGGCGTAAACAAAAGACTAATCAACTAAAAAAATCGTTAGTTTGGGGCAGCCCTAAAGGTCTCATTCAATAGATTAAGTAGCAAAAAGCAATACATTTGTACAGTATATTAATCTTGGTTAATGTTAGTTCACAAAAAAACAACTGTGCATTGTTAATTCATGATAGCTTAGGGCCATTAAATAATAATATGAACAGATCCAACTTTAACATTAACCAAATTAACATTATGTAAGATTACTAAATGCTTCAGAAGTATGTTTCATTGAAGTAATGTAGTTAACTAATGTTAATAAATGGAACCGATACTGTAAAGCATTACCAACATGTATTTACTGTTTAGATCAATTTAATGCATCCTTACTGAAAAAGAAAAATCACATTTCCAACAATAATGCAGCTAGAGGGGCCTGCGTTCACAAGCGTTACATTCTGGATCACAGATGTTTGCATCTTACCTTGGGAAGGCATCGAAGCAGTAAGTTTTGCGGGTGTCGGGGAAGGCCACACGCAAGCCCGACATGAGGGGAGAGTGAAGGATCACTGCCGCGCACTCGTACCGGGACGCCAGGTCTACTGTCGGCACAGTCCCTATACTCTGACCGTAAAGGATGATGTTTTCTGGGGTCACTCCATACCTTCAGAGGGAAAAAGAAACACACAACAGCTGTAAATCATCCCGTTTCATATCAACAATTCCTAGCGTGGTACAAATCTGGCATCCTCAACTATGTGGGTGAACTCGGCAGAAATTACGTCGCAACATAAACAGCTTGAGCTGTTTACTTTGAATTACACTCGTGTCTATAGCAACAATTTGATTTGTGGCAAAATAAATTTCCATCAAGGCATATTATTAGACAATCCAATTGAACAAAATGGCATGTTAGGCCAAAAATATAGAACTCATTAAAAATAGAAACATGATTTAAACCGACAGACTCCATAAAAGAACTGAACGAGTCCCTGAGCTTGTGAACACAGGACTTGGCTAAGCTTTGTTTGATACGTTAAGATGCGCTCAAAGGAAATGCTAGAGGCTTTGAGCGAGAAGTCAAGGCTTATATGGAGAAAGAAAGGAAAAATGCACTTTAGGTTTTTGTTCTCTGGCTGTTTTTGCAGTCAGGCCAGACACCTGATCAGTGGCAGCGGCTGCGAGGTGTGCACCGGGGTCACCGAAAGAAAGAAAACGTGTTTGAAGTCTGACCTCAGATCAGATTTGTCATAGGCTTGCCAGGGGCCGGGTGAGACAAGGTAGAGAAACAAAACAGAAGTGCGTTGGAAGTCCTCCATCCACACACAGTGATACTCAAGTGTACCGTGGAGACCACTGGCTACACAAGCCTCTGAACTGGACTACACCTGACAGAGCTTTGGCGAGATTTTATCAGGTAACAGAACATGAGGTCTCAATCTCCCACACAGGCATTACAGGGTGAAAAGAGGCAGAAACCACTCCAGTAAATAAACAACCACCCAATGTGACCGAGCTGATAGACACAGTGTGAAATTCAGGCTTAAAAATCAAGTTTCCGGAGATGAGATAAGAGCCGAGAGAAAACACATCAACGAGGTAATTCATCTCCATCAAGAACAATCCACATTGTGAGTCAGCTAACTTTTGGGGAAAAAGTGTTTGTGAACCATATTGAATGAACTGTATATTTTATAAGCATGGCTTATAAACTGAAACCTTATTTAAAGAAATAGTTAAACCAAATAGCTAAGTAGTAATTGTCGATGACTGACATAATATAATTTTTTAAAATAAATATGGAGTTGTCATGTGACAGCACAAATAATTTAAAATGTTATTCACCAAAAATGTCCCCATTTAAACATCAAAGTGCCTTGTAGCACTTACACCATGTCCCATGTTCAAACACTCATAAAAATCTTTTTACTATAGGTTTGCTCATTCTTTCATTTGATTCCTGTTCAGAGTGACCATGACTATTACGGTTATCATTTTCATGTTATTTTACTGTATAGTTTGAGAAAAGTAAAGGCAAACTCACCCCAAACATCTAAGTGCATTATTATCACTTACACCATGTCCCATTTTTAAAAACTCAAGTGTTCCTTCATAGGTTTGCTCATTCTTTCATTTGATTCCTGTTCAGAGTGATCCTGACTATAACTATTTATTTTTAATTAATTTTACTGTATAGTTTGAGAAAAGTAAATTTAAAAAAACTCACCTTTAACATCAAAGTGCATTTTTATCACTTACACCATGTCCCATTTTCAAACACTCAAAAAAAGTGTTCCTTCATAGGTTTGCTCATTCTTTCAATTGCTGTTGCTGAAATTTATGTTCAGATTGACCCTGGCTATTACTGTTATCATGTCCATGTAATTTTACTGTATAGTTTTGGAGAAAAGTTTGTATTAGTGTTTGAACATGGGACATGGTGTAAGTGATATAATGCACTTTGATGTTTGGGACGAGTTTGCCTTAGTTCTCCAAAACTATACTGTAAAATGACATGAACATGATAACAGTAATAGCCAGGTCTCTCTAAACAGGAATCGATTAAAAGAATGAGGAAATGAGAATGAGAAACCTATGAAGGAACACTTTTTATGAGTGTTTGAACATGGAAAATGGTGTAAGTACTAGAATGCACTTTGATGTTTGGGGTGAATTCACCTTTTACTTTTCTCCAAATCTATACAGTAAAATGGCTTAGAAATAAATACAGTAATAGTCAGGGTCACTCTCATGAGTGTTTGAAAAATGGGACATTATGTAAGTGCTAAAAGTTAAATGGCAAAACTGTGCCCTTATATATAAATATTGTGTGTGTGTGCGCGCGTGTGTGTGTGTTGAGTATCATATTTCATACATCAGGTACGAATGTATATTTCATAGATCAGTTTCTTATAGCTCATATATGCAATTCAAGGATAATTTACAGATTAAAAGCCACCAAAATCCTGTTGTCATATTTGTCATTTAGATTAACATGAAAAACGTAAGTAAATAAATGTATATTAATAAAGTATAATAATGAATGTATACTTTATATATACAAACATTAAAATCAATAATAAAAATGCAAATAAATGATGTATGATAATCAACATTAATACTAAATTTCATTAAAATTAATAAATAAATATTTAATGTTCATACATACATATACATATATATATATATATATATATATATATACATAGATACATAGATATATTTATATATACATAGATATATATATATATATATATATATATATATATATATATATATATATATATATATATACATAGATATATATATATATATATATATACATAGATATATATATATATATATATATATATATACACACACACACATATATATACACATATTATATCCACATATTATATACTATATATTAAAATTAACAATAAAAAAGTCAAAAAAATTATGTATGATAATTAAAATAATATGAACATGAATAAATTATGTAATAATTCTTGAAATCATATATAGGCCTACAAACATTAAAATAAAAAAAGTAGTTTTTTTTATCATGAAATTGTATTATTTGGGACCTAATAAGATGGAAATGGCCTTAAATTGACCTTTTTCAGCACCCATACTGTAAGGGAACGATTAGACGCACATACAAAAAAAAAAAGTGCGGCTGGCTTGAGAGCGCGTCCACAACGAGTCATTTTGAATGCCACGTAAATTAGTTCAAGTTCACTTGTGCACTGGCGTCATTTTGTGCAGATATAAATTTGTATTATATTTATTTTGTATGTATGTATATGTATATATATATATATGTATATGTATATATATATATATATATATATATATATATATATATATATATATATGATTAATCTCATATTTTCAGAGTTTCTTTGAGTTAAATAACGCGTTAGCAAAGTGCTCCAGTTTACCAGTGTTCATTCAGCACGCAACTCAAGCAGCAATGAACGGCTAATAATAAATGCACTGAAATATTTTGTGGTGAAGTACATATTACAGAAAAAAACAAACATTAATTTAAATGAAAATGTTAGTTCAGGCAAGAAAAAAAAAAAAAAAAGAAATTTCTATATTAGTACTCAATTCAATCGTGTATAAATGAAAGCGTAAATATCAACGTTATAAAATCTAGTAAAATTACTCAACTTTTCTGATACTGGTGTTCCCATCATGAACTGGGTCTTGAATAATTAATGAGGTTGATTTTTCACTGTTTTCCAGCTATATTTACACTGTTTTATCATGGCCTTTGTTGTTAGGATTATAGTAACTTACCATTTTGTGACATTTGGAGTTAATTTTCTACTCAAAATGACATTCAAACACAAAAACGATCCATCAAATGTTACCGTCATTGTGTATTATCTACCAAGTATTGAGATCTCTTTGTTCACATGATGCATGATTCTAAAATTTAGATCTATTGAATTAATTACTTAGATGTTTTTAAGTAATGCATATACTTTAAAAGTGTGGTGTAATTCAATGTCATATTATTTGAGTGAAATGTATTGCACTTCAACTTCAACTAAAATAGATGTTGCTCAACCTTTTACCAGCCAAGTTAAAATTATTTTCTTTGTTACTTTAATTTAAGTTAATTTAGTAGAGTTTACCTAATTCTATACGTGAAATTTAATTTAAAAATATGCATGCAAAAACTTGCCAAAGAAAAATTTTGTAAAATTACTTGTTTTTTTCAGTGTATGATTTGAACGGTCATATTACACAACATGTGAACACTATTTTATTAAATCATTGTGAAGTCATTGGGTTTAGTTGTCGTTTTCAGCGCATTGTTCCGAAGAGCATACACATTCTGAGAAAGGACGCGTAACATCTGAGGCGGCGTTGGTGACACGTTATATTTGATTATTAAATAAGTAATTTAATTAAATGATCAGTCACATCGAAACATCTTACAATCCTACTAGCCCTTTATTTAGATTAAAACCCCTTCACATTCCTTTGGTGAGGAACATGGAACATTTTGAGCCGCATTTGCAGACCATGTCATGCTGTTGGCCATATATGCCACTGCAGCAGACGCATATTGCAGTAATAATGCTAACGATTAATTAATAATTAATTTAAACGACGATTGTTCATGGGAATTTGTGAAAATTGACATCCCTAGTTTCTACGCAGTGCTTAAGGTAAAATTAGGTTTTTTTGAAAAACATCTATAGACCTGCGTCTTATGTTTTCAACCATAAAAACACATTCTGTGTGAATGTCTTGGGGAGCTGCAAAAACAATTTGACAGTTCATGCTAATTACCTGGCACTGTGCCACACATCACGATTTTATTACGATTTAAATTAATCGCACAGCCCAACAAGATTCCTAAATCAAACAGATGCAGTCACAACATATAACAGACACAAGAATTTAGAACTAAAAAAAAAAAAAAAAAAAACACAAGTAAAAAAATGTGAGCAGGAAGACAGCACACTTGCTACTTCCTAGAAGTGTCCTATAAAGATGAATGCAAGGGCATGTCATGGAGTCTTCAGAGAAGTTACAAACATCCTTGGATGACAGCTGAGACTGGTGTCCCACTAGAGGATCTTCCAGTCATACTTTTCATTTATGTTTGAGGATCAGAGAGTCTGCGTGTTCAGGCATCTCTAAAAGGACCCACAGGATCTCTTATCTCTTGATAATTCACTGATCTACCAAGACCCGAGAAAAACACTGCACAGGAAGTTACTCACAGGAGGTTACAGAGGACAAAAACAACGTTGTTGCTGTCCATCTTACAACTTGCAGAAGACCACCAAGTCATTTAACACCACCACTGCAGCAGTGCTGTGTAAACGGACAGGACAAGAGTTGAACTTTCTGGTGAAAAGTACATGCTGTTAAGTTTCGAGAAAAACAGCAAACCACAAAACGGCAGAAGGATGTCAAGCTGGAAAAAACTCAAACAATCATCAGTAAATGCAACAATGATGCAAAACACAAGGTTAAGGCCTGTTCACACCAAGAACGATGACTATAAAGATAACTATATTCTGTTTTTATACTCTGCTATTCATTAATATTGAGAAAGATTTTTAGAATTACATCTTTATCGTTATCTTTATAAAGAATATAGTTATCGTCCTTGGTGTGAACAGGCCTTTAAACAACAACTACATCACAGAAACAAGAAACCTCATTTTTGCTGAAGGCCCAGATGAAAACAAATTCTTGGAGGAGGACGGAGCTGGATAGCAGGATATCTGGATTCTGGATGAGTCAAAATTAGTATGGATGAGCAAACGTGCAGTTTGGAAAGGGAACCGGCTTTTTTCAAGCCTCAATATCCTTTGTCACTTATGCACGGACTGCTAGTTCATTGTCTGAAAAGAGGAAATGGTAAGTACTTTACTTAAAGCCTTTAGATATAATGCATTATAAAGGGATTTTTACTGTATTAATGTCTTGTAATGCAACTTAAGGCATTATATGGGCTCATGAATAACTGTAACCACAGTTATGATACATTATAATATCTTTAGAAAGTGCAATGCATTCAGACACGACAAACCACCGATTTCAGATGTACCAAGGAATCTGCAAATATTAATGCATTTTAACTTTGGTTAGTTATTTATATAAGAAAATGCATTATGAATACTTAAATGCATTATAAAAAGGCTTTATGTAAAGTGTTAACTAGAAAAAAAAAAACTATGCTTCAACATGCAAGGAAGTTAATAATTCTTATCTGATACTAAAATCACATTTCAGGAAAGATCCAAACATTGATGGTGAGATAGCGAGAACAAGAGTGTGAATAATACCTGAAGGATCTGCCAAAACAAATCCATTTCCACACTGAGAAAACATCAGAAATCGATCCGAAATACTCTGAAAAGAGGGAAAACTCTTCGGGCCAGGACAAACACACTGTGTCTAGCACAAACACCCCTTTTTTTCCTATGTGGAAAACTACTGAAAACACAAGCATGTGCACAAGCGAAAACACAAGTTGATGCAAATGCTGTGTTTCCTTAGCCTGAATTAAGGCAATGAGAAATGGCTTGTCCAAACAAGCACCAGGGTCCGATTCCGTGGAAAAATTTCTGTGTTTATAGCCGAAGCGGCACAAACAGCTAGACATGCAAGTGATTTGCCATGTTTTCCCGAGCTGAAACAATACAAAAACCTGAGAGATGTGTGTTTTTGTGTGCATATGTTAATCTGGAAAAAAAAATAGAAGCTCTGTGATTCTGCACAGGACGTACGGCGCGCACACACAGTAGTCTGTTTCACGAGACCGTCCTTCCGCCAAAGTAAACATTTACAGATGGATTTTGGGCTGAAATCCGCATGCTGTTGCCAACCCAAAAGGTTTACCTCGAAAATAAGTCTCCTCTCGCTTGCTGTGAATGCCCTGCTGGGTTCTCAATGGAAACAGATGCATGGCTATGCCTAACACATTCTTAAGTAATACATATGCATATGAATTATGGATATGCAAATGTCTGATGCTTCAAGTGAGCACTGATGCGTGTAATGGAGTTGCAGAGATTACTTACAGGAGGAGTCTAATGTTATCCTATAGAAGTGCTCAATTGATGGCTATACAAACGTTGCCTTGCATTCTGGCAAAAACGGTTCGCATTCGCAAGCAACATTTTTTAGGGGCTCTTGGCATGAATTGCACAATTGAAAATAAATTTCCGCTTTCAGTTTGGATAAGTACTTCATGCTAGAAACATTGTATCACATGCAAAAAAGCAACATTAACCATACTGTAGGAAATGTTGTTAGCTGTTCTGTATCTTGCACCAGACTGAATTGGACTGAAAAAGGCTGGTTTCGGGAAGTAAAAATTAAATTCATTGTCTCCATAGGGGAATCAACTTTTAAACCTTTAACCTGATTTTCAAATACTTTTTTGCTTCAAATCTAATTTGTTGAGTCTTCTGACTGGCTGGACCACACAACCTGTTGTCACCTTTTCTAAAAGTTTACAGAGCCAATGGCTTTCACAGACAAGTGTACCGTCTAATATAAAGTCAGTGATGTGCTATTTTGTTGTTTTGCTAAAATCAGATTAAGTGAGATATATATATACACACACACAACTTTATGAACTCCCCTGCACTTGAGCGACATATTTAAAAAAAAAAAAAACATCTCATGACCTCCATCATCCTCAATGTTGAAAATGGCAAAAGATGAGTTACAATGAGAATCAAGTTTAGTATGTGCACTGAACAAGACTACAAACAACAACAAAAAGTTAACAAGTTGGTGTTAATTTGCTGGTGAAATCCTTCTTAACATGGCCACCCAGCTGTGCAGGATTAGAAGACTTCATGCATCTTCATCCACATGCTATTTTGTCTCTGCAGTAAATGAATGTCACAAGGATGTGGTTCAGTGTTCCTAGCTGCGGGTGAAAAGGGCATTTTAATTAGCCGGCATTACAGATAACTTGAGCTTTATCCATTACTAATTTTCAGGCATTCATTAGCTGCCCTTGCACAGACAAAAACTTCATAGCTCCAGTGCACTGTGAGAAGAATCCAAAGCAGTTCAATTCTAGCAAGGTTACAATTCAGGGACGTTTGTTTTGCCCCTTTTGAACAGCTCTGAAACGATTTTAAGACTTTATTCACATCATGCGTGATACTGGATCAGTTCCAAATCCAAGTGAGTCACCTACAAACGTGCAACAAGGATTATAGATATTGAGTAAAAATACTGATATTAATATTGGAAAAAAACATTGAAATAAATTCAGTGTTAATCCCGAACTCTATTGGACTCAATTCTGAGTTGATTCTCCAATGCATTGAAGGCGAGAAGCACTATTTGTATGATTCACAGATATTCATTGCCTATCTATTGCATTCCAAATCAATCGCAATTGCATTTAGGATGCTGCCTATGTAGGCAGTAGACAGCAAGGCAGTTAATTCTGTTTTGGAACAGAACTACTGAATACTAAGTAATAAAGTCACAAAGTCTGACATGAGTTTCATTCTAACATGCCAATCCCACTTGCAATTACAAATAATAACCCTAAAACTTCAAACCCGCCATTGACACCAAAGACTCAGTTCTTAACTGTCAGGGAGGGCACGTTATTATCTATGCTCAAGAAAATGACTGCACCCATGTAACATCCAGTATAAATGTTCAGTAATACAGTGTGACATACATGCTTTCACCTGTCTGTGTGTTGGCAGTAAGAAACGGCTTTCTTAAGAGGTTGTCCTCTGACCTCACGTCTCTTTAAAGAGACACTCCACATGTACATGTTGAAAAAGGTTTAATTTATTGCATTTACAAGCTCCCAAAGCACTTTAAAATCCTTTCACTGCTTTTCTGCTCAGTCAGGAGTGACCTACCAACACCAGCTTACCTCAGGTTCATGAGATTACTTCTCACAATGGAGTCAAATAGAGTCAAACACCACACAGATGCAATAAAATGCAAATACTCAAGCAAATTTGAATTTGCCTTCCTGGTTAAAAAAAAAATGGGATAGTACACCCAAAAGTTTAGTACACTAAACTTTTTTTTTTGAAGAAGAAGCTCAGAAGGTTGTCGACTATACAAGAAGGTCCAAACGTTCTTCAAAATATGTTGTAAACAGAAGTGTTACAAAAAAATTAACACATTTGTGTGTATATATATATATATATATATATATGTATGTATTTATATATATTAATGGGTGCGCGACACTGTCGTTTGTTGGCCTCGCTAGGTCTCCGTCTAACCATTAGACGACCAGGTAGGGCTGGGCGATATGGCTAAAAACTGTATCACAATATAAGTGTTTCATAACGGTCGATATCGATAATTATTGATATTTTTTATGACCTATTTAAAGGACCAAGAGACAAATATATTAGACTACATTTAAACATTTTTTATTTTAAACTTAACTTCCTCTGATTATAATATATTAGCAGAAATTTCAACAACCATGGAAAACATCAAATAATTAAAATGTAAACATAAGTGAACACTTGATTATCTCTTAAAATTAAGGTGCAAAATTAAAGAATACATAAGAAATGCTTAAAAAAAAAAAGAGCAATAAAACAGTGCAATGTGTTAAATAAACAGAGAAACCGACGACGGTCTTGCTTTATTTGCAGACGACATTGGTCTGACTACGGTCAGACTTATAAAATCCAAAAAACTGCCATACTGGCAAGCTGACTTTTCCTGTTTTATCAACAATCGCTGCGGAACTTATTTTCCACTTATCACTCCACGCCGGCTCTGTTACTGAAGAATCCAACACGAGACAACGATATGGCGCAACCATACTGTTAAGGGGGTCGCACACCAGATGAGAAGCGTTGCGTCGCGTCAAGAACAACTAGAGGTATCACACACCGGACGCGCACTTTCTCAGTTTATGCCCAGCAATATTGTTAGGCTATGTTTAAGGACATTATGAAATTAAGATAAGGTCTGTACTATGTTATGATTGTACTGTACAATTAAATACAATCGTTGCTACACTTTACCTCAGAGCATCCGTTAACTGCATGAATTGAGAATCTCACCTATAAATCCGATAACATCAGCAATTTTCATTCAGTCAGCTCATTTTTGTAAATGAGTGCGTGTACACTCATAGAGAATAATGTGTTCGAATTTTAAACACATGGCGCTATAAACTGAGAAAGTGGGTGCGCGTCCAGTGTGCGATACCTATCCTAGAAGCGATGTAATAAAAATAAAATAATTATTGAACGGTTTATCGAACGCATTTTTTATTGATATTGATTACGTGTCTATCGCGATACATATCGTTATCGTTTTATCGCCCAGCCCTACGACCAGATGTTGGAGAAAGCTGAAAATTTATGATTTTCTCACGCCCTCTCTCCCTCATGGAACACCGCTGCACAAATCTGTCCAACACAGAGCTGTCAATGTTGGAGACCCAGCTTTAAAAAAAGTTATTAGCCAGCATGCAAGGAGCCTAGCTAATAAGGAGAGCTAAGGTATTGTTAAAATACAGCTGGATTTTCAAGGTTAGCACACTGCATATAGCTGGTAGTCAATATCGATGCACACGCGCAGCCCTAACCCTGCCCCCCCACAGTTACACTGTCATTCTGTGGGAAAAACTGCACCAGATCAAGACCCTGTCATGGCCAACCCAATCTCCAGACCTGAACCCCATTGAAAACCTCAGGAATGTGATCAAGAGGACGATGGATGGTCACAAGCCATCAAACAAATTCGAGCTGCTTGAATTTTTGCACCAGGAGTGGCATCAATGTGAAAGACTGGTGGAGAGCATGCCAAGACGCATGAAAGCTGTGATTGAAAATCAGGGTTATTCCACCAAATATTGATTTCTGAACTCTTCCTAAGTTAAAACATTAGTATTGTGTTGTTTAAAAATGAATATATGAATATTCTTTCTATTATTCGAGGTCTGACAACACTGCATCTTTTTGTTACTTTGACCAGTTATCGTTTTCTGCAAATAAATGATCTAAATGAAAATATTTTGATTTGGAATTTGGGAGAAATGTTTTCAGTAGTTTATAGAATAAAACAAAAAATTTAATTTTACCCAAACACATATCTATAAATAGAAAAACCAGATAAACTGATCATTTTGCAGTGGTCTCTTAATTTTTTCCAGAGCTATACTGGTTTGGAACGACAATTAGGCTGAGTAAATGACCAGTCAGGGGTTCTCCACCAGGAGGCCAGGGGTCACTAGGTGTCTTCAAAAGCTTCCAAGGGGGGCGGTGTATGACTTAAAAGTATTGAAAATTAATATAATTATTAATAGATTACAACTCATGTCAAAATTCAAATGCTAATACGATGCATAAATCAAGATGTAAACTGGGGCTTTGACTTTTGCCCAAAAATCTTATTCAAAGTTTGTTTATTAATATTAATATTCGAATGTATTCAAATATTAATTATTAATATTTTGACCATTAAATGCCGCGGCGCTAGGGCTAAGGAGGCTTAAGCCCCGAATGTTTTAAGTATAGCCCCAAATATTTTATTACCATGTCTTTCTCAGAGCAAAACAATTAATCAGAAAAACAAATGTGAATAAGATTACAGCTGCCGCGATTAACTTACCTAATCATGAAAAGTGCATAGGCTATTACGGTTTTATTAATATTTTTACCTCTACATTAAAGGTACTTGCAACGTGCTTTTGCAGCGTTGAGCATTGTAGCCAATCACAGACATGTCTGTTGAACGCATCGGCCAATCAGATGCGTTTCTGTGCTGAAGAGGTGTTTTGCAAGAGCTCACCGTCACCGAGTTCTACACTTTTCGCAAACCTGTCATTATTATTGGTAATAAACTTAAGATGCAAATAAGAGTTTGTCGGCAATGTATTTGATATTCTTGATGCTGCTCTGATGCACTCCATTACACTGTTTGTTTTCATGATGACTAAAAGTTCAGCGGTCTAACATTAGCTCATCGATGTCAAAACGATTCAAGAAGGCTTAAGTTACCATTCACAGAAGGATGTTAACAGTGAACGAATACCTGGTAAAATGTAAAGCACCACACGTTGCTTTTCAAATTGTCAGGAGTGTAGATTTCGAACTCCTCGTCAGGAGTTGTTGTTGTAGGCATTGGCGTGGCCATTGTTTTGATATACAAAATAGGCGCTGCGCTAACCAGGACACTAACATCACCTACAGGAGCCCAGATGACCAATAATTGCCTTGCTAATGATCTTGTGATTCACAACTTCACCAGGCGTGAAAAAGCCTCGGAATCTGAATTTAAACAACGTTTACAAGCAAACACATTTACACAAAATAATGCCCATAACAGGTTCGAATATTAAAGACTTCCTAATATTCGTTTGAATATCATTATTTTTTACAATATTCAAATTTTATTCGAATAACGAAGTTCGGAGTCAAAGCCCTAAATTGTAAACTGAAATCATTTATTTTCCCCCTCAATAACTATTGATTATTTAAGATTACAGTTCTTAGAACGTCTAGAATCACAAAATTAATCCTATTTAAATATATAAATTCTCCTATATCAATACAGTTTCTCATAATTACAGCAGAAATACTTAAATCAAACACACTACTGAATCAACATTGAACAAATTAAATGCCTCGAAAATGGATATACAGGAAGATATACACTCACCTAAAGGATTATTAGGAACACCATACTAATACTGTGTTTGACCCCCTTTCGCCTTCAGAACTGCCTTAATTCTACGTGGCATTGATTCAACAAGGTGCTGAAAGCATTCTTTAGAAATGTTGGCCCATATTGATAGGATAGCATCTTGCAGTTGATGGAGATTTGTGGGATGCACATCCAGGGCACAAAGCTCCCGTTCCACCACATCCCAAAGATGCTCTATTGGGTTGAGATCTGGTGGCTGTGGGGGCCATTTTAGTACAGTGAACTCATTGTCATGTTCAAGAAACCAATTTGAAATGATTCAAGCTTTGTGACATGATGATGCATTATCCTGCTGGAAATGGCCATCAGAGGATGGGTACATGGTGGTCATAAAGGGATGGACATGGTCAGAAACAATGCTCAGGTAGGCTGTGGCATTTAAACGATGCCCAATTGACACTAAGGGCCTAAAGTGTGCCAAGAAAACATCCCCCACACCATTACACCACCACCAGCCTGCACAGTGGTAACAAGGCATGATGGATCCATGTTCTCATTCTGTTTACGCCAAATTCTAACTCTACCATCTGAATGTCTCAACAGAAATCGAGACTCATCAGACCAGGCAACATTTTTCCAGTCTTCAACTGTCCAATTTTAGTGAGCTCTTGCAAATTGTAGCCTCTTTTTCCTATTTGTAGTGGAGATGAGTGGTACCCGGTGGAGTCTTCTGCTGTTGTAGCCCATCCGCCTCAAGGTTGTGCGTGTTGTGGCTTCACAAATGCTTTGCTGCATACCTCAGTTGTAACGAGTGGTTATTTCAGTCAAAGTTGCTCTTCTATCAGCTTGAATTAGTAGGCCCATTCTCCTCTGACCTCTAGCATCCACAAGGCATTTTCTCCCACAGGAGTGCCGCATACTGGATGTTTCTCCCTTTTCACACCATTCTTTGTAAACCCTAGAAATGGTTGTGCGTAGGGCTGGGCGATATGGTCAAAAAATCATATCTCGGTATTTTTTGGTTAAAAGGCGATATACGATATATATCTCGGTACTTTCTACGTTTTTCTACTTGGATAAAGAAAATCTGTATTTATTTAAAAAAAAATATTTCACATCCTGCTCAAGGATATCCAAACAATGTTGAAATTGAAGGATATGGAAACAAATATAGTGAATGTAATGTAGGCTATGCAATATATTATGTGCAAAAAGGTGGTTAAAATCACATTACATTGTAACAAACTAAAAACTAATATAATTCTTTTGTTTTTAAAATGACTAAAGGCTAAACTAAAAATGAAAATAAAAAAAGGACAAACTAATTATATTAGCCTGCATTTGATTACCTCATTATAATGGTCACTTTCATAAAAATATACTTGTAGGTTTAAAATTCCACATATGGCACATTTATTGTCTCCAACAACAAATATTTTAGCAATAGCCTATGTATATTTTAGTCAGAATTATTGCGCTACTATTCTATTGTGCTTGTCTGTTTGGCGCACATGCGCGCGGCGGCGCTCATTACCGGAAGCTTGAATTTTAGCGGAGATTCACTTGAAGAAGCTCGTCCTCTCCTGACAGTGAAATGGACATATTTGTTTGATTTTCTAACATTTACAGATGGAGAATATACCTGTGAAATGTAAGTTAAGCACTGAGGAAAGCACCACGTCTCAAACGCATTAAACAAGTAAGTTATTTATCTGTCAGTCAGCAACAGTCTGTCAGAGCATCTGACAGGGCAAGCTGCTTTAAACTTGTTAACTATATCTTACCAGTTATTTTAAAGCGCTTAATATAAGCTTGTGTCATGTTTAGGACAAATTGTAGGCTACCATGTACTTTCACTGCAGGAGCTCACACTGCGTCCTCCGCTATTTTTCAGATGTGCTCGTATCAAACTACTGTATCGATATAAACGGTATTGCCTCATTCCATATCGTGAGGATAAAAAATATCGATATATTGTACAAACTCGATATACCGCCCAGCCCTAGTTGTGCGTGAAAATCCCAGTAATTGAGCAGATTGTGAAATACACCGTCTGGCACCAACAACCATGCCACGCTCAAAATTGCTTAAATCACCTTTCTTTCCCATTCTGACATTCAGTTTGGAGTTCAGGAGATTTTCTTGACCAGGACCACACCCCTAAATGCATTGAAGCAACTGCCATGTGATTGGTTGATTAGATAATTGCATTAATGAGAAATTGAACAGGTGTTCCTAATAGTCCTTTAGGTGAGTGTAGATGAGGCAGACGGGAAATATGCATGTCTTAAAGCACAAACTTTAATAGGTTAATGAGAACCTATATAACACCTGTCAAACTTCATTAAATGTCCGGTAATATTCCAGATGTGTGTTCTAAATTTTTGGATAGGTACATTATATCATTGCCTATGGGAATGTCCAAAAATACAAAACTTCTGGAAGGAGGTTATAAAATGTATGTCAAACATGTTTAACATTAAAATTCCTTTAAACTTTGTATTATTGGAATGTATCCAATGGACTTTATACACAAACATCAAGACAGATTAAACTTAGACTTTGGTCTGCTTCAAGCCAGAAGAGCCATTGCATTATGCTGGAAGAGTATGGATGCTCTGTCCATGAAAATGTGGATAAAGGAGATATCAAACTGTATCGGACTGGTAAGGCTATCTTATATTGCTAAATGCAAAAGGAAATACTTTGATCAGCTGTGGGAGCCATACATAAATATCATATAAACTGGGAATGTAAACCTTACAGAAAAAGACTTTGTAAACACTGTCTCTAACAAATTCATTCATTCATATTTTACTTTATTTTTTATTATTTTAACTTTTTTATTATTATTATTTTTCTTCCTTTAAAAAGTGTAAATTGAAGATGTATATGTAAAAGGGTGTAAGCATGTGTACTTGTTATGTGGTTATAAATGAGAAAAGGACAATAAACTTATTGTCCTGAAGAAAAAAAAAATACTTAAAATCATCTTAGCCTACACGGGGGGCATTTGAATATTGTGTTGGACAATGAAGGGCCTTTGAGTAAAAAAGGTTGAGAACCACCACTATACAGTAATACGATACAACAACCAAAATATCCGTCATAAGCTAGCTGGAATTCATTTCAATTATTTCAAAGCTTGCATAATATAAAGAGCATAAACAGAAATTTCATCCTAGTTTTGTCAAAGAGTCACAACTGAAAATCAGCAGCCGACACAGTAGGCCCAATCAGAGCTGAATCGAATACAGAGCATGATTTTCTTGACCTCAGGTCCTCAAGAGTGTTATTCCAGCATCCGGAATACAGTATATAAAAGACACGTGCCTGAACATGCAGGTGTAGTTAGCATGCAGTCGGCAACAGAAACGTATTCACAGAACTGGGAAGGACTACAAGAAGTGTAGTGAGCTAATTTAAAAGGATCAGTGAAGAGAGCTGAACTGTGGTAAATACCGCGTAGGTGTAAAAAGCAGAGGGAGGACGAGCTAGATTTTATGGCTGCTATGTCTGTCACACAAACCCTGGGCGGTCAAAAATTAGTCCAAGCTTCACTGCAGAAGACACTTGCTTCCTTTCTCAGCTCAACCCTCACACTGTGATGCAAGCTTCTTACTAACCATTTCTCAGTCATAAGCCTCATTGACAGACTAGTAGATGAATCAGACGGAGATACAGCCGCACTAGTAGTCTGTGGTGGCCTCTTGAGGTCTTTGAGACCACTGAGCTACTTCTCATACTGATGAACTGATAATCTACTATCCTCCTTGGATCTGGTCTAAACGTTTCTTTCAGCAAATGCCAGTTGTTATACTGAGGGGTTTAACTACACTTAAAAGATTTAAAAAATAAGAAAGGTCAGAACAGTCTTTTTACCGATTATAAATCTTTTATCCCCCTCAGTAAAGCTGCCCCATAGAGTGCCGCAAGGGATGACTTTGAGTTACCTGGAAGTCTGCATCACCCTGGTTCCCACCACAAAAATGTAACAGGATTTTCCCATTAGTTTTCCCAATACTATTTATCCACATGTTAGAAACTTCTTTTCAAGACATAAATGCTTAAATCACAAGTGGAGTCTTACTGATGTATTGTGTGTCATAGAAAACATGAACATATCTTAAATTTGTTCAAACTACAGTCCTTATTTTAGGATATTTAACCAAAAACCCTTAAAAAATTAAATTAAATAAAATAAAACATTGGGATGATGGAACTGGAAGTTCAAAAATGGAAACTCCTTTCCGGAGCACTCAAAGGGACACAAATATTTTATAGAGTATAGGGATAGTTAACCCAAAATTTAAAAATCTGTAATCTATAACCGTATTTCCACCACAGGAACTTTCCTCAGGTACAAGGAACTTTGGGGTGGTACTCGTGTTTCGACCGCAGGAACCAAGGTCTAAATGAAGTTCCAGGTAAAAATGTCCCTCTCAGAAAGTCCCTGCTTGCGAGGTAGTACTTTTTCAAATTTCAGGAACTTTCAGGGGGTGGGACTTAGGCATTGAACATGCTGATTGGTTGGGTTCATGCCGCATTTTGATTGGTTGACTCCACGCAGCATTTCATTTCAAGCACCATTTCAAGAAAGCAACAGGTCTGGGGGAAAAAAGTTCCTGGGACAAATTGTTCCGGGGAATTTCGGTGGAAACGCAGCTTATCTGTCATTTACTCATCTGTCATTCCAAAAAGGGAACCAGACTTTTTTATTTTGTAGAACACAAAAGATGATATTTTGTAGTAAGACTGTTCAATCAATATCGGTCCATTTAATGAAAGTCAATGGTTTGTTTTGGAACAAAAAATTCTTCAAAATATCTTTTGCATTTAGGTTTGAATCAACATAAGGATTAAATATATTAGAATTTTTGAGTGAACTATCCCATTAACAGTATAAAATGACTCCACAAACTGCATCATAATTCAGTGTACTACAACGGTTTGTGCGGTTATTCTATTCTTATTTCAGAAGGAAACAAATAAACATCCAAGAGAAAGACAACCGTTTAGTCCATCATCTCGATTTCATTTTGAATCTGAGAGCACGACCGACCCCTAACAGATGAGGGTGAGATGTCAGAAAAAAAGCCCCAATAAAAAAATTTAGTTGTTTCGAGTCAGCTAGTTGGGTGCTGCCTTGAACTCAAAGTAATTTAATAGAAGCACATTTCTCCTTTTCTATTTGGTCGGTGCAAAACAATCTAAGTCCATCACACCACTGAAACCACCCTTGTAAGTTTGCTGCCGTTTTCATTGAAAGGTTCTAGTGACCGGCTGCTCCTCTTATCATTTGGGATTTACTGCTTTGCTGTAAACAGTTTACTAGTAGGGGCCCCATGTCCTGTGTTCAAAGGGAGAAAAACCTTAATCTGAAATGGGAAAGTGGGATGGGGAGCCATGGACCATTTAAGTCTCAGGCTCAAGCTTATCCGATAAATCATACCGGTGTACGTTCTCTGATTAAAACTGCTGTCCGTCCTCCTGGGAATTATGAAAAGATGTCGCTCTGAAATTGGATTAACTGGCAGGCATGGAAAAACGGCACGCAATGAATAGGAACTGAATAGAAACACACCTACTTACTCTTTACAGAGAGATTAGGGGGGCGGCTGGGAAAATGTCTGGGAAAATGCTGATCCAGTGACTGGAGTGATAGACAGGGCAGGGTCTCCAAGGAACAGGAAGATCATTCACTCCTGGGTATAAGTTTGAAGTCAGAATTACTATTGCTCATACTTTGGGGATCTAAAATCCCAAACCCCAACAATTAAACTTAATACATGAATGAAACCTCAAAATCATGTGGTTCGTTGAGAAGGTTGAGGGAACACTCTACTCTTGACTGAATACCTTTTGTAACTATAAGGATTATTTACATTAAATTTATACAGTGAAGACTACGCAGTTACTGTAATTCCTCAAATAAAGACCGGGGCCTTTATTTACCTGAACTGCAGAAGATAACAGGCTTTTATTTGAAGCAGGCTTTTGTTAGAGGCATGCCTTTATTTCTAATTCCATCTCTTTGATAAATAATAGGATTTGGAGATGTATGATGCAATCACCTATTGCGATGGCTGACAGACATCACTATGTTGAGACGGCATCGCGATCCCCCCGCCCACCATGTTTCCATGGTGACGCGCCATGCTTGGCACGTGATTCACCACAGCCAAAATAGCGCTGTATGACAGATGTAGCACTTTTATTTCTAAATATTAACAAACTTGCTTGTCATGTCATCAACTATCTTCTATTCCGATTCTCAAATACATGCAAGTGAGTTTGTTTTGTCGTTTAAAAGACCTTTATAAATGATCTTGATCTGTAACGTGAGATGTTTGTTTGGGCCGCAGTTCAGAGATTCCGGTCTGTTGGATTTATTACAGCACGTGGATTCATCAGTTTCTCCCAAGATACATGAAAGTAGGTGGCTGGTGAACTGTGAGAATAATAGAGTAAACTTTATAGTTACTTACACTGTGTATCTGATATGAATGGCGCAAAAGCACAGTTTGAATTTGGCAGTGATGTCACGTTGTGTCACGCGCCGAAATTGAAATTGCTAATGAGATGTAGAGGAAAATATCTAGTGGAAAATGAGTATGTTACATTATGTCATTATATGAAAGGCACTTAGGAGATTACCCATCAACACTAAAAATTTTCCCCAGCCTTAATTTAAGACCGGCCTTTATTTGTCTGTGTTGACCCCGCCCCCGGCCACTGTCAGAAGTTTTTATTTGAGGAATTACGGTATTTTACATTTGATTAAACTACTGTTAAACCTATCTGAAAAACATGAAAAGCACTGTTTATTTCATATGCATGCCTGTTCTATTGTATTTATTTGTTCTAATCCTCATAATTTGATTATTTGTTCTTATTTCTTTACTGACTGTTCTAATTGGGCAGAGTTATGATTTTCTACTTGCAGACAAGGAGGGACCTATAAACCAAAACATCAGAAGGAATTGCCAAGAATTGCCAGTAAGCAACCATCAAGAAAACCTTTTCAACCACAGAGTAACATTCTACTCAACATCCTAGCATTGTGGCAGAGTTTTGCATTGGTAAAACTCACATTTTCTTCAGAAAATATAAAACTCTAGTTGCTTTTAATATTTAAGACTTAAATCATTTTAACAATCATTTGTATGCTAAAGATGGTCCACGGTGAGTTCAATGTAAACTTGAATTACTGCTACCCCCAATAAATGATAAGCGTCTTCAGATGGAGGCTGTGAAAGGTCAATTTTCTATTCCAGACTGCTAAATGGGCAAGAAATATCCCAGAATTCAAGAAAAGTGTAAAAAATAAAAATCTATCCGTCCAAGAGTGAACCATTGATCAGCCATGCAGATCATTTTCAGGGCAGAGCTGTAAGCAAAGAGGAAGGTTAAAATAGTCAAACTGAGGAACCAGTGCACACAGTACAGTAATTACAGAGGAAGCTTTGTCTTTAAAGTCTGTTTCCCCTTTCACTGTGTTTTTCCTGCTTTTAAAGTCAAGAGTAGCAAGAGTGAGCGAAAGTAGATTTTATTTCTTTAAGACCTTCCTCAAATAATAACAGGGAAATTGACCAAGAAATATAGCAAGAAATATTTATTAACAGAAACTGTCTAAGGACTGCGTGACATGCAAACAATTTGCCTTAAAATAAATGCAGTTTCAACATAGGCAGTTGAAACAGTAACCTTGAAGGTTGACAGTAAATACAGCAAAGCAATGATCCTTTTGGGGCTGTATGCTTTTTTTTATAGCATTAAGCATTCTGAGTGGAACGTATGGTTCGATACGAGCATCATAAAATCATTAAGTGGAAAAATACTGTTTTATTTGCATACAGCTTCAGGAAAAGCTTGATCGACATCTTGGTGTCCTTAACACAAGGACATAAAACAATAACAGCAAACACGCCTAGCTAATCTGCTCACTCTGTCTATGTAACTCCATGTTCTTTTCTAATAAGAATACTATTGTATTAAGACTACATTGGAGCATAAAATGTACGTGCTGTAATCATGGCGTTGTCCTCTAAAACCTTTTAGACTCGTTTCATTCTCCCAAGCTCTGGGGCTACAACAGTAGTAAAGCTGAATAAAATGTGCACACGTGTGCAAGTGCCATAACTCCAAGGCAACTGTCGCATTTCCAGTGAAAGCCTCCAGTTGCAGCAAATTGTCCCATCACAAACTAGAAAAAATTCAGCTCTGCCTAAGGACTGCATGAAATGCAAAACAAAACAATGAGATTTAAATGGACAAAGATTTTTTCTATAGTGCTTTTTTAAATAATAGTTTGAAACATCAACAACTCTTCAGAAATCAGCAGCTCGACCAATCCTGATGAACAATTACACAGATACAGAGGTTAGCCAATCGTAACTTCTAAAAATCTTAACACTACAGTAGCAAAAATAAATCAGAAATAGGGTGGAAACTAATCAGGTAAAGCTAAATTTCGTTTGTGATGCAAGAAACCTTAACTTGCACTTTTGGGAAGAAAATAATACGATACAAAAGTGAAAAATGTGACAATATTCAGCTACTTTTCTTAAATTTTAATCTCAAGTTTAGCACTACATTCAACCATAGCGCTGAACTTGCAGGTAACCGACCAGAATTTGCCATCCAACATCCCGTGGCAGCTCTGTCTGGTTCATTAGGTGCACTGTAAATAATTCACACGAGAAGGGGAAAGACACTGGGAGTGCTACAGCGAAACCTGCACTGTCAGGCTGAATTTAATGAACACTTTAAGTTTTAAAACTGTAATGGGAATTTTTTTCCTCTTTCTGATGACTTTAGGAAAGTTTAATTGATGCACTTTTTGCCTCAGAAAACCTCTGAAGTTAATTCATTACGTGCATAAACCCCTGCTACCCCACACACACCTGGACAGTAACAAGCAGGAGCAAAGAATACAGAAAATATTATCGCCTGAAGAGGATCGTAAGACTGAAACTGAGGGCCGTAAGACTGAATTAATAATTCATTTCACAAGTTACTTCTAGAACATAAACTGTAACAGATTAATGGTAAGAAGCACAAAGTTATGGTTATAGAAACTGCTCACCATACTTAAGCTGGAGAAAATGCTCCCAGCTGACCATGGCATTCAAAAAGGACAAAAGTCCAGTTCCTCTGGACTGTCCAAGTAATTCTGCCTATTTGAAATGCATTACGTTCCATAAACTGAAAAGGACTTGCCAAATGCACAATGGACCAAATACAGGCCAGAAACCCCAGGAGGAAGTGCAGAGGAGGTAAATGACACATTAAAAAGTAAAATCCTTCGTGCATTATCTTACTTGAGCAAACACCCCGGATAAATCCGGGCAAATGTTTGGAAGGAGAAAATGGCCTCAAAAAGGTGCTAGGTGCTGATATGGTAATACTTAAAACAGATTAGCATTAAAAATGTACCAAGAGCCATGTTCTCAGTTTAATGAGTTTTAATTTATTCAAATGAGTTTGAAAGCTTCCACCTTTGCGTTGAATACAAACATAACAGTTCAAATTCAGATTAAACTTTAAACTTGTATCCGTAATGGAGGATATCAATTGCTAAGCATCACTATAATGCCAAAATATTAAAATATATAAAAAATACCCAAAATATTATACTTCACCATCATGTAACTCATGCTGCAGAGTTTTTGCTAGATACTAATGGCAAATCATACGGCTTGTTGATGGCCGAGTGTTACTCCAAGCGATTGGACTAACGGCTTTCTTTCCAATTACATTTCTTCAAAAAACAAACAAAAAAAACATGTTTTTAAAAAGCTATAATAACTTTGGAGAACTGATAAAACAATTTCAAAATGTCACAATCAGCAGGCAGCACTGAGGGTCCTCGAACTGTTGTTTCTGGCATTCACCTAATATTAAACTCATTTCACAATCCAATGAATTTTAAATTACTCCGTCAACTCTGAAATACAGTTCAGTGCGATTATGATCTTTGCATTAGCAAATAAACATGACATTAACATCTATAGCAAATGTTTGCACATCCTGTGGAATCTACAAAGAATGGAATAACTTACTACTGTTACGCTAGCAAACATACAACAGACTCCGACTCCGTCAGATAGGGCTGGGCAATTTTTCAGATTTTTTCGATTCATTCGAATTTAATGTTTTTCCACGATTTTATAATTTTTAAATAGAGAATGCGCAGTTTTGAGTAAAAATGTTAGCCAATGTTACAATTAGACATGCTGACAATACGGCAGTTGATGGACCCCATTGACTATGGAAGACGTCAATGGTGTCCATCAAATGTCTGGTTAATACCGACAGAGATGTTTCGTAGGTTTTTCAGAGATTTTTTGTGAGAAGTTCTCCTGTGCGTACAAATACGAAATAATCCAAGCAATTATTAGTGAATGAGACCCAATGTCTACTTTTTGACAAAGAAATGCTTAGCATTTTTCTTTATTTTCACTATTTCTGAGCATATAGGATATGTTTAATATAAGTTTATACAATATTTGCCTTAATATTTCATGCCAATTTTCTGCAAAGACATTTAACAAATAAAAAGCCATGTTTATCATTTCAGGTGTGGTGCACTTACCTAACTTGTTTGATGGTTAATAAAGAGAAAAGTAACTTGAATCATGTTGTAGTAACGTTTTTAAGATGACTAGTTAATCATTTTAAAAAGTAATTGGTCAATCGTTCAGAAAAGAAAATCGAAATTTTATTTTTTTGCCACATGGCCCAGCCATACTGTCAGATTATCATTTACTTTCAAAGCGCAGTACATCACCAGATCAATTTCAGGGAAGAGCTGTCAGTGTAGTGGAAGGTTAAAACGAGTAAAACTGAAGGGCTGCACAGTACAGTAATTAGAAAGTTTTGCAAGTGCAGCTACCGATAGGAAGGACAAAGAAATAAAACAAGCATGCACGTACATGCAAACAGTTTAAGCTATACGATGATCATTTCAGACTGCAATTCTTAATGCAGCACAAGTACATTTGCATCCAATATTTTGCATTAGCGCAGTAGACTAGATTTCATGCCAAACTGTTGCAGAACTGTTGATCAATGGAGTTGTCCAACATTAGACATGGATTATATATATATATATATATATATATATATATATATATATATAAGCTGCTGATTATGGTTGAAATGTAAAGAAACTACAGGAACAAGAATAAGCAACAAAGTGAATGCAAAAAATATAATGCTACTTCCAGAAATGTACAAAACAGTTTCAAAATGAGCATTTACAGAACAAAAATGAACATAACTAAGAATCGGATTCTATAAATAATTGATTATTGCTATAAAGCACTGTTTGAACTTCCTAATGGTTTCTTGGCAAGCTTGATTGACAAACTAGCATCGGAAAAAAGAAAGAAAAACACTGCTTATTTCATTTGTAGCCATTCTTTGTTCCATTGTATTTATTTGTGATACTTGTAATTTGATTGTGTTCTTATTTTTATTCCTGACTGCTTGCTTGTTTTTAATAATGTTAAATTTACATTAATTAGGCAAGTAGTATTTACTGTAGTATCTACATTGGAATAGAGAACTGTGATATTTCACTGGTATAACATTTGAACCCACTGACCCAATTCTTAGAAATGAGTCCTGCTGGAGCAGCTCTATGCTGTGCAAATAAATTATAGGCTAGATGAAATATGATAGAGCAATAGAATGAACAGTGAAAGTAAAAGAAGCTCATACAATACATTTTAGCAGGGTTGATTAAGCATGAAAATAGCAGAAGGAAATATATAATTGCTAAACAAATTAAGCCAAATAATAGGATTCATTTGGTTTCTCTACTCAATATATATATAAAAAATACAAATTCAGTGAAAATACAGTTATTGGTATCGGCAAGTACCAAAAATGAAATTATTGGTATCGGCCCAGTTCTGGGAAAAGTGGTATTAGTGCATCCCTATACTGCCTAGCAACAAACCAAGCCATTGATATTTTGTATTCAACCAACCTCCGCTGCCAGATGTGCGAACAAATGATAATGTTCCTACTTCAAAAATAATTACAGACATTTACACTCCCCAGTGTAAACATGCCCTGTTATATATTACTAAAGACAAGGCACCTTATGCAATTGTCTTCAATCAGCCAAAAACAACTTTCTAATGAGTTTGTAAGAGGATTAGGCCCATAAAACAGTCTCTAAGGGCATTTTGTCTTAGTTTGCCTCTGGAAGAAAACATAAGCTATTCGGTGTGGTTAGTAGAAAGTCCAATGGTTAAAACGCTGTCCATGGACCAAAACATGAGGTCAGCTGCTGTTCAGACGGATTAATTGATAGGATTAGCCATTGGTAATCAAAAAAGAGAAAAAAAAGAGAACCAATTAGTGCACCAGACTTCAGTCCTCAACAACTTGACCAAAGGGCTGAATTAGCACGAAAGACCAGCAGATAACTATGACCTAATGATGAATAATCAATATAGAGGAAGATATCTTACACACAACCTAACAGAAACTTGCAACCACAGAATACTGTGGAAAGCAAAGCGCTACGGATTTCAGCAGAAAGAGAGCATCTGACAAGTTCTACAATACTTCAGCTAATTTGATAAGATTTACCAATAAAACTGCAATGCTCTCAGCACCATTTAAAACATTTTATCGAATTAAATTAATGTTCAGCACAGAAAATACAATATCGTCTGCAGACTTTTCTACCAAGAGCCAGACTGCCATCATTCAACTGACAGATATCCCATTCCTGTTTCACGTTGCACTGCCAGTCTAAAACAAAATGTTTTTTTTACATATATTACATGAGAATTGACTGCTACATTATTTTTTTTTCATTATAACTTCTGGTGACTGTTATATCGACCACATAACCAAAAGCGGTTTCTCTCCACTTCCCCCAAATTATTTACAGATTCGACAAGTCAATAAATAATTTGTACTTAGTTATTTGTGTGTGTGTTTGTGTGTGTGTGAATGTGGATTTTGACAATGTTTTGTATACGACTGTTCACTTTAACAAGATAGTTTACACAATTGTAAGTATTAAATACGGTATAATATTGGGATCTTATCAGCCAACAGTCACTCTGCTTTAGACATCAGTATCAGCACCAGCCAAAAAAAAAAAAACATCAGTCGAATTCTAACTTTCTAAATCTTTTTGCTCTTAAAACTTATTAAACTTTACAAAAGTCAGACAGGGATGTGATGCGTTTTTGAGCAGTTATAAAAACTTAGTTGTCTCATCACTCAGCTCAAGTGAGCTGGTTCAAAGAGGTTCCAAGTATTTAAATCAACAGGACACTACACTAAATAAAGAAACAACAAGATGTATAACTATAAAGATAACTATTAGCATCCATATCAACGCATGATAACATTGTTTATTATTAGTGTGGACTGCAGTTCTATTCTGCCTAGGGCTGCAACAACTAATCGATAAAATCGATTATAATCGATTATGAAAATCGTTGTCAACGAATGTCATTATCGATTAGTTGGTCTGCTTACGTCACGGGGAGCGTTTACTGGTACGCACACACACGCAAGGTCTCTCTCCCTCAGGCGCTCTGCCGAGCGCGCGCGCTACACGGTTTGGAGCAGTCTCTTCTGTCTCGGATGCGCGCTCTTGCTTGCGCGCTCTAGATTTCGGGAGTTTGAACTAATTCGCGGGCATCAGGGAGCCGCAATCAATTTGCGGGAGACTCCCGGGACTTCCGGGATCTTGGGATGTCTGTATTTTGTCTCGAGCATCAGGTTGCGCAATCAGTTCGCTCGCAACGTAAGTGATGGATTAAAATAGCGCTACCGCAGAAATAGGTTAAATTAAAACGGTCTTTACAAAGCGAAGCACTAAATACAAAGGCAGTTAATAACAGCAGCAGTAAAATATTGTTTTTTAGTCACTGTACTCAGTGGTTTTCAGCGAATGCTTGTGCACTAATGCATAATTTCTCCTGTCCTTTGCTCAAGCCTGTTAGCTTGCTGGGTAACGTTACCTCCATTCCGTTCTCTTTTTATAGCATTTGTCTACTAAGTTTTAATTGTTTTTCAAACGCGATCTACTGCGGCTCTACATTCACACAATTGTTTTCAGTCTTTCTATATTTATTTAATCAATTTATCCTTATATTATATTCTTTTATATATTATATATAATATATATTATATTCTTTATCCTTATATTCCTTATATATAATTAATTTTAAATAAAAATTAAATGAATTATATATTTTAGATGTTTTTAGTTCAGATATTCACATCTGAACAACATGTCTGTGTAAATTTGTTTTAACAAAAATTGTGTTAAAACATAATATGTTGGATATCATTTTTTTAACAATAATCATGTTTGTCAACTTGCCATCAGCAATTATCATTAAAAACAATGCAAATATTGATATTAGTAAAACTCAATGTGTGGCTTTTGTACTTTTTAAAGTACACTTTTACACATAAATACCCTGATTTACGGTTTTATTTAGTTATAATAAAAAAAAAATCTAATTTAATTTCTATCCGATTAATCGATTAATCGAAAAAATAATCGTCCGATTAATCGATTATCAAAATAATCGTTAGTTGCAGCCCTAATTCTGCCACTTAATGTTCAAAGTATCTTTGTCATCCTTGGTGTGAACGGACCTAAAAGAATAGACCTTTTATTAGGGATGCACCAATATGAAAATTTTGGCCGATACTGAAAACCAATTATTCTGTATATTGTAAAGCTGATGACTGATAAGCGCACAATTTTTACAGCAGACTTTTTGAAGTGATTTCAATCATATTTCAAGCAATTAAAAATCATTATGACGATAGGTGTGCATCAGATGTGTCTCAGCTGAAGGAAATAATCAATAATTTAGCCTATCGGCTTAAATATATTTGCCAAATTTTCTTATTGGATGATAACGATAATATTAATAAAGAACATCAGCCGATACCGACATGGCCGATACATCCTGCATCCCTACTTTTTATGACTGATGCCAATAATGACACGTTTGAGCATCTGACAGCCGATATGCCGAATTTCACTTGACATTAGGCTACTACAAAAATTAATAATGCTGCTTAATTTTAGTTGCAAAGATGATAGACAGTTCTGCAATTGTTTGATATTTCTTAACCGATATTCACACAAACCGATCACCAGTTTGTAAAAATAATCCCAGTATAATGGCGTTTCATGAAATAGGATGAGCTCAAAGACAATGCAGATTTTTTTCTAGACGCATCAAATAAGAAAATAAGGAACTTCATGAGCCAATAAATAAAATTCACTCATTTCACATTATATCCATTCATTCATTCATGAATAGCAGAAGGAAAACTGCAAAGCATTTAACAGTGCTGTGGAATACATGTGCAATGCATGAAAACATAACACAACACAAACACAGAAGCACCTGTTCAGAAACACTCACTTGTTCCGTAGAACCTGCCAGGCCGCTTCGATATCAGCGTAAAGGTTCTTCTCGGACGGTTTCCCGGTACTGACCCCATAACCCGAGTAATCATAGGAGAACACATTGCAGTTGATCCTGGACCCGAGGCCGATGTAGAAGCTGCACATCTGGCCCAGATCCACGGCGTTCCCGTGAGAGAACAGCAGCGTGTAGCGGCTAGTCGGCGCGCACCGGACGAACATGCAGCCGACCCGGTTTCCGCGGCTGGTTCGGGTCACAAGCACCTCGACGGCGTCCAGCTCGCGCTGCGAGTACTGCCAGTCGGCGCGCTCGGTGAGATGCAGGCTTGTCGCGCCGCTCGCGTCCGTGTGGATGGAGTACGTGGGCTCGGGCGGCAGGAACGCTAGTTTGGCCGCGATGCGACTCGGACAGGGCGGGCAGCAGAAGAGCCAGCACAACTCACCGAGGGAGAAGCTGTTCATTCTCGGGCCTTGCTCGGGCATGGAGATCGGTCGATACCGGTTATGCGTCGGAGGGTTACGAATAGCTGAAAAAATACACGAAAGGTCTCGAGGATGCTAAAGCCGTGCTAAGTGGTTTCGGTTTGATAGTGGTTTGACGGATAAGTCACTTGCTTTTTGACATTTTAAAAATGATACTTTCCAATCCACCACTTATCCGTCTCGATCATGGGCTGAAAATGTAAAAAAATCGATCATTTAAACTCAATATTCAGCGTCAAGCTAGCCGTTCACACACAATGTAAGCTGCCATTGCTCCTGCTAATAATACCCAAATATGGGATTTTCCCGGTCATGGCGGATATCCGGCTCCCGCAGGCTGCCGTCGACGTCACAAGCCTTTTCCTTGGATGAGATGCAGGATATTTTGGATGGTGCTTTTTTTTCTAGGACTTGGACATTAGTGAAGTCATCAAAACTGTGAAATACAAAAAGTAAATATGGAAAATATGTTTATGTTTATAAATATTAAACAAATAAAAACTTTGTTTTGATAAAAATTATTTATTTATTGTCTATTCCATCACACTCTGGATATTCACTTAACCACCTTCATTAGGTAGCCTACATGCTAAGATGCGTTTAAACAGTTTTGAAGGAATTCACATGCTGTAATTGTTTTGTAAAGAAATTAATAATGTAGGGACAATTTATATTTGTCTACCAAAACTATTTCAAAAATGTATGCAGAAGCCTTTAGATTAAAACACATTCAAACAGATGAGCTCAGGGGAAAAAAGATACAGATGAACTTTTCTCACAACAAGCCCCAATGAAACACCAAATATATAACCATGGTTTTTGCCAACAAATTCTGTAGGCTAATTAATATATTGTCTAAATTGAAATATTTCCCTGACATGACAATAATGAAAAATACAGTTGAAACTTTCTGTTAAAATATATCTTTATCATATAGTTGACTCTTGTCTGAATGCCAGTGTGGTTACTAAAATCCTTGAGTAAATTAAGAACATTCTGTTGGGTTTACATAAGAATGAAGGAAACATGACAGCAAACCCAGATGTTTCAGCATTTAACTTTGTTGTGAGTGTTTCACATTTCCCATGATATTTCTAAACTTGCAGTTTTTCATTAAGCAGATTTCAGTGGGAAAATTCAGTCATAATATGGCAGAAATGTACAACTCTTTGAAGACATTTTGAGCTCATAAACATCAGAATATTACTCATTGGAATGTCCTGAAAGGAATGGGAGAGAGAAAAAGAGAAGCTGGCTTGGCATTCCTCATATTCTCACCTAATCAGTAAAAAGCATATGGAGTCCGGGGTGGAATGGATTTATCATACCCTAGAGGATGAAGCACATTTCCTAGATAGTAATAATGTGCTCGTTGGATGTAGAAATGCACTGTGGGACCTGCTCAGAAGAAGTGTGGATGCATGGGAAATGCCATGGGTACTGATTGCTCCGGCTCCGTCTGCGTCTTATATTTTCAAGAAGATAAGGTGCACCCATTTTTTCCCCCATGCATAACTTTTCATTAAATGGGGGGGGGGGGTAGACTGGTGGTCAAAGGACAGGTCTCACTGTGGGGCTTAACCTTCAAACTGTATCTCCATCACCATATGCACCAAATTGTGTTATCAAGGCAATAAAGATGATATATGGGAGCCTTTAAATAAAACCTGTTAGTGAATCATTTCAAATGATTTAATGAACATAATCAGTGTGATTGAAAATTGAAATCCTATAAATGCATTTGGTTTTTTATCAGTTTTCTCATGGTACATTATTGGCCTGTTATTTGGCATGACATTAAAATACACAATGTGTATTCAGCAGCTGTAACCTCTGAACTTTGTAATACATTTCAAAAGAATGCAAAGCAATTTCCTCAAATAGATGTGATACCAGACATTTTCTGTAAGCCTTTCAAAACACATAGTTGGTAAAACACCAAAGTCTGATCACTTTTCAGCTGTTGGTTGTGAAATGAATTTTTGTGTCTGCAGGGCTGTAGATGTGTCTGAATGAAGCAGACGGCTGAATTCTGGCCAGTGACTCCTCTGATCTCAGGAGACTTGAGCCCATCACGCACAGTAGCTATTATCAGGGTCATATGAACCTCACAGGATTGGGTTTTAATGCATCAGACAGCAGTGTTGTGAGAGCAGCAAACCTGCAGTTCAAAAACAGGAAAAACACTTCATCACAACATGCTTGTTTTTCTTTTTTTCTTTTTTTTTTGCAACAATCACCACAGGTAATTTCATCCACTGCCACAGTCAAGTATCTCATTATATGAAAATTGGGTCCATAAAGTTGGAAAATGGGGAATATGAAAAAATATAACCACTCTAACAGATCCTGCAAATTAAACAATGAGAATATGAAACCGGTCATGAACAGGTAATGTCTGACTCAGGAGAAAAACAACCACTAAACAAATACATACTAATAGACATAAGAATGGACACTGAACAAAACAGGGAGTATACACACAGACTAAATAAGAATTATAGGTGGACACAATAGGTTGTTATGGTAACTAACAGACATGCACTAGGAAACTAGGGGAACTGAGTAAGACAGGAAATAAACACAGGAACTGGGAACGCATAAAACTAAATAAAAACAGAAAATAAACCTGACATTTATATATATATATATATATATATATATATATATATATATAGCTAAATATATATTTTTTTTAAATATTTCATTGTCAACATAATCTCACAAGGCAAATGATCCCAAAAGAAGGTCTCATTCTCTTTATGCAAATGTGGAGATTCACCGAAATGTAAGCTTTCTTTCCATGATGCATTGTCTGCAGCTGGCTTAACACGTTAAAATCATCTTGAGATGTTACGGCTGTGGTTTTGAGATAAACAAAATGTCTGCACCGAGAGAAACTCATTTTACACAATGTAAAATCAAACAAGCTCGGGATGAAAATCTTCCCCTCTGTTCTCAAATGTAATTTTGTGAGCTTAGAATTATACAGTTCTATCTCCGTTTAGGGTAGTTCTGAGATATTGAGCATCAAAGTTTTTAAATCCCTGCTGTTTTGTGAGATGCAACCTTTTTATTTTATTAATAACTACTAACAAAATATTTTTTTTACAAAAATAACACCACACAGGCATTAATAAACACCTAATGGATAAGATTATGTCAAAAACTCAATTTCGACCAAAAGTGGAGATAGAACCATATAATTCTAAGCTCACGATTTATGAATCACTGATGGTGTTTGGCATTAGTGACATAAAACCTTGTCTAAATTCAACCTCGATTTACAAGCTTTACACAACATGAGGGTGAGATGATAATGACAATTATTCCGGTAAACTGTAATCGTTTGCCTAAGTCTTCACGTCATTATACATGGCATAATATAATGCGGAAAATGTTCTTTTAAATAGACGCCAATGACGCATCAATGCAAAGGAGAATAACATTTAGAGGAAATAAACACAGTGATGTCACAGTACTGTTTTTCCTGTAACTTTCCCACCATGCATCACCCCCTGCCTCATCACATCTGCCTGGTCATTTCCACAGTGTCCCAGGATCTGAAGTTCTGGCTCCGAACTCTATAACAATATCGGGATCACTCATCAGAACACATTGGGAATGTTATATGCTCTCCCTCGTACGCTAATACATGAGACAAAGACACAATTATCCAGATGGTGCAATAAAAAAAGCTTTTACTCAAATGGACAGCAACTGACCGGAAGCTTATGTTACCAACGTATGGAATGCTCAGACTTTTGTTTACTGTAATGTTATGGTCGGTTTTAACCAAATTAAGTTAGCTGGAGAGCTGGCCAATCGTATGCCCTGGACTGATGCAATGTGTCTGGAAATATGACCTTTAGCATCTGATAAGAGTCATGGTAGAACTATTGGACGGCTTTGAAAAGCTGTCTGGACACAATAATAATATTTGCATAAGAAGTGAGCAGTCCCTCACCCAGGACTTGGTTGTTAGCTTTGAAAGCATTGTGGTTTGTGGGAATTGAAAGCTGAAATGTTTGCATGTTTGTGCTAATGTTATGGGATGAAGGGTTTACATACAGTTGACTGTGATGATGGGAAAAATATTTTTTTTTACAACTGTGTAATTTCGAAAGTCAGGCAATGAGTAGGCTATTGTTTCCAAAAATGACTTCAGACCAGTAGTCAATCTTTTAGATGTTACGGACCCACACATTTGATAATCTTCATGTGAAGGTCCCCAGACCCCAGCTTGAAAACCCCTGCTTTACAGTAACATCATCTAATTGTAATGGAAAAACAAGCAAAAAAAAAAAAAAATGTAATGCAAGCATTCGAATTGAACCACTTTTTCCATCATATACTTTGCACACCTGTACCCTGATGCAAATGCTTACATATGTTTTATATCTTACTAACGTGCCTACATTTATTTACATCTTACAAACTTGGTTGGTAGAGAAGACTGAATATTTACTAAACATTTGCTGAAAAAGCTCTTCTGACATGTAGGCTACTATATGTCAACTTTTTTGTATATATGTCATAGAGGCAAAAATGCAACAACTGGACACTGCATGCATTCGGACTTCAGTGTTCATTGTTAACCGTACTTTCAGAATCTGAAATCGAATTTGATTAATTCGAATCGATTGAATTGGTTTGATTTGAATAAATTCAATAAACTAAGAAAAATGTTTATGCAGTGCCTGCATGCATAAATATGCAATTTTTATGCATGTTTATACCTAAATGATTTCAATGAAATTCAAGAATATGTAGAATAGATAAATTCTTATCCTTTTGGCCTTATTGTCAAGTCACCCTTATTTATATAGCGCTTTTTACAATGCAGATTGTTTCAAAGCAGCTTTACAGAGATAACATGAAAATAATTTTGCAATAATATTGTTAAATATATAATTAAATTGGCATCAGACATACCATTAGTTCATCCTTAGTTTATACAGAAACTAAAAACAAGTTTCTTGTTCGATCACATAATCCAACAAACGTACAGTAAGCAGAAAAACAACCAACCAAAATAACAGAAAAGACGACAAATTACATACATGTCAAAACGCCAATTTTCTAATCTCAAGTTCCTAGAAAGAGGAATGGATTGATTGTTTGTTACACCACCAAACCATATTCAAAGTGAAGAATATTTTTCAGGGGCCAGCTGCCCTTTTTCTGAATTATTTGAAGGCGGAGGAGGTTTTCAAAATATCTTCACCAACGTGTCCATCACAGCTTTGCCTCAGGTCCTGCGGGTAATTGATGTCTTCTTAAGAGTTTTAGCTGTAAACAATGTGGATGAACCTCAAGAAAGTTTCGCCCAAGGGAAAATCTCATAGCTAATGATCACTGACACCAAGGTTTCACTTTGCATGTCAACTTATATTCAAGAGGAACCAGAAACCATCTCAAATTACACAAATGTAGGTTACACCAACGTAACTTAATTAAGGCACTGGGGAGATTCTGGGAATCTTATCGGAACCAAGATTGAGCTTGTTCTCATCTAGCTTTGGGAAGGCGGAAACTCCAAACTTCATTAGAGTCAATGCACCGGATAACAAATTACAGCATTTTTCGATGCTTTCACGATGGGGAAAAAAGTTTTGATTTAGAATTTGGCCAAAAGAAGGTATATTAATACAGCATAATAATAATATAATAAAATATAATGCTTCATATATGGCACCTGACTATGTTTAGAACAGAGCCAGTATCTTTTGTGACATAGAAAAAAGGGAAAAAAAGATTGTTCCTGTACTTAACTGAACATAGTCAAACTAAGGGCAAGTATTGCGCAGCAGGATTGTTATTTTAGGGGCCTCTGAAATTTCTGAGAAATCAGAAAGAAAAGAAACATCACTGAACATATGTCATGTATCAGGACAGGCACAGCTGTTTAAAGGGCAATAATTCTTTTTGCTACAAATAAATAAGTAAAAAAAAAATGCTGCCTTTACTGAGAGACATGTGCAGCATTTCTTAACCCTGTAAGACCCAAATATAGAAAAAAAGAAGATTTTTTCCCCCACCTGTCAGATGCTGTTGTAGGAGGCCTCGATGGATAATGAAGGATTTTTTAAAAAATTATGTTTTTGTACATTTTTAAGTAAATGTTATATTATTGCAATGTTTGGCCTATTTGGTAGCAGATTTTCAGCATTTGCTCTCACACTGTCAGAACAAATATACAGATAAACTAAGGGCTTATTTGAAGTGTGGATTGCTTAAATGGCACCATAACAGTAAATATTATGAATAATAATAATAAATCACCCAACAGTCATATTTTTATGAATTAGAATTGATTAAAAATA
Organism: Siphateles boraxobius; assembly: GCF_051911475.1. Taxonomy (NCBI): domain Eukaryota; kingdom Metazoa; phylum Chordata; class Actinopteri; order Cypriniformes; family Leuciscidae; genus Siphateles; species Siphateles boraxobius. The sequence continues at coordinate 14,125,689 of NW_027508734.1, forward strand.
AACATAAAATATAAATATTAAATACAAAAGTCAAAGAAACAGTGTCCAGTGTTCACTTTCCTCTGAAAAGCAGAGACGGAGATTGCACTTCCTGCAGAGCGTATTCGAATATCCTTTTTTTTGCAGTGTCTGCAGCGTCCTCTCATTCTGAAATGAAAACAATAGTTGTAAGAGTTAGAGTATGTTCAAGTATAAATCATTTAAATGTAAATGAATCCTATTTATGTGTTACACTCCACTGAGGTCAAACAATTCTAAAAGGAATATACAAACCCCAAGACCTCTTACATCCCCACATTCCAGAACATTAACACCTCTCCCTGAACAATGGACCATGCAATCCCCTATATGTCTGAACATTCACACCTGTCTTTGAATAACCATCCTCCAAAGCATTCCACAAACAGCGTATGCCTCCCAAACAAGGTGCACATGCTATTTTGACTACCATTGTCTCCCAACGTTGTAAAATTACAACAAAGACACAACAAGCTAAACATCTAATTTGATGCATGCATTCTACAATAACCAAGTATTTACATCATGAACTAGACATTCTAACAATCACAAAACAAATATTTCTGAGGTTTTACTAACTTCAATGTTGAGATATCCAGTCCAATGAAACGAGGAGATGCACTTCCAGGAAAGTTTGCAGGTTGTATGTGTTCATGGCCTTAATGGACCTATATACACATTCACTATCCAATGGCGTTGCGAGGCTGAACAGTAGGAGCCATTGGCTATTTAAATGTGGTCTTTCAAAAAAAAAAGTGTTAAAAGTGATGTTGTAATTTTACAACCACGGGCCTTACAGGGTTAAAGAGGTCTTAAAAAGGGGGGAAAGCCTTAGAATAGTGACCTATCACAAGGCCCAGACTGAACTTGAGACCTTTCCCCCATTTTTCATGCTGTTTTGGAAAGAAAATCTGCAGAATGATGTGGCATAGGTTTAGGCGTGCACTGGAACAAATTTTATATACATTTCAAATTTCAAACATCTTAAATTTAGGGCTAAATATTTTTTTAATGGGAATATATATTAAACAGAGCTGAAAGTACACACTCACAGTAGCCACACTCAAATAAGCCAGAATATGAAATAAATGAACACACAAAGGATGGACATAAATGGAATGGACAGATTTTTCTCTGAGACTGTTAGTCAGCGTTTTCATGACATCAGTTTTCCACACTGTTCAGACAGCAGGAACATCCTGCATCCAGCAGAGCAAACTGACAAACAGAAATGGGAAAACTTATGGCCCGGACACTCTGAGTTGCAGAACCTGATTTCACCAAGTACAACATGTTCCTGGATCAACATCTTAGTTGATCCTGGAACAACATTCCAATCAACCAGTCAGATTTGAGGAACAAGTTTACATATCAAGTTTAGGCTTACAACCAGGTAGGTGCTTCTACATCAGTGTTATTCACCATTTCCCTCTGATTTTAGGGATAATTTTAAAGGGTTAGCTTTAGAGGGATATACATTTTCCGATCGTAATTTTGTTTCAGGATCAACAAAATATGTTGACCTAGTGTGCGTCTAACTTTGGCAAACGCCAAGGAGTCGATAAAGTCAATGGAATGATATCTAAACATTAATCAAAGCAATCAATATCTTCTTTTCCACTATGTTTGCCTGTCATAATAATAAAAAAAACACCTGAAAACAGCAGGGCAGAAGCCATGTTTTTATTTGTCACTCTTAAAACTTGTTAATGGTTTTATTGCAAAACTCACTTTGAATGAGCAAAACCTAACAGGGCCTAACCTGATCCTGTCAGATATGACAAACTATTGCATGCAACATTAAATTAATGCGCTGGTAGCGTTCCAAAACAAAAACAGGGTTTGATTGCATAGCTGCCGGCCTGTAAGGTGCATGGGGAATTCAACTTTTACTATACAATCCTTCAGAACTGGAAAACATTTTTTTAGTTGAAATCATCTACTTTATTCTCAATAAATGTATTCAATGAACTTTGGATTAAGTCTAAAAAGCTCTTAAAGCTCTTGTGTCAAATTAACAGAGTTAAATGTGAATTGTTCCATTTATTTATTTATGTTTTAAATGGTGCAACATTGTACTTTTTCTCAAATATGTGCTTGTCTTAAATTGACAAAAACTAAATAGACGGTAACACTTTACAATAAGGTCTCCAGTTAACTTTAGTTAGTGTATTAACTAACATGAGCAAAAAGTGAGCAATATATTTTTTACATCTAATAATCTTTGTCAGTGCAGTTGTTTGACCTTGTTTATGTTAGTTCATAGTGCAACTAATGTTAACAGATACTTATTGTAAACGTATTGTAAAGTTTTAAACTAACCAATTGTTTCAAATAGAGTAACAAACTCATTCTGAATTTACTAAATGTGACAATAAATCATTGACCGTCTAATAAAAACCAGCAAACTGCCCAACAATGCAATGCTATTTATGAGGGTGCATGCTGGGAAGAGGGTAAATAAAGAAGTAATATAGCCTATATAGAGTATAGAAAAGCTGAGAACCACTTGACTTCCAGAAAAGTAACTTCAGAATATTAATAAATCTACAATAATGTTACATTAGTGCATAACATGAAGTAATGCATGAAATCAAGCACTAAATGTAGAAATAAACATTAAGATTCCAATGCTTTATTTATGTATTTTTCATTGTTAGTTCATAAGAACTAATGTTAACAGATGGAAAGGTTGTCCCGCTCTCGCACCAGGAAACATATCATCAGAGAACAGATGCCGAGGTAGATGACGTTATTTTGATTAAAGATTATGAGGCACACAAGTTAAAAACATAATGAGCATGGATAAATCATTTATAATAAATACTGCAGCAGTCCATTAAAAAAAAAAATCTCCATTTTGATTTCAGGGTGACTTTAAAAGATATACTTTCCTTTTTTTGAAGCGAATCCAATTCGATAAAACTTTTCATGCTGTTACAAAACATTTAAAACATGCAGGCATGACAGTGAACGCAGCCAGATTTCACGCGGTTGACCTCTGCAGAACATCTCAAGTTTCCTTACTAAACAGATCTGAGGTGTCATCCTAGCATTCAGACAGTCTAATCAAAGAGCATCAAGATCCGCTGGAATGCTGAACATCTGAAAAGTATACTTCTGCATTAAACTGAGACGCACGCAATGAACGGGATTTAATGGAGCTGCTGTTTACGCTTCTAGCCAGTCAAGTCTTGTCATGCTTCACCCAGAAGGAACTTAACATTAACATTTTTGACAGTGTATACAGAAATGCAATTATATGACAAGCTGATACGGTCTCTCTCTTGCCACGCTCAAGTAGACGTAGTAGAAAACCACCTGCTAAAAAACAACAACAACGATTTGCTATCTTCAAGTCATGTCACATACAAGATGAGCAAAAATGAACATTACCACATGGGTTACAACAAACCACATTAATTCCACATAACTTATTTTTTTCAATTACGCATGAAGTTTATTTACTTAATTTTAAGGCAACGAGTTTCCTAACTTTTTTTAAGTTAAGTCAACTGATCACTTTTTCTTTTACAGTGTAATTGTACATACATAATATTAAAATAACACTGCTAAGTTGTAATTGTGAATGGTTACTGTATGATGTATTTTGCTACTCATTGACCATAGCTGGGTTACGAGGCAACAGGTTGCATAACAAAAATAAATGTCCCATCATTCTCTGTGGCAGAATGATATGATACAATAGACAAAAATGAAAAATATAAACCAAAAGCACATCTTTATTGTTTTGAATTAGTGCTTCCTGTCTGTAATTAAGAGAAAAAGCAAGAAAGAAATAGGAGAGTTAAATCAAAATCATTTAAATGCACTTGAAAAAAGGAACTTCCCAGAAAGACTTGAAAGCAACAATAGCACATATTACTGGATGCAAAAAAAAACAACAAAAAAACAATAAGATAGAGTTTAGGAAATACTACGGCCCATTGTACAGATGAGGGCAGAGCAGGTTCTCATGAGCGACCGCAGCATTAACGGCCTTCACTATTCTTCTGTGGAGTTTGAATGTCCAAATGAATTCTGAAAGCGTATTTAGCATCTGCTGGTGTTTATGAGTAATCCCTGTGGTCAAATCCCCTTCCTGTTCCCTGACCAAGAAGCTAAATAAGCAGGATAAGGAAGCATAAATGAGCAGGCAGTAAGTCTCAATTTGCCCATTGATGTTTCTTGGAGCAGCAATAAATTTGTATGCATGCATTGCAGACCATTTAATATACGGCACAAAACGCTATTTACCATAACTCTACGATTAATGAAAGTAGTTTTACTGTACATTATAGCTGAAATGAGCTTTTTGTATACTTCCATAAAGTCAACATGAAACCAACAGACACAAAACCAATGCAGATTAGCATTAATGGAGAGAAATCATCATTTTGAGGATTGAATTTACACAATTTGTGACCTGTTAAAACAAACTGGCAAAATGAACATTTAATGTTAAAAATGTGTGTATTGAGCAACACAATGAACAAAGCTCAGTCTATTTGATTGAAATGCACATACTCGATGAGGATTTATTGACACAAGCACAATTTCTTGTCATAAAGTTACACAAAAATAATGGAACACATTTGCACAATTTATACAATCCTAAACTCATTGTACAATGGACAGGCTAACTAAGTACCGGAGTTAAATATGTACTCACATTGCACACAATGATATTAAACCTACACAAGTATATATAGCTGTATGTCAAAGGAAACATGGTCCGACATAAAAATCACATTATTTACATTAAACATCCATTTGATTTAGCAAAAAGGTTTCGATTTCATGTCGACGTCTTTCCATCAGTCCATAGTTGTGGCGTGATCGAGTTTCATCATGAAAACGAGAAGTCCACGTTATTAGTCCAAAAGTTAATAGCAAGTATTGCAGCTGCCACAAAGATTACAATGAACATTGTTTATTTTTATGCTGCATTTGCTCATGAGGCTGGTGTCGATTACTTCAGAAAGTGACACTGTTGCAAGTGTTTTTGTAAGAACAACAAAAGGAAAAGGAAAAAAAAAAAGGTTGCAAAAGCAATTTCCGATTTAAATCAAATACTGATTTTTTTTCTTTACACCTGCCTACATTTATTATTAGTTTAACTAGGTTATAGACATCACTACATAGACTACATTTTACACGGTAAGCGTAAAAATAACTCAGCGTTTTTTGTCAGCAAGATGCTGTTTGGCAATGAAAAATGAGGTGCAATACAAGAGAAAAAAGATTCTTCGCATCATGAAAGATTCTGAAAATACTTCTGTACGATAAAAACGTCAAAAAAAGAGGAAAACTCTTCATTATATTTTTGTTGGATTCCTGTGTGTGTGAAAACAGTCCTGACATGAGGTTGCTGCATGAATCATTAACTTTAGCATACAGTCATTTGACACAAAATCCTGCATCATATTCACATTTCAGCCAAACCAGGCATTAAATTCACCTGCTTTCTATGTAAATTAGACTTATAGTTATTGCGCTTTATTTACTACAGTAAATTATAATCTTACACTGTTTTCGCTCTCAAAAATTGGTCTGTAAATGCAAATGTATTTATTAAAAGGGTCGTTTACGTATATTTTCCATTGATAATGGCAGCAGTTAATCATCACATGATGATCAAATGATGAGGAACATCAAGAATGGGGTATATCTTGTGTTTTTAACTGTTTGTGTATGAATGATCAAGTCAAGAGACTTGATCATGACATTCACATGGCAAGTGAATTCAGAAATGTGTTTCAGCAGCGTCATGTTAGTCACATGTGAGATAAAGGTACTGCAGTCTGAACCAAAACAAAACGAACAAACATACGAGTCTCCATTTACTCAGAAAACGGTGGGAACATGCCGAGGTCGGCAAAGTCTTCAATGTTGTAATTGGTTGATCCTTGAGTGGGATCGCCTGGCATCGGCAGCATATCCTGTGGGACAGAAATACAGCGCTCTGTTGAATCAGACAAGCTGCTTTGCCAGTGAGTCAGTGTAACTGTAAAGGCTGATTCACATCAGACGTCATTTGAGGTTCTTATCACAAAGCATCAACAGCTGTTTCCATCACCCTGTTTTTATGCGCATTTTTTAGCATTGCATCAGAAAAGGTGATGGAAATGCCAAATTTTAGGGAAAAAACCTTATTTTGCAAAAAGTTTTTACGCTTGCTTGAGGTGGTTTTTGACAAAAAAGAGTTAATGCGAAAAATGGGAGATGGAAACGCATTTGCAGAATAAATTCTGTCATAGTGAACATTAAAACCCACTTAAATCCACGTCATCCGCTCGAACAACTTGATGGAAATGCACCTAATTAGCTTTTTTCCATCTTTTTTTGGGCAAACTTTGAAAACATTTGCTTCACTTTTGGATGGAAACCCAGCTATATGGTATTCAAGAGCTACAAGTGAAAAATATTTTCACCAAATCATATGATTAAAAGAGTTTAGGTTAGAGTTTAGAGTTAAAAGATTTCTTTATTCTTTTTAGAACTTCTCAGACATGGCCATTATGAGTAATGATTAGTGTTGTTATCGTTAAAAACAATTAATTGAATAAATTAAATACAATTAGAAATGATGCCTTGGCAACTAACTAAACTAAAGTAAGTTGAAGTACAAATATTACTAAAACTGAAATAAAAATCAATTAAGGCTAAATAGAAATATTAAAAACGAATATTTTTTTTAAAAGATCACAACAAAATTAAGATTATATAGTATTACACACATAATAGTATTTAAAATAACACTGATAATGATACATACTGTATCTTGATTTAATGATCCAATTCAAGATGTTTTGAAACAGTAGGCATTGTGAATAATCAACGAAAGACTTAATTCAATAATTAATACATATGAATGACAGTAAATATTGTTAGTTAATAATGACAGAAATTTCATTTGAACTATTCCTTTAAATCTTTACTTCTATTTTTGTTCGTTTGGTTAGCATACTGGTTACTATCACAGGGCACAGGCCTTCAAATGTTCTGTTGCGCACCAATGCAACTCTATATGTGCTGAACACAGGTATATTTTGATGTGTATGAATGTGAAGTCAAGCGCTCACCTGGAAGACCTCCGTCTGGCTGGACTGAGGATGAGGATGTGGGTCTCCACCCTGCTGGCTGTGGTGTTGACTCTGCCACTGGGACCAGACCTCAGACGGACGACCCTGAAACTGCCCTCCGCTCTGGCTGCTTTCACCTGACACATCTGGAGAAACCAACACATCTTGAGCTTACAGATGAACAGATAATACTTCTAGAATCGTTTTTTTTTTCATGGTATTCATTACTGGAATTCCAGTTCAATGTTTTATGGAACCTACAGGGCCGGATTAAGAATTCAGAGGCCCCTGGGCACAATGTCTTGTAGCCCCACCCCACAGGCAGGCCAAATGTAGTTTGTCCAAGGATTTTAATTTGGCATTAACAGTTTTACTGACTGAAAAGGAACTTTGTTGTACTATGCTGGAGTAAAGTTTATAAACTATCGTTCTTTCCCATAGGATTTTGTAAAACTATGTTGGGTGGACCTCTGTCCCTCTAGGGGGGTGCGGGGGAGCATGAAAATTTTGTACATTTTAAGGTTAAATGCATCAATCTGGTGCACTTCACTTGTAAGAAATAAACCCTTGAGCTTTTATTTTGGAGAAAACACCAAATCACCATGCTGATCGTGTGAGCAAAGTGCGCACTTTTCTTTAAATCACGCAGCACAAATTCGAACTCTGGTCGAACACGTCAAAAGCTACTTTCCAGCACCTCACGCCCTACAACCTATGCCACTGTAGATATTTAGTTGCAGGCGTCTTTTTGCCAAAAAGATAGGCACTAATGGCGCTTTTCCATTACCAGTACCAGCTCGACTCGACTCGACTCGCCTTGGCTCGCCTCGACTCGGCTCGCTTTTCGTTCCGTTTTCCATTGCAGAAAGTATCGCCACAAATAGTACCCGGTCGTCATAGCGACGCCTTTCGTTCCTCGTTGCCCCATCAAGCTCTCGCTGGATCCTCTCTTCGTCAACCAAACAAAGGCATGTCTGCACCTCCTCGTTTGACCACGGCGTATTCTTCCGAGTTGCCATAATAATAGTAGTAAGTTTAGTAACTATCTCTGGCTAAACTATTTAAAAAAGGCGGGGTTATTCTGGATACTCCATCTGGCGCGTGCAATGATGACGCAGTGAATAGTGACGATTCTCTCTGACCAATCAGCAGTCGGCATTGTTTTCACGTCACATTTTAGTATCGCCTTAGCTCGCTTAGAACCTCGCCGGAGGTGGTACGAAAAAAAGTACCCGAAAGCAGGTACAGGTACAACTTTTACACAGTGGAAAACCAAACAAAGGCGAGTCGAGTCGAGCCGAGCCGAGCCAAGGCGAGCTGGTACTGTGTAGTGGAAAAGCGCCATTAGTGCAAATATACGCTCCGTTATCGGAAATGTAAAAAAAGATGGAATTTTTTTCTTCCAATCGCTTGGGCCCCATAATGCCCATTGGATAATCCGGCCCTGGGTGCCCCCCAATTGGCTGGTGCCCCAGGGAACTCGCCCAATCCCGTCTATGGATAATCCGGTCCAGGGAACCGAGCTGTGGAATGTTATCATTGTTTATGAAAACAATTAAGAAATCATTTGTTGAGCTGAAATAAAATAAATAGTAGATGAAAAACCTAAGCTAAAAAATACTTAATTATAAATAAAATCGTATTGTAATATTTAGCTAAAATAATTCAAAATAATTTGTTGATTGAAAAAAAATAAGTGAAATAAAATAAAATGTATATATTAGATGAAAAACTTACACTTAAAAGAAAATTATAAACTGAATAAAATAAAATAACTGAAATAAAATGTCTTGTTACTGACTTAAAATATTAAAAATCCTTTGTTGATTGAAATAAAGCTGAAATAAAATATAAATATTAGTTGAAAAACTAAGTTGAAAATTAAAAACTGTATAAAATATTATAAGTGTTGTTATTGTTAACTAAAACTATTAAACATAATTTGCCGATTTAAATAAAGCTAAAATAAAGTAAAAAATATAAATATTAGATTAGATAAAAGTTATATTATATTAGCTAAAATGTATATAATATTAGTTATATTAGAAAAAAAATATGTGAAAATTAAACTGAATCAAATAAAAATAACTGAAATAAAATAAGTGCTAAAATTACTAAAACTGAAAAAATTATGCTAAATGAAAAAAAACCCGACAAAAAAGCACATAAAATGATTAAAACTAACTAAAATTAAAATGAGAATTCCAAGAAAAAAGCTAATTAAAAACATCAATAAATACTATAATAGTACATAAATAATAAAAAAAATAACGTTTTGCGTTCTACAGAAAAAAAGGGTGAATCAAAGATGGAAGAACATTCTGATATGGATGCTCCACCACTTCTCAACAAACATGTTTATAATTTGCGGTATCAACTTTCACCATTAACTCCAACACACGTCTACTTTTGCAGCATCTCAATTGAGCGTGCGTGTAAAATACCTCAACCGTACGACCTCCATTTCGCTCAATTTGTTGCACAGGAGGGGAACACATTTACTACTGGCTGACAGAATCATTTAAACGCATACATCTACAGTCTCTTCACCCGCGGGGCCCGAGTCTTTGGTTAGGAAACGAGCAGAGTCGAGAAGACTAATGCGCGGTGGGCGCAGGCGGAGGTGACGACGTGGGTGGGTGTTTTGCAAGATGGCACAGAGATGCCCCCGGGCTGTTTCTCATATTCTCCATGTTGATGAGGCAGTGATGTAAGGTCAAACTTCTCATTTCCCTACTGTGTTAGCGCTTGCCACGCGGACGCCGAGAGCGTCCCTTCTCTGGCTCAATTTCTGGCTGTCTTTCCCTCAAGGTTCGGCTGTTTGGCTCCACTGATGCGCCTCGTATGTATCTCTCTATCAATTTTCCTATTCGTCTCTCATTGTCTGTCTCTCCCCAAGCCATCTTTCTCCGTCCCCATCAATCTGAAATCGGCGTGCTTCATGTTCTCCCTCGGTATCTGTAGAGCTTAGGTGTCGCTTATTCTCTGACCACTCAATCAAACATGATTCTTAAAGATGAAACAGTGCAAAAAGCCAGCGTGACGAATGCAAACACATTTCAAACAAAGAGCCGGGCTTTGCTGTTAGTCCCAAGTGCTCTTCAAATCAATGCAAGGATTGAAAGCACATTCTCTCGCTTTCATAGTGATAAATGCAGCTCTTGAAAGCATGCTCAATTTCAAAGCATATAAAGACAGCAATTAAATCACAATGTAGCATTATCTCAGTATGAAACATTTGAATGAAGGCAGCATGATGGTTGTTTATGCATTTCATTAGTTACAAAAAAGAAGATAGTTCGCATATGAAGTACAAATCTAGCAGGAGCTGTAAATAAAAGATTGTATTGATTTCATGTGAATGTTTTCACATTACTGGTGTTAAGAGTTACTTGACTATTATCTTATTCTCACTCTGCCGATGTTCTTTTCTTTGATCTACTTGTATATGTGACTGATTGGACACTTGGAAACAAAGACTTAAAGGGTTAGTTCGCCCATTTAAGACTTGAAGTTGTATGGAATCCTTACCAGCACTATAGTGCATACACACTGACCCAGTTCTGGCCGCTGGAAGTTTTTCAAGAAAGTACTCCCGGTTAGTTTCGGGGGCCTCAAAACTGTGCGTTTTTACGTGAAAAAATGATTTGCGTTTCAAAGCTTGATTAATTTAACACACAAAAAACACGCCGGTCAAAATTCATACCTCCCTCTGACCAGGGAGGTGACAACAGAGTGGGTCAGTGTGTATGCACTATAGTGCTGGTAAGGATTCCATACAACTTCATGTCTTAAATGGGCGAACTAACCCTTTAAGTTTTCATCTGTGTAAATATATTGATCACATGTCCTGGAACAAAGATCCTGGCCTTCAGCAAACAATAGCAGTCAATTAACTTAAAACCTATACAAATAAAAAGAAACTGAATTTCTGAAATATGCAGTGGTTTGGTAATGTCACCAAATAAGTTCATGATATAAAAATGTTAAAATGAATGACATTTCTGATTTTCTAACTGCTGCTCTGGCAGAGATGTGCCCCCCTGTCACTTCTCATTTCCATCAGAACTGAATATGAAATATGAAAATATATAAGTTCTTTGGAAAAGGTGCAAAGTACAACTTTCCTTTTTATGAATTCATCATAGAGAGAAAGTCATTAAGTCTGGGTAGGGAACAGGGCCATACTTATACTCTGGCAAATTTGGCAAAAGCAATGAAGATTTCATAAGAATACGATTTCATGAGCAAAAAAAGAAAAAGAGGAAAAAAGGGGAAACAAAGGGAGATTTATGCATGTAACAATGGCTTAATAATGGCTGCTGAAAATTCAGCTTTGCCAACATACACAGGAATAAATTACATTTTAAAATGTATATTAAAACAGAAAACAGTTATTATTGATCAAATAAACTTGTCTTATCGATCAACTGGGCAATTTTTGATTCTCATTGGTTACAATTGTGCACATACCTTTACTAACTAAGGATTACAATACAATAATGTGCTCAGTTTGCTGGGAATAAAATGTCATTCAATGAATTAATTCCAAACACAGAAAAAGACATTCCTGCAGTCTCTGCTTCCTTCCTCCTTTTACACGTTCAAGGGCTGTCCACGTGAGGAGGTGAAGATAAATGTTCCATTTTCTTTAATGACACCATATTAAAAAAGAATTATCTGGACATGGCTTCATTTTCAAGCGGCTGGCAAAAAGTCTTCAGGCCATTCGGAGCCTGATACACTCGAAATTGAAGTGGGTTTTTAATGTCACCTCTTTAACATAAATTACTTATTAAATGGACACACTAATCACAGGTTCAAGGTAGAGAGTTCCCCTCAAGGGACACAACAATGGGAAGAAAATGCCATCCTGTAAGCCTCCGTACGTACGCCCTGCTTCAAATTAAATTTGGTTCATAGACCTGAATGTGATGGAGAAATTCGAAGCGTCTTTAAACGGATGAAATGCAATAACAACGATTCTATAGTTTCTCCCTTTAAGCCGTTCAGTTGCACAACTGTGGTGGTGGATCTTTGCCCTTCGTGTCACGCTGGTCAAATTCCTTACTTAAAAGTGTCAGGATTCAGAAACCAGATCTCTGTAGCATGAGTTAAAAGGTGCAGCACATGACAGATTAATTAAACACACTGCAGGGTGTTTAAAGCCCTGCACATTACAAAAGAAAGACAAGCAAGAGCAGGTGAGTTTTGAGTTTGACTGATGTAAGATAGAATAGGAGTGGGCGATATGAATGCACAATAATTATATATATATATATATATAGTTCATATTCATTTTTAAACACCACAATACTAATGTTTTAACTTAGGAAGAGTTCAGAAAACAATATTTGGTGGAATAACCCTGATTTTCAATCACAGCATTCATGCGTTTTGGCATGCTCTCCACCAGTCTTTCACATTGATGTTGGGTGACTTTATGCCACTCCTGGTGCAAAAATTCAAGCAGCTCGTATTTGTTTGATGGCTTGTGACCATCCATCTACCTCTTGATCACATTCCAGCGGTTTTCACTGGGGTTCAGGTCTGGAGATTGGTCTGGCCATGACAGGGTCTTGATCTGGTGGTCCCCCATCCACACCTTGATTGACCTGGCTGTGTGGCATGGAGCATTATCCTGCTGGAAAAAACAATCCTCAAAGTTTTGGAACATTGTCAGAGCAAAAGGAAGCACATTTTCTTCCAGGACAACCTTGTACATGGCTTGACTCATGCGTCCCCAGATCATCAATTTTCAGCTTTGTCCAACACCTGGTCATCTAATGGTTTGACGGAGACGTAGCGAGGCCTACAAGCCACAATGTCTCACACCCATTGTGAAATCTGGTGGAGGATTGGTGATGATCTGGGGGTGCTTCAGCAAGGAGAAAAAATTGTCTTTGTCAAGACGCATGAATCAAGCCACATACAAGGTTGTCCTGGAAGAAAACTTGCTTCCTTCTACTCTGACAATGTTCCCCAACTCTGAGGATTGTTTTTTCCAGCAGGACAATGCTCCATGCCACACAGTCAGGTCAATCAAGGTGTGGATGGAGGACCACCAGATCAAGACTTCCTAAGTTAAAACATTAGTATTGTGTTGTGTAAAAATGAATATGAAACTAATTTTCTTTCCATTATTCAAGGTCTGACAACATTGAATCTTTTTTGTTATTTTGACCAGTTGTCGTTTTCTGCAAATAAATGATCTAAATGACAATATTTTGATTTGGAATTTGGGAGAAATGTTGTCAGTAGTTAATAGAATAAAACAAAAATGTTAATTTTACACAAACACATACCTATAAATAGTAAAACCAGAGAAACTGATAATTTTGCAGTGGTCTCTTAATTATATAGATATATATACAGTATATATCTCGAATCTGGCCTCCTTTAAAAAAGGTTTGGACACACCAGCTCTATTTCACTTTTTGTGACATCTTTCTTGATGTAAGTTTTGATTACATAAACTTATTTGAAAAGCAATTTTCCAAACTTATTGAATAAGTTATGCATGTTGTGTAACAGTCACGATTAAAAGTCGCTGTTCTATTGAGAAGTGATTTAAAAGGGTTTTCAAAACTAGAACAAACATCTAATTGCCTGTTGTCCAACAATTGTGAACACTTGAACCACAGAAATCTGTTTTTTATACGGTCTATAATAGAGATTAAGTGGCCAATCCAGAGAAACAAAAAACAACAAAACTGTGTCTCACTATGAATGCCATTCAATCCTCACACTGTCTGCTGTTAAAGACAAAGACTGTTTTGTTGAAGACAAATGTCTGTTTCAGTCATTGTGTGTTATAGTCTGTGTTTTATACGGAAATCTATAAATTGCTGTACATGTAAAATACAGTTCATACAGGCATCTGAAAGGGCCCATGGGAGGATTTTGTTTCCCAGAGGTGCTGTGATGTCACCTCCATATGAATGCCTGTTAATCTAAGACTGACGTCAGTCTGGAACAGATCACGGGTTGAAGCGCACCAGGGATCTTCTGTCAATCATGCGGTGAGATCATTCGACCGTTTTAAGGTAAAAACAGAGGGTTGTAACAATACCAAAATGTCAGTAGCCTTATCAATACTTTAAATGATGATCAATAGCAATTCTTATAATACAAAACAAACGAATGCACTCAAATTCAATATTTTGACAAATCCAATTGAAACCAACAAAACCAATGTTTACATACATAACTTACTAAAACTAACATTTTAACCAAGACATTAACACTTAGGCTGTAACACAAGTTCAAATTATGATATCTACTTGATCACGTTGATCAATAAATTATTCAATGAATGTTAAATAGGATCTATTAAGCCCTTTTACAAAGTCTTATTTTGTTTTTAGGGTGTACTAGAATAGGTTTTCATGCTTCAAATGTTCAAAAAGCACCTTATTATTCACATATTTTACATTGTTGCAGAACCTTTCTTCCCAGTCTGTCAGTAACGCTCTGTTTAGCCCCTACTTTCGAAAAGTGCAATATGCTCTGATTGGTCAGCTGGACCAGTGTGTTGCAATTGGTCAACCGCTTCCAGCGTGTTTCAGAAATGTCACACCCCTTACCGTTCAACACTCTACTAACGGAACTCAACCAGGCCTTACCCCTTTTTTTGCATATGCCTTGAGCAGGTATTATTTAAATAAGGAATATTGTGACGAACGTTCCCGGAAGAAAACTCAAGACTACAATGGAGGCGTTTGAGTGAGTTCAGAAACGGTGCTTACTGATATACAGAATAACTCCCTTTTGAGTGACTTCATACTTTGTAACTTTGCAGACCTTTTCATGCTTTTCAAAAAAGAATAATAGGACCCCTTTAACATACAGCAATGTTAGCGCAATAAACACGTATGCACCAAAATGGAGCAATTTATTGTCATAAATGAACAGATCTTACCAAAAGCAGCGCTGCGATTGGCCAGGTTGGAGTAGGCATTTCCAGAGGGCGATGAGGTGGCGGGGCTGGACAGAGGGCTGTATGAGGACGGGTCGGCCTGGTAGCTGTGGCTGGAGCCAATGCCAAATGGTGAGGATTGAGCCTTATTGGACTGAGTTTGAATCTGCTGCTGTGGTGGAATGACAGGAGACATGATGATGATGTTAATATACAGTGGAAAATTGTATACACTACCGTTCAAAAGTTGGGGTCAGAATGTTTTTATTTTTTTGGAATGAAATTATTACTTTTATTCAGGAAGGATGCATAAAACTGATCAAAAGTTACAGTAAAGACATTTATAAGGCCCTGTTTACACCTGGTATTAAGATGCATTTTGGTCAGAAGGATCAAAAGTGGACAACGCTGAATACAGGTGTAAATAGGGTCTAAAACTTTTTGACTTTGTCCACTTTTGACCACTTGTAGACGCTTATGTGTTTGAATGTGTTCTAACAGTCACAAAAGAATCTACTCCACACCTACTTACCAAACGCGTAAACATTATGGGAAGAGCACTAGCCAGACAGGATTCAAACTTTGTCGGCTGAAGACCCAAGTGTGGTTTAAAGATGAAAACCTTACCAAGCACAATGTTCTCTCACCATTCCTTATTTCTAACACGCACTCACAGCTTTCGGCATGGTCTTGCGGCTATCAGAGCAGAAACAAAAGCTGATGCTCTTCGTATGTTGTACCGTTTAATGTCAACCTGGTGTGTTCATATATAAATTGCGTGAGCTTATTTTGTCTAAAAGACCGAAAGATCTGAAAAAGCCTGTATATTTACCAGCTCATAGACCCTCCCATCAAAGAAATCAGGACAGAAGTGGTTGAAAGTGGACAAAAGAGACAGATTAAAACACCAGGTGTAAACGGTAATGTGTCTCCCTCGTCTACTTGTGATCTGATCGACCAAAACGTTTCTTAATACCAGGTGTAAACAGAGGCAAAATGTTACAAAACATTTTTATTTAAAATAAATGCTGTTTGTGGTGAGCAGGAAAAGGCAGAGGGCCGTGAGAGAACGTGATGAGCGACACCTGTGAGACGCGTGAGACCTGTTTATCAAGCGACGAGAATACTTTTTGTGCGCAAAAACAAACATAAATAACGACTTTATTTCAACTATTCATTTCCTTCTCTGTTGGCCTCTAGTCAGTTAAACTAGTGTAATTGCGTAGAGCTACGTCACACGTAGGCTCACTATTGGCCGACGCTGGTCATGTGGGTGATGCGTGTGACGTACAACAACAGATCATACGCTGTTAAACTAGTAACCTGACTCGAGGCCCAGAGAGAAGGAAATGAATATTTGAAATAAAGTCGTTATTTTTGTTTGTTTTTTGCGCACAAAAAGTATTCTCGTCGTTTGATAAACTTAGGATTGAGCCACTGTAGTCACTTGGACTATTTTAACGATGTCTTTAATAACTTTTCGAGGCCTGCAAGTTCAATCCCTGAAGAAGCCTATGGACTAGTATGGAGGAATAATCCAACTCTCAGATTTTATCAAAAATATCTTAATTCGTGTTCCGAAGATGAACGAAGGTCTTACGGGGTTGGAACAACATGAGGGAGAGTAAATACTAACAGAATTTTCATTTTTGGGTGAACTATCCCTTCAAGCGTGGCCTAAAAGACTATTTAAGAGTGAACATGTTGCAATTTTGCCCCCCGTCTTTTTGGATCATATTAGTTTAGTTGCACTTAATGTTTGCAGTTATACAGCTATCCGGTTTGAAAATAAAAATAATCTCTCTTTTTTTGTATATTTAATAAAATAATAAATCATTTTTAGTTGTATATTTTTGGAATAGAAAAAGTTTATATTTTTTGGTTATTTTTACTATTAAAATATATAATTATACATAATTGTCTTAAATATACAATACATACATACATGCATATTATTTTTGGTAAGGCAAGTATTAAAATATATATTTTACTACTGCTTTGCCCTGAATTATCTTTTTCAGCCACAGCTCCACATCCAAACGTGGATCTGGTTTCAATTCTCCCATCACAGAGCTAAAGAGGAATGTTCCATTACTTTAATTAATCTGATGGAGAATAGAGCGCCAGTGGCCAGCTGCCGGCGCAGGCATGCAAGGGCAGCGATGGGTTCATTCTCACCTGGCCGGAGAAGGGCGGTCGGCTTCCTGTCCAGGACACCTGGCCGGCGTTGATCTGCCGGGATATCTGGGTTAGGTTCTGTCCTGCTGAACCAGCTGTGGACTGGATGTCATTGACGCCTGGGACGTGGATCACAGATGAGCTGAAAGACACACATGCACCACATTATGACATTCCTCTAGATTCTCTGTCAAACGTCTATTCGCCTATTCACACCAGGCACAGATTTTTTGCCATAATTAAGCATTAAACTATTAAAAAAAGCTACAGAACCCTTTTACACCAGGCCCTGTAACAATGCACCATTTATAATGATCATGAAAACAACATTCACTACATCCAAAGAAAGAATTTTAAGCACAAAATCATGATGGGTCTTGACAGTGACAGGAAAAAAACTATATATTCCCCATCAAAAGTATTCTTCAAAAGCACAACACAATATAGGTAATCTAAAGCAATACTGTAATCAGGTAATCTGACACAAATACTGTCATGGCCCGCAAGAAATAAATAAATGCTCTCAATTCACCTAACATTGACTCCAAAGATAATTAACATTACATCCTGATATATTCCAATATCACCACTTTGTGTAAGGAATGTGACAACGTCCAAAAGTTGTCCCGCCGTTTACCCGCACTTCATTGAATTTCTTCACTTTGACATTCAGTACACTGGACAGAAATCACATCGCGTCAACACCCGCTGCGGGCTTTCACGATGCCTTGTGATGCAAAGCTGAATTTTCAGCATCATTACTCCAGTCTTCAGTGTCACATTTCCTTCAGAAATCATTCTAATATGATGATTTGCTGCTCAAGAATAACTTATTTTCACAAAGTTTCCATCCAAAGTTCCGAATTTCACTTATGTGCAAAACTGGAATATCGCAGAAAACATTCGCGAATAACGCAACGTTAAGTTGCTGGTCCAACTATCCAATCACATGTTGAGGCAAAGTCACAGAGTTTTTTGTTTTGCATTGAGGGATTTATTTGGTAAATGCGTTTATGTGCATGTCTTCTTATCGGATCAATTGAGCACATCATTTTTTTTTATTATGCACATTTTTAGAATAGGTGGATGGAAATATAGCTATAGTTTAAAAGAGTTGTGCTGCTTAATATTATTGTGGAAACAGATGATTAAAATTACTAACCCAAACTTTTGAACAGTAGTGTATCAGTAACATGTTAGTAATTTTGCATTATAGCACATGAAAACTGTGCAATAAAATGTCGTATTCTGCATAAAAGTATATAATGACCAGAGTGTATTTGCATTTCATTTAAAAAATTGTTGTGAAAAGGTTTTTAAAGTAGTGAAATGTGTTCATCCATACCCAAAGCTCTTGCCAGAGTGTCCGGGCTGGAACGGGCTGCCTTGAGAGTATAACTGCTGCCCACCAGCAGTGGAGGAGGGAACCATCATCTTTTTATCAGCTAAACACAAACAAACCCAATAAACAAAGATCATTATCATGCTCACAGTTATTGAATGACTACATTTAAGAAAGGAGACATAGTCACACAACACATCACAGCATCTTTACCGGCAACAAAGACACTGAGGAAAAAGAACAGAAAAATAGAGACAAACTATAGAAGACAGACATGTAAACTTATCAGAATTACCCAGCAAAACCAGCATGGAATCATTTTTGTTTTTGCATATGCAATAATATAGCCATATATATATATTGTATTATAATAGTGACAAACTACAGAGGAAAGACACAATGTTAACAGAATTACCCTGCTAAACCAGCCTGGACCAGCTAATGACCCTAAATAACTGTCTCTGACCAACAGAAGCTCGATTTTACGTTTTTTAGCTGGAATATCCGACTTAATTTCTTAGTAAATTTGTTGCAATACCTACCAACTGCATTATAGAGTTTAAACTCTAGCTGGCAGACATGCGCAGGCTTTGTAATTACATTAAGTAAAATTACAGTAAATTGCTTGTTTAGATTAAAATCAGTGTGTGATGAAGTGCTAATCACATGAAATATATCTAAGAACATACATCCAGAGATCCCTGTGTACATGTCACTGAAGCGAGGGTCTCTCTCCTGGGAGAACAGTGAATCGGCTTTGTCGATGGTCTTGCCCGCCTCATGAACGCCGGACTGCACACTGGCAACTGGCACCTGTGGGTGTCAACGTGAGAGGGTCAGTTTGTTACTGATTATTTAACTTGAATGAAAACTAAATGGTAAATAAGAGATGAAGTGAACGCCACAAGGATCACAAACCTAACTTCACTGCAAGCTCAGGAATCAATAATGATGACCAAAAAAAGTCGCTTTCTAAATTGCAGACAGGCGATAAACATCCATATAGATTGTAAATGCTGGTGGGTGCTACCCAAGATCCCATGTGTGAGGAGTTATCTATGTTCAACAAATAATCCTCACTGCTTTATTAAGATTGACTCAAATGACCCCTTTAACATAAACAGCATATTATATAGCATAACAACATTATCACTTATGACTCAAAGCAAATGTGCATTAAGTTGAAAAAGTTATCACAAACGCTGGGTGTTATATGTGTGACTTTGTCCTATTTTTATAGCACAGATTCCACAGAGAGGGAGTTAAAAGTCCACACCTACAATGACTAAAATGATCCAGATTCTCTATTGCATTTTTCAGTCATTACCCAAAGTAACATACAGTGCTTTAAGCAATTCTAGCATGCATACCATGCAAACTAACACATGTCTTCAAGCATAAAGCACACAACAGTGACCTCATACTTTTACAGTGGAATTGATTGTGGGGGAAAATTTTTTATTTGTTTTATCCATTCAAATTAAAAAAGAATAATAATTCTGAGCCATGAATTAAACCAACTAGCTTTAAAGGTATAGCGGAGGATCTTTCCGAATTTTAGAGAAGACCCGCCCTCTCCAATTTTTTAAAAAATGCACATGCGCAACACTCTATTTGCTCCCGAGAGGGAACGCCTATTAAACGTATGCACGAGAGAGCATGCACGAGCCTAGTTCACCTCGATACCCTTTACCATTTGGTCATAAGGCTACTTTAGACAAATTGAGATGTTTACCTTGTCTAAGCGGTGCATGACTTGTGCCAGGGCTAGCATCGCTAATCATAGCTTACATTAACTTTTACTAGCAGTGATTTTAAATGGATTTCTCCAAATAGCATGACTAACTTTTACTAGCTGTGATTTTAAATGGATTTCTCCAAATAGCATGACAAACTTTACCTGTCTAGTAGAATCTTCGCGACTGCGGCATCAGTGGGAAGCCCAACCTGTGCTTTTAGCACACGCCAGCGTGTGAAATTTTCACCCAAAATCACTTTGGTCTTGTTTCTATATTCTGCGGCCTTTCTCTTCTTATCATACACTTCGTATACATTTTTTCTCTTTCGACTGAAACCGTAACTCATCACACATAATACACCTGAAAGTGTGCGTGCGCAGAAGGCGAAAACTACATAGGGACGAGCACGTACGATGCCTTACGTAAACATATCACCAGAATGATTGACACTTAGGTGGACCAATAGTATAGGCTACCCACCCGGAAAAAGAAAATCCTCCGCTATACCTTTAAGATGAATCACAACATTACAAACTCGTATTTGAAGCAAACAAGTATTTGAAAATCAGAAAAAACAAAAAGTACTTAAAGTAGGCATGAAATGAAAGTTGCATTTGATTTTACCACCATATTGTGACACATTTCCATTTTATCAAACGAGGATTAAAAGAGTTAAAAACATCTCTATTTGATTGTATTGTAAAAAGTGAACGTTGCACACTGGAATAGAGGCGGAACTGAATCCGAATGGATGTAGCGCGTCATCAAATGGGCACATCACAGGATGAGCAAGTTATGACAAAAGATTGATTAAAGATTACAATATTTTGTAAAAATAAAAGATAAATAAATGCATGGATGAATTGATTATAATAAGGGTCAGTGAAATAAAAAATAAATATGGTCAATTTTATAAATATATAAAAATATAATTGTATTTTACCAGTAATATTGTCAATTTTCATGGCAACTTTTTTTTTTGTGTTGTTGAATAAATTAAATAAAGATATTAAAGACAAAATGTTCCCCTAAATATTTTGTTAAATCATTTTTTTTATATAATTAGATTACAAACCTAAAACCAATTTGATACAACAGAAAAGCTTTTCATTAACTTACAAACCTCAATTTGAGAAAACCTGGTCTAGAGTTTAAACAGATCTAGTAATCGACAATCAAACATCATATATCTCAATATGAACTCTCATTTCTCATCAAATGCCCCCAAAACCAAACGATCTGACCCATTATCATCCACATTCATTTTATAGCCCTAAACTCTATTTAGTATAAAGTACATAGTATATATAGTACAACAACAATAACTAAGGGATTTTCGGAGAAACATCTGAGACGAAGTTGATGAAACATGACGGTTAACTCCATTAAGTCTCTTGAGCTTTTAAAGAATACTTCTAGAGAATAAAATTTTCCCGTTGGAGCTTCACTGTCTGATATTCAGTTTAAAGCATAAATCTAAAACAGGCTCAGCTGTGACACTAATGGAGGGACTTGCATATAAAATGAAGGAGGATAAATTATACATACTACACAAGCTAAAAAGAGTAATGCACCTGTGAGGGTTAGGTGACTAAATGACAAGCTAAGAGAAAAGTGTGTATGCGCACCTGCGACAGGTCATAAGCTGTCAGTCCATCTCTCTGGTGAACCTCCAGTTCGGCCTGCTGCTGCTGCTGAAGCTGCCTGGAATAAACACAACCAACATACAACTTTGACATCAACACCTGCTGTTTATCATATTCCAGTTTGATTAAAGGCATCATTAACGGACCATGTAGAATAGATAGATATACTAGTCCGATAAACGACCTCAAATGAATATTCGGTTTCGGTAATAAACGATCGATCATATACATAACACTCCAATCCATATTCTTTATACATTGCCTAAGATCATCAAAGCCAAAAATCAGCCTATATGTGAAATAGTGTAATAAATTACACGTGAATTACATATGAATGTAGGACACGCTTTCTTGTCAAAAGTGATGCACAGTACATTTTACAGCAGTGATTTAGTGGCTTACCGCTCATGTAACACTACTTTTGGGGGGAATTGTTTTTATATATATATATATATATATATATATATATATATATATATATATATATATATATATATTTATATTTATTTTACATACATTTTTTTAAAATAAATTAATAATTATTTTTTATTTATAATTTTATAATAATTTATTTTATTTGTATCTATTTTTTGCACACCATCTGTTCCTTGGCAGTTCTTAAAATTAAGTAAATACAACCTCAGATGAATGACAACACATGACATATTACACTGTGTCATGGTTTGTTTAACAAAAACTAGGCCAAAATTGAGAAGGTATGGGTGACAAACTAAGTACACCCTTATGGCTCGTTTCCACTGAGCGGTACGGTACAGTACAGTACGGTTCGGGTAGGTATACCATGATCCGGCTAGTGTTTCCACCGCCAACAGTACCCTTACTTGTGGTGTTTGCCGGAAAGAAGCGATCGACGTCATTTTCGCGCAAAGAAGAAAGCGACATAGTAAACAACAATGGATGATACAGCAGATCTTGTTCTTGCTTCTCGGAATGTTTGTCACAAGAAACAAGCGCCGGCATTACGCGTTTCTCAATACCAAGTAGCCTACGCAAAGTCCGACTCAGGATAATGACTCCCGAGGACGCGAGTCCAGTAATTCTGCTAATGGAACAGCGCATTCTTGAAAGCGTCACTCAGCTACTCCGGTTATCTCCGTATGTACATTTTAGGCAACAATAAAACGAAATATGTTATAAAACACCACTCTGCTTCTTTTCGATTTCATTTAAATACATTTTAAACATTATAAGCACACAAATGTGGTTCAGGCACTGCATGTATGTACGGTAGCCTATATTTATAACAAAACTAAATATAAAACACAACCCTTCCTCTTTTCGTTCAAATTTAAAAAAAATAAACATATTCCAGGCAATATGTGCATTGGTACAAATGTTGCAATAAACAACATTACAGATGATCTTGTAATAAAATAAAAAATAACAAAACTCAACGCTATCTCTTTTTGTCTACGCGGTGCATGACTTGTGCCAGGGCTAGCATCGCTAATCATAGCTTACATTAACTTTTACTAGCAGTGATTTTAAATGGATTTCTCCAAATAGCATGACAAACTTTACCTGTCTAGTAGCATCTTCGCGACAGCGGCATCAGGTTGGGCTTACCACTGATGCCGCAGTCGCGAAGATTCTACTAGACAGGTAAAGTTTGTCATGCTATTTGGAGAAATCCATTTAAAATCACTGCTAGTAAAAGTTAATGTAAGCTATGATTAGCGATTAATAGCCATTATAAAAGTATAAGTAAAAGGTACAAAAAGCGATACAGTAAAGGTTTAATAACATAAAACAAACAATTCAGTCAAATATAAAAATTCAGCACTCAAATATATGAATCTGCCAAAACTATTGTCCAGGGAACGAATTATAGATTCACGAGAACAAAGATCGCCTGTTAGGTCTATACAAGACGAATTATATCTCATGTTTAACCACTACAGAGACGTCAGAGTCAGCGGTAAACATCAGAACGACTAGCCGAGGAAAGGCTGTTCCAGGCGGGGTACATGAGCGCCGAGCGCCCGGTGATTGCTTGGAATGGATCTCAGTCAAATTATCATAAATCTATAAATAAACCACAGATTTGAGCTTTAAAAAACTATATTCTCGCCTGAAAAACTCTTAAAACTACATTTCGTGACACAAAAACAGTAGTATTATATTTCAACTGTATATTTAAAAATGGCGCTTCTAATGCCCTTGTAGCACGCGCAAGTGACAATACTCTGTCAACCAATCAACGTTCTGCAGTGAGTCTAGCTCCACCTTTTAGTACCGTACCACTGTGTTAAGTACCCCAACGGAAGGGTACCCAAAAAGTGGTACAGTACGGTTCAGCTTTTTGGTACCATTCACAACTTTTGACAATGGAAACGCAAATAATTGCGTACCGTAACGAACTGTACCGTACCGTACCGCTCAGTGGAAACGAGCCATTACTGCTTCCCTAGGAATTAAGAGTTTAAGTAGCAGTCAGGCGCTGCTAATCAAATGTCGTTGATTAATTGATAATCAGCAAGCATCAGAAAGCAGAAGTATTGGCAGTTTGCTGGTCTGGAGGATTCAGGTGTGTGTTAACACGATAGCAAGGAGGAAAGACATCAGCGATGATCATTTCCAAACAAATTGAAGTCTATCATTCTACAGTGAGGAAGATTATTCACAAGTGGAAAACATTCAAGACAGTTGCCAATCTTCCCAGGAGTGGACATCCCAGCAAATTCACCCCAAGGACAGACCGTGCAGTGCTCAGAGAAACTGCAAAACACCCAAGCGCTACATCTCAGACTCTACAGGCCTCCGTCCTTCAGATGAGACGTTAAACCGAGGTCCTGACTCTCTGTGGTCATTAAAAATCCCATGGCACTTCACGTAAAGAGTAGGGGTGTAACCCCGGTGTCCTGGCCAAATTCCATTCAATGGCCCTTGCAGGGTTCCAGACTGCGACCACATTTTTTGAGAATGTGCGAGTTAAAATGTAACGTGGTCGCATTTGTGCGAGTGGACGCTTGAGCAACAGAACGCCGTTGTATCAGCTGCTGCAGTCCGTAACTTACGTTCAAAATGAACGAGTAGGCCACATCATGAATCCATTTTCCAAACCGTGTTTTTGACTTATTCTGAATCACTACGGTACGCCTATAATAAGTGTTTATATTCGTACTATTTTATCCCGGGGTCGTCTCGGCTGCGGAGTAGCCCAGTGCCTGCATGACTCGCCATAGACATTAACGGAGAGAAGTTGACGGACAATAACGTCTACAATGTTCTTCCGCAAGAATCGTGCAGTTTATTTATTGACGAACGTAGACGTCACGCGCATTGCACTCGACAGAGGAAAAGGAAATTATTATAAATGCAGAAGGTAAGGAGTGTGAGATTTCTGCTTTGTTACAACTATAAACTTTGATAACGAAAAATCTGTATCAGTTTATTATAATACTCTTATCTTTTAAAATGTAATGCATACATTTGAATGTTTAATGATTTTTAAAAGATAGAAAGATGATAATAGACAGATAGATAGATAGATAGATAGAATATGATTCAAATGTAAATAGATAGATAGAATATGATTCAAATGTAAATAGATAGATTGTACATAATTCAAATGTAAAATGCCTAAAATTACAGATTAAAATTACTGTCCAAAATCCATGAAAATCCTGAAATTTGGCAATGATAATTAATATATTACAGGTATTTCTGCTGCACTCACTCTCTCTCCTCTCCAGCTATAGCTGGTGTGTGGTGAGTGCACTGGCGTCGTTGTGCTGTGGCTGCCGTCGCATCATCCAAGTGGATGCTGCACACCAGTGGTGGTTCAGGAGAGATTGCCTGATACAATTGTAAAGGCTTTGGGTGTACAGTAGTACATATGAAAGCACTATATAAATATATCATTCATTCAAGCCCCTTTCACACAGCACGTTGATCCCGGGAAATTGCCCGGGAAATTGCCAGAACACCTTCTGTGTGAACGCAAACACGACCTGGGATTGATGCCGGGATCGATGCCGGGTTGGGGACCTAGTAACATTGCCGTGTTAAGTCCTGGAACGCGCGCTGTGTGAACAAAAGCCGTAATCAATGCCGTGTCGTAATGATGACGCTGAAGCCGGGATCGTTCGCCAGTGTGAAATGGTATGTAATGCGCTAGTTCACACTGGTAGTGTGAATGAACCAAAGTCAAACGAACCCGGGTCAAATCCCAGGTAAGTTTATCCCTGTATTTTCCGGAATCTCTGTGTGAAAGGGGCTTCAGTTAGCATGTTAAATATTAAAGTTCAAGACAGCATTATGTGTTTGGCCATAATGCACAGCGCCATGTTTGGTGAAAACCAAACACAATATCAGCAAAAACACCTCATAACAACTGTTATACACCTCATAACAACTCAAAGCACTGTGGTGGAGGGGTGATAATTTCAGCTTGTTTTGCAGCCACAGGACCTGGGCACCTTGAGTCGACCATGAACTCCTCTACATATGAAAAATGAAAAATATTCCAGAGTCAAAAGTGAGGCCATCTGTCCGACTACTAAAACATGGCCGAAATTGGGTCATGCAACAGAACAATGAATCCAAGCATACCAGCAAATCTACAACAGAATGGTTGAAAAAGAAAAGAATCAAGGTGTTGCACTGGCCCATTCAGAGTCCAGACCTCAACCTGACTGAAATCCTGTGGCGGGACCTTAAGAGAACTGTGCTTAAACAGACGCCAACATACATCAATGAACTGAAGCAACATTGTAAAGAAGAGCGGGTCGAAATTCCTCCACAATGATGTGACAGTGAGAGACTGATAAAGTCAAACAGAAAATGATTACTTCAAGTTATTGTTGCTAATTGTGGTTCCATATGCAATTAAATCATAGGGTGTACTTAGTTTATCACACGTCTTCTCCAGTTTGCCTTTAGTTTTTGTTAAATAAAAAAAGACAATGTGTCATGTAATGTCTTGCGTTTCATCTGAGGTTGTATTTACTTAATTTTAAGACCTGCTAAAGACCAGATGATTTTTTATTATTATGCCCTGATACGTAAAACTATAAAAAGGGTGTACTTTCTTTTTCATTTGATTGTACATGCTAAAAGCAAATGTTATTGCAACCAACCACACAGTTTCATTTATGCATCCCATTAAATAAGAAAGAGTTGCTGTTTATGTGTGCACCAAGTTGGTTACTTATGAGGGTCCATTTCAGTTAGGATGCTGCCTATTCAGCTGCCAATGTAGACAGTAGACTATGTATTTGTAAGACAACATGGACTATACTATTGTTAACATAATTTTATAGAGTATTATATAGAATAGAATATTGTGTGGTTTAGTGGTTTAATTTCTTAACTGATAACACAAAGGTTTTAGGCTTTGGGGAAAATAGTACATTTTAAAATAAACTGCACTATTTTATTAATATTTTACAGGATTGAATACAATATTAACAATTAGCATGTCTTTCACTTCTTATGCAATCTTGGGTGGACTGAAAAACAAAGAGCTTGTCACAATGCATTATGGGGTTGCACTCTGCACAAACTACACATGTAATGTCTCAGCATAATTACACTGCCTAACTTTTGCATCAAACATGCATCTTCGATGCCTTAAAGTCCTGCCTATGTGGGCCGCTTCAATAGGTTTTGGAACAGAGCTGGTGTGTTTCAAAGGAAAACAGATTCTCTGGCTGCTTTTGAACTGAATGGAAATTCCCTACTGAGAAGCAAAGCTCTTATTATAAGATATCTTTGTTCAGTTTCACTATCAATACCATGCGTCATGGAGCTTCAAATATACCTGCAAATGAAAAGGGGTGCTTTTCCTATCTAAAGGAAATCATATTAACCTGAAAAGAAAAAAACCTATTATATCAAGAGGTGGTTGGAAATTGCCCATGAAAACACACACAGACCCAGATATTAGCGGTTTGAAATGAGCGCAGACATTCTGAGAGCACACTAGGCCACCTGGACCAACAGTGGAATGAGATGGATTAAAACAAAAACACTGAACTACACTTGAACTTCTTAAGAACAGAAAGATCGGAGGGAAAAAACTGAAACAAAAATGTAAAAAGGGCAAAAACATCCAAGCATCCAAGTTTCCACAGGAACTCAAACTCTCCCCTGCCTCCCTCTGCAATTAACTCACTATGTCTCTAAATATGAAAAACGATTACAAGGACGCCACAGTACTTTCATCTCGGCATGGGAAATCATGAGCCGGTAACGTGCCGCCTGTGCTTGGGTGACTGCCACACGTTTCTGAATGGGAAGAGTCTCAGTGGACGCAAGTAAGTGAACCTATAGGACGGATAGCGGTTGTCGTGGCAACAAGGGAGGAGAAAGCAGCGCGAAACTGGACCATGCATGCTGAGAGAGACAGATATAAATTGAGACAAGCAGACAGACAAGGCAGAAAAAAAGAGACATACATTGATTCATTATTTCCAGAAGCTCAACACCTCTGTTGAAACACATAAACCAGTATGAATTTCTGCTAGTTGGTGGGTGGTCTGGGTTGACTAGCTGACTATTTGGTCTTAAGGAAGCCTAATTATAAGTTTGCTGCACACCAAACATTGAGAAATGTCTTGGTAATATATGGATGCTAAAAGGAGTCTTTATATAAAATAAAATAAAAACAATCCTACAGCTGCATCTTTAAATATTAATAATACAAATATGTTGTATTATTTGTACGCATTTATTTGTATTTATTATTTTATCAATATATTATGAATATTATTATAATGACAAAGCACACACATATTGAGTAAAATTGTCCATTTTAAATTAGACAGAACAATCTTTATTGATTTACAGGATTTAAAACAATATATTTACAATCTACATTTCCTGTCAACACGCATTATGGGGTTTCAGTCTCCACAAACTACACATGTAATGTCTCAGCATAATCACACTGCCTAACTTTTGTGTCAAAAATGAATCTTCGATGCCTTTAAATCCTGCTTACTCTTAGGATAATTTAATCTCCGCTAAAAATAGATTAAAATAAATTATTTAAAAAAAAAAGTGAATCTAATCTACTTATCCTAGTCATTCTGAGCCATCGCAAACAGCCATGTTGTCCACCCTTAAAGCATGACTGGTAGAGACGAGCTAACAGCATGCTCTTTCTAGATGGTTTAAGTCTTGATGGTTAAGCTTGTTAAACAGACACCAGCACACTCACATTCAAAACACAAATATCATGTTGGTCTCATCCGGATGGATGGGCTAATTATTATTATTTATAGTTAATGATAATTGATCATTAATAATGCTATAATTCTGAGACAACTATACAAACTTTCATCTTTGCTAAAACCTACATCTGGATCAGTTTCTTCCTGGTTGAAGAAAGAATAAGTAACTTTGGCAAACAGCCTTTTAGTTTTGCAGCTGGGTTTCCATTCAAAACTGTATTTATGGTTTGATGTCAGCCCAATTAATTTAATGCACATTTCTCTTTTAGTTGTACACTCCTTTGCTTAGCAAAAGCACATAACTCTGCAATAATACATCAGCACTTTATATCATAGTATCAAATGTTCTCTCAAACAAAAAAAGTTCACAGTGCAGCACCTTTGAATACTATCCATTCATCCAGTGCATTCACCCAGCAGCTTTGACAGTGGCGTTGTCTGTGTGTCTGTCTGGCGCCTGTAAGAAAATATCTAAACTTTTGTTTTCTGTGATGTGTTTTCTCAACGTCCTTTATATGGAGATGTCTCTAGATGGGTATCTAGGTCTTGTGGTGGTGTGGCATTACGGTTAAAGCTATAAACACAAAGACGATAGATTCAAACCCCAGATGAACCCCAATGATTCATCACTGTCCCCTTGAGCAACCCCGCTTAGAAGACAAACATGGCTGGTCATTAAGGCCAAGCAATATGACAACAACAAAAACCCTCAATATGTTTCAGCCTTTTATATAACAAAAGACTGAACAATATTGTTTGTGTGTGTGTGTGCGTGTGTGTGTGTGTGTGTGTGTGCGTGTGTGTGTGCGTGTGTGTGTGTGTGTGTGTGTGTGTGTGCGTGTGTGTGTAACTTTGGGGTCAGTAATACTTTAATTCAGCAAGGATGCATTCAATTAATTGAAAGTGACACAAAAGACATTTATAATGTTACAGATAAGGTTAAGATTTCAAATAAATAATGTTCTTTAAGACTTTCTATTCACCAAAGAATCCTGAAACAAATGTATCACGGTTTCCACAAAAACACTAAGCAGCACTAGCCTAGAAATCTAGTAGACGCACCCTAGCGGCAGCAAAATTTATTTTGCAGCCAGTGTAGTCTAGCAACTTTCCAACTCTCGTTGGCTTTCGAGCTGGAAAAACCAAACTCTAGTCAGGCCAATCACATCGTGTATAGAGTTGGTGGGCAGGCTTAACATAATGACAGCAGAGATGTGACGGTTCCACGTGAATTCACTGCTACTTGAAAACAAAGAAGATGAAGATGCTGCTGCTGGTGAACAGCGGTCTTTCAAATCGGCTTTGACCGCGACTCTGGAGGACTTGAAGTTAAGCTTTTCTTTGAGAAAACAACAAAGAACGGCACTTAAGTCATTCTTAAAAAGGAAGATGTGTTCGGAGTTTTGCCGACCGGATACAGCAAAAGTTTAATATATCAACTAGCTCCGCTGGTGGGAAAATGCATGGGACTCACTGCCACAACCGTTCGTTGCTCTGGTTGGTTGTAGCGATATCCTATTGCGTGCAGACGGAATTTGAAAGACAACCGTTTATCCCACCCCTCG
Source organism: Siphateles boraxobius (assembly GCF_051911475.1). Taxonomy (NCBI): domain Eukaryota; kingdom Metazoa; phylum Chordata; class Actinopteri; order Cypriniformes; family Leuciscidae; genus Siphateles; species Siphateles boraxobius. The sequence continues at coordinate 14,156,379 of NW_027508734.1, forward strand.
GATTGAGGCATGCCAATGGTGAGTTCCCAGAACTAACATCTTGATGTGGGTCTGGCTTGCCAGGCTAAAGCAGCACAACTGCTTAAAAAATTCAACATTGAAAAAAAGAAAAGAAACATATTATCTTGAGCATCAAATCACCATATTAGAATGATTTCGGAAGGATCATGTGACACTGAAGACTGGAGTGATGATGCTGAAAATTCAGCTTTGCATCACAGGAAGACATTTATTATATACATTTTAAAATACTTTCAAATACAAAGCAGTCACTTTAATTTGTAATATTATTTCACAAAATCACTGTATTTACTGTATTTTATTCAAATAAATTCAGCCTTGGTGAGAATAAGAGACTTCTTAATGAGACTGGTAATTCAATGATAATCTTGCCTTCTGCAGACACTCAGAAATCTCATTTGCAATTGCACAGAGACTGACATCATTTATGGCAAATGTCACTGCTTCTTTCATTTGTTCAAATATATAGAATGAGGAATGAGATTTGTGAACTGCCGTGCAGGGGATTTTCTATAAATAAACTAAATTAGATGTCTGAAGACTTGAATATAGTCATACAAGCTACTTTTATGGTGTTTTTGGAGCTTGACAGACGTGGTCATTATGAACCTTCATTGTGCAGAGAAGATATAGACAGAACAACAGCAGCATGCAGGTGTGGGACGACATGAGGGAAAGAAAATAATGCCTGAATTGTCATTTTCTTAAACAATGCCTTTAAACACAGCACGTCAGTCTGTGACACCAAGCATTTGGCTCTATTCTTGCGGTTTACATCATATCTGCTTACCTACCACACCGTCTGTCTGAGGGGTGAGTGTTTATCGGTGTCTTTCCACCTTCTTCCTCTCTCCATGCCCTCTCTCACCCACAGCATTACTGTCTATCTGCAGGCAGTTTGCCAGTCTGGAGCCCTGAAGCTGCCGTCTCACCTCGGCACTGCTGTGCATGAATATTCATCTCACTGGTACCTGCTGCTCTTATTATTTACCCATAATCTCACAGTCAGTACGGAGAAAATGACACCTAATGTGAGAAATTTTTTGTTTATTTCTGCCCTTTTTTAAATAACTTTCATGCTGGGATTTCTTGGCCTGTGCACTACAAAAATGCACTCTCTTAATCATTATTTGTCTTGTTTTCCAGTAAAAATATCTCAATGTCTCCAAAATAAGATGAATTTACATTTACTAGATATTAAGACTTGTTTTCGGGGAATATATCTAGAATTAAGCTTATTCTTACCCTATTGGTGAATATTATTTTTCTCTTGTTTTTCTCGCTGAATGTCAATCTGCCATCAGCCAATCACAGTGTTCTGGAAACACTGCCTCCTGTCATAGGATTTTTCACCTGAATTTCGCCGTTACTTGCTTCAGATTCGCATCATGCAATAAAATCTTACAACAAGCTCAAAGGAGGCCTTTATCTGCTTTTATTGCTGTCTAAAAATGATTAAACACACCATTTAATCCCATATTTTGCAATATTTGGGATTTTTTGTTATTTTTGTAAAACTGATCATTTTCTCATCCAATTTCATTTTAAGGAGGATCTGCCTTTCTCGCTGTTTAAGGAGGATCTGCCTTTCAGTTTTTTTTATGAAAAGAACTGATAATTTTCTCATCCAATTTCATTTTTAAGGAGGATCTGCCTTTCTCGCCCCCAGGATGACTCATTCTAGCATTCTTTCACGTGTCATGGACTGGGGAGTCTGGGATAGCTGATGCCATGTGTGATGAATGTCTCCCATATATTTACAATCTCCCAAAAGTACAACACACAAACACAATCACTCAGGAGTTTACAGGCACACAAACTGAAGTGCTGCATTCGCACACACCTTATTCCACAAAGGATGTGGATTGCAACACCCCAAAAGCAAAAGATTTGGATTGCTAACAAAAATAAATAAAGTAAAACAATGTTTTTAACAACATATTATTGTTTGGCTTCTTGTTCAACTTGATTGAAACTCTACATCATTATTAAAAATGTTTTTTTTAAACTTTGTTCTATTTGAAAATATTTTAAAATGTAATTTATTGCTTTAATGCAAAACTGAATTTTTAGCACCATAACTCCAGTCTTCAGTATTTATTTGAAATAGACATTTTTGTAACATTATAAATGTATTTTCTGTCACTTTTGATCAATTTAATGCATCCTTGCTGGATGAAAGTATCAATTTCTGTAAAAAAAAAAAAAAAAAAAAAATTCTCACTGCCATCAAAGGCATTGTAAACTGCAGAAAACACTGATATAAATCCTCATAAATAATAAAAGAGGTATCAAAATACTTTAGCTAAAGCATTCCCGGAGTTACTTTCAGCACACTGCTCTCCCAAACATAACTGATATACAAACTGATTTTCATAATATATACAACCTAAAATTGTTGAAAAAGCAGGTTCTCTTGTGGGTGACATTTGATTTCTGTGTTTAGTAGCATGGAAATAGAGAGCAGGATATGAACACATATATACACACACAAAACAAACACACAGCGAACCTAATAAGAGCTCAAACATTACGATGTGCAATGACTATTGTTTTTCCATTGTGTGAAGAGAATTACTGGCAAGGAAATTATGAAATGATGAGAAAGTTTATTGACCATGGAAGAGGGGGACGTCCATTTTGTAACAGACTCGATTTCAGTAGCATTCATTAGCAGTGTTGTGGAAGCTACTTTGCAACCGCTGTTTGCCAAGCTATACCCAAGCTATAATTGACTGCTCAAACTAGCTCAAAATACCTAGAAATGTAGCAGAATTCATGCTACATCATGACTCTGCTAATTACTGGGAAGCTATGCTATATGCTACATAGCTAATGTACTGACAATGAAGTTTTCTCAGAGTTTTCCATCAAACTGATTCTGGATCAGAAAGAGACAAGCTCTGTTCCAAAACCTAGTGAGATGTTTAAGCAGCATTTAAACTACTGACGCAAAGGCATCAAACAGCAGGTAGCAAAATTACACAGCCTTCATTATGAAGCAGAGAGAAATGCTGATTATAAATATCACTCATGCAGTACTGAAACGTGTAAAGAGAGTGCCTTGTAATTAAAAAATAACTGCTTTATTCACTATTTAAGCTCTCAGAGCTTATTTTTTTGTTTGTTCATTGTTACCTTAGCAACATGGGCTAAAAAGGAGTGGAATGATTCCAATCACAATGTGTTGCCAAATTAGTCACTTATGAGGTTTCATTTCAAATGGAGAGTATAACTTCAGCTTGAGCGTATGCGACTACCAGACTGGATGTGATATATGCTAATCATATATGAGTGCAAAAAACTGTTCTCCTCTAAAGCGTTAATCCTTTCACTATTTTAGTAAAACTGATGGATACAAATAATAATGTCTGTAATGATTATTTTATAATTTTTTATGTTGATTGGCCCAAGAAATGCATTATGCAACTATGCTTTCAAAACTATTGGCGGTCATTGTTTTGTGTGGATATATTCACACTTAATCACTTTTGAAGTGGAGGATAAAGGGCTCCTTCACGACCCATTTGAAATTTCAGTGCAACTGCCACAAGAGGACAAAATGCAACAATCAGTCAGTAGTGATAGTGGAAAGCAGCTTCAGAAGCCAGCTGACAACAGGTCAGGTTATGTATTGTAACAGTGCACTGACAGGTTAGATTAGGCAAACTAAATGTTTCTATTTTCAAAGTACATTTGGTGACTATATTCTCCTCACTGGACCATGTCCTTAGATAAGCCCATTATAAAAGACATAAATAAATAAATAAATAAAGATCCAAAGTAGCACCTGAGGGTAAACTATATACAACCTGCTTTAAATGCATATCTGCAAGTTCACAGGACTAATGTGGGCATAAATCAAGCCCATTCTGCCAACACCAGCTGAACAGGCAAATATTTCAAAAGTGTTAAACAGAAGGAGAATAAATGGTATTGATTTCAGACCTGATGCCAGAGGACCAAATGTCTCGACGCAGGTCACATGGATGTGCCTGACTGGTGCTAATTACAGAAATGACCTAAAACCATCAGTCATCAGAAGAAAAACACCTGTTTGGAATTAGTGACGCACCAAAACCATTTTAGCTACATTTTATCTAAATATTGAAACCAAAATTGATGTTTTCATTTAGCTGGACTGAAAACAAAAATAAAGTTTATTTAATCAGTTAATTAATCAAATGTAATAATTAACACTAAACACAGACATTTTAACTTTTTAATTATATAATTATAAGGTTTCTACTCAGATTTGTTGTTGAAATATGAACATTTAAATGGTGGCTGTAATAAAAACTGTCAAGACAGATTTATTCAAACTTACATTAAATAATGAAGATAACAGTTATAAGAAGTAATATAGTGTATATATTTATAAAAATGCTCCTCTCTAGAGATTTTTTCTCTAGCTGACTATTGAGCTGTGGACAACGAATGATTTTCCTGAGGTAAATGTAACATTATATTGCTGGCAAACACTTTTATTGAAGTCTTTCTGCAGCTAAAACGCTGCTGTAGCAATTACATGAGACAAAATACATTTCAGTAAGATTAATGGATGGTAGGCACACTACAAATAATGTTTAGTGAAGTTTTGTTCATGCATCAACTGAAAATAGCACCGGTTTATCAAAATGAAGATCCATTAAAACAAAAAATCGATATTTTTAACCCAGCCCTGGCTTCTACACAGCTTGTTGTAGTTTATCCACATTGTGTGTACATAATAGACGCTGACAGAGTCATAACGTGCCATTGGAGAAAAGCTAATTGACCATATCGGTCAATTATTTCGGCCATCAAAACCGAAAATATCATTTTCGGCCAAATATTTGTAGTTGCATAAATGTTAGGGTATCAATATTTGGAATAATATTATCAGTCAGGATTTTAATTGTTCCAAACAAAGTATGACAAATCTATTGCAACAGCCTTTAAAGAGATGACAAAAAGTTTGGACATACTTGACATTGGTGTTGGTGCAGATGATGTACTCGATCTCGTCTGAATAAGGGTTCTGGAAGGTGAAACTGCTGGTTCTGATGAGCATCCACTCTCGGTTCTTCATCCGGAACCGGTACATGACTGAGAGAACCTGCCCTTTCAGCTTGACCACCTAAACGCAACAGAAGAATACGGGAGGACAGGGAACATCAAATCACATGTTCTAACATCTTAGAAATTTAAATGTGTAAGACTGGGGGCGGGTAGCTCTAAAGGGGCGCCAAGTTTCAACTTATGCACTACTAAATGTGTTTGTGTTAAAGTCACCATGAAAACAAAATTCAGAACACTTGTCTTTTTATGGTAAATTGCAGTATTTGATTAATCAGTGCACATCATTATTTGTTTAAAATTCAAGTGCCCTCATAATCTTTAATCAAAAGAACCAATAGCAAACAACCATCCAGCCATCCATCCAATCAATTCCCCATGGACAAAATCAAGCCCCACCCTGCCTTTTTTTCTTGTTCAAGAAGCAGTTTCAAAAGACTAATCACAATTTTAGTTTCATACCGACTTTAAACTTAGTTGAAATATTTACAGTAGTCAGGAGTAAATGTTGGAATAGAACTGTGGAGTGATCAAACTGCATCAATAAGCTCATATTTTACCTGACTGACTTTAATCCTTTAGACATATAATGATTGTTGACATTTACACTCGTTTACGTTAAGAAAGAGAACATTATGTGAATGAATGACTTGCGGCTCCTGGACACAAAACCGATCTAAACATCGCACCTACAGGTCCTTCTCAAAAAATTAGCATATTGTGATAAAGTTAATTATTTTCCATAATGTAATGATAAAAATTAAACTTTCATATATTTTAGATTCATTGCACACCAACTGAAATATTTCAGGTCTTTTATTGTTTTAATACTGATGATTTTGGCATACAGCTCATGAAAACCCAAAATTCCTGTCTCAAAAAATTAGCATATCATGAAAAGGGTCTCTAAACGAGCTATTAACCTAATCATCTGAATCAACTAATTAATTATAAACACCTGGAAAAGATTCCTGAGGCTTTTAAAAACTCCCAGCCTGTTTCATTACTCAAAACCGCAATCATGGGTAAGACTGCCGACCTGACTGCTGTCCAGAAGGTCATCATTGACACCCTCAAGCAAGAGGGTAAGACAGAAAGAAATTTCTGAACAAATAGGCTGTTCCCAGAGTGCTGTATTAAGGCACCTCAGTGGGAAGTCTGTGGGAAGGAAAAAGTGTGGCAAAAAACGCTGCACAACGAGAAGAGGTGACCGGACCCTGAGGAAGATTGTGGAGAAGGACCGATTCCAGACCTTGGGGACCTGCGGAAGCAGTGGACTGAGTCTGGAGTAGAAACATCCAGAGCCACCGTGCACAGGCGTGTGCAGGAAATGGGCTACAGGTTCCGCATTCCCCAGGTCAAGCCACTTTTGAACCAGAAACAGCGGCAGAAGCGCCTGACCTGGGCTACAGAGAAGCAGCACTGGACTGTTGCTCAGTTTTGCATGTCATTCGGAAATCAAGGTGCCAGAGTCTGGAGGAAGACTGGGGAGAAGGAAATGCCAAAATGCCTGAAGTCCAGTGTCAAGTACCTACAGTCAGTGATGGTCTGGGGTGCCATGTCAGCTGCTGGTGTTAGTGCACTGTGTTTTATCAAGGGAAGGGCCAATGCAGCTAGCTATCAGGAGATTTTGGAGCACTTCATGCTTCCATCTGCTGAAAAGCTTTATGGAGATGAAGATTTCATTTTTCAGCACGACCTGGCACCTGCTCACAGTGCCAAAACCACTGGTAAATGGTTTACTGACCATGGTATTACTGTGCTCAACTGGCCTGCCAACTCTCCTGACCTGAACCCCATAGAGAATCTGTGGGATATTGTGAAGAGAAAGTTGAGAGACGCAAGACCCAACACTCTGGATGAGCTTAAGGCCGCTATCGAAGCATCCTGGGCCTCCATAACACCTCAGCAGTGCCACAGGCTGATTGCCTCCATGCCACGCCGCATTGAAGCAGTCATTTCTGCAAAAGGATTCCCGACCAAGTATTGACTATTGTGTGCATAACTGAACATAATTATTTGAAGGTTGACTTTTTTTTTTTGTATTAAAAACACTTATTTTATTGGTCGGATGAAATATGCTAATTTTTTGAGACAGGAATTTTGGGTTTTCATGAGCTGTATGCCAAAATCATCAGTATTAAAACAATAAAACACCTGAAATATTTCAGTTGGTGTGCAATGAATCTAAAATATATGAAAGTTTAATTTTTATCATTACATTATGGAAAATAATGAACTTTATCACAATATGCTAATTTTTTGAGAAGGACCTGTATATGTGCATTGCTCCGCTCACGTTTTTGTATCTGTATATATTTACTGCTCCTTATTAATTTCAAATACAATTTCTGAATGTCATTAACATATAAAATACGTATTATTTTATCACTAAGTATTGTTCGTATTTTAATGGAACATTATTTTTACTGTTAGTTATGTGAGGCAAAAGTTAGAATCAACCTAAGCAAGATAAACTGAAATTCACAGCATTCAAACGACTTCTGCTCACAAATTAAAAAGGATGCTATTGGATTACTGAAGGCAAAAGACATACGCATTCAATTTTCCTTACGACCTAGCTTGATACGCTCTGCCTTAAGAACTAATGGTGCAACCAAATTAAACAGGGTTATTATCATTAACTAAAACTATTAAAACATTTCTGTTAATTGAAGTAAAGCTGAAATAAAATAAACTGTAAATATTAGTTTAAAAACTTCAAGTAAACGAAAATTAGAAATGTTGCCTTGGCACTAAACTGAAATAAGTTTACGCACTACAATTTTCACCAGGAAATAAATAAATAACCATAACTGATATTTAAAATGTATATTTAAAATAATAATAAAATGACAAAAGAACAATGAAATTACTAAAAAATGTACTAAAATAAACCAGAAAACTAAAAATAAAAGCTAATTCAAAATATGAATGAAACTATAATAAAACTAAAATAACACTGGTACAAAGTTAGTCACAAACCAGCTAGTTACAAAGCCTAGTGTGAACTTTATGTTCCATATATGTAAGAAGTTACGAATGGCCTGGTGCAACCATACCTGGATCTTTATTTACATGCTCGACATAAAGGAATAAGCTAAATTTAACCAATCGGTTCCTAAAGCAAATACCAAATGTATTACTAAGCTCCCCAACCAGAAACCAAAATTGAGACTTGTCAAGTGCCAAATGTGAACAGAAATTGGCTTTAGGAATTAAGAACATTAAAATTTTGCATGCTTTATGTAAGAATTATAATTAATAATCAAATACAGAAGACAAACAAACCCCTCTATAAACAACGCCAACAACTAACATTTACCATCATTGGTTTATCTAAGACGCATAAAGGGAGTTTTCCCTTTCAGAACTCCATGAGGCATTTCAGACATTACAGATACAAACACATTTGTATGAGGAACAAGACAGGCTCATCTCGAGCAAATGTCGGACTCGTGACTGCATCCACATGCTCGCCACAGTCACCTCTATTGTCACTTAAAGCAATGTTTGCCCATCCAAGTACAGAGATTGCTTTAAATAAAAAGCTGTGCCCAGAGAAAACAACCAGAAAGATCTTCGAAGTTCAAAAACCTTATAAAGTATCTGCCGAAAATGGCTCTCTTAGACAAATAGCACAGCCGGCAGCACTTCAAGTGAGTAAAAAAAAAAAATACAGTGAGTCAAAAGAAAATAAAAAGAAACTTGACTTTTTAGATGTATATACTGCTTTGAGAGAGGAGAGGATATGGAATATTATTCTTGGCGACAAGAGGCCACTTTCCTTTTAGCCTTGAGAAATCTCAGGAGGGAGGGAAGGACACAAACATTTTTTTCATTTCATTCTTCCTTCTGAAACAGAACCCAGAGTTCATAGTGTCAACGCTAAACCAAACCTGAGGTCACATGACTCACATGCACCTCTAAACAGAAGCACCTTGCGCTGTTTGGACATTTATGGGTTTTTTTTTTACTCACAAAAATAAGTTCTCTAATTGGCATCAATGGGTCTAAAGAACCTTTAACGCTCATGTAACCTTTACATTCCACAAAAGGTTTTTTATAGTGTAAAAAGGTTCTTCAGATTATTAAAATGTCCTTTAAAAAAAAAAGTTCTTAAAGAAAAAAGTTCTTTGGAAAACCAAAAATAGTTCTTCTATTGCATTGCAACGAAAGCCTATTTTTGAAAACTTTATTATAAGAGTGTCTGAAGTCACTGAAGGGCAATTTTTACAAAATCTTGGTAGTGAGTACTGAGAAGTGTACATAGTAAACAGTAAGCACATGTATAACACAGAAAAACATCCTGGTGATTGCTTTTAGATATCACAGAATGTAAAAAGCCTTACTGAGAGTGTGTTCTCAAAGCTTTACAGTTTCCATGCTACAGAGAGTTTAATATATTGGGAAACATCAATGTAAATCACGTCATGTAAAGTACAACTATGGAAATTATAGCCAATGCTGATAATCATTTACATTTTGAAGCCAATAACTGATATATTGGTTAATTTTAGATAGCAATCTACATTCTTTGACACTGATAACAAAAAATATGCTCACCTTATAGTAATGTAAATTGAAAACCGATGCAACAACAGAAAACAATTTATTCATTAAGCAAATGTGCCTAAAATGAACCACTCGATTAAAGAAATTATACATGCCTATGTACAACAAACAGGGTTGTTACTGTTTGAACTAAAAATAAAACAATTAAAAATAAATGTCATTAAGTGAAATAATACTGAATTAAAACAAAATAATAGCAGAAAAATTTAAACTTCAAGAACTTAAATGAAAAGGAGAAATGTTACTTTGGCAACTAACTGAAATAAGTTGAAGTGCTAAAATTACCAAAACACTAAAACTTAAACTAAAATTAAAATCATTTATGATACAACTTTTTTATAAATTAATTATAATGATGAATAAATTAAAATATGAATGAACACTAATATAGAATATAAATAATACAAAATTAACACTGATAACAAAAAAAGCAACAAAATACCTGGGTGCAAGGGGGGGGGGGGGGGATCTTACAGGCTATGAGTAAACATTTTATTTCATTTGTGTTTAAAAATAGGTAGGCCAATTAGAATGAATGTGGTGTCCCATGACCATTTGCCTATAATTAAATATTAAATGCATCAGCTTATTATTTTACTGAAGTCACATGATCGCAGATATAATGTGCCTCCCTAGCTGTGATTTACCCATCTGCAATTGATTGGATTGTGAACATTTACCAGAATGAAGATGGGAGGTTGAAGGTGGGACGCTGAAAAATAGGGATTTGTGGTTTCCACCAAATAGGGAAAAATTTTTAATATCAAAGTATTATTAAATCATATTAGATTAAAATTATAAAACCAGGAATGTGTATTAAAAGGTCAATTTAAAGATTAAGTTGACTTCAGGGAAGCCAGGGAATTCTGGATTGTGATATATCAAGGCAGGATCTTAGATTTAAATCTCTCTATGGATTTCATTCTTCATTCTTTTATGACAAATGGTCTCATCTTCACGTGGTAAAGAATCTGTCAAGTAAGAATCCAGTAGTCCTCAAAATCAAATGATTTTGAGCAACCCAGTGAATGTATATTGTTCTAGCCTCTGACATCTGCCGGGACTTAATATCGAAACTACAGGCCAAGAATAACACAATCTCCCGCCTTTCACCGTCTCGCTACGCATAAATTGTCAGCTTTTGTTCCACTTGGCTTCAAAAGTACAAGATAAGACACAGATAAGACTCAGAAACAGGTGTCTATGTGAGCGTTTGTTTGTGCACGACAATGTATATGTGTGGTCTCGAGTTTCGAAGGAGTCTAGTTATCTGAAGGCTTTTCTGGATATCAGCCAAAGGGGTCTTTATCGGCCGTCAACAGACCTACTCAGAGAAACAGGCGAAAGTACTTTGACAAATCTCTTTGTGGCGTACCTGACCACTCAACCTTGGCCTTATGGGAAAAGCGAGGCGGAGGGTCTTTTAAGAAGCGGAGCACGTAATAAAGAGGGCACAATCATCTAGGGAGTAAAGCCCACCTTGAAGTGCCCACAATATCATCCCCTGGGGTGGAATACCAACACACACACACACACACACACACACACACACACACACACACACACACGGTTGGCATAAATGTGTGTGGATATCAGGATGTGAAGAGAATACTGATGATAGCTGACAGGAAGTTTAAGACAATGAAAAAGGGGCTGAAAAGACTGAAAGTTAAGGGAATAAAGAGCAGGATAAACCAAAGATAAAGAGGTAGAATGAGGAAACGAGCAGAGTAATAGGCAAAGCCAAAAAGACCTGTGTGGAGTACCAGCATGTGGTTTAATTGGCAAAGTGATACAAAAAAAAAAATCCAACAGAAGAAATGGTGAAAACCGTGGAAGAGGCCCGTGGAAGCGACCACTAGACCACTCTTTGCTATACTCCACAGGTACTCGACAGACTCTGAGAAACTCTCAGCGGTGGCCAATCAACACCTATTAACTGACTCCAAGGAGAGCTGCAGCTACTGGTACTGAATGACTAACCAAACAGCACTTGAGTTCACTTCCTAGTGCTGACTGGAGAAGGGAAGCTAAGGATTGTGGGGCGTGTTGAGAAGAATTTGTTTTTATTGGCAAGCAAAGTTCACACAATGTCATCCCAGAGCTCAGAGGTTGCCGTTTAATAGCTATGGAGACAATTAAGTTCTCAGTTGTGTAGCCTTTTCTTGGATGTTTCTCCTGAAATTAGGAGAATTCTTACTAACTGCAATTCTTGACATGAAACAAATTACATGAAAAACACCCCAAAGGTCGACTTTTTGCGTTGCTCTATAACCGCACACTATTTTCAATGCGACTGACTTAACAGAGTTGTGCACTCAGCACCACATTTTCTAATGTGAAGTGTATTTTAAAAATGTATTTTTAAAGATCTTATCTCAAGATGGATGGAGCGGTCTGTTGCATTCATTTGCACTCTTTCTTTCTTGTTTTTTTCTAAAGGGAATACGCCTTGGGGCCAGATTCTTCAGAAAATCTTAAGAAAGAAGATTTAACACTTTCCAATAAGGTATCATTAACAAACAATGAGAAACACATGCATTACAGTGTTTGTTAACGTTAATAAAAATTCAGCTGTTCATTGTTAGTTAATATCAGCTCAGGTCCATTACATGATATGAACCTATACAACTTTTAACTTTTAATATTGTATTCGTAATTATTGAAATTAACATCAACTATTATTAATAAAATACTTTTAGAAGTATTTTTCATTGTTAGTTCATGCTAGGGCTGCACAATTAAATGCAATGAAACCGCACACGATTTGGCAAAGGCTGCGATTATTTTATGCGCAGCTTGTCAGTGCAGCACGGGTGATCTGTATTAAATGCTGAAGCCACATCCTTTCACAGAAGGATGCTCAACTGTCGTTATGAAGTGAGTTTGGAGTAAAAGCATGTTATTAAATGCTGTCTTTTGTTGGACAAGAGGTTCATAAATGCTTCTCATGTTGGGAAAGATGCGTGTTGCTTTTTCAAATGCACGTTATACCCTACTCAAACTAACAGTGCTTTCAGAAGGAGCTGCGTTTACAGAGCCATACATCAATGACAAGCTGCGCATAAAAAAATAATCGCAGCCTTTGCGATTTCAAAATAGCGATAAGCCAAATCAGTTTAAGTGCGATTTCATGTAAATTGCATCTAGAAGAAACAGTGAGAGATCTCATTCATGATGGTTCTTTCCTATAGGTGATAGTCATGATGCTGACTGTCAAACCTCTGTGTTTGTGTGTTTGTGTGTGTGTGTGTGTGTGTGTGTGTGTGTGTGTGTGTGTGTGTGTGTGTGTGTGTGTGTGTCGTACCTGCTGAAAGCTCTCTCGCAGGTGGCTCTGGTCCTCTGGGTGGCAGAACTCTAGAATGTCTTTCCCAAGAAGATCCTGTGTAAACACAATTAAAATGAACAGTCATATGAATGCTTGATTTATATGTGCTCTTAGTACTTGTTAAACATAAGGAACAAACAGCATCAGGGTTATAATGAATAATAACTGGAACATTTTGACTATTTAAAGCAGTGATAAGCCTCCATTGTTCTCTATTCTTCAGAAAATTGATCTGTGGTTAAGACCATATGCATCACAAATAAACACACAGGACATAAATACTGTTAAAAAACTGCCTTAATAATTTGTAACTGTGCAATAAAATAATGCTGTACGTTTAATCAAAATGACCTGAGGCTGGTAGCCAATCACATTGATGCAACGAGGGTCCACAAACGTGATAATGCCATCCGAGTTGTGACGGGAAAGGAATTCCGTTGGCACAGAGAGTCCGTTCATATCCATGGAAACGGGAGAGCTGGTCACCTGAGTGACAAGATGAAGGGATCTTTACACAACAGATGGTCAGGATGATCAAACATACACATGCATGTTTTGTAACACCACACTATCATGAGATTGTAAAAGAGTTAGTTGTCTATACTGATGAAGGTGTGAGAAAGTATTTATTGAAAAGAAAAATCTAATTTAAATAAACCATGCTAGATATATGAAAAAATAAATGAATTAGACTCATTTCGACACATTAAAGGTGCATTATGCAGGATTTTCAGTTACTGTTTAAAATATTCTAGTTACTGTGTGTGTGTGTGTGTGTGTGTGTGTGTGTGTGTGTGTGTGTGTGTGTGTGTGTGTGTGTGTGTGTGTGTGTGTGTGTGTGTGTGTGTGTGTGTGTGTGTGTGTGTGTGTGTATAAAAAAACTGTCTGTAGACACAAACATCATCACACACTTCTAATGGATCCTAAATAATGATTAAGAGCCATTATTTTGTACGAGTCTACACTTTATTGTTTGGGAAAATCCTGCATAGTGCACCTTTAAGTACTCAAAAGTTGCTGATATTTATTAAAGCAAGAAATACTTTTCCGCAGTGACACTTGAGTATAACAAATGAGTTTGTTATATGAGAGCTGACGAGGTACTTTTTTATAATGATGGATGAATTAAGTTCCCAGAAATATCATGTGCCAAGAAATATTAATTTTTTGTAAACGACAGAATCAACATATCCTAATATTTCTTCTGTGCAAAGTATTACTTAAATTTTGAAATCCCAGACTCATAACTCATCAAGATAAATTATATTCACAAACAAGTTGAATCAAAGATAAATACACCTTAGATCATTGGGTTCTCTTATTGGAATAGAAGTTGTAAAGAAAATAGACTTTTACAATTTATGAAGACAATGAGTGGTGCTTGCATATGCAAAACAATGCTATGGAGATGTGGGTGGTAACTGTGACATTGCTATGCCTTTTATGAGTGGTTTTAGCAGGCAATGTTTGTCAAGTCACCTTATTTTATATAGCGCTTTATACAATATAGATTGTTTCAAAGCAGCTTTACAGTGATAACAGGAAAACGATTCAATAATGCAAACAGTTCACTTCAGCTGTACAAACGAAAATAGTGTCATTGTTCAAAAAAGAAATGTCATTGTTCAGCTGAAGTCAGTTCAGTGTTGATTCAGTTCCATTGTAAAGATCATCAGCTATTAAATTAGTTCATTTCATCTATAAATCAGTTCTGCAAAAAAACAGTGATGTCGTCATGCAGTTCTCATCCAATCCATTTGTTAGGGTTTTCTGAAAGCTTTCTAATATGTTGCTATGCGGTTGATGGGGTGTTCTAGTTTGTTGATAATACCCATGTTTTTGTTGCCATATACAGTATGTCAGATATCCATGCATTTAAGGTTGGCATACATACCTGCAGTCTTCCAATCGCAACCAAGCAGTATTTGCTGGTTTGACCTGCTTCCGTATCTTCATCCGGAATAGTCATGCCTGAAAAAGACACATGCACAAGAACAGTCATTTGTCCGAACAAACAATGATGTCACACTGAAAACATGTGAAGAGATCTGAAATAGTCCCAGTTCGGCTGGCTCTAGCATTGTTCTGATGACTAAACTGTTTATTCGTACTTCCTTTTTCCAATGAAACGAACTCTTGCAACTCCACACAAGGACCTGATTAAAGGACCATGTGTAAGAATTGAGGTAAAAATATCCAAAAAATGAGCTACACTCATCAAAAGAATGAGAAGAAATAAGGGTGATGATGTCATTAAAAAAATGACAAGTTATAGTGCTGCAGAGATATCAAACTGAATTAGCATGCTAAATTACTAGCCACGGCCCGACAGGGGTCATAATACCAGTTTCGGCCGTGGGAGGCGGTATGCGGGCAACACCAGCCAAACTGCAATAAACGAATAACTCGCACGGCTTGCGGGCGTACTTGAACCTGATGTGTTTGATATTTAGCTCTACCCACAGATCCGATCCGGTTTCACCTGTTATCTACCAGAGCCCGTCTCTACCAAGCTGATGATAAAATGTAACATTAGCTAATTATATTATGTTTATTAAATTGCTTTCCTGAGGTAAATCTGACATATTTGTTCTCCAGCTATGTTCTTGACCTCTGCACGCTGATTAAAAAAAATGAATGGTCGATATTATGTATGAGGAATACATTTTGGTAAGTTGTAGCCTACTGTATCTTTCAACAGTGTTCGTGTTTTTTACTATTAGCTAGTAGAGATGATCGGTTCACGTGCACTAGGGATCTGTCGTGTAACATTTACAAGCGCCAAAACGGTATTTCTTGTTTGAATTGCGTAATAAAATTGACAGAATCTGAGAGCTGAGATTTTTTTATATCATAACTAACCTGCTCTGTCTAGTCTGTCAGTCTCCGTGTCCTCTTTGCTTTGCGATTTTTCTATGTGTGACAAAATTGATGTGTGGCGTGACTGAGAGCGTGTGAAAAGTGTCAATTGTGTGTGTCTCACGGTGAATTCGTGAGAGTTGGCAGCTCTGAATGGCGTTAGCTTGGTCAACATCAGCGAATGCTGTCTGTCAAATTAATGTAATTCAAACTAACAATAAAAATGTAATATGAACAAAATGAATATGAACATATTCACTGGTAAAGGTGATGGGGAGTAGCTTGAAGAGGTCATATTTAAAAATCACTTGACATCAACCAACGTTCCTCTGGAGTCAAAACGTCCTCTATTAGGAATGGCTCGGCTTCGGCTATGGCTCTAGGGTCGTTGTGAAGGTAGGGGCGGAGCATAGAGACTATGCCGTTTCTCGTTTGTTACTCTAGAGTAGACCAACTCACTTTCTGGAGGTATACTGCCCCCATCTGGCATGGAATGTGGAGTTTGAATTGATTTTTTGGCGGACATGACACAAGGCACCTTTAAGAATCTTTGCGCAAAACGTTTTTTTGATCCCACTGATAGCATCTGCTTGACAGTTTTTTACTGTGAGCTACGAGGCTGTTAATTGATGTTACATGCTTTTGTTGAAGCATGCCATTAGCCCACATTATTTGAACATATTTTTTTAATGACAGTGTTAAACAGGAGAATCCCTGGTAAAAAACTACATTGATTCTGCCCTGAAATCTCCACCAATCAGAAAAGCTTATAATGTTGTGATTCACCTCATAACTGGTTGATTTGTTTCATGACAACTCTTTCAAAAAGACTTTAAAAAAAAATGCCTATGGGAAAAACGTATGGGAAAAAATACTTCTGAAACCAAGGATGCTGAAGAAGTGGCCAGGCACTGTTGCACTCGATGGCAGATAGATTTCTCAAGGTTAGATGGTTTTAAACCAGTAACTTGTGATTTTGGTCAATTTATTTAAAGAATCACTTCATAAGACTTCATGAGACTGTATGTTTGTTTTTATTTGCATCCAGCAAAGACAACATATAAATATTTATAGAATAATACATATGTAGTATGGGAAATTTATAGTCTCATTGCCATTATTTCATGGTCTGTTCCCACATTCATACTGCAAACTGTCACCTCGAGTAAAACACAACTCAATTCAGAGGCGCATGGCAGTGCAAGGAACGCCAGTTTGCAAAACGAATGACTCTGTGATATATATATATATACAGCCGTTCCTGTTTATTTGTATTACAGTTTACTCTGCATAAATGACATTCAGGAAGAAAAAAAAACTTCTCTACAAACAGGCTGCATACTACAGACAGATGCACCGATGTTTTGAATTAATTTACTGCCTTTAATTGGCAAAAACTGACATTATACAAGCAGACAGGATTAATTTGGTCGCATATAATAATAAAGTAATAAAGAACACATAATGTGTTTTGCGAACGACATGAAACTGATCTACAATCCATATCAGGAACATCTGGTGTGGCCAGAGCGCTTACTAACCATTAATGCACTGGTAAACATTCAGTGTGATGAAAATGATACAATCTTTGCTTAGATCACCACATTCCAATATGACACAATATTGGCTGACAATCAACTGTTGCAGGTTATTTTTATCCTTACTTTGTGCCGTTATGCAACAAACAGGATGTTGAGCATGTGTGATTAATTTTTAAGACACACATATGGCAAAATTGCAGGAGATGTGCTCGGAGGATACCTGGAGAACCTCCAGATAAGATATGAGGCAAAAAGTTCACGTTTGAGCTTTTCAGTTTAGGGTTTCTCAATTCTCTGCTCTTTCTCTGTCTATATCTTCCTTTCACACAGCACACATGCTGTTGTACTAATAGGAATTGCAGGCCGGGGGGGATCTTGCGTGCCGATGTCATATGGGAGTCATCCAAGACTCCAGACAGTTCTGCGGACCGGTGCATTCTAACAGAATTTAACACCAAATTCCAGAGTTCTAATAGGTCAAGGAGTTCAAACACGTTCAATGTTTGCCACGAGGATTCAGATTGAGAGTTACACAATACATCTGCTCGTGATTCTGATATTGATTAAGTCATATTTAACATCAAAATTACATACAGTGAGGCAAATGATTCAATGAATTTTTTTTGGAACCAGTTCATTTACAAGTATCGGGAACACAACAATAAGGTTGCATTTGTTAAAATTAGTTAACTATATTAGTTAACATGAACTAACAATGAAAAATACTTTTAGCTGAAGTTTATTTCAACATCTAATAAATTTTTTAGGTCACACTTCTCACTATTTACTAACTAATAACTACAACTTCTGCCTCAATAAACTCCTGATTACTGTTTAATAGTAGCTTGTAATGTAGTTGTTAAGTTTAGGTATTGGGTAGGATTAAGGGATGTAGAATCTGCTCATGCAGAATAATGCATTAATATGTGCTTTATGAGTGCTAATAACCACCAATATCCTAGTGATATGCATGCTAATAAGTTAATTAGTAAAAATATTTTTATAGTAAGTAAAATTTATTTATACAGAGCTTTTCACAGACAGGGTCACAATGTGCTTTACGATAGACAATAAAACATAGTAGAAACATAAAATAAAATAAATAAAAGAATAAAATAAAATTTTATTTATAAATAAAAATAAGTAAGTCTTCGCTTGTCCCTTAAAACTGTCTACATTCTCAGCAAACCTAATGCTAGGTGGCAGAGCATTCCAGAGTCATAGAGGCAATGGCTCTATCCCCACGTCTTTAGACAAGTATGTGGTGTAGATAGCAGATTTTGGTTGTCAGACCTGAGAGACCATAAGGGGGTGTGCAGGTGAATTATGTTGGCAAGATAAGCAGGGGCCTGACCATGTAGAGCCCTATAGGTTATGGTGGAAAGTTTGAATTGGATCCTGTAAGTTAAAGGAAGCCAGTGAAGGGAGCAGAGTAGAGGGGTGATAATGGGTGCACCTATTTGATCTAGTAAGTAGCCTAGCAGCAGAATTTTGAATGGATTGCAGACGGTGAAGTGAAGTGAAGAAATGAAGGCATGAATGAGCATCTCCAGGTCTGACTGAGAGACCACAGCCCTCAATTTGCTAATGTTGCGTAAGTGGAAAAAACAGGACTTGGTCAGTGATTTGATATGAGTTTCAAAAGGTAGAGATTTGTCAAATATCACCCCAAGGTTCCTTAGACTAGGCCGGACCGCAGATGACAAATGCCCAATGTTCTGCATAATCAGAGGGATAGCGCTATCTGGCGCTATAATTAAAACCTCTGTCTTATCTGGGCTCAGCTGCAAAAAGCTTTCAGCCATCCAGTTGTTTATGGCGTCTATGCAATCTAGGAGCCTTGTAAGTTGGGATGACTAATTTTGCCGCAAGGTAAAATTAAGCTGAATGTCATCTGCGAATGCCCTCTCCCCCTTTCTACCGCTGCTCATGTGCACTTGTTATTATTGGAGCCTGCCAACTTTATTGTGTGGAGCTATGTCTACCGAGGTGGGTTATACATCATACACATTGAGGAGGGCGTGTGTGTTTATGTCGAATTGCCATAAAGCAGTTTGTGTTTCTCGCTCGTTCTCGCTTCTCACAAGACTTCCTATTTCCAACTTACCGGGACGTTAGTCCCCATGTTGCAAGGTTGGTTTTCCGCCTCGGAACGTTGGGGGGAGCGAAGAAAGTCACCATTTTCACCGGAACAGGTTATTTAAACATCCAAATGATTTCTAAACGGTTTTATTAAGTTGAAATAGTTGCAAAGTTCCCCATTAAAGGCACAGTATGTAATTTACACCACTAGAGGCCGTATATTCAAAACAGAATGATGTGCTAGATGCTATAACTACTACGTATGCATATTTTTTTTCATGAAACTCATGCTGCGTCCGAAGTCGCATACTGTCTGAAAAGGTACTACATTTGAATTTGAATTTATTTCATGACCATTAAAAAAGTATGCTCTATATAGTATGAATATGGGTAGCATGAATGAAATTCAGACGTACTACAACCGCCATGTTGTCACTGACACGTGACCTACCAGCATCATTTGTGTTGCTTTACTTCCATTCATAAATCCCCTTCTGTTGCCTCAAGGGATAGTAAATGGTCCATTAAATTCACAATCTTGCCGGAAGTAGTAAGTCATCCGGGGACTTTTCGCCAACTGTTTTTCAAATACTATGTATTTGGACATGCTACTCTTTTGGCATACGGTTTTTCACAAATTGTATAGTAGGGAAGTATTCGATTTTGGATCCAGCAACACTGTTGCCATGGTTTCTATGGCAGTAAAAGCGGAAACAGAGGATCAAGCAGACATGATGGCATTGACAGTCGATGCATTGAGGAGGGACGTTACACTGGTTAATTCCAGAGAAATTAGCAATTTTAACCATTGTATTGTATTGAATGTACAGTGTAACATGTAAAATGTAAAAATAAGTATTTGACCCCTTGCTGATTTTGCAGGTTTGCCCACTTACAAAGAATGCAACGATCTATAATTTTAATCATATGTACATTCTAACAGTGAAAGACAGAATCCCAAAGAAAATTCCAGAAAATCACATCATATGAATTTATAAAAATTGATAACCATCTGATGAAGAAAAACAAGTATATGACCCCCTACCAAACAGCAAGTATTCTGGCTCCTACAAGCCAGTTAGTCTTTCTTTAAGACACAGCCCCAATCCCAACCAATTATCTACATCAAATACACCTGCCTCACCTCGTTACCTGTATAAAAGACACCTGTCAACACCCAAACAACCAGCATCCGACATCACCACCATGGACAAGACCAAAGAGCTTTCTACGGACATCAGGGACAAGATTGTTGATCTGCATAAGGCTGGGATGGGCTACAAGAGAAACGGAAAGCAACTTGGAGAGAAAAGATCAACTGTCGGTGCAGTTATCAGGAAATGGAAGAAGCACCACACCACCGCCAACCTCCCTCGGTCTGGGCCTCCACACAAGATCTCGCCTCGTGGGGTGTCCCTGATCATGCGAACGGTGAGGAATCATCCCAAAACCACAAGGGGGAACTGATGAATCAACTGAAGGCAGCTGGGACCACAGTTACAAAAGAAACGGTTGGTAACACACTACGCCGTCATGGATTGAAATCCTGCAGCGCAAGCAAGGTCCCCCTGCTCAAGAAGAAACATGTACAGGCCCGCATGAAATTCCCCATTCACCACCTGGACGACTCAGAAGAGGCCTGTTAGAAGGTGATGTGGTCAGATGAGACCAAAATAGAACTTTTTGGCCTCAACTCAACTCGTCGTGTTTGGAGGGCAAAGAACACCGAGTACACCCAAAGAACACCATCCCCAACATCAAGCATGGTGGTGGCAACATCATGCTTTGGGGGTGCTTTTCAGCCAAGGGGACGGGACAACTCCATCGTATTGAGGGGAGGATGGACGGGGCCATGTATCGTGGAATTCTGGACCAACATCTCCTTCCCTCAGTGAGAGAGCTGAAGATGGGTCGAGGATGGGTGTTTCAGCACGACAACGACCCTAAGCACACCGCCAAAGCAACAAAAGAGTGGCTGAAGAAGAAGCACATCAAGGTTCTGGAGTGGCCTAGCCAGTCTCCAGACCTAAATCCAATTGAAAATCTTTGGAGGGAGCTTAAAATTCGAGTTGCCGGGCGACAACCTCGGAACCTGAAAGATTTGGAGGCTGTCTGCAGGGAGGAGGGGGCCAACATCCCTGCTAAAATGTGCACAAACCTTGTCACCAACTATAAAAAGCGTTTGACATCTGTGCTGGCCAATAAGGGCTTTTCTACAAAATATTAACATGCTGTTTGTCCAGGGGGTCAAATACTTGTTTTTCCTCATCAGATGGTTATCAATCTAAATAAATTCATATGATGTGATTTTCTGGAATTTTCTTTGGGATTCTGTCTTTCACTGTTAGAATGTACATATGATTAAAATTATAGATCGTTGCATTCTTTGTAAGTGGGCAAACCTGCAAAATCACCAAGGGGTCAAATACTTATTTCCCCCACTGTATTGCTCATAGTTAGTTAATGCATTACCTAATATTAAGTGACAGGATCTTGTTGTCAAGTGTTACTCATGTAAAAAAAAACAAAAAAACAATTCAATAGATTAAAAAAAATATTTTAAAATAAGTACACTAGCATAGATTAGCATCAATTGATTTCATGGGTTCTTTTAGCTAGTTACTCCACAACACCGTTATACTTCTGAGTATTTGTTTGTGTCTCTCAGAATTGTTTGTATATTTGTTAGTTTCTCTCTGATTTAGTGGCTTTGAACTGAAAGAGATGTGAGCGTGTTTGTGTACGTACCCGCTGGCGGCCAGGCCTTGATGTAGCCAGTACAGTGCACAACAGAGTACTGAGCCTCCCCCTCCTTAGATGGGCCAAGACCATTTCTGCAAAACAAAGAGAAATTAAACAAACAAAACACGTCTGGTGTTTGGTACATTAAAGTTGGCATTCGGGTCATATTAGGATTACGGTCTGCAGGATCTGATTTGGAAAGCCGGCACGAACCTCAGCAAAAATGTTCCCTTTAGCGTTTCACATCAAAATTATAAGCACAACAACATGGCTATCTGCAAACATCAAGATTATTTCAGTTTTGCTTTTCCAAAGTTTGTATTTTAATACCATCTTCAAATCACTTTCGTTGTAAAGTTTGGGGTCGGAAAGATTTTTTAATGTTTTCGAAAATTCTCTTTTGCTCACCATGGTTTCATGTATTTGATCACAAATAGAGTAAAAACAGTAATATCATGAAATATTATTACAATTTCAAATAACTCTTTTCTATTTGAATATATTTTATAATTATTCAGCATCATTATTTCAGTCTTCAGAGTCACATGCTCCCTCAGAAATAATTCTAATATGCTGATTTGCTGCTCAAGAAACATTTAATATTTTTGTGAAAACTGTGAAAAAATTTTCAGGATTCTCTGATGAATAGAAAGTTCAAAAAAACTGCAATGAATTGTAGTAGTGACACATTGAATTTTATGCATTTTTAAAATTGAAAATGTATTTATATAAATGTTTCTTCATACATTTATAAAGAGGTACCAAAATGTATGGCAAAATTAACTAACTTATTAAATGAATTCACAATATGTGCAAATTCATTTTAATCTTACGCCTAATATGATGAAAACAGCTTTGTTAATGTTTCTTGTCCCGTCACACTAACAGTTACGAATTACATTACACGATTAATGTAAATTATACAGTATATTATACATTTAGAATGGTGATATTAGACAAAAGTTTATTAGTTTGCATCCTTGATTATTTCTGTTGATCGTTTAAAAGTTCTATCCTAAAACATCTGTCAAGTATTACATTTTTAGTTTAGCTACTTGCATCTTATCTCGTACTTTATGAACTGAAGCGTCGCGCTGGAATTTGCGCTCAGAAGCTTCTGTTAACATAAAGCCCGCCTACTTTCATTTGATTTGTCATCTCAAACATTTTGACATTGACGAGCACTATCTGAATGCTGAGGCAGCTCAGGTGAGAAGGGTAGTTATCTTGGCGTTGTGCAATATCCTTGCAGCACTAAAGTAGAGTTAAGACAGGCCAATTATTTCAGTCATACTATATATTCCTCAGAAAAATACAGAGGTCTGAACCTTAATGGTGGGTATATACATACAATTCACCTGAGCAATCTCCTGAGGAACCAAAATAACATTTCCAGAAATATTCCCTCTGCGCTTCTGAGCTTAGGATATATTAAAAAAGGAAACCACATTTTCACAATATCCATAAACCCAGAGTCAGACTTTTTTTTACTCAATCCATTAATACAAAGAACTTTGTGTGCCTTTCTCATAATGTTCTTCATGCACTCTGTGCACAACCCCATCCCCCCTGTCAAATCAGCCAGGATTAGTCTTAGCTATTCCATTTAATTTGCTATAACTCATTTATTTCTGTTTAATTAGCTCAACTAGCAGAGCATGGTGCTAGCTACGCCATGACATTTACCTTGAATTAATTACTTAATTTTTGTTCAACTGGTTGAGCATTGCGCAAGCAACACCAGATCATGGGTTCGATTCCCAGGGAAAACATAATGATAAGGTGTATTCTTCGAATGCACAATCCAAGTCAGTTTGGATAAAACATCTGCAAAATGGTTGAATTGAAATATTCAATATTTCTTTTGTTTAAGATTTATCATCCAACAACATCCCTCATCAACTTGGCACTTCTCACCTCTGTGTGTTTTGTGAACCGTACGACAGCCCTCATTCATTTTTGCATAAAAGCTTACTTGACACACGTACGCCATTTATCATTTAGACATCTGATATGTACTTTTCTCACAGATGTTCCTGGAAGAGGTAATTCCTGCATTCCAGAGCTGTTATGGCCCGCAAAACACACAGCATGCCTGCTATCGAGAGGAAGGCAGTGGGTTCAACATCAGAGGTCAAAGGGCGAATTTCTGGAGGAATGAATTGGAACATTGGCGTTACATTCTCAGGAACAAATTCTAGGAAATTTCTTGAAGAAACAAAATAAATGAATGTAATGCCAACTGTCCTAGTTGACAAACTGACGCCAAAAAGTGCCGCAAGAAAAATTGATATTCCCAGATAAGAATTTCCATAATTTGGCCTGTTTACACCTGGTCACTTAATGTATTTTTACTGTTTGGATAGATATCTGATTTGTTAAAACGGTTCCATTTACGCTTGGCCAAATAAATGTGTCTCTGCAAAACGAATATAAATCCGATTCAATTCCCGCGCTAAATTTACGTTCACGCAATGAAAGCAACATTTTATTTATCATCAGCTAATTTCAAGATCAAAGAACGCAATAGGAGAAAGAGCGGCATCAGCACTGGTAAGATCATTTAGTCTCACTACGTTTAATGAAGACGATTGTGTGTTGAGCGTCTGCGACTTAATTTCAGTTTCATTTGTGCCTTGGTTTACTGAAGAGATACTCAGCTACTCATCTGCAGTGATGTGTGTTGCAGTAGCGCTGTCATATCTGGCTATAACATGTCAAATATACCTTGCATTTACGAGTGTCCAGTTTCGTCTGGAATGTGTCTCGGACCACTTCCAAGTGGTTTGAGTGGTCGGATTTGAATCAGTCTCGAAAGCGTTTCGGAGGGCATTTACAGGTATTTTCACGATCGGATAGCTATCCGATCAGAGGAAATGTATGAAGTGACCAGGTGTTTCTTTCATGACCTTGGGTATTTGGAATTGTATGTTGTCATCTATGTATTGTATAATTATATATTGTCTCTGGTAATGTCTTTGTTTTACCTGCCTGGGACTATGGATGTAAATTAGCAATTTTGTTATAATCCGGCATGTTTAAATTTGGTATTTTATACAGCTGTTCATTAACATGCATTGTCCCTAATAAACAAACAAACAAATAAGAGTAAGGCCAAACATAACAATTGAATCAGTAATGCTAAGTACTACTGCATGAGTTCTATTTTGAATTAGATGATGTTGATTAATACAGTAGGGTTGAATAACTCCTGAATTGGGTGCAAATTTAAGATTTGAAAACTCCATTGGAAAAAGAGAGATTCATACCTGTATCTCTTTCTCATGCTAGACAACCGATTTAGTGAGATATGATCCAACGGTGCACTGCCACACCTAGAGAAACAGTTAATTTCTCATTATAAATGAAAAAGAACACAAATACATTTTTGTTAAACATTAAAGTTTGGAAACCGTAACTTAATTATAAACTTTTATGTAAAAAATATATATAAAAAGATCAAAGTGTGGTACTATCAGCAAAGAAGATTCATTTTAAATAATATGTAATCAGAGAAGAACTGAAAAACTGGAAATTAATTTAACAAATTAGACATAATTATGATACGCTATGGCACAAATTATCACTTACAATTAAAAAAAGATTTTAACATTTGTATGTTAATAAAAAAGATTTAAAAAAAGATCAAATATAAAATTCAAATGTGAAAATCAGTAAAGAGATTCAGATTAAATAATATGTACTAATTATCAGTTCCATATGTATAGCATGCATTAACCAGAAAGTAATTTAACACATTTAAAAAGAAAGGCAAAAATGTTTCTGATTTTTACAACCCAGTTCATTATTAGGACTATAATATAGATTTTTTTTAGATAGAATATAATATATTGGTACTTTACAATAAGGTCTCATTTAAATTAGTTTTATCAATGAGCAATATATTTTTTACAGCATTTGTTAACTTTTGTTAATGTCTGTTTATTTTTAAAAATCATGTTAGTTCACAGTAACTACTGTTAACAGATAAATAAAATGTAGTAGTAAATATGGAGATTAACATTAACTAATGTAACAAATGCTATTAAAGTTTTGTTTATTCTTACTTCATGTTTACTAATGTAGTTGACTAATGTTAACAAATGAATCCTTACTGTAAAGCGTTACAAAGATATCTAATATTCTAATAACCATAAACGTCTATTAGGACCATATCTATCTACTGTTATCTTGTGAATCCAGCGAGTAAAGGCAATACGAGTGACCTGAGATCTCTTGACGCTGGGGAAAATAGTTCACATCTGTTTTAACTTTAGCTGTTTATCCTCCACAATCATTTCCATTAGACCTGGCATGACAAAGTCTGTTGTCCCTCCAGTCTTTGTCAAATAGTTTGTCAAGTGTTCATGAATGCAAGGTATGCAAATAAAGAGCACATGCATTTTTCGATCACAACAAGAAAGTAAACATCCTTCAGAGTGGAGTCATGATGTCTGTCTAATAGTGCTCAGATAAACTATTGCATAAAAACTTTAAGAATGACGATCATGTTTTTAAGGGGTTCTGTTTATCTCAAGTGTTTTTTCACACACTTACAAATGTGCGCATTCGCTAACATGCAGGTTCAATTTGTAAGACAACCACAGATAGAAAACATTAAACACGAACACATTCTTGATGTTGCCAACTCTCATATTTATGTGCTGAATGAAGCACAAAGACATATGAGGCTTAATCATACGTTATGTCGGAATTTGCTCGTCATGGTTTATATCTTGAACTAGCAAGGACATTCGTAACCAATTCGGGAAATGCATGTTTCCATCTGTTGTTAAATATAGACCGTTTCAAAACAACATTATGATTGAAAACACCTTTTAAACATAATGAAGGAAGGACAGGAATTTTCAGCAACAACAACAGTCTTGGTTTCTATTTGCCTCACTGCTAAGAAATCCTATTATGAATGCATTTTGTTGTCGTGAAAGTCATGCAGGCTTTAAACTGTAACAGCAAAATTATATTGTTATGATCAGAATAACAGATGAACAAACACTTGGATAAACAGGGAAATATGTCATAAAAGATCAACACAAAACATAATTGAAGAGCATTTTACAAGGGAAACATGCAGACAGTCTATTAATGTTGTGCAGATTGATAATAGTGATTCCACAACATTTTTGTTCGAGTAGAGAGTAATTTCACGCCGACATAAACATATGTGTGGATTTATTTATAAGCAGTGGTATAAATGCTAACGGCACACCACAAGAAATAGTCCAACCTGGTAAAAGTTCTAAAAGGTATCTGAATAACTAAAAAAGAAAGAAAAGGCACATCGTTTCTTGAGAAGAGTGAACTCTTCCATAACCAGCCCTGATTCTTAAAGTCACCATGAAATTAAAACTGGCAATCCTTATATTTGTGGAATATTGCAGTATTTACTATAAATAATTTATCCATGCACAATTATTTTTTTTCACAAGTAATTTTTTTATCAAGATAACTTCCCCTAATCCCCTCCCTTTTGCAGTGACATCTCTTCTCTAATGATGCGTTTACTGGTGTGAGGGCGGGACAACCTGTCACTCACAAGTGATCCACCAATAGCAAAACACAACCATCCAATCAATTCCCCATGGACAAAATGAAGTCCCGCCCTACATTTTTTCTTGTTCGAGAAGTCGTTTCACTCAGATAATCATCAAATTGGGAAGAAAAGACTATTGCACCATGACACCATACCACCCCGTGTGATTATGAGATCTGTGAGCTCACTGAGACTGTAACTGTACCTCATTCTGCAGATGAAGGAACGTCTGGATCCCATACACATTCTCATAGAGGACTGCTGTCCTTCCTTCTTCACCGTCCCCGTCTTTAGGTCCAGAATACGCCCTGGATATGCATCAATTTACAAACACACAAAAAAAAAAAAAAAAAAAACAGACAACACGAAATAGATTAAATTAGAAATGATAATTTCAAATGGCATATATTATGGTACAGTACTCTAACAAAATCACTTGAATTACCTGAATTTTTTTGTGTTTTATTTACAAATGTTACATCGCCAATAAGATAACTCAAATATTTAGATACACTACTTGTGTTTGGTATATTATTTTTTAATTATTATCAATGTTCAAAAGCTTATATTTTAGACTGTGCTTAATATTATAAAACCATGATACATTTTACTGTCACGATTCTTTGATGAATAGAAATGAACAGCATTTATTTGAAATAGAAGTCTTTTGTAACATTATAAATGTCTTTACTGTCACTTTTGATCAATTTAATGCGTCCTTGCTGAATGAAAGTGTAAATTTCTAAATTTTGAATGGTAGTGTATTACGGTTTCCACAAAAACAAAGCAGCACAACTGTTTTCAGTATTAATAATAATAGGAAATGTTTCTTGAGCAGCAAATCACATGACACTGAAAACTGGAGTAATGGCTGCTGAAAATTCAGCTTTGTCTCACAGGAATAAATTACATTTAAAAACATATTTAAATTGAAAACATTTATTTGAAAACATTTCACTTTATTTTATAGTTTATTACTGCATTTTTCATCAAATGAATGCAGCCTTGCAGGTGAGTATGAGAGACTTCTTTAAAAAAAATACAAATAATTAAAAATATTTTTAATAAAAAAAAATTAACAATTCATACTAATAAATAAAAAGATACACTCCAGGAGTACTGAAAATTAGATGTAGATGCCACTAGGGTTATGCACATGTAAAAAGGTTACCACATTTTTGGTTTCATACACATGTTCTTTCAACCATTAAGGTGTATCATCATCCATTGGGATACATGATTATATCAAGGACCACATATACCAATGCAAATCAAAATATTGCCACACAACCTGCAAAAATCATATAATGCCAAGGCACTCGAGAACTTGTACAAAATAAAAAGCCTTTATTTATTCATCGCTATAACATTTTTAAAAATATTTACATATATCCACACACCAACGTGTTGCGGCTAATACGCCTTCATCACTGGATGCACCGGCTATTAACTCATATCACTTCAACATCATGCATCCAAAATGCCACCCACCACATTTAGTGTTAAAGATAAGATTTTTGTGAGCGATTTAGCTGGGCTATATTTTATTGTGTATTTGCCTGCAGTAGGAAACAAAGGAAAAGCTTTAGAGTCTTTACTTGACTACTCGTACACATTCTTAGGTTAAATCATTACCATGATGGCCTCAAGTTACAAAATACGTTTTTAAGATACTGCAGTAACAGTTCACAGAAGTGCATTTCAGGGGCCTTTCAATCCTGATGCACCCCATAACAAACAACAAATGTGCCCACAAACACCCACAGATGCACGGTAAATGTTATGACCATCTCGTTCACTGCTACAACATCTGCTCCATTATACGCCACAGAAGACATGGCTAAAATAATCAAATCACAACAATTTTAAAGTTGTTTTTCCCCATCCAGCACAGCTAGAATAAGGGAGGAACACAATCCAAAGCAGCCAAAAAATGTTATTGGCTTAGCAATACACCCACAACAATATTCAAAGCATGAGCTATACTTCTCGGAATGCTGATACCTATAGGACAAAAGCTCAAGATTATTGAAGCCTGAAGTTATTTCCATAAACAAATTAGCTGACATGCCTTTCAGCGGAGAAGAAGTGGTCTCCGAACTGATCCAGTGACAGCTGCGAAAGCCCTCAGGAGCAGATCTAATTGTCGGGAAGTCTTTCCAGTCTGAAGGACAGACGCCAAGAACGTTGGAAGCATTTAAAAGCTATTAATACTCTTCTCCAAGACAGATAACAACACAACCACTCAATAAGTTCAAGAACATCAAGAAAGAGGCCCTTGGTAGTTGTTGTTGTACAAACAATTGGGTGAAAAACCAGATGGAGATGATAAACAAAGCTGGACTATGATCGTAAATCATCCAGATGGCGACCCACTGCCCTGAGTACAGCCGCACGCTGCTACCAACAACCCAATAACACAGAATAGGCCAGACATGCTGTAATATCAGCCTTTCAACGAGGCAAACCTCGCTGGAAATGGGAAAAAATATTTCAAACACTAAAAGGATTTTCAAGGCCAATATAATAGTTTAGTGATGTCAAATTAGACAGGAATTTTTCCACAATCACTCTAGGCCTCCCCAACGTTAAACTTTTTTTGACTTTCTGACTTCTAGCGGTCAAAATTGAATTTGGTGTCATGTAGGATGACAAGAAATTGTGATAAAGTGCCAACACTAAGTTTGGCACTGAATGCTTCAAGATAACACAGAAAAGTAACGAAATATCAAGGCACCATGTGTATTTTCACCTTATTTTTATTTTAAGAGTGGGTGTGGCCATTTTTACGTGGCTTCCAGTATAATTTGCTTCCAGTTATTTTAGCTGTACAAAAAGTCTATTATGCAGCTTAATAATGAAAACTGGTATTCAAGATTCAAAGATTCAAAAAAAATAATAAGCTAGTGATAAAAATTTGTCTTGGGTAAAAGGCACTTCAAATATTGTCATAATTACAAAACACAATAGTTTGTAGTGCAAATAGTTTTACCGCTTACTGCACTTTGATATTCTTCTAAGTATATAGTGGCTAATGAATCGAAAGTCTTGCACATTCACTGAAAATAGCTTACTTCTGAATTGCAAAATAAGGTTTATACAGGCAAGCAGATGAGCCCAGAAAATTTAAGTACTGGTACAGTTTTGTACAGGTAAAATAACTGGAAGAGAATGACACCAGAAGCCACATTCAAGTTACATGTGGCCCCACCGAAAACCTGGTAAAAATAACTTATTCAAGCCATGACCTCATAAAAGCCATTGCCCGGTTTTACAGTAATTCTCTTTAATCGCATCTCAATCAATCTTATTGTTTGCACTGGTATGAGTAAGTGCTAGTCATATATGCATGGTGATTTGCTGTTTTGAAGACCGGCGTGGGTTTGGATGACCGTTCCTCAGCCTCCTGCTTCCCAAAGCAGAACTCAGCAGGTGGCGTTTGCTTTGGAGCCGGTTCCCTGGACGCTTCTACAACGGAGAACTTTG
This sequence comes from Siphateles boraxobius, assembly GCF_051911475.1. Classification (NCBI taxonomy): domain Eukaryota; kingdom Metazoa; phylum Chordata; class Actinopteri; order Cypriniformes; family Leuciscidae; genus Siphateles; species Siphateles boraxobius. Next base: position 14,187,625 of record NW_027508734.1, read on the forward strand.
GTTGATCTTTGAAGAAATTCAACAGCAGGCATGGGAACATCACCTCCTGACGAGCATAACTCCTCCAACTTCAACTCCGTGACCACCTGAAGGGGATCTAAGGACAACACTTGGAGGAACGAGGAAATGTTACCAAGATCGGTCCAAGAACCACAAGGAGTTCCAAGCAAAATCCCCAAATCCTCTGAGAAGAAAAAGGCACAATGTGGAATCTGGGCAAAGGCCCGTTTCATTAGCATTATAGAACGCATAAAGGGCCGCGCCGCACATATATATCCCAGTTTTGCCACACAAACTCCGTTGTTTCTCCTTTGTGGGCAAGTGTATCATTATTATTCTAAAAATGAACAAAGCAACAAAAATGGCAAATATCCCAGGCCACCAACCACAGCCAAGCTAAATATTTAGGCGGCAGTCGCCGTCGACAAGACTGTCGTAGATGGAAGGACAAACAAATAGTGTTGCCAGACAAATAATAGCTGCCCTTCAAGGATGTATCCGAATGGAAATTTAAGCACGTAATGAAAACGTTATCTTCAACAGCAAAGTATGTTTATAAAAATAAACTGAGGAAAAATGGGTCAGTTTAGTCATCGAGTAAAGAATGCTCTTTTGAGTTTAAGTCCTGTTACACTGTTTGAAGGCACTCTGAAATGGTTTTTAAATTTGGCAATCGTATTTAATTTCCACAGAGAATTTCAGGTCGGGCTGTTGCTTGAATCTGTAACCTTAAGGAAAGCTGTATTCTGTTATTCTTTCATTTATATTCAACCATCAATCCATGCATTCCCTGGGAATCAACAGTGTGATGTTGGCAAACACTTGCACCATGCTTTACAAACAATAATACATATATTATTCAAATCAGCCGTTTTCTCATATATTTGCAGTTATTGTCTTAAGATTACTCATTCGTTTTCATGCCATGTTACAGCTCATAGCTCACAAAACCTGTAAAAAGGTTAGATACGTAGGCTAAGGGCAACAAAAACAAATTTGAGCATTCTTTGCATGTCGCAATGCTCGCTTTAATAATTGATGAGAAAATATTTCATTTTGTCACCATGAAGATGAATTGCATTGTAAAAATTCTGATAGTTCAACAGAATTTGTGACTCATGGCATTATGTGCATAACTAATATTATGTAAAAATGGCTCTAAATGGCAGAAATGCCTTCCGTGGGCCATTCATTATGCTTTATTATACACATTAGGATGAGTTTTATGTGCCAGTGAAACATGGTAATACTTTTCTATTAATAGTTACGGTTTTAAATAGTATAATGCATTAAGATAAACACTAAATATGATGTCTCGTGTGTTATTTATATTATTTTATGTTTTGCAATTCAGAACACTCTTTAAAAGCATAACCATTAATGACTTATAATGCATTTTAACAGTGATTACGAAACATATTATGTGTTGTTTATGAAATCACAATGCATAAAGAATAGTATTTTGATGTATTACATATGCAGGCTTCATGTAAAGCTTTCCAGGAATATGTATATGAGACAAGAACAGATTGTGTAGTTTCACAAAGGTGTGTTGTGTGGTCTGATGGATGGTGTGCAAGATCTCACTGATGTCTCCAGCCATCATTTCCCACTTCAGGGGGAAACAAACAAACAAACAAACAAACAAACACACACACACACACACACACACACACACACACACACACACACACACACACACACACACACACACACACACACACACACACACACACACACACACACACAGGGCAGCCAAAATCACTCTTAATCAATTATGTATGCAGAGCCAACCCTTAACATTCCAGCACAGAGAACACATTAGTGGAGCATAGTTTGAGGAGACGAGGAAAATATCTCCCTTGGCCGCTTCATTTGATCACTTTATCACTAAAACATATGAGGTTATCAAAACCTCATCAAGAGCGCCATATTTTAACTGCAATATTTTATCTGAACCTTCTGCAAGAGCGGAATTCCTTCTGAACTTGCAGGTTTCTTTGATGGAAAAGGAAATTCCTAACAACCCTTTTCTGGAAATGTACACATTTGTACATGATGTATATTAGCTTCCAAACGTCTGGGATCACCAACAAAAATGACACAAATATTCATTTCAAATTACCATTCAAAGGTTTGGGGGCAATGTATATATTACATTTTTTAAAAACAGTTTTTTATAGAAGTTCACTCAAAAATGAAAATTATATGAACATTTACTCACCCATAAGTTGTTACAAACCTGTAGGAGTTTCTTTCTTCTGTTGAACTAAAAAGAAGATATTTTGAAAAATGTTGGTAACCAGACAGTTCACAGAAGCCATTGACTTCCATAGGACAATTTAAAAAAAAAAAATAGTATTGGAAGTCAATGGCTACCGTCAACTGTCTGGTTACCAACATTCTTCAAAATATCTTTTTTTTGTTGTTTTCAACAGAAGAAAGAAACACAAGGAATCATACAGGTTTAGAACAACATAGGGGTGAGTAAATGATGCTCTTTGGGTGAACTATCCCTTTAATACTTTTATTCAGCAAGGATGCATTAAGTTGATTAAAAGTGACAGTAAATACATTTGTAATGTTAGAAAAGATTTCTAATTCAAATAAATGCTGCTCTTTCTATCCATCAAACAGTTTCCACAAATATATGAAGTGTTTTCAACATTGATAACAATAAATCTTACTTGAGCAGAAAAACAGCATATTCGAATGATTTCTGAAGGATCATGTGACACTAAAGACTGAAGTAATGATGCTGAAAATTTTGCTTTGCATCACAGGAATAGATTACATAAATAAAATTTAAAAAAGGCATTTTAAATTGTAATATACAATATACTGTTAATATATAATAATATTACTGTTTATAACTATTTTTGATCAAACAAATGCAGTTCTGGTGAGCATTAGACACTTCTGTCAAAAACATTTCAAAAAGTGTTACATGATTTATATATTAAAATGAAAGAAATCTCAGTTTTCCAAGGTGGTCTCAGATTTTTGGCTCCCACTAAATAGGAACCGGGAACATGATCATTTTAATATTACATTGGTGTGTTTCATGTCATAGCCAAACCACAGGTACTGAATACAATTACACAACTAAAATCATACAGAGATGAATACAGATGCCTCTTTTCATTTAAAGTGAATCCCCCGAGTTCTGACAGCGCTCATATTACTGTGGTGAGTAACAGCAGACACTTTGACCCCGGGTCTTATTTAAATGTGGTCCGAGCCACATCAACGACTGGTCCTCTCAAAACAATCATCATCTCACGACTGGTTGGCATAATGAACTGTGACAATGCCCTGATCGCACCTTGTCTGACTGTAGAGACATTTTATTACTTAGGTGGATATTATCATACGGCTCACTGAAACTTTTTAATAAAGGGAAATCAGACAAGAACGATAAAAGGGCTGTGAGAGACCGAGACCACACTGGATCATTCCAACTATCACTATAATTAAATTATAAAGTCATTGCATGCTTCAGGAGGTCAGAGTTTCAGGGTAATTATCGTATACTAAAAATAAAAAAATATATTTTATGTAAAACTATGTATGAAACATACAATTTCTGAAGTTATTATGTGTACAGTATGCAACTGTTCTGTATGAATGGAATACATGGATGAACTGTACAAAATTTGGAGTGCAACAAAGTACTATGTGGGGGAGAAAACTGTTTCCCACAATTCAATGCACTCAACTTGATGGTCCATTTCCAATGAACTAATCGAAAACAATTTCAGCCTCAATTTTGACTCATTTGATCTCTACAAATATTTCCTATTTCTACATAATATTTCTTAATTGTGTGTGTGTGTATATATATATATATATATATATATATACACACACACACACACACACACTACAACACTAAACTGAAACTACTGTCACTTAGGATAACAGTGTCTTCCAATGCATTAAAGTTAACAATTTGTTAAAATATAAAATTGTCATTTATATAAAGCTAAACTGAGACTAACAAAGCCATTTCAGAATCTATTCTGAATCTTAAACCTGAAAATACTATTGAAAATAAAAACCAAAAAGGCAACACTACAATAACCTTGCCATTGCATATCTGATGTTTAGAGGAATATCTCACAGTTTATGCATTTAAAATTACACGAGTCCCTCAAAATATTCATCCGCATTTCAATGAGGATGAGATGGAAAGATTTCCCACAGTAAATTTTTTTTTTCTGTATCTGAGAAGAATAATTCATCTTGTGGTTTATATAAAAACGTGGGTGTCCACAAAGAAGAGAGGAGGAAGTGTTTGCGGTGTGTATGTAGCACCATCTAGTGGAGGAACATTTACTGCGACCAAGTTCAACTTATTTAGAGTTTTTGAGGACATGTGCTTGATTCAATAAGCATGTATCCGTTTTTGCACAGTGGTGAAGCCTGATCTTCCTATAATATACAAAGACAGTTTAGTTTGAAAGTTTGAAAATAACTAGCATTAAAGGTGCTGCAAGCAGTTTCGGAGACTACCATGGAGAAAATGTCCGATCTATCTGACAGATATCATAGAAAAAGGTGTCTTGAGAAATCAATAACCTCTGTAATCAACAAAAAGAGCAAGGTGAGCGGTCCACCCAAACAGAAACCCTCTTTGCCTGTGAATAAATTTGCAAGAGAGAGGTCTTCAACTGCAATTAAGATGAATGGGAATGCTGATGGTTGGCTTTCTCTTGATGTTATACAACTCCTTGTGTGGTTGGGAAATGGGAAATTGTTCAAACCTCACTGAGTACAGAGTAGAAAAACAAATATCTAAACGTAAGCATCTGCCCAAAACATCTGATCTAATCTTCATCTAATATCAACAATCATTTGGACACTCCAATAAAAACAGTACATTTTTTATCAAAGCAAACTAAATGTTCAACTTGAAGATACATTTTGTTTAATAGGTTCTATAATGAAAAACAATATATACTGCTTTCTAAAAAGTAATTTATGGAAAGTAATTGAGACTTTTTATCTCACAAATCTGACTTTTTCCCTCACAGTTGTGAGTTTAAATTACAAGAAAAAAAGTCAGAATTGTAAAATATAAACTCGGAATAGTGATAAAAAAAAAGATTTGTCACAATTACCATTTTGTTGTTTTATTCAGTGATGGAAACAACGATCTTGCATGAACAATGCACAAATAAAACAAAAGTTTCTAGAGGACAAACAAAGCTTTATATCAGCAGAAAATAAATCGGGGGATTCCAACACCAAAACCTCACTGGAACTGCCAAGCATGGTGTTTAACGGAGAGGGAATATGTAATTCTGCCAGAAAATCCAGCAGCAAAATGTCTAAGCATCTGTCTATGATTAAAATCAACAACAACAAAAAAAAAGATGGGTCGTGCAACCTCGCTATGATATTTATCATTAACAGAGTGAGTTTGCCAAAGTCAAAGTCCTGACTTCTGTGATGAGATTCAAGCAAAGCAAATTCTACAGAAACAAACCATTTTGTTTAAATAAATAATCTCTACTTGAACATTGCAGTACAAAATCTGCATACAATCATCCATTTATCTCAACATTGTTAGTCTAGAATGCCTTTCATACATTTAAGTTCACTGAATCCTTTGGCACTTAACTCATTTTAGGATTCTGATCATGTAAGCACTTGTTTTTGTTTCATTAAAAAAAAATTAAAATGAAAAGGAAACTTTTTCAGTTATGTTTTAATACAAAGTTCATTAGCTCGATTTTCGACTGTTTGTTCAAATTTTTAATGCAAATTGTCATATACAAGCAGTTGTTTGTTAGAAAATCTCACAGTTGATTAAAGTTACCGCTGACTCGCTCTCGCCTCAAATACTAATGAGGCGTCTGAATGTTCCCTGCAGAGAAATATTAAAGAGGACATATTCAGCACTTGCTGAATAAGTGGACATCTTTGATGTACACTTAAAATGCTTCTTGCATCAAAAATAATAAAATGGTCATAATTTACTTCTAGCCTGGTGTGTCTTGTTGCTATAACTCACAAGCATCGCTGGGAATTCTCAACCCTGTTACTTACAGTATATTGATGATCTCCATATCATAAGCCAATTAAACTTCAGACTTAAAACAATATGGCCACTTTTTACTGATCTGAGGCAGATAAAAACAATATATAATGACACACACAGAGTAGTAGACGACAACCTGCTGGCTGTATGTATATGTGAAAACACACACACACGTTGGGTTTCCATGTTTTATGGGGACTCTCCATAGACATAATGATTTTTATACTGTACAAACTGTATATTCTATCTCCTAACTCCTAAACACAACCGTCACTGATATCTTTCTGCATTTTTACATTTTCAAAGAACATCATTCTATATGATTTATAAGCTTTTTTCCTCATGGGGACAAAAGAAAAATGTCCTCTCAAGGACAAGGATTTTGGATATTGCTATCTTTGTGGACACTCACACAGACACACACCAACCATTTAAAATGTTGTGGTCAGTAAGATGATTTTTTTTTTTACTTTTATTCAGCAAGGATGCACTGAATTGATCAAAAGTTATAGCAAAGACAGTAGGTAGTAAATTGAAAATGACAACACACAGGTTGTAGGCACCAAAAATATGAATTGCCAGGAATTCACCCAGGCTGGGATGGAAATGTGTTGGATCAGCTAATTCCAAACTGCTGATTCTGACACCATGACTAAAGCTCGACATTTATAGTAGCCATTGTCTAGCAGTTAGTGCTCGTGCTCCAGACATGTTGAGCTGTGGCACTGAAGCGAGAGAAGCCCAATAATTTCCTGTTCCCAAGTATCTTTCAGTAACAAGTGTCTGCCTCTCACCTGTCATTGAATTCTCAGATGTGCTCAGCTGTTCCCTCAATTTGTCCACGTCATCTGGATGGACCTGCTCATAGAGCGTGCTGCCAAACCACTCGGCCTGCGGATGGTTCAGAACAGGAGTGACAGAATCCGACACGTAGATGACACGACCCGTCTCAGCCGCCACCACGAACAAGAAGCCGTCTGCTGCCTCCAGAATCAAGTGCTTCAGTTCCTGTGACAGTAAATAGAGTTTCAAATGACATCTACAGGACATTCAAGAGACATTTAGAGTATCTACAATGCCTGAATTTTCCTATTTAAACAGTGTTTGGTAGCACATTTTGTATATATTTGAGCCTATGCAGTTCATGGTAATATTAACCCTGTACAGCCGGGCTATTCAATTGGCGGCCCGCGGGCCAGGTCCGGCTCGCCAATCATCTCCATATGGCCCGAGGGCACCCCAACCTCCCTCCTCTTCTTTTCCTGGCTGTGCGGCTAAATTTGGTTAGATATGCGCGTGACCGCAGTGGCGCCTGCAGCTGTACGGCTATACGCACTGTGTGTGTACCATGAGCGCTCCGACTGACCTGAGAAACGTTTTCAGTCCGAATATTTCAGCAGTTATTATGTGTGTCCCATATTTCTGTCGACTGAACCAGCGATATCAATCATTCCTGATTAAATCATTCCTGATTTAATTCTTTGGTTCGATTATTTCCTTTCCATGAATTGGCCAAACGCGCTTGCATAACGGTCTGAAACGATTCGGATTCGTTCGGACCGTTCTGTCACTGAATCATCTGAAGCTGTTTCTCGGTCAGTAAGAACAAATAGAGAACAAATAGCGCCGTTTTCAGTTGTTTCACTAGTTTACTTTGAACTACGCAGCACGGCCCAGTGGATAACTGAACGCAAGCTTAAAGGAGATGCGTTTACTCCCGGTCCCGGACACTATTATTAAACAGCGTTGCAACATCCAGTGAGAAGTGTTTCAACCTGACACATCTCTCTGTTACAAACCACAAATTACTCAATGATTTTAACTAGTTTTAAATCGGATGAAACAGCCTCAACATTCCCAACACGACTGATGAGGTAAATAGCAGAAACATTGTGCCATGAACGAAGTTAGAAGACTAAATCCCTAATCACCAGCCTTACAAACATTTACAATGAATGTACTGTAGTAATTTACCATGGTTTGGGCAGAAATGTGGAATATTTATATTGAATACTATGTTATAGTCATGTATATTGCATTAGATTTATTAGGGGGCTGGAGAAATATATAATTAATTGTGTGTATATTTTTTACATGTTCAGGCATTTTTTATACAGTGAGAGTGAGTAAGTAGCCATGCATGGTTTTACCTATGGTTACGAAGTCTCACTGTCAGAATATTTTAATTTAAGCCTATAATAATTATTAATAAAATAATTCTTACCAATAGCTATGATCTTGTATAATTCATATATTTGTACATAGCTGTAAATAAGTTATTTATTATGGTCTGATAAATCTGCATACTGTTGGGTTCCACATTTCCAAGTAAAAACAATACTATTATGTTTACTTTAGCTTACTTATTGATACTGTTATGTTTCAATAAATAAGCTAAACCCATCGGCCCACCTCAACTTTTCGATTTAATAATCCGGCCCTCGAATGAAGCTAATTGAATAGCCCTGCTGTACAGCTTGACGTATAAAACAAAAATAGTCAGAAAAAAAATAATTATTTCTTTTTTAAATATAAACATTTTTTAAAAGTGTGCTTGTGTTTTTTGTTGAGTATCATATTTGATACATCAGGCTTTTATGGCTAATATAGTATGATAAAGTGAGAATACGGAGCTCATACTCGAGGAGGAAAAAAGCCTCAGTTTTATTCAGAGGCCCAAACATATGTTGTTATTTATATGGCCATAAAGATGAAATTATGATAGCTTTTTCAGCAAATTTCATCATGTCTATTTAAATTTAGCAGCTTTAGAAATGTATGTATCAAATACGATACAATAAGCTTTATGGGGGTTAATAAATGCTAATATTTGATTTTGTCCTGTGTTGAGTGTTCAATAAAAAAAAAATTAAACTAAGCTTTTGAGATCAGTTGAGATCCACTGATGTCTATCAAATGTTTCACACAAGTCATTCGTCACCTGTTCAGTCAGGAAGGAAGGTTTGTAAGCGCCGTCGGTTGACGTGTTCCCCGTTCCCCTCATGGACTTCATGTGTGAGACGGCCATGCGCAGGATGGTGAGCTTGTCTGGTTTCCTCGCTAGAGCGCTGCAGGTGGGCACCATGTCCGACAGCTCTGTGATGTACTGGGTCATCTTATTACGCCGGCGACGCTCAATCTCACTGTGGTTCTCTCTGGATGGAGAGAAGAACAATACTGCCATCATTAGCATGTAATGAGAGACGCACAGCACATTTTTACAACTACGTTTGGACCACGGGTACTGGATAATTACCATCAAGGATGTCAAAAGTCAAAACTTCAACATTTTGTTTTTAAAAATTGTATTAATATATAAATAATATAAATAATATTTAATATTACTATACATATAAATGTATGATTTTAAAATATAACATTAACAATTTCTATATATATTATAATACTTATTTTATATATTTATTCTTGTTATGCATAATGTTAATAGAAATATATATATATATATATATAATTACACATTTAAAATGATATCTTTTAAAATTATATACTACATATAACAGCACTACTACATAAAACATTCACCATTTTTTATTATTATTTGAAAAATACATATTGATTCACTTCAGCTTGATTTATTTAAAAAAGAAAGACAGCTTTGTTTTATATTTTATACAGAGTAAAAATAAAAGCATTTTTTTTGTGTGTGTGTGTGTGTGTTTTGAGATCCTTCTTTCACTTGTGGAATTACAATTGTAAAATTTCACTAAATGCCACCTACGTACCTAAAGCATTCGTCGTTAACTTTGATTGCTAAATAAATACCTAAGAATTATTGTAAAGGAGGCGTTCAGGACTCTACTTTCAATATAAAGAAATACATTTTTTTGGCTTGTGCTTTCTTGTCAAAATTCGATAAAAGTTCCTTGGATTGATCTACTGGCAACACGTCTTCACCCAAAACATTAATTTAAAAAAGGTGCCAGAGAGTATAATAAAATACTTTTTCACTTAATTCTTATGATTTAGCTGAGACTTCGGTAATAAACTGAACGCTGACAGATGAGAACCAATCTTCGGAAGCCAGGACGCTGTATTACTCCACAGTGCAATGGCTCAAAGTAACGTGACAATTTCTGAAGAGAATGTCAGCAGAGGATAATTAAATATCAATTTAACATTAGATCTAAACAGAGGCGCTCTCTTGAGGTTGAGAGAACAAGAACGGTTGGTCCTGACAGCAGCAGGGGCCTGATTTCAAGCTATCCTGAGGGAACTTCCCCGAGACAGCCCTACCTGGCATAACGCTCCTTATCACCAGGAATTTGATCATCGTCATACCTGATGAAAAAAAAAAAGAAGATTCAAATTAAAAAATTAAAAAGAGCCTGAAAATGTCACATCATTTTTTATATTTTATGACTTTGGGTAAAATGAAATGATTATGAACCATATTTATTAATGTTGAATGGTTTGACTTAAAGATAGTGTGTGAATATGGTAATATAATAATGAACTGAGATCCCTGGATAATGAAAAACAACAAAAAAAGCAAATTAAACAATCTGAGGTGTCTGTATCCCAGAATATAAACTAATCTTGCCTAAATTGCTTGAAAAAAGTGTCTCGAAGAAGTATTATTATAGTATCTTTGAGAGACTATTACAATGTGTATATATATCATTTTTCTATAAGTTTTATTTTTGCATTTTCCCATTTTTATTCTAGTTAAAGTTTTAGGAATTATGTTTGTAATTTTTACTAATATTTTTTTTATACATGTCCATTTAGTTTCTAGTAGTTTTTATTTAGGTTTTTTGTAATTTTGTATAGTTTGTTATCAAGTTAAACTAAATGAAAATGAGAAATGTTGCTTGTAATTTTATTTCAGTTAACACTATAATAACCCTGCTTCGGTCACACTTAAAAATCTATATGTATTGCATTATATACAACAACAACAAAAAAATTACATTGCATTGCATAAAATATTAAAGCTTGATTAAAATTTAAAGTCATTTGCAGAAACTACTTTTTGGCACCTTCGTATTTAAGAAATTAGAAAAATGAAAGAGATTAAGAAAAAAAATGTCTGTAACAATGCCACTTAATAAGGGACACATTTCTACTATATTTCAAACAACCTAAAAGACTACATATCAAATATATATGGCCATAATTTTTTACTGCGTTTAATAGCTCATGTTGTTCCAAATATGTGTTGTTTTTTATGAGATTTGATGTCAATCAAAGTTCTTGGTCATTGACAACATAAATTTCAGTCCTAGAAATATAGTGCACATGTGGGAATTACTTTTCTGCATTGTTTTGGTCCATTCAATTGTGTAAAAAAAAAAAAAAAAAAAAAAAAAGGAGTTGCATATTGGTTTGGAACAAGATAATTGTAACGTTTTAGTAAATAAAGACAGCATTTTATTTATTTTTTAGTAAGACCATTCCTCAAGTTGGAAATAGCTGGAGTGTTTTTTTGTATATCTCCAGCAGGAGTCAGTGTCTCCACTCTAATGCTACAGCTAACAGTGAAGCATCTTTACCGTCAGTCGCAGCGCAACTATGGGTACAGCTCCTTTAAAAAGAACATGAACTGAAAGGAAACCATAAGTTGAGGGCAACAAAACATGAGAGATGTCTTGAAATGGCACAAACTCTGTGGCACAGCTGAAAGACATGGTCAAACAATAGAAAATATAAAAGAAAGGACATGGTGCATGGACTAACTCGTTTGTCTGAAAAAAGCTTGTAAACATGTGAAAAGTTTACCTTGAAAATTTGCTGGGTCCCTCTCCGTCCTCGTCATCAAATTCCATCCTAAAAAAAATTAAAAAACGTGAAATTGTAAATAAATTTTGCATAGCAGGGCTGATTTTGTGGTATCCATCCATCATAGTACAAGAAAAAAAGACATCTAAATCAATAAAAGAAAATATATGCAGGTGATACAACAGAAAAACTGCTTCATATACTTAAAGTAAATAATAATAATAATAATTTGTTACATTTAAATAGACAAAGTAATTCTAACAATAGAACAGACAGGCTAAACACAGAAAACAGAAAAGGCAATCAAACAAATACAGGTAGGCTAACAGCAGCCAATCATAAAACGACAACAAAAAAGCAGATTATTACACAAGCTAGTAACACTGAAACTTCTACAGTCAGTTATATAAAATACGATCAACATACTGTTGATACCTTGTTGTCCAATATCAGAAAGTACAACAAGGAGGTTCTGGAACCATATTTTGCTTTATTTTTTATGTGAAAGTCAACAGGTGTTTATACTTTCATTAGTAATAAATTAAATATGGCATCTAATCTGACCAAGGCGTATAGTCATAAACTATGAGAGAGGTTTTATAAAGTAGCACAATCTCAGAATGAAACCTGTCTGATGTTGTTGTGTGGGCAGGTCAAGGTGTTTTCTAGTAAAACCACATCATGTTAGTGGACATTATTCATATGCACCGAACTCAAAGCAGCCCTTTAGAAGGTCGATCACAACCATCATCAGGTTGCAGTGTAGAATTCATTTTAAATGAATTTTTCATAGCCTAAAAATTAGGCGGCACTTAATTCTATTTTTGAAATCAGTATCTATCAGTTTCCACAGTAGTTCCTCTTTTATTTGTGAATCAGCCAGGTATTGAAATATTTGCCTATTTTGAAATAAAATGTTTTGAGCAACTATAGTTACCGCAGTGTGTAGTTGTCATTTTCCTTTTTTAAGAATTTTTTTTAATGTCATCCATGTTTTATTTCTCAATGACATGCAAGCAAACAACCAAATAAAGGAGAAAAAAAAGGTATTTATTTCCTTCGAGTCACATGAGGCTGTTAACTTCTTACCTCTTCTTCCAAGAAACAAGGCAAAGGCAAACCCCCCCCCAAAGAAAGGTAATTTTCATTTTATTCATAAGTATTTTTGGGTGACATATATATCTACATAATCATGAAGGTCTCTAGAATCATCCAAACAAAACAAATCTTACAAGAGATCTATAGTTTTTTGTATACTTAGTCAAAAGTCCAAGCGGCAACTATAGTTGCCGGTGGGCAAATGCCTTTTAAGTACATATATCATGGGGAAATGGGGTATACTGTGTTAATAGGTTAATAAATCAAGGTCATTGGTCTTGTTTAGTGCTTTTTGCTTTCATAATATCCTACCTAAAACCCTTTAACTAACATCTCAACTGTCCTGTAGACCTTAATTTGATATGGAATAAATCTGTCAAAAGGAGGAGATGAGAGAGCAATCTTTCCACCGCTCTACCGGGCCACCCCTGTGTCTGCTGTTGGCATGGGCGTAATTTCCTATGGGGACAGGGGGGACATGCATTCATAAAAAGATGCTATAATTTAAAATATACTGTCTTTATATTGTTTTTACATTACAATGGAAATTGGGTTTCACATAATTTCAATTTTATTTACACACAAAACATTAATGTTGAACATTTTTGAATTTATAAAATAATTCGATCAAGTCTTGACAATCGGCCCCAAAGTTATGACGTCACTTTGTAGGCCAAAATGCGGAAGTGAGTTAGCATTTTATCACTTCCGGTTCCATCGCCCTAAAGTCTATGGGTTTTTTGAATGGGTTTTTGCTAAATCGCCTGAAATAAGGTCTGTGGTTAACAGATCAAAACGTGAAAATATTTAGAGGCTTTATGACATAAAACACACCAGTTATAAGCCCAATTTATACTTCTGCGTCGAACTTACGCCGTAGCTACGCCGTAGGCTGTGCGTACCCTTCGGTGAACCCTGACGTGCACCTCTCCAAAAATGTAACAATGCGTCAATTCTACGTGGACGCAAGCGCTGTGATTGGTCTGCTCAAACCGCTCCCTCGGGTTTCACATGCTCCCTCTGCGTGCGTCAACGCGGACAACGACTCAGAAGTATAAATTAAAACCAATGCGTAGTCTACGGCGTAGAGGCTCCGGCGTATGTCCGACGCAGAAGTATAAATCAGCCTATAACCTGCTTGTGGTTTTTTAAACTTTATTGTGTCTGCTTGTGGTTTTTTAAACTTTATATAGGCTTCAAAATGTATACATTTTGGATTACCTTGTAAAGATTATCTTGATAGACAAAACGTGTAAGGGTCACAACTCTTTGTTGAACACAGATCTTATTTTTTGCGATTTTCCAAAAGTCTATGGGGAAAATGCATAGCTTTTCGATCGAGGTAACCCATGCGCCGCTAACTGCCGAGTTGTCCTACAAAGTGACGTCATAACTTCGGCACTCTATTAAACAATAAAAAAGTAAGAAATCTTTTTGTTATACATAGTAGCCTACTTTTATTTTTGGCAGAATTTGTCATTATAATCAACTTAATTATTTCCTGGATTTTGTATCACCATAGTCAGGGGCGGATTAAGGTTGTCAGGGGCCCCTAGGCTGCTCTTTGTGTGAGCCCCCCCACCCCCCACTAAAAATTTATTTTGTGCCATATATGGTCCATACGCAACTACGGTGAACTGGCATACACACACATTGAGACAGCTAACACTACAGTGTTTTCTTTACATTCCTTCAAGTGGTGGACCACAACTGTAACACAATTACCACCACACCACGTAGCTTAAATGAAAAATTGAACATTACAAACAAACCACAAATACAAACAAGGCCCAGTGCTTAGAATCAACCATTTAATTATGATCAAGAAACACTGGCAGTACAACCAAAACAGAGGTGTAAGTGGAAAGAATAGCCACATAATTGGTTTGTTTTGGTCTTGTACATCCATAAATGTTCCAGCAGATGATGGATAGTTTAGATGATATTAATCGTTGCTATATAAAACTAAATAAGCTATGTATTAATAATAAAAAAAATTATAAAAAAAAATTCTCACCATTGGCATTGGCGTGTTCCACCTCTTTAGGTGATGGCTTACAAAAGAAATCTGTCAGCATTCGATTCATCTTCTTATGGAGACGATCACACGCGTTGTTCAGGTTCGATAACACAGAACAAGCAGTGCGCTGCGTTTTTTATGTTGCTAGGCAACCACCGAAACAGCAGTCCTGTCAGTCAAGTAAACGTCAAATCAGCCTTTTAAATTTCGCATAGTAGTCAGCACCCAAATATATTTGTAGGTCGCACAGATTATATTTCAGGAGCATATGCGACCAAAATGGCTTTGATTTCGGGCACTGATGTTAATTTCGAGCCCTGATGTTTCTTGTAATGTTTGCCATAGTTATTTATTTCTTGATTTTGGTGTCTGCGTTTTTTAAAGCCATCTCCCGCGGACGCAGTAACGTTTTTAAGCGCGAACCCGAATCGCCATTGCTAGGAGGGCGCCAGCGCCTCTGCCTCTCAGCGCCTCTGCCTCGCGAGTGGATGATAGCCCTGAAGACGCCTAGCACCCGAATCGTCCCGCGAGCTGTTCGTTTAATAGTCGACTCGGAAGAAAGGGAACATTTTGACAAAAATAAAAAGCGAGGCGGAAGAAATTTTGCCATTGCGCACCGCCACAATAAAATAAACATAGAGGAAACACTGCATTGTGGAATAACTCCCCAAATTCCCTGAAAGTTTACCGATAACATGATGAGCTAGCTGCAGGCGTTTCAGCTAGCTCCGTTCCGGCAGTCTGCGGTGGATCTTGTCTTCGACTGGATGAAGATTCAGCAGCTTTGAAATATGCAGTCAATTTAGGATTTTTTTTCAATATATCTTGGTCCCGTTGTTGTCTTAACTTTAATTTACGTTTTTGTGCTCCACTTTCATGCTTTCTTTCAGCCATTCTGCCACTATGGGGTCCAGCAATAGCAGTGATGTAAATGAAAATGATTGACATGATTTGACCAGCAGCAGCTGATTGGATAACCAATTCACGTCCACGGAGAGCGATCGCGGATAGGTTCGCGCTTAAGTAAATAAAAAAAAATAAAAAATGTTTGGCCAATCTGAGGCCCCCTGAACACGTGGGGCCCCTAGGCTGCAGCCTATGTAAGCCTGTGCATTAATCCGCGCCAGACCATAGTCTCTAAATGTATGTAAATTTAGGAAATGGGATTCAAATCGAAAAAAAATTCCCCCTTTTTGTGTGTTCCCCCACTTTTCAAACCAAAGTTACACCCTTGCCTGTTGCTATGGGGGGGATGGGCTTTCCAGTTTTCAAGTGACAGCAGCAGTTTCCAAACTTCAGTCAGTCACACAAAAGGAAGGATGAAAGATAAAGAGTTAATGATGGGATTAATTGCTGTAGATGATCTTTTTCTCCCTTTTATGATATTATGTCTTGTAAGGGACAAAAAATTAAGGCCCCTTCATCCATTTTGGATGCGTTTCATTCTAATCAGTCAAGGACTCTAATTCTTTTTATGACTAGTAGCTTATGATTCCATTATAATGTTGAAATTCAGACAAGTAATGAGTTTACTTTTACATTATTATATGAAATCCCCTATACTACAGTCAGACATTTAATGTGAAGGGCCTAAAAAAAAAGCGTAATTTTCTTTCAGGTATACCTTGGCAGAGCTTTTGGATTTTCTTGATGCAGATAATCCCCCTGCAAATGTCTGTAATGTAACAGTTGTGCCAGAGTCTGAGAAGAAAGCTCATGACACAGATTGTGACAGCGACGGATCTGATTATGAGTTGGCATGCGATTACATGCGCCTACCATCAAGGTTGCTGAAAGGAAATGGCTTAATATAGTATAAAACTTATTTTTATAGATTTTTTTTGATTTTTTTATTTCATTAACTTTCTTTAGATTTTTGATACAAAATGGCCTGTTGGGGCAACTTAATGGCTGCACTTTGTTCTGCACTATGTTCCACCACTTTAAGACAAATGTATTTGTTGTTTGTTTAGTTTATCATACACTAGAGATTATAAGCTAGATGCAGCTTTTTTTGGGTTCGCATCGAATGTTCTTTGACTGTTATACATAATAAATGTGTTCATGAATAAATATTGATCTGTTGAAAGCAGTTATTTTGAGTTAGATGCCAAATGTTCTCCTCCTATTCAAATTTGACATTGGAGGGGTGCATACAACATATTTGCCCACCGGCAACTATAGTTGCCGCACATTCATATACGATTTTCAAGAAAAGAAAAGAAAAACTGGGGAAAATAAATGCAGAACATGTTCACAGAGGACACTATTAACACAACTATATACATGAAACCATTCAGAAAAATGTGGGCACAAATGGGTAAATAACTAGGCATAAAAAAAAACAATTAAAAGTAATTTAATTACATTTATAGTAGGCCAATTTGCAAAAAGAAACATTCAAAGCCATAGCCTTGTGGACAAAAACTACTTCATTGTCCTGTCATAATAAAGTGTGTCTGTGTGTGCGTGTGCGTGTTTTATTCCAATATGAAACCCTAAAAAAAAAACCCATACGTTATTCATTTTAGACTCAAACTATTAGTATGTACATACTACACAGTTAATAATGAACTGAAAGAACTGTTTGCTTGATTTATTAATGCTGTGGTGCATTCTGGGAACTGTAGTCCTGCCTCCAGCAACACAGATGCCACTGTTCCCTACTTAGATGAATTATCATGTGCTGCTATTCAACAGTTAACGGACCACTTGCACTGAGCTTTGTGACGCACTTCTGTTTGGAAATAGTACGTCTCCCTTATTTCCGATAATGTTTACTTTCAATGTACTGGGGTCAATGAGTTGAACAAACGCCAGCTAAAATGAGTGGCCGCTATACGATTTAAAAACTTGGCAATTTTAATTGACAGGAGATGGTATATTCTGATGTTTACTGTATGCAGAATTTTCCAAACTTATCGGAACATGAAGTTTCAATCCAACCCAAGCCGATCTGAGAAAGCAGCGGGTGTTAAAATTACGCCATTATTTCAGCACAGGGTGTCAGTGTTCATCTAAACTAGTGACCGTGACGCTGAAGTGTGTGAGAACAGATGAATAACATCTCTACGAACCACGAACATTTATTTATTTGGATTAAATATTTTAAGCATTCCGTGTCACTTTTCAATGTCAATCTTTTTACTATTTACATGTTTATGCCCAAAATAATATAATAATATTCAAAGTAGTTGACTGTCATTCCCCTCTACACTGTGGACGTTATTGATTAAATTGCCTAGCCTATTTAACATTGTTACGGGCAAATCGCAAGCATGATTTATTCAACTATTTTAAAAGACTGGAATAAACACCAGCACACACCAGCAATCCTTTTAATAGTCAATTTAATTTAAAAATGTAAACCCAACAGGTATGAAATGTCAACTGTTAATGAGAAGACGAGCATATAGGACTGCTGCAGCTTAGTAGATAAATATACTTAGCCTATTTATTATTCAGAATGCACAGTTGGAAAGAAAATATATTTATAGGAACATTTCAGCGGCTTAAGATAAATAATACAGAGATCATTATTCATCGTTTTAATCAATTGGCAGCCATAAAACATAGTGATAATCTGCATTCTCATGTATGTAGGTGCGCTGAACGCTCTAACCGGAAACTCCCCATATGTACTAACTAGAACCCGGAAGTAGTTGTGCAAGTAGTCCATTGTGCAGCTATACAATGGGCCCTATAAAAGTGTATACTATTGTCTAATAAAGAATAAAAAATAGGAAGCAATAATATACAATCAATATCTCACTCAAATAATGAAATAATTGGCACAGAATAAAGCTCCACCCTATTTCACCAATATCCACCCACCTGGAGATTTCATTTGCAGTGTTTTCCCACTCATGTACATACAATTAAATGCTGTGTAAAATTGTTTAATATTCTAAAAAGTATAAGAGCAATTTTATGCTAATAAAATATTCAAAAGTAACACCCATACTTGAGACTCATGAAGGTGCATCAGTAAATGAAATTATGCTTTTATTTCCTTTCATTACCACTTGAACACCTGTTCAACAACAAAAAAGTCTTACGTGATGAAAACAAATGAGTCCTCCTCTTTCATAAATGGCAATCATGTCAATCATGTCATAATTCCATTAGCTCATTAAAGCTGCATTCACATTTTCACATTAAAAAAGTGAATGCAGCTAAAGTGTGTAATGCGAGCTTTAATGTGCAGCTTTCACATTAAAGCTTGCATTACACATTTTATTGTATTCAACGAGAAATTACGTAGATAAAAATTATAAACAAAGATTAGAAAAAAGATAAAGATAAAAGGTATATAAAGGAGTTTCATTTCCCTAAGGGAAACTGACTGTCTGAATGAATAATCATTTCATAATTTATTCATTCAGTAATAATAACAATAATAATAATAACAACAGTCTAATAGTCGAAATTCAGAATGTGTGTAAATGGATGACGCATTAATTATTTATCTCTCTCTCTTACACATTATGTTGTAATGATGAGATATTTTTCACATTTGATTTTTCATAAAAAAATAAGTTTTATTATGTCTCTCCCCACCACCCCCATCTAGTGTTGGGGCGATATGCTCCATTTTCATGTCGTCCTATCGTCGGCCTGTGAGATCGGAATTAAACGATATTATCGTGAGGGGGGCGGGGCTTACTTATATGATTATTAACTTGATTATTCATTAATTTGCGAGTTTTATTACTTCGTTTTATATATGAGAATCTTTTTCTATTTTGCTAGCAAAGGTGGAGTGTTTATTAATAAACTGGATAAGGTTATTTGCCGAGGTAAAGGTTATAGTGAGGTCAAAAAAAGATCCTAATCATTTTTGTATCTGACTATTTACTAGAGAATTTTTAACATGTCAGCGGGAAACTTACGGACACACATTATCCTCTCATGCCGTTACAGATGCAGCATTTTGACTGTTCTTCTGCACGAGATGAAAACACGTTTTAATAATTTCTTGGGTCAAGAAAGAGCCAGAGTTTGCGATATATGTCCTCCTACCAGTGCTTTCTCTGTCTCGATACACTTCACATATGCGCACTTCAATAAGCCCAAAGAATGCGGGTTAATGTGTTCTACATGCCGGGAGAAATCAAAGTGAGGGGCAAAAATCTAGCTGAGTAGATCGGTTTATACATAAACTTATGACTTGACTCCGAAAAAAGGAAAACGGGTAATTTGTTTACATGACCACATGCATTGTCAGTTTATTCAGCATAATCGGGTTAAGAACGTGCATGTAAGCGCTCTCATTCCCTGAAAGTGAAAGTAAAAACGGACTGAGCTTTCAGCATCTGTCGCTGCATTAACACTGCATTCTCTCAGAGGTGATGATGGATATAACAGTATAGCAACTGTCTTAATTTACTGGCTTAATATTTCTCTTGTGGACCTACAGTGATGACATGCAGTGTAAAAATTAGAAGAATATTTCTTGTTAAACAAGTGTTTGAAGCTGCTTTTGATTGTCACAGATGGCAGAGTTGTGCTGTGTTCGTGAACTAAAGACTGTTATTAGGCCTATATCATTTTAGTGATATTATTATTATTAATATTTAGTAATTGTATTGTTTTTAGTGTTATTAGTGTCATTAAACGTTTTGTAAATGTGCTATGGAAACAAAATACTGACGAACAACAATGCCGTTTTCATCTTGGATCTGTATAAGAATGATGCGTCTGTTAAACAAGCACTCTTGACAATTTGTGAATGGATCACCTTGCAATTCAATTTTGATGTGGGATGTAGTTTTTTAGTCTGTTTTAAAAACATTTTCTTAGAGGAGTCCTCATACGCACGTGTCGGTGTTGTCGCAAGTGTTAGGCTATGTGGTGATGTCATTAAGAATTTAGGCAAGGCAAATTAATTGTAGTTCCTAATATTAATTTAATAACAATACTAGCTTTATAATACAAATAATAATAATTGAATACATTAATGGTAAAATGAGCCAATTATCATATTGATATCGTCAAATGCATCTGCCATCGGCGATATCTCTAACTATTGTTGATGCACAATCCTATCGTCTATCGGCACAACCTTACCCCCATCCCCCTCAAACAACTAAACACACCGCTGAAAATGGATAATTCTGACATTGTAAGAATATTGTTTTATTTGCAAACACCAAATTGAACTTTGAACTGATATATTGAACAGAGAATCTGTAAATAATACGCCGTTTAGCAAAATAACTCACCCCGTTGATCTCCGCTTGCCTCCTCGCCCTGGCATGGTGCCCGCCATCCTGACCTGGCCCGCGCCCACAGCGCCTGGCATGGCTACCGAACCCGGCAGATCCGTGCCCATTTCTGAAAAGGCCAAAAACATCTTCACAATCAACAACGTGAAACACTAACTACACATACATTCAGCTGGTGTATAAATGCAATAAACTGTAGTCATGTTAGGCTTTAAGCAAATGAAATGAACCCACAAATAAAATCACAAACAGTAATGCATTTCAAATAAATGGTAAATATACCACCTTGTCTTTATACATTGTTTGTATTCTTTGTCAGACACATATTTGCAATATAAATCTTTTAAAGTAGACCAAACTTGAAACTTGTATGCATGCATACCCACTCTATGTTCCCACTCTCCTTCATTCATTTAAATGAAAGTGAAGTCAGCTCCACTAGAAAATCCAGGCATAGTACAAACATGTTCAAAGGTTTGGAAACGGTAAGACTTTTTTATGTTTTTGAAAGAAGTCTCTTATTTTCACCAAGGCATTTCATTTTGAGCATTTATTTGAGCAAAACACAGTAAAACAGAAATATTGTGAAAATTAATTAATTTTAAATAATTGTTTTCTATTTTAATATATTTTATTCCTGTAATGCAAAGCTGAATTTTCAGCATCATTACTCCAGTCTTGAGTCACATGATCCTTCAGAAATCATTCTGAAACTATGTGTATTGTGAAAAGCGCTATACAAATAAATGTGAATTTAAATTAATTATAAAATGCTGATTTGCTTCTCAGGAAACATTTCTTAATATTATCAATGTTGAAAACAGTTGTGTTTTCAGCTGATAAATATTTTTGTGAAAACCATGAAATATTCAGGATTCTTTAATGAATAGAAATAACAGCATTTATCTGAAATCAAAACCATTTGTAACATTATAAGTGTATTTAATTTACTGTCTTTACTGTCACTTTTGATTCATTTAATGTATCCCAATTAAATAAAAGTAATAGCTCAAAATATTTTATTTGTGTGTTTCTGGTCATTTAAGTGCATTTAACAGCATGTGACCCTGGATGACAAAACTAGTCTTATGGGTAATTTTTTTGAAATTGAGATATACATCACATGAAAGTGTAATAAATAAGCTTTCCATTGATGTATGGTTTGTTAGCATAGGACAATATTTGGCCGAGATACAACTATTTGATAATCTGGAATCTGAGGGTGCAAAAAAATCGTAACATTGAGAAAATCGCATTTAAAGTTGTCCATTTATGTTTGCGATTGTGCTGCATTCACTCACAAAAATTAATGTTTTATACATTTACGGTAGGAAATTTACAAAATATCTTCATGGATCATGATCTTTACTTAATATCCTAATGATTTTTGGCATAAAAGAAAAATTGATAATTTTGACCCATACAATGTATTGTTGGCTATTCCCACAAATATACCCGTGCTACTTAAGACTGGTTTTGTGATCCAGGATCACATATTTGCATAAAATTTTAACATAAAATTTAATGTTTGGCAACCTTAAATAGTTATTTGGGCACCTGAATCTGCTCTTTGGATTCACGGTTTCACTTGTACCTTCATATGAACTAAGGTTTGAAATCAGGTGTAAGTTTGTAAACCTCATAAATGAATTAATGAAAACTCACTGAAAGGCTCTGCTCAGCTCTAGAGAACAGGAAAAGTGGAAGGCAGACTTTATCAAATATTAATATGATTCTTAAATCAATGGTGCTAAACGTGTCAGTATGTGTTCATTTTCTTAGTCAGCTGCTGCTGGCGATGCTAGTCTGAGATGGTGTGTGTTACATTTACTTATGCTGTTTAATTGGTGTATAAGGTATAATGGTGTTTGGTGTATTAGGAACGACATGAGGGTGAATAATGATAGAATTTTCATTTTTGTGTGAACCATCCCTTTAAATTAATTTAACAGTGTTTTCCACATATTTGCATAAAATTGTATGCATGTCGTTCCAAACCCGTAAGACTTTTGTTCATCTTCAGAACACAAGATCTTTTTGATCTTTTTGATGAAATCTGAGACCTTTCTGTCTCGGCCTCCATTCACAGCTATGCAACCTATTCTGAAGCTTTAAAAAGTTCATAAAGAGAACTTAAAATTGAGCAGTTTACAAAAAAAATTCTGAAGAGACTCGATCGAGAACCAGTAAGGTTCATTCTTGCGTTACGCAGCACGTTTTTGCTTCCACAAAAGGTTTGATTCGCGCGTCAAGCTTTATCGGTTGAGCTTCTGTTTATGTTTTCGCTGATCAATGTTTATATGTGAATAAAAGCCTAAATTCAATCTGTTCATCATATTAATCAAGTCTCTTCAGAAAATTAAGTTTAAACCGCTTAATTAATATGGATTAGTTTTACGATCTCTTTACAAACTTTTTGAAGCGTCAGAGATCTTCATTTGTGTACCGAAGATGCGAGTTTGGAACGACATGAGGGTGAGAAATTATGCTGCCTTCATGTGCTATCGGAATTATCATAAATACTAGTTAAGTTAAAACATTAGACAATGCCCTCTCAAGTCAAAATTTGAATTCGATGAGCTCGTAATCACGACTTTAGAAGTGGGAGTAGGAAGTTTACAATAGCACGTGAACGCAGCATAAATTACAGAATATTTATTTTTGGGTGAACTAACCCTTGAATTAAATTAGCCCCATAACTAGACTTTTGTTTATCAGTAAATGATACAGAAACTTTATCTGAGCATAAAACATGTATCATAAACCAACTATATTTGTGCACAAATGTCTTCCGAAGACATATGAAAGCTTTGAAATGAAAAGACCAAAATTGAAAGAGATGGTCGCAGCAGTGGGATTTTCAGCAAATAATTAGCAATTGAAAGATTTGAAAATATAGTGCACAACTTTTTGACTACTTTAATGATGTAATGAAACCCTAATAAAGCCTACGGTATCACATTTGAAGGTTTTTAAGAATAATAGTAAAAACATTGCTTTTAAGGTTGTGGTACACATCTTGTTGCTGTGAAATCTTTACTAATTTTTATGAAGTAAATATAAAATTTTCTTTTAAACGGTTCATAATATTGAACGCTTAATGTAGACAATTAAGATGAACATTTACTAGACTCAAAAAACTTGTGTTTACGTAATTATCAGACCCTTTTTGTTTCGAAAAATGTTGTTAAAATGTGAGTATCAAATATGATACAAATATGATACTAAACACTAAAGCTTTGATCATAAAAAGAAGCATTTAAATATCATATTAGGCTATTGGGCAACAGAGTTACAAATTTAATTGTCAGAATTTCATCTTACTTTTTGGCCCCATAAATATCAGACCAAATCACATATTTTTGCACAGTTTGGATCTCTGAATAAAAAAAGTAGGATTTTTCTCCTCCTCGATTATGAGCTCTATATTGAGCCAAAAAAGCTATAACACTACATGAGCCAAAAAAGCCTGATGTATCAACTAGGGATGCTAACCGATGACAGTTTGACCGATGGTTGACCGTATCAACGTTAACCGATCAAAGTTGTCGGTAGTCGGTTAAAAAAAAAAGTGATCTCTCAATTAGGCTATTATAGACAGTGGACTAAACGCTACTACAGTTAGCCATCTCATTCCAAGATATTTTGTGTGAACAAATCCCTCACACTAAATTTTTCTTAACTCGCCTGTTTGTACTAACCAATAAAAACATTTGGAGGTCACAGCGCTTGCGCTTGGGTTCGCGCGCTCACAGGGTTTGCGAAAAGTAAAGGCTACAGGCTAAAACACTGGAGGTTAGAGAGAGGGCAGACGACAGGATGAAGCGTACAAAGAAACGTAGTGTGTGGGACCATTTCACCAAAAAGAATGACACAGTAAGTTGCAACTTGTGTGGTACAGTGCTTAAATACAGTAGTAATACTGTAGAAATACATTACATCTACATTTCAGTGGTAACAGATAAGGTGATGATGATCATCATCTTTCTTTATTATTGTTAGCACTAACGTTACCTCAAACTAAAGCGGAGTCTCTTCGGAGCTGTCATTTTCTTAAATTAGCCGCTGCAATGTTTCAAATGAGCTTCTAACGCTAGACCAACGCCTTTATTTTCAACGCGATCACCTTGTACCCAAACCATTTCAAAACTAAGGAGCCATTTGTCCTCCGATTACATACAAGCTCCTCTGCGCCGCGTTTGCGGGACTCATGTTTCGCGCTGTAGGGGATTTTAAAAAAGTGACGTGAGTGGAAGCGCGGCGCCGTGGCAGTGTGTGTGTGTGTGTGTGTGTGTGTGTGTGTGTGTGTGTGTGAGCGGGAGGCAGAGAAAGATGCGACAGAGTTGCGAAATTGCAGGCGTGGCTCGAAATGGCTGTTATTTCAAATAGCGTGGCATATTTTAAACTAATCGGTTAACCGGTTTCAAACCGGCTAATGAGGCTCGGTGGTCGGTCAAGAACATTTTTAGTTTTCGCCATCCCTAGTATCAACAATGATATTTAACCTTGTTAACATGTGCAAAAGTTTGCAACATAGCAAAAGCTGTGTGATCCTTCTTCAAAATATCTCCATTATAGATGCCTTACTGCTTTCCAGAACTTTCTAAAGGTCCCTCATCCAGTCATTGTCTCCCAGAAAGCCCTCAGGTGAAACTCATTAATCTGTCTCATGGGATGGAGTGAAGGACAGAAGACAGATAGGATGCTGCTGTCTCTCATTTTAAATCACGACTCAACAGCTTACGTGCTCCTCTCTCTCTCTCTCTTTTCTCTCCTCTGCCTCATTCATTCTAATGTCAGAGGACCGTTTTCCATTCAGATCTGCCCTAAAACAAAACATCGACATGGCACCCATCCATTGGGATCCCGCCTGTAATTTCTGATCCCTTTAGAAATGTGCAGCACGCCTCATATGCGTTTTGCGTGAGAAGTGAACTCCATCGAGACAAAAACAGGCCAAATGAACACCACCTTCCCAGAACACCACAGTCTCTTGGACCGTTGCCATCTTTACGGATCTAGCTATGGTGTGACAGATAAACTTAGATAAATTGATCCTTTGAAGGAATGATTCAGGTCTGGATTATCAGTATCAGTACTATCAGTTCAGCACTGGATTGTGGGTATGTGGCAGTTTCAGTCGATTTTGGTGTTGCAATAGCTGATGCTGGAGAGCTTTAAAAGTATTAATACTTTTATTCTGCAAGGATGAATTAAATTTATCTAAAGTGACAAGACACTTGTAACATTAAAAAAATTTATTATGTTCTTTTGGACTTTCTATTCATCAAAGAATCCTGAAAAATGTATCATGGTTTCCACACATAAGCTGTTTTTCTTTTTAACATTGAAAATAAGAACTGTTTCATATTATTTGAAAATGGGTTTTTGGAGTGCGGACTGATGGGGCAGTGAACCCGTTCAATGTAAGTGAAGTACAATTCACATAGGAAAATCTCACAGTAAGAAAACTTAATTCATTTTATAACAGTATCATATATCTCTTTTAATTTATTTTATAACCGTTTTAATTTTCCTTGCTTTTATTTTGTGATTATTATAATTATTTTCTGTAAAGCACTTTTAATTGCCATAGTGTATGAAATGTGTTATATACATAAACTTGCCTTGTCACATGCAAATCAGCAGATTAGAATGATTTCTGAAGGATCACGTGTCTCTGAAGTCTGGGTTAATGAAGCTGAAAAGCTTTGCCTTCAAAGGAATACATTTCACAATATTACTGTTTTCCCAGTATTTTGGTCAAATAAATGCAGCCTTGGTGAGCAAAAAATATTTTGTGTTCTTTGAGTTTTCAGCCCTGTATATTATTTTAATATGAGCTAAAATAGGAATGTTACAGCTCAATGAAAGTCTGAATTGACGTGTGAATATAATAGCTAAATTGTTCAACCTCTTTAACTCGGAAGGTTTGGTAGCAAAGCATTTAGGGTACGTTTACACAACAACTATGTACAAAAAAAAGAAACGTTTTTTCTTTGTACAGATGATGACAAAGATGTCAAAACGATCCCTGTTCACGTGGTTCCGTGAAAACGACTAAAAATGCTGCATTATGCTGCAGGCCAGAAGTTGGCAATGTAACTTTGTAAGGAAAGACTACACGCCTATAGACTGAACATGTAATACACATGCATTCACCATTTTCACAGATTCCTGTTTTTGTAGTTTACACAGAGATAATAACTTAAAGTTTTCAAAATTTGCACCAAAATGCTGTTGATGTGTAAATGAGAGGCCAAAACGCATAAAAAGTTGTCTCGTCTAAACGGCCCCTTAGTTCCCATTCTCTAGCAGCACTAAAAAGAGAGTGAAAAGGGCGATTCAGTGCAGCTGAAGCATTATGATTTCAGGGTGTAGATGAGGTTGAAGAGACACTTGGCCTATTTCCATGCAGAAAAGAGTTTCTCAATTCAGTGATACAGAGCAGGAATTGATCAGAAAGTAACAAGTTTAAAGCGAGAATCTACAAATGATTTAATTAACATGATCAAATCCTTTTTTCTGATGAAAAATGTCAAAAATGTGCACGAATATGTCAAGAACAATGACTCTTCTCTTCTGGTCTATTGTTACACAGCCAAAGAAAGTTCATGCTGCCAAAAGTTCTAAATATTTAAGACATGATGATCAGCAGAAAAATCGAAAACATGCTGAGATACTTCAATAATGCATAATTGCACGCATGTGCAATTGACCTCAGTAACGTTTTTAGCTTTATTCTAATTTCAAGAGTTTACAGAAATGAATGCTGTATTTCTTGACAGAAGTTTAAAAAAAAACATCAAAACTCCAATCCATTAAGGTTTCACGCAAGAATGGACTCAGCATTCATTAGCAAATTCATAAAGGGGCCGTATAATGAAAATATATAGAGAGTTCTATAAACTATGAAAACATACTGTAACTTTCAGAGCTAAAAACTTTGAAAAGGCATTTACTGAAACTAAGCTGCAAAAACGACTTGTTCTGAATCCAACTTTCTGATGTCAGGTAAATCAATATATTAACAAACAACTGAAGTCAACAATGCCTGGGTAATCAGAAACTTGGTTCACCCACATAAAGAAGACGAACTATAGATACTCGCATATTTCAGAACAAGTTGTTTTAGGAATCTGTAACAATGTCATGCAGCTTTACAAACAGGCTGTTATTGAAGAATGGAGCTGTTAAAAAATTCTATATTGGACTTGCAGCACATAAAAATGCAAGTTAAAGTATTGCTGTCTGTCATCACATACAGATATTTACATAGAAGTCTTAGGGTGTGTTCACACTTGGCAGGTTTGGTTCAATTAAAACAAACTCTGGTGTGATTACTCATTTGATTAAGTGTGAACGCTGCCATCCAAACCCTGGTGCACAACAAACAAGCGGACACAGTCCCCTGAAAAGATGGTTCTCGATCCGCTTCCAAACAAACTTTGGTGCGGTTCGACTGAACGCAACACAGACCAAAGACATCTAAATGAACCAAAATGCGGAAGCACCTTTTTTCCCCGTCATACGAGCTACGTTGACCATTACAGTTCGGCACAGGCGTCAGAAACACCATCTCCTTGCAGCAGGTCTTTGTTTTTGTGCAACAGAAGAATTCCTGCCGCTGTTTTGACTCCTTTACACATTTTTCAAACTCTTCATGAGTTTTCCATCAGTTGGTCAAAATACCATCATATGTAGCACATGCAATGAGTGGATTTAGTCCTGAACACAGCATTGTTTTGGATGTTCATTAAAGGGTTAGTTCACCCAAAAATGAAAATTCTGTCAGTAATTACTCACCCTCATTTGTTCCAACCCCGTAAGACCTTCGTTCATCTTCGGAACACGAATTAAGATATTTTTTGATGAAATCTGAGAGCTGGAACACTTCTCCATAGGCTTCTTAGGGTTTGAAACTTGCCAGCCCCGAAAAGTTATTAAAGACATCGTTAAAATAGTCCAAGTGACAATAGTGGCTCAATCTTAAGTTTATCAAACGACGAGAATACTTTTTGTGCGAAAAAACAAACAAAAATAACGACTTTATTTCAAGTATTCATTTCCTTCTCTGTGGGCCTCGAGTCAGTTCACTAGTGTAAAAGCGTAGAGCTTCTGTTGTTGTACGTCACACGCATCACACACATGACCAGCGTCGGCCAATGGTGAGCCTACATGTGACGTAACACTATGCAATCACACTACGTTAACTGACTCGAGGCCCTCAGAGAAGGAAATGAATAGTTGAAATAAAGTTTTTATTTTTGTTTGTTTTTGCGCACAAAAAGTATTCTCGTCGCTTGATAAACTTAAGATTGAGCCACTGTAGTCACTTGGACTATTTTTACGATGTCATTAATAACTTTTCGGGGCTGGCAAGTTTCAAACCCTAAGAAGTGCGAAGCTGGGTTCGAATGACGCCATAGATCGGTTCGTTTGGATGATGTGAACTTGTTTTCCGAACTCAGGTGCGCACCTGCACTACAAAACTACAAAATTCGACTGCTTTACGGTAGGGCTTGAGCTATCGATTCTTTTTGTAATAGATTAATCTAGCACTTAATCGATCGATTAATCGAGTAATCGGATATTTTTTTGTGTGTGTTTTATTAACAGAATAGTTATATTAAACTTGTGTCTATTTCAGTTAAAGCTGTTATAAGTTACATACTATAAGTTATATAGTATGCAAGTTATAAAGCTATCTCATATGTGAATTTTCCTTTAAGATATTATAATATAACCACTCTAAGCATCTAAGCATATTTGTGTATTCTGGTAGTTTAACGCTGAAGAAGAGCTGTAACGTGACTTGTTGAACACGCAGTAAAAGCTGACGCACTCTTTGTTCCGTGCGTTTTAGCTGAAAAATGAGTACTCCGAATCTTTATTAAAAACCAACAGGCTGGGGACTTTAATTTTTTGTTGTTGTCTGTATTTTGCAGACGAGAAATACAAACAAGGTCTCGCAAAGACTGCAATACAATATTTGTTCCTCCATCACGGTGTGTACAGTGAATGCATGCTGAAATTATTGTTGCGTGGCTACATTAAAGTTTAAGCATACGATGCATTGCTGCAATTGGTCTGACTGGCGTGTGTGTATGTGTGTGTGAAGGGGTTCTTTTTTTAGGCTTTACTCTTGCAATTGAATGTGATAGTTAAGTTTACTACTTAAAAATGTCATCAAAGCTAAAAATCATATCTAGTCAAACCGCATCACGACATCGCTACAAATACAGTATGGGAATAAAATCAGCGAACATCAATAGGGTTAGACTACGTTACCTTGTTTCAGCGAGTTAAGTGTATTAAGTGAATTAAGTGTGTAATGATCCCACACTTTAGACAATTTCTGCCGTTTATTTACATATTTATTCTCCGCCATCGCGCTAACTAAATTCAAAATATATGCTTCCTGAACAGGTCCGTGTGAATAAACGGTCCGTGTGAAACAATCAAATCCCTGCGCCGCGCGTATAGTGCGAGTCATAGGAATTTAA
Organism: Siphateles boraxobius; assembly: GCF_051911475.1. Lineage (NCBI taxonomy): Eukaryota > Metazoa > Chordata > Actinopteri > Cypriniformes > Leuciscidae > Siphateles > Siphateles boraxobius. The sequence continues at coordinate 14,218,261 of NW_027508734.1, forward strand.
CGAGGCTTCGAGGCAGAGTTTTTGCCTCGAGGAATTTTTGTAATCGAGTAACTCGAGTAACTCAAGGAATCGTTTCAGCCCTACATCAAAGCTAAAAATCATATCTAGTCAAACCGCATCACGACATCGCTACAAATACAGTATGGGATTAAAATCAGCGAACATCAATAGACTTAGACTACGTTACCTTGTTTCAGCCCGCCATCGCGCCAACTAAATTCAAAATATATGCTTCCTGAACAGGTCCGTGTGAATAAACGGTCCGTGTGAAACAATCAAATCCCTGCGCCACGCGTATAGTGCGCGTCATAGGAATTTAACGAGGCTTTTTTGTAATCGAGTAACTCGAGGAATCGTTTCAGCCCTACTTTACGGCATACGTCACTTCCCCCACCACCCCCAACTTCCTCAAATTCTGACGTGAGGACCCAAATATCATTTGATACCCATGTTGTTGTCATGACCGAAGCAACAACTAAAAGGAAGGCGGCAAAGGTTTTGTCAAAGGAGACTAAAAAAGAAAAAGGGAGAGAGACAAATTAAAAGGCCGAACGAGGATCAATATTGGAGGGAGAGCAAGACAGTTTGAAGACGGTGAGAGTGCGCGCGCGCGACCGGCTCTCTCTCTATGCTCGTTCTTTCAGTAACATGCACCCTCTCACAAGCGCAGCAGTCAGTCACCTATAAAGTGTTTTCTAAATTTATAAATAAATCAGGGAGTCAGGGAAGCTGACTACCGTGCGAAATGTAAAAGCCTGGCCCGGCCATGTTACGGAATCTACAAGTAATGCTAGTAGAGTAGCGAATTATCAATCTGGTAGCAAGTAACGTTAAACACTAACATGCTAGTTTACGATGGTTATGATAAATAATCTTTCAGGATAACTATCCTAATGTCTGCAGGCTGATAATCATGTTTGTTTATTTATTTTTATGGTGAAAGTGTCTTGCCTCAGGCTATAATGCAAATCGATTTTCAAATTTGCAGATTCATCTATGGTAGCTTGATATTATAATATTGACGGTATATGGCTATTAACTACCACACAAACATTGAATTGAATTAGCATATCCGTTATGTAAAACAGTAGCAAATAGGCTACTATAATGACGCTGTCTTGTAAACGTGAGCTACGCGATCTTTTGACGTTTGAAAAAAAAAAAATTAAACCCATGAAATTATATTCATATGACATGCTGAAATATATGCCAATGTACCTGGGATGAAGATGTTTCACACGCAACGCTGGCAGTCTGCCCAAGACGTGAGAACTCACGACAACTCAAGACGGTATCGGCTTGTCAACAAATGCACGTGTATCCCCTGATGTAGCCATGACAGATTTCACGACAGTAGTAGAAGACAATACTGTTTCCCAACTGTAGGGGGACCCCGAGAGCAAAAACGACAGTGTTGCTTTGACACATACGTTATGAAACATTTGAGCGAAACACAAAAAGACTCAAAACAGTGAAACTAATATTATAAAACGAGTAGTTCTGACTATAAAAAGCAGTCAATAACTACCGTTAAAACATTTGGGGTCGGTAAGATTTTTTTTTTTTAATGTTTTTGAAAGAAGTGTCTTATTCTCACCAAGGCTGCATTTATTTGATCAAAAACAGTAAAACCGTAATATTGTGAACTGTTTTCTGTTTGAAAATATTTATTATGCAATTTTTTTCAAAGCTGAATTTTCAGCATCCGTCATATGATCCTTCAGAAATCATTCTAATATGCTGATTTGCTACTCGAGAAACATTTCTTATTATTATATCAATATTGTAAACAGCATTTATTTGAAACACACATAGTTTGTAACATTATGTATTTACTGTCACTTCTGAGTAATTGAATGCGTCTTTGCTGAATAGAAGTATGAATTTCTATAAAAAGAATCTTACTGAGCCCAAACTGTTGAACAGTGGTGTACACACCTGGGACAAAAATCAGTTGAAAGTGTTATAAATGGTACAGCAAACAATCTACAGGTTGACACTTCTACAGTCTCACATTACATACATCATATATTCAAGCTCAGCCCTTTCTATCAAGAAAATAAAGTCAATCCTGATGTAGCACACCATATGCTCTAGAAACACACAAGTCTTTCTTAGCAATGGTACACGTCTGGTCAGCCCTGTTATCCATCCCTCCTCTCAATAGAACGCCTTCCTTCACAAACACAAGAGGTCGGCAAACAGTCTGAACTGTTGCTAATCAACTGTGCCTGTAATCCCCATTGACAAACGGCAACTGCTATTTGTACGAAACTCGTTCTTATCGCAGCCATGCTGCAACCAGGGCCTTTTGTTAAGCATTGTGGGCATAACGGTAAAAGTACAGATGGCCTACATATTTCTTAACCAAGCAAAATAAAAGCAAGCTGACATTAAAACAAAGTGCCCTTGAGTTCAACAACAGTCATGTGACTTCAGCTCAGAATGCTCTCTTGCATTTTAAAGCGTGCTTGGCAGCTCTGTGTGTCAACCAGGTGCTAATAACACACACATTCTTTATTCATTTCACCTCATTTGCATTTACAATGAGGTGGCGGGAAAGGAATTGCCCGCTGGGGGAAAAAAAAAGAGTGTTCATGGAAGCAATGGAGTCATGGAGCGTAATTTACTTTAACAAGTGCAGACTGAATAAATTGAGCAGCAGTGGGTTTCTGTGACATGCTTCTATCAATCACTAACCCAGTTTGTTTGATTTGTACAGCAAGTTTGCTGCATAAAGTTTACTAGATGTAGGAGTTGTTTTTATCAGTTTGATCAGGCAAGAGATAATATTGCTTATTTTTTCCAATTCAGACAATTTTTATTGTATGTAGCCTAAAAAAAATTGTTATATGAACTTTTAGGGCCTCTAAATTATCAACTTGACTACTACATGCATTCAGTCACTTGATTGACAGTCTTTAGCAAGTAAAATCCCTTGTAGTATAATTGTGAAAATGTATCACATATCAGGCTTTTGAGGAATGAACATCTCTCGATCATAATTGTATTGCATTGCATTATATGTTTTGCCACCTCAATAAAAACTACAGAACCTTGATCATAAAACTAAGCATTTAAATATTATATTACTTTGAGATATGGACAACTGATATGTATATATGCATATTGTGTAAGTTGTCTGTTGTAAGAATTCTGATAGTTGCATTACAACAAGGTATTAGAATTACATCTGTTAGGCCATATAAATAACAACATCTGCACCAAATTGCATATGTTTGCTAAGTTTGGGGCTCTGAATAACACTGGGGTGTTTTTTTCCTCCTCAATGGTTAAAACTGAATGCCTGATTTCACTTGCAGCAACATTTCTATAGGCTATCTGTGCCGCCCTGCTAATTTCATATTTTGGCCTTCTACATATTTTCATCCATCTTGTTGTTCTGAGTCAATAACTAAACCTAAAACATTCTGTGGTGTCTAAAATAGACCACAAATGCCCACATATTAGTGACTCTGGTGGCACGACAGTTTAAACTCTAGCACCATTAAATATTCAGTGACAAACTAAAAATTTCACACATCCATGAAAACTTACATTAGCTCAGGACAGTCTTGCACAACAATCCAGTGCTCGTGTTTAGATCTCGCACAGTCACTTTACCGTTTCGTCTCATATTCTTGCTCCTATTTTATTGCTATTTGAACATTATCATGTTTGCCAGTTGACAGAAACTTGACTAGGCTATTTGGTTAACAGGCTACGGAATCAACAGGCTGAGGAAGTAAAGCTGTTATGCGTGTTACATACTCAGCTCATAACAAATAACCCCAAATCAATCATTACAGTCCCATAAGCAACGTTTCAGATTCACTAGGTGCGTATCAATGAAATCAAATCACGTACTGGCTTGGGGAAATTTATTCAGCATCTAATTTGCATTAGCAACAAGCCACGGCAGAATAACGCCAAATGTGATACATTTCGTTCTGACGTCACAATACAGTCGCGCAATGTTCTATAGTCACGAAAGAATGAACGTTATATTATCGATATGCTATAACCGTGATTCAGTAGAATTTTAAAATGTTTATTCTAATTATCGCTGCTGTTACTTGTGCAGGGGGGAGGGGGTGCTCGCGTGCGTTTAAACCGTGGCGGTTTCTTTTGTTAAGGCGAAAACACAATATTGGGTAAAACCTCGACGTCCGGTTTCCCTTTAAACACCACACACAATATACTTAAAAGCACAACGATAAAATTCCTACTCACCCGATGGGTTTACAGCGGCGGGTGTTGCCATATTGCCTGGGTGGAAACGCAGAAATGCAGAAATGACGCACAATACGAAAATAACGCCGTACGCAAATCCTCTCCGAGTGTCTCAAACGCGCAAACTCAGTTCAGCCCCGCATGTGAAGATGTGATGGCGTTCGAGCGATGCTGGATGAGATTTTACTGCGTTTATGTTCGTGCATGTAGCAGTTCGTCTGACAAACGCAAGATGTCTGAGAGGTTGCGTGAACACCGCGAGACTTCACTGAATTAATGAATTCAGGATCCAAGCAGCAGCGATCGGCGCCTTTCTGCACTCCAAGAACTTCAAAACGAGCTAATACACTCGTGCGTTGTTGCTTTGCTATGGCCGTGTGCGCTTAGACATCACTGCGTGTTCTGAGATCCGTATAATAGTCAAATGTAGAGTTTTCTCTTTTGTATAGGCTATTGGTTTCAGACTCAACGTTAAAAACCATGCAGTTCATTAGAAAATTAATTAATGTTTTTTGCGAATTAAGTCTTCCAAACTAAAATTCTAACATATTTGTTTTTCTAACAATTTTAATTAGTTTCATTGTTTAAATAAAAATCCATTAATTATGAATATAGCCTATTATTCCATTGTGAAAATGGTCAGCGTGTGTTCAATTAACTCGGGTGTCTTTTTTCCTGGGCAACAATGATGCTGTCTCAAAGTTTGTTTGTTTGTTTGTTTGATTTGTCAATCATTTTAAACTTGTGTCTATAATGTGATTTATAAAATAAAGCCCCCGTGAGAAATATAGCCCCAGTTTTCCTCATTTATTTATAAAGTGTCAAATGTTTGCTATCATTTTATATTAAAAAAAATCATATACAAAAGCATTTTTGTTTTCGTAAAATAATTTGCATCAATTACATTTCTATATTGCGGTGTTTAATATGGTCTAATGGTCTTGAATTTCCCTTACGTTTTTACTTCTCTTCTTTTTTCAATTGCTTACACCCAATTTCGGAAACCATGGCTCCAAAGATGCAAAACGTCACACATCTCTTGCAAAAGCAAACACTTAATTCAAAACTATTTTAACTCTTCTAAAAATTGTGTTTTTGTAACTCACACAAACCATTACATGATTAGTCACGTACACGCCAAATGCACGGATGTGTAAATGTAAAACAACACTATCTTGTGTCTTTTGTTTGTTCAGTGTGCAGTCGAGTGTACAGGAGTTTGTCATATCACTCACAGGTAGCCTACACTATACACTCAAAAAAATTGCTTGTTGGTCAACTTAATACAATTATCACACCTATTTCCACACAGTTTAACTAATTTATTTGTACTTAAACTAGGTTAATTGCACTGATGAGTAACATTTATCCTAAGTGAATGAGATCACACCAATTTCATTTGTATTCTGTGAATGTTTCCTGAATATAATTCACTCTTGTTGAGCCAACCAGTATACTGTTGCTGTTCAGACTGGTGCCCTTGTGCAGATTTGCTTGAGTTTTCTGTTTTTAAGAAAATGGAAAGACTTGTTAGAGTTTAAGTGTTTTAATATTTAGTTATTTTTAACATTTGAAAGAGTTTATAGAACATGAAATAATAATTAAAATATATATATTTTTGGTTACCATCGTGGTGAAGAGGAGAGCTGTTGCTTAGGTTGTCAGTAGCTGTGGTAAAACATTGTTCATCATCGTTTGATCCAGAGGAGTGGGACAATGTCCACATTTTCTCTATTTTATTTATTTAAAAACAAATAGCCAACGCAACTCTTGTTCATTTGCTAAATGTGATTTCTATAGCACAAAAAATTATGATCAAGTTACAGGCAATAGCACAGTTACAGTTCATTGAGAACAACATAGATATCTATTCCTGAGAACTAGAAATCCACCACTGCCCAGTTTCAGTCAATGATTCTGATTACAAATGATTCATGTAGTCCCAACACAAATGGTTTAAGTTAACTTAACATTTTACAAATTCCATTTAATTTAACGTAATAAAATTTAGTTCAAATGACAATTAAGTAAAAAAACGAAAGATCTGTGTTGTTTTAACTTATTTTATTTAATAAACTGAGGAAATAGCTTGAATACATTTTTTGAGTGTATACAAAAGTTGCTGCCTTTAATTTGTAAGTATAATCAACTTGGATGTTTAAATCATTTGAAATTGAAACTTTTATTGCATTAAACTGACGTAAAAAAAATAGTTGAATATTGTATAACTTATTTTGATGAGCAATGTAAAAACATTTGTTGTTTTTGATCATATAATTTATGTGTACATGTATTTGCACAAATTATAAACCATATTTACACTATATTTACAGTATGTATGCACAGTTGATAAACCTTTCAGTTATTGAACTGAACTAAATCAACACAACTGACTTGACCTGCATAATGACACTTGTTAGAGCTGCTTTGAGGCAGAATTTGAATTTGTTACTATTATAAAGCTGCTTTAAAACAACCTGTATTGTGTAAAGTGCTACATAAAGGTGACTTGACTTGTATGCATGTATTTACAAAATAAACAGAAATGGAAGGGTGAACATTTTATTTGTCTCTCAAAACATTTGAGTTTTGATTTCTAAGTGATCAAATCATGTATATTTACACTAAAAACCGAAATGCACTTGGGTAAAAATAAATTCTTTCTTTCTAATAACATTGAGTTTTGATTTTTTTTAAAGTGAGCAAATAGGTACAAATGTTTACACACATGATCACTGGGCATAGGTAATCAGTAAACAAATGTGTGGCATTTAAATTGCAGTGATTTCCAAATGAAACACAAGAGCTGGTGGTTTTGAATTATGTGTCTAGAACTGTGTTTAGAGTTTTGAAAAAGGTTTGTTTCACAAAATTTCAAACGTAGTGTAAAGCAGATAATGTGCTTGCAGTTTTGCAGACTTATTTTTGAAAGAAGTGGACTTTAGATCATTTTTGGTCTAAAAATGATTTCACTAATTGGGCCTCAAGGACCACTCTTAGTGTATAAGCATTTTTTTAAAACTGTAATTCTGTTTGTCACATGATCTAGTTTTTGTAATTGAGCTAAATCGTGACAGGGATCAGAACACCAAGAGCGTAATATAATTTTAGTATTATTTTCATAGGGATTTACCTGATTAATAATGTGCCTGGAGACGATCTGGTTATGAATTCCGTGAATAGATTTCTATTGAGGTCAAGTTTCCAAGGAATCCCCTGGCTTTAAAATTATGTCATACAGTGACCTCTCATACCACACTCCTCCTAAATCATTTATCATCACAAATTGTTCAATGCAAGTTAGTCTGAATAGGATCCTAAATCCTAAATCAAAGTTAGTGTCTTTAAAACACAGGTTCCTTTATCAGAACAGAGGTGAGGTACAGTAGTGCTCATTGTTTTGGACTGAAACAGCTCTCAGTCGACTCCATCTTGTTATACACATTTCTTACCCTGACATATAACACACACCATATTTTTATATAAAGATGATGAAACACAAACACAGTGAAAACATTAATCTTCCAGTGTTCCAGTACAGTAACTCTTTTGATGATTTATGATGGAGCAAAAAACAATTTCCCTCTAGATGAAGTGAGGGTCAAATGAGTGATCCACACTGGAGGAGGTCGGGATGTTCTTATGGGGACTTTCAAGAAATGCACACACACATATACACACACTATGATGACACAATGCTTGACTCTTTTAGATTTATTATATATACAGTCTTTTCATATGAGAAAAAGAAAAGTTTGTCAAGGTAAAAATGTAATGCTTGTCAAAGCCTGGTCTGAACATTTTAAAAGCTTGAAGTTGGAAGGTAATACAATAAACAGATGCGATTGATACAGTTACTAGAATATTGTGATTATTTTCTAGAGAGTGTCAGATGCTAGGGTGCTCTATATGGTTACTTGGGAGCGTTGCTAGGCATTTTCCAAGTGGTTGCAAGACAGTTGTTAGGTGGTTGCTATGGAGTTCTGAGTGATCGCTATGATGTTCCTAGGGTGTTGCTAAGGCCCTGTTTACACTAGTGAGTTTTTCTTTTAAAAAGGTATAACTTTTGCTACGGTTACGCCTGGTGTGTCCACCCTACTTCTGAGTTTTCGACCCTCGAAAACTGAGACTTTTGGAAACACTACAGACCCCGTTTTAGTTTGGAAACTCCAGGGTTGCGTTTCAGTGTAAATGGACCCAAACGGAAACTTTTAAAACTGAAGGCGTGGCTGCCCACAATAAACTAGAACACGACAATAACACACCAGATTGTCTGGCCAGCCTTGACGGCCGTGTAAACAATAACATGGGGACGGAATTGCGGATGGATGGATGGATGGATGGATGGATGGATGGATGGATGGATGGATGGATGGATGGATGGATGGATGGATGGATGGATGGATGGATGGATGGATGGATGGATAGATAGATAGATAGATAGATAGATAGATAGATAGATAGATAGATAGATAGATAGATAGATAGATAGATAGATAGATAGATAGATAGATAGATAGATAGATAGATAGATAGATGTGTTCTGCAGCTGTGTTTAGATTTGTGCCAGTTTTCCTCCTCTGGTTTCTCTGCAGTGCTGCTATGACCTGGTTAATAAGCTCTTGCACTGCAGACACCTGCATAAGATGTTTTGCTGACCTCTACTTTATTAAAGATGCTTTCCGGGCAAAGGAAAACTAGTCTGTGCCTTAACAACAGACAGGGTTGACAGATCAAACGGAAAAGCCAAACTAAAAGAGGGGTGTTCATTGAATTTTATTATTCAGCAGTCAGAACAAAGTTTGAGCCCTGTAAACTTCAAAACTGAAATTCCCTACTGCATGTTGTTACATCAGCCATCAATGTCGTCATCTCACCGGCCCCTTTTGGAAAATGAGAAAAGGTTTTTATTTGATGAGAAATGTTTGAGTTTATATTTTTCGACTTTATACTTTGGCATCAACTCTGAGCTCACTGAGAAACAGCATTTTTATGCATCAGTTTGGAATATATGAAAACAGCAATGTTGAAAAGTCCCTGAAGCACATTTGCAATTTTGAATAATGTCAGGTAGCAAATTGAGCTCTGAATGTCGATATAAAGATATTGACTAAGTGCAAGTTTCCATAAAGATATTGACTAAGTGCAAGTTTCTGTTTACACTGTTCAGCATGAGATCGAGATAGCCAGCAAATGACAAAGTGCATTAAAATGATCTTCTACACTCCACCAACTTCACTTGCTCAAAGCTCTCTTGTTTGTCCTTGTTAGGCAGAATGTTTATGGGACAGGCAGACAGAGTGGCGCACCTGTACCGACAGCACTAACTGCTGACAGGAACATCCAGAATGCAGGAGGACGGTGAGAGTGGCTCTGCTTGTCTGATCCATTAGCATCACAGGCGTCTCACTGATACATGTGACCGATCATAACCTCATGTTCAGTGGGCTTAATAGACCAGTCACAATCACATCCACCTTCTCCATAGACAAACTGATTTTTAGTGATAATGTGCAAATGACCGTGCAAACATCTTATGACCTGCCATGAGGTCTGAGGTTAAGTATTTGCTTCTGTATATGTCAGTGTGATTTTCCACTGGTTTTGCAGTAAATTTTCTTCAAATATCGCTACATAAGATCAATAATACAGTTTTCTTTTTTTCCTTTTTTTTTTTACAAACGCTAAGACACATTTCTCAATACTTGGGTATTTTTCCCCAAAACTCTTCAAACAGTTCTCCTCACCAATTTTCAACTTGGTACAGCAGTTACTTTCATATTAAAAATGCACTAAAACTGCCAAAACACTCAAGTCAAGCCATTCTTTCATAACACTAGCAAAGTTTTCAAACACACTAAAACTCAAACATCAGGTAGCATTATTAGCATTATACTATAACTATATTTATTTTGTAAACTTTCTTTACAAAACGAGAATGACACTCTCTACTGCTTATGGTTCACTGCAGAATATGTTACATAGCCCGTGTTTACATTACAGTACAAAATTAAAGTTTTCCCTTTTTTAATGGATGATAATGAAAGTGAAAGACTAAACACTTGTGTAGGTGTTCAGTTACCTTGTATGGGCGGGAAGTCCGAGACAGAAAGAAAGAAAGAAAGAAAGAAAGAAAGAAAGAAAGAAAGAAAGAAAGAAAGAAAGAAAGAAAGAAAGAAAGAAAGAAAGAAAGAAAGAATGAAACAAAGAAAGAAAGAAAGAAAGAAAGAAAAAAATATAAAGAAAGAAAGAAAGAAAGAAAGAAAGAAAGAAAGAAAGAAAGAAAGAAAGAGAGAGAGACAGATAGATAAATATTGTTGACAGACAGACGGATAGATAAATACTGTAGATAGATAGATAGATAGATAAATACTATAGACAGATAGATAGATAGATAGACAGATAGATAGATAGATAGATAGATAGATAGATAGATAGATAGATAGATAGATAGATAGATAGATAGATACCGTAGATAGATAGATAGATAGATAGATAGATAGATAGATAGATAGATAGATAGATAGATAGATAGATAGATAGATACTGTAGACAGACAGATAGATAGATAGATAGATAGATAGATAGATAGATAGATAGATAGATAGATAGATAGATAGATAGATAGATAGATAGATAGATAGATAGATACCGTAGATAGATAGATAGATAGATAGATAGATAGATAGATAGATAGATAGATAGATAGATAGATAGATAGATAGATAGATAGATAGATAGATAGATAGATAGATAGATAGATGGATAACTACTGTAGACAGATGGATGGATGGATGGATGGATGGATGGATGGATGGATGGATGGATGGATACATACATACAAAGAGATGGACGGATAGACAGATAGAATGATGGATAGACAGACAGATGTCAAGACAGTCAGATAAATATGATCAAACGTTGGTCACAACCAGAATGTTGTCTGTGAGTGTATGCAGTACGTGGAGTGAGAGTCCCTTACTTCCATTTCCAAATACTCATGCCCTTACACTCTCTCTCTCTCTCTCTCTCTCTCTCTCTCTCTCTCTCTCTCTCTCTCTCTCTCTCTCTCTCTCTCTCTCTCTCTCTCTCCTCTCTCTCTCTCTCAGTCTGTTTTAAGAAGCAATGCAGTACGAGTGAGCTCTGAGCTGCAGCAGGATCCACAGCCTCAGTGTCAGACGCTCTGCAGCATGCATCAGGAAACACTTCATCCACACTTTCTGCTCCACGGGATGTGAGTTCAGGTAGGACCATATCCTTTCTCTCCTTCTGTCATGTCTCTCTGCTGCTCCCATTCCCTCGTATCCGCCTTGGGAAGCCAGAACGAAGAGTCTGATCACAGTGTCTCTTGTCTTGTTCCAAGAGATCCAAATAATTGTTGCATGTTTCATTGAATGTGAGGTAGTTTGAGCACTTTTACCTGTTTAAAGATGGATAATGATGTTGAGGATTGACGACTTCATCTTGTTTTAATAACTGAGTTGTCTTTCATGGCCAAGGGAATGCAGAAAGTTTTTGTAATCTTTAAGATGAGGATTAAAAAAGCACACTGTGATGCTTTTGCCTGTGAATCGTTCAGTCTTTCATGCAATCGCCATAAAAAAATTGTTCAGTCAGACCAGAGGCATTTGTAACCGTTTAAATTTCACAATTCATCATAATATCTTTCTGTCTGAGAAAATGAACTGTTCAGAACTCAATCAGAGCGCATGACTTACTGTATTAATCACTAAATTATGATAGGCTAATCTTTCTCAATTTAAATATTTGAATAGCACTGTAACAAAGGTAAGGTGAAGCTACATGAAGTGTGTCTCTTATCACAGCTATTGATTCATATCAGTCAGTCCTGCATGATCAAGCAGAATCCGAATCACTGTAATCATTTATGACTGATTCTCTCCGGCGACTGTCAACATCTTCAAGGTGTGCTGTATTAATGATCACATAGAATTACATGAGTGACTTAAGTATGCTTAAAATGCTGAGAAGACAAAAAACATCTACGTTATACTGCAGATCATTTTTAGAAGTTATCAATCAAATGAAAATTGCATTTCATGTACGTTCATACAGACACACAGACACACAGACACACACACACACACACACACACACACACACACACATACACACACACACACACACACACACACACACACACACACACACACACACACACACACACACACACACACACACACACACACACACACACACACACACACACACACACACACACACACACACACACACACACACACAGAGAAGATATATTTATAGGAAATAAATACATATTTTTGATTGACATATTAATACATTTTCTAAAAGCAACTATCATCTTCAAAATTGTAGATAACTAGATTAGACAGTTAATTAGATAAGCTATTAAAATCATCATGAAACTCATTGAGATACTATTATATTTTTTTATAATTTTTTAATTAGTTATATGTGTATATTTCCCATTTTCATTCTAATTTAAGTTAGTATTAGTAATTGTTTTGTGTTTTCTTGTCACTTTATTAGTTTTTATGTTTATATAGTTTTTTATGAAGTTTATTTAAGTTTTAGTTTTAGATTTAGTTATTTTTGTATGTCATGTTACGTAAACTAAATGAAAATGAGAAATGTTGCCTTAGCAACTAGCTGAAATAAAATAAGTTATTTTTTTATATTTTATTTTATTTAAATTGACATTTATTGTATTTCAAACAACAAAAATATGTTTTTATGGTTTTAGTTTTCATTTCAGTTAACTTTAATAACCTTGATAAGTTTAATAAACTTGTCATAAAATCAAAATGTACACATCATTTAAGAGAATTAAATGTTTGTACTTAAAGGGATATTTCACAAAGATATGAAAATTTTTGTCATCAATTACTCACTCTCATGTCGTTCCAAACCTGTAAGACTTTTGATCACCTTTGGAACACAGATGAAGATTTTTTTGATGAAATGCGAGAGCTTTCGTCTTCTCTTCTCTTGAGCTTCCTCAAGAACCAATGAGGTTCATTTTCGTGTTACGCAGCACGTTTGAGCTTCAGCAAGAACCAATGAGGTTAATTTTCGTGTTACGCAGCAAGTTTGAGCTTCAGCAAGAACCAATGAGGTTAATTGTCGTGTTACTCAGCACGTTTGAGCTTCAGCAAGAACCAATGAGGTTCATTTTCGTGTTACGCAGCACGTTTGACCTTCAGCACGAACCAATGAGGTTCATTTTCGTGTTACGCAGCACGTTTGACCTTCAGCACGAACCAATGAGGTTCATTTTCGTGTTACGCAGCACGTTTGAGCTTCAGCAAGAACCAATGAGGTTAATTTTCGTGTTACGCAGCAAGTTTGAGCTTCAGCAAGAACCAATGAGGTTCATTTTCGTGTTACGCAGCACGTTTGAGCTTCAGCAAGAACCAATGAGGTTCATTTTCGTGTTACGCAGCACGTTTGACCTTCAGCACGAACCAATGAGGTTCATTTTCGTGTTACGCAGCACGTTTGAGCTTCCTCAAGAACCAATGAGGTTCATTTTCGTGTTACGCAGCACGTTTGAGCTTCAGCAAGAACCAATGAGGTTCATTCATGTGTTACGCAGCACGTTTGAGCTTCAGACCTATGGTTCGTCTTGTTTTAAAGAAGACATTTTCCAGATTATTGTAGAAGTGTAGAAATTATTAAAAATGAAACAGAAAAAAACGTTCTATAAGTTTTAGTTTATGAACATGTGCAATGTAAAAATATAATTATTAAATATATATATTACAAAATATATTTTACCTTAAAACTGCAAGAAAAAGAAAGCCAAAAATCTGAACAAGTTGTGTTCCAAATTGTAGGTTTATATTAGCCTGGCTAACTTCAGACCGAGTCTATGTAAAACCAAATGTTCATTTTCACGTATTTGAGGCGTGGTTTTATAGGGTGCTACGAATGTCTATCAAATGCGCCTGTTCGTAGCTCATAGCCAATCGTTTCAATTATACCAGATGACATATGTACAGCGAAAGAAATTAGACCAGGAAGAAGACGATTGGTCAGAGATTTAACTAAACTACTTAGAACAATATCTAAGGCTGCATCGAAAGGTAACTTCGCGTTTGCATCACAAATCGAGAATCCATAATATTTTTCTTTATATTTAAAACATTTTCAGACCTTTTTTTTCTCATAAAATGGAATTGGTGTTATCTTTTGAACTCTTGGCATGAAAACAAACTGAGGTTTCTACCAATCTTTCATGATTTTTCATGTTTATTGCTATTTCAAAATAAAGGCCTAAATACTCCTAATGAATATGAAATATTCTTGTTGCAAATTGATAAATTACTGTTCCTCTCTAATTTATTTTAGAAAACACCAAATATGAAAACTAGAGATTTTAATCTTTCAGATGATATATAGTTTGTCAATATTACTTTAGGTTTGTACTAAGATATCATTGTTTTAAATATATAATGGCAAACGTCCCACCTGTGGGACGGTGACACTCAAGGGTTAAACATCCACCCAAAAACATGAATACAAATGAATCACTAAAACAACTTATTAAATTGCTGACTTTTGACTTTCATACTAAAACCAACCATATTTGACATACTCTTTCTATCTAGAGGCAGCTTATTCCATTCCTGGGCCCCTGAGTATTCAAAAGACCTTCGACCGTACATTGTTTAAAAACGACATAATGTAATATCCATTTTTACTCTGCCTGGTATTATAACAGTATTTCTCACTTACCCTAGAGATATACATATTAAAATACGATGGAGCTCTTTTATTAATTATCTTATATACCATCTTTAATTTAAAGAGCACAACTCTGCTTTCTATGGGTAACCACTTAATAAATCTAAAATGGGAAGCATCAACATGTGTAAAGCTATTAAAACCTAAAACCAACCATATCAATTTATTTTGAGATCTCTGTCACTTAACCAGCCAAAAACGAGACAAATCGGACATCAAAGAAATGCATCCGTACTCCAGATGACATAGGACTAAAAATGATGCAAGTATTTTTAAATTTTGCTTATCCAAAAAACCAACACATCTGGCAAGAAATTTTGTCCCATAATTAACCTTCCCTAGAATTTTCATAGCCATACTCGTACCACTTAAATCATTGTCCAAAACACATCCAAGATAATTAACAGTACTT
This sequence comes from Siphateles boraxobius, assembly GCF_051911475.1. Taxonomy (NCBI): domain Eukaryota; kingdom Metazoa; phylum Chordata; class Actinopteri; order Cypriniformes; family Leuciscidae; genus Siphateles; species Siphateles boraxobius. The sequence continues at coordinate 14,233,652 of NW_027508734.1, forward strand.
CTATTTGATATTACATAATCCCCTACCTTGATAGACAAGTTAGGAGCTTTGTTCAAATTTACTTCTCGACCCAAATAATATGGATTCAGTTTTTCCTAGATGCAATAAAAGTTTGTTATCAGAGAGCCAGTCTCTTACCCTGCAAAGCTCCTCACCTAATATCACTTGTATTTTGGAAACATCCTTATCTGAAACGAGTAGAACAGAGTCATCAGCATAAAAAAAACAAATTACAGTCACAAACAGCTTGCTTGTCATTTATGTATAAGAGAAATAGAAGGGGGGCTAGGACACTTCCCTGAGGAACTCCATTATTAATGAATGTCTCCTCAGAGAGTATCCCATCAATTTCTACCCTTTAAATTCTCACAGTTAAATAAGAGTTCAACCAGGCTATGACCATACTTGAAAAACCCATGACACTTAATATATCTAGCGATATTGTATGGTTCACTCTCGAAAGCTTTTTGAAGATCCATGAGTACCATTCCACACATTTTACCTCCATCAATCTGCTTTCTAATAAAGTCTGTTAAATAAAGTAAAGAAGTATCAGTCGAATAAGATCTTCTAAAACCTGATTGAAATTCATAAATTAAACCATTCTAACATACATATTGTTACATCAGTTTGTGCACTAACTTTTCTAAAATTGTTGATGCCACACTAAGAATGGAAACCGGATGGTAATTTCCAGGATCATATCTATTGCCTTTCTTGTACAATTGAATGATTTTGGCTATTTTCATGTCAGATGGAACTATACCCTTTTCTAAAGAAAGATTCACAATAAATGTAATAACTGGAGCTATAGTATCTCCAGCATCTCTTAAAAGTCTCGCTGGAATATCATCTAGCCCAGTGGACTTGGACACCTGAAGTTCTTCTAACATCTTAGTAATTTCATCTAGCCTACTGTAACTGTAAAGTAAAAACAAAAAAGTGACGTATACTATCCCCTTTTTTAAGTAAAAACTTTTAACAAAATCTATTCTATATACTTCCTTAGACAAAGAGAGCTTATCCAATAAGCTCTTTTCAATTGATGGAAAAAAAAGATTAAATTTATTAGCAACTTAACTTTTATCGAATTCAACCTTACCATCTATATCTAATCCTAATAGATCCAAAATAGATCAAGTTATGGAAATCAAGATGTTCTTGACTTTGAATTGAATGTGAATGGCAACATAATGAAAGATAACAGAAATAATCTTAGGTCACAGTCTTTATGAGACTTAATGGCCAAAGAAAAAGCACACTGAGGTAAAATTCCACTAATAGCTGCTAATATGAAACATTTACTCTGTTATTGCATGAAATAACCACAACAAAGCACCATTTTCTTACAGTCCCAGAGAGCCTATATTGACAACAATGTTCCTCATAGAGAATGTGTGTTGGTGCCAGAGTCAGACTATTAAAAATGAAAGATTATACTGGCAAACACACTTCATCGATTTGTGCCTGGAATCGTGACGAATATGATTTATTAAACCATAGCTTAATAATTTTTGCCTTCACTATTTCCCCTCTAGATCAAAGTGTGGCCCCCTTCTTTTGAACTCACACTTTGATGGTTTTTGCTAATAATCTCATTGGAAATTTTAAATCAGCAATGTTCTCCTTCCCTTAAAAATAAAACTGTTGGTCTTTTAAACCTGTGGAAGTAAAGACCCTTATAGTCAGCAGACTTTAGCAATGACGATAAAATGGAAATTGCGCTTTAAACTTTCCAGTTTGGACCTGAGGTTTATTGGGGTGAATGGAGGTCATACAGGAAATTAATTTGCAGAATATTTTCTGGGCACCAAGATATCCTGTCAGAGAGATCTGAAGAAAAAGGTAGGAGAGAGAGATAGATAATGTATAGGAGAATGAATGGAAGAATAAGAGCAGGACCCTAAAAATAATTATATCAAAATGTCTTTTGAAATACATTTATTTTATGCAAAATATACTACAAATACATTTAAATATTATGTAGCCTACTTAATATAAATACCCTGCAATCGTATTATTAAATTGTATACTTAAAGTCTGCTAAATTGGAACAACTAATTTTCTTTTGTTATACTTTACTTTAAGTATCTTGAATTTTAAAGACTGATATTAGACAGTGATCATACTATCTGATATCAAAACACACAGTAATTATCAGTAAGCCTCAAGCATTATGTCAGTAAATATGTTAATGGTACTTAGTATGAAATAATGTATTTTACAGTTTTTTTCAATCGCTAACAAGCGCTTACCCATACTTCAGATACTTTTTCTAAACTCTTAACACAGACTCACACCTACAAAACACAATTGGCCAAATGGATAGTTTTCTTCTCAAAAACACATTTTGTTAAATATATACTAACTCTTCTTTTCAAAATAGAACACATCTTTCTCTGCACACACTAACTTTACCAAAACATTGGAAATCTGACTCAGAATGAAATTATTCTGTCAAAGAATAATACTTGTTTTCACTTCACAAGGTACATGCAGTCAATCAAAGTACACCAGGTTTCAAAATACTGGCTATTGTTGACATTACAAAAACTTCATAGACTTTTGTGTTTCAGTTTTACAGGTATTTGCATGCAAAACATGCAATCCACCGTTTTTACACTAAATGTCTTGGTTGGGAACTGTATGTCCACATGTACTGTAATGTTCACATTCAAAAGCATTCCAGTAAAAAGCAAATCATTTTTTTTCCTTTACTGTTTACAGCCTCTCTTAGTGAAAGACCGTGGTTGATTACATGGTCAATGATAGTGGCAATTTCATCACTGACTACTGTTCTTGCAGCCCTTGGAATGCCACCACCACTCATTCTTACACCTCTACCTTGCCCTCTCCCTGGCCCTGCACCTCTCACTGCATCTCTCACTGCACCTGCACCTCTCACTGCATATCTCACTGCACCTCTCACTGCACCTGCACTTCTCACTGCACCTGCACCTCTCACTGCATCTCTCACTGCACCTCTCACTGCACCTGCACTTCTCACTGCACCTGCACCTCTCACTGCATCTCTCACTGCACCTCTCACTGCATCTCTCACTGCACCTCTCACTGCATCTCTCACTGCACCTGCACCTCTCACTGCATCTCTCACTTCACCTGCACCTCTCACTGCATCTCTCACTGTACCTCTCACTGCACTTCTCACTGCACCTGCACCTCTCACTGCACTTCTCACTGCACCTCTCACTGCATCTCTCACTGCACCTGCACCTCTCACTGCATCTCTCACTGCACCTCTCACTGCACTTCTCACTGCACCTGCACCTCTCACTGCACCTCTCACTGCACCTGCACCTCTCACTGCACCTCTCACTGCACCTCTCACTGCACCTGCACTTCTCACTGCACCTGCACCTCTCACTGCATCTCTCACTGCACCTCTCACTGCATCTCTCACTGCACCTCTCACTGCATCTCTCACTGCACCTGCACCTCTCACTGCACCTGCACCTCTCACTGCATCTCTCACTTCACCTGCACCTCTCACTGCATCTCTCACTGTACCTCTCACTGCACTTCTCACTGCACCTGCACCTCTCACTGCACTTCTCACTGCACCTCTCACTGCATCTCTCACTGCACCTGCACCTCTCACTGCATCTCTCACTGCACCTCTCACTGCACTTCTCACTGCACCTGCACCTCTCACTGCACCTCTCACTGCACCTGCACTTCTCACTGCACCTGCACCTCTCACTGCATCTCTCACTGCACCTCTCACTGCACCTCTCACTGCACCTGCACCTGCACTTCTCACTGCACCTGCACCTCTCACTGCATCTCTCACTGCACTTCTCACTGCACCTGCACCTCTCACTGCACCTGCACCTCTCACTGCACCTGCACTTCTCACTGCACCTGCACCTCTCACTGCATCTCTCACTGGGCCTGCTCTTCTCCCTGGGCCCCTTGCTCTTACTCTTTCTCGTCCAGACATTACAGTGTTTGTCTTTTTCTGTTTCTGTCTCCAAAAACATAACTCCTCAAAGTCCTCCGTTTACTGTATAAGTGTCAATGTAATAGAAAAAAATAACCCCTGCTACTGAGTCTAAGCCAGACTGGAATCAGCTATGGTTGGCCCAATTTACCCAACATAAATCAGCTACGGTGTGTCAATTATTCAATTGTTTGTTTATAATCAGCTGAGATATATTGTTTTTGAACTGATATAATTGCAGAAGCAGATGTTTTTATACTGTATCTAAGGTTTGGAATATTGTTTTTGCTATTGTGGGATGGTGTGTGTTAACATTTGTAAATACAAAAACAATCCATAATTTTGTTGGGAGGTATAGCTTGCTGTTGAGAAAATGTAAGCATTGTGGAAATGTGTTCACTGACTGCATATTGTGTGAAAACGACATGAAATGTGTGAATGGTATGGCCACAAAAGACCGATGCTGTGCTAATTGTGTTTAGAGTTTTGAAAATGTGACAACTGGTTGGAGAAACGCTTGTTAGCGACTGAAAAAAACTGTAAATACATTTTGGTATAGTTTTTTTTTTCACTAGGATGGAGAGAAAGCATTTGTTTAAATGATCTTAAAGTCTATTGCATCTGGAAAGAAATGTTAGCATTGTCATTCATCTCAATGGCAGATACAAATTAAATGAAAAGTCCATTTCATGCTTTTAAGAGCCTCTAAAACTAAATTTGTCACTAGAAAACACCAGTAATATATTAAAATATAAGTTTCTATGTTGCTTGCATTATCCCTTTTTTGTATAGCTTTTCTTTAGCTTGCATTGCACTTATATTGTATTTTTGCATTTACACATGCACACTCTTGAATCTATAAAATGTGTGCTTTCATCAAGTTGAATAGCATAACCAATTTTTCCTTTGTTTTGACATTCCTGCAATGATTGGAAACAGGCAGGTCATTTAGTTGACAATAGGACCAATGCAATTGATAAAGAATAAGGCATCACGTTTTTTTTTTTTAATCCTATTATTAGAGCAAAAAAGGTATTTTCTGTTTGGTGGTTGCAGTAAAACCCACTGCAGCTTTAATAATGAATGAAACCGTTGGACTGGCAATGGGAGGATCTGTATCAGACTCCATCTGCTATTTAGAAATGATTAAACACATCAATATTGGCATGTGATTTATCTGGAATAAGCACTAGGTGGAAACAGATGTGACATTGATCAATGCTCTCCTGGAAACACACCAATCAGTGTGTGTGTGTGTGTGTGTGTGTGTGTGTGTGTGTGTGTGTGTGGTTGTGTGTGTGTGTGTGTGTGTGTGTGTGTGTGTGTGTGTGTGTGTGTGTGTGTGTGTGTGTGTGTGTGTGTGTGTGTGTGTGTGTGTGTGTGTGTGTGTGTGTGTGTGTGTGTGTGTGTGTGTGTGTGTGTGTGTGTGTGTGTGTGTGTGGGTTTAGGGGTAGGGTTAGTTTAGGGAGATAGAATATACAGTTTTTACAGTATAAAAATCATTATGTCTGGAGAGTCCCTATAACACAACATGCTAAATCGAGATATTTAAAAAAAAAAAAAGACTAAAACTTAAACTAAAATTAAAATGAAGTAGGCCTATGTGTGCTTTACTTGAAATGTCAACTAGCCTCCTACTGTGCCACAACTAAACAATAACCTCTTAAAACCTGCGCAGACACAAACAAAAATAGATTATGCAAAATAAGGTGAAAAACGGGAGATTGTGTCTGTGTTTGTGTACTTGCATAAACATATTTCTGGCATAAAAGCCAATAATTTTTAAAGGGTAAAGACTCCATCTCTTTTTTGAGGGTTAGGAAAATTCATGTTGTACCGGTCAATATTAAAAATCTCCGCTGGCTCAGGGGAGAGAAAAAATGTACAAAAATACAAAAAACTATACAAAAACTATATCATGGTTTCCACAAAAATATTAAGCAGCACACCTGTTTTCAACATTGATAATAAAAAGAAATGTTTCTTGAGCAGCAAATCATCATATTAGAATGATTTCTGAAAGATCCTGATGTGACACTGTAAACTGCAGTAATGATGCTGAAAATGCAGCTTTGCATCACAAGAATAAATTACATTTTAAAAAATATTCAAATTGAAAACTTTATTTTGTATATGAAAAAGTTATTATTGTAATAATAATTCACAATGTTACTGTTTTATTGTATTTTTGATGTAATAAATTCAGCCTTGGTGAGCATAAGAGACTTTATTTTAAAAATCTTACCGTAAGGTTTTTTGTTTTTTTTCTTGAACGAATAAACATGATCTCAATTAAGAACATTTCAATTTGAACAAACAAGATTATACTGAATGCAACTTTTAAAACAGGTAATAAACAGGTAGCAACATTTAGCTAAATATTTCCATAGACCTTGACTTGAATCAGTGACTTACAAGTTAACAAATCAGTATAAATCCCATCGTCCATCTGGGAATTCACTCAGAAATTATGTTATATTAAACATCTACACCTGACACTAATATGAAGCCATTTGTTTGATTTGTAGGCTTTTCTGTGTCAGAAGAATAGTACCGTAGGCTCGCTTATCCTGATGAGCAGCAGGAAAGTGAGAAAAAGTGAACTCATGTGGGCTTATTGCCATTGGAATTGTGGAGGAATTGATTTAAGGCCTTTTGGCTGGATTCCCTACTCCCTCTGCTAAAACACATCACATCAACTCAGTTGCCTCCATTTATTTGATCCAGAGAAGCATGTGAAATCAAATGATCGGAAGCTGTGAAGTGTTAGAAGACCAGTGTTCGGTTGTGTCATACACATCGGACTGTGCAATGCATCATGAACATGTTCACATGCATGAATCAGGAACATTGTTCTAACCCTTATATTATGTTCTGGGTCAATTTGAGCCGCAGCACGTTTTTGAGTTGTTGGAAAATTGTGTTCTTATAGGTGTCATGCCTGCAAATTTCCGATACTCTGAGGTTTTGTGGAATGTGCATACAAAATTCCAATTACGATCGTGATGTTATTTCTGTATGTTGTGATGTTGATCCGCAAATTTTAAAGACACCCAAAATTTGTTGGGAATCAAACCCTTGATCTTGGCATTGCTAGCGCCAAGCTCTACTGTTTAAGCTTTAGGAAAGCACACATTAATAATATTAAATGTTTTACTTTTTTTTAACATTATTCATTTTGTGAAAAACAAATGTTTAAAAACTGTTGTTAAATGCAGCTTTAAAAAGCATATGTGACCCTGGATCACAAAACCAGTCTTAAGTAGCACGGGTATATTTGTGGGAATAGCCAACAATACATTGTATGGGTCAAAATTATCAATTTTTCTTTTATGCCAAAAATCATTAGGATATTAAGTAAAGATCATGTTCCATGAAGATATTTTGTAAATTTCCTACCGTAAATGTATAAAACATTTATGTTTGTGAGTGAATGCAGCACAATCGCGAACATAAATGAACAACTTTAAATGCGATTTTCTCAATGTTACGATTTTTTTGCACCCTCAGATTCCAGATTTTCAAATAGTTGTATCTCGGCCAAATATTGTCCTATCCTAACAAACCATATACATCAATGGAAAGCTTATTTATTACACTTTCATGTGATGTATATCTCAATTTCAAAAAATTACCCATAAGACTGGTTTTGTCATCCAGGGTCACATATGATCTCATGTTTAGGTTCACTGTTTTACACAACTTTTTTTTTTGATGATCATAGTGTGATTTTTGTTGAATTGTATTGAATTCAGTTAGGACTCGTAACTACTATTGGACCCAGAATTTTAACATAAAAGTGCTCGTAAAATTCTCCTATTGTGCTCTACATTAAAAATAAATGAGTTTGGAACCAAATGATGATGCAGTACTTTTAAAAGACAAATATCCTGTGGAAAGAGGAGAGAATGTGAGAGAAGATTGAACATAATAAAGAGGAAAAGGGGAGGGTGAAGGGAAAAGTGTGCGGTATAGCAAGAGAAGTGTTCCCTGGAGTTAAATGCAAACACACCAACAAACAGAACTGTAATCACTGCTTGAAGTGGGAAAAATAAAACCGGTACTCACAAAATGGTCTTTTACAAAATGGTCCAAGCATGCAAATCGGTTGATGACATAACTACAATAAAGTAGCCCACAGTTAACAATCACTTGTTTACAAAGTGCAATGGGATGTCAAACTATCTTCAAATAAAATGTTCTTAGACTAAACATGTTAATTTCCTGTCATCTCATTGGAATATCTGAAAGCAGGGTTTTCCTAATATCTATCATTATTAGCAGAAGACATTTCACACATGGGGAAAGCCAATTGTTTGTCTTTGATTCAAGAAGGTCCATATTTCAAAGCTCTTTCTAACTTATGCTCAGCCTTAAAAGTAACATAGTTCTTGTAATTGTTTAACTATATAATTTGTTACAATAAGGATTTAATTACAAGTAAGACTATTGATGGCTCCTCATGCTAAGGCCAAACTTTTTTCTTTCGTTTTTATCTATAGAATTTGTAATGAAAAATAGCAACAAATGCATTTAGAGACTGGCTACAACATGCCACAGTTGTAATATAAAATCCTTAATGAAAAATATATTCCCTTAACAGAATATCTAATATAAATTCTACAACTAGTCAAAATTTACCACAGTAAATACAGTAGAAAAAGCTTTCTAATTTATGTTGGTGCATGTTTTCATCAGCCTTTTTTGTGGCTGTTTTAGATCATGTTTGACTTTCTCCGTAGCGTTTTACTATATTCTCAAAATAATTCAAATGGGTTGCACAGTTATCATCAGCGTCGCATAGGAACGGCTTGTGCAAATTTTATCACACTTTTGGAACGCGCTGGTGAACGCGCCTACGGTGATTCTCGCGCCACTCATGCAAAATAAAACAATGGCCTTCAGTAAGACTCATCAGTTCAGTTCGTACAGCTTCTACAAGCTCCGAACGCGCGATGAATATAATTAATTAATTAATAGCTTGGTTCTACGTTTCGGTGTGTGCACTCAGAGTACCGGCAACATGTGAGAAGTGCCAGTACGCAAGAAAAAGTTAAGTTACGCAACTGATTAAAACATAGAAGTGGCGACCAGTACCGGCACACTTCAAGCACTGACTGTAATAGAGGAACTGCTTGTCAGTTTGAAAGGTATCTAATCTCCATCAACATAGCGTCCAGAGATTATGAACAATCCACCCTAAAGAAAGTGTGAGTGCGTATTCATGTTGCAGGATTGGCCCGAACAGATGCTCTCTCTATGGTCTTCATCTCTGACAGATGGCCGTGATTACAGCTGGGAATTGGAAAGCAGTTGCATTAATTAAAAAGTAATGGAACCGAATGATTATCATGACTTTCAGTTTGATTAACAGTTTTGAACGTCTGTATCTGCTGCCAAAGCGCATGGAACACTGTATTTGTGTTCGGGTGATTTTGACCCGGAGAGGATTTTCTTTATCCCAAAAATGCTAGTTAAAATGATCACATTGCACTAAAACTTACTGACTTTACTCACACCCAGGGTATAAATACTTTCTGTAATATTTTGTGAGTTTTTCCCACCTTGTTACACTTGTGTTCCTTACCGGCCTACAGAAATTGCTTATTATTCTCTCTTTACTTCGGGCCAATATTATCACCAAATGGATTCAATCTGTTTGTCAACTTTTGTATTTCTTTTTGAATCTGATTGATCCTGCTTTATCAGAGCTTATGCACCTAAATGTTTGAGCACAAAAAAAGCATTATTTGTGGGTAATTTGAGCCCGATCTCATGAAAGCGCGTATCTATACAACGAATTTTATTTCTCGTGCCATTTATACGCCAAAAATAGTTTGTGCGTGCATATGCTACGCAGTTTACGCGTGTAATACACACGCACTCCCCACCCTAATCCTACCCAAGGGGTTTTCAGTGCGTAGCATATGGACGCTAAAATCATTCTGTAGTCTGATTCGTGAACAAAAGACTCTTATGAACTAATTATTTTTCTTGAATCAGCAAGACTCATGAATCACAGATATCTGTTTATATTTATCTTATTCATATTGTGGTTGTATTAAATTTGTAATATGCTTTTAATCTTTTATTCATGCAGTGTTGCAGCTCAAACAATATATGTATGTTTTTTTAGGATTTAAAGATATTACTGGAAAACAGGTAAAAAGACAATACATTAAAATGAATAATGGAATTAATTAATAAAAATTATTAATATTTATATTCATTATTATTATTTTTTACAGTCGTTTTGTGCAGGACACTTATTTATACATTTTGGATAAAACTTTTCTTTAAAAAAAAATGGATAATGGAATTGTTATAGGGAATAGTTTTTTAAATGTAAAAAAATGTTAAAGTTTAATCCGAGTCAGAATAATTGTTAAATTCCCTCTGATTCCCATCCCTTGCCATGATAAATTATATTATTAGCTGCTAGCTTCCATTTTTTCATGCAACACAACCCAAAACACAAAGGCTCATAAGAGTGTCTAAAGAAGTCCAAGAACGTATTTACCCTCTAGTCTCTCGGAAATTGAGTTGTTCTTCATGTCAGGCCTGCAGTGGCACTGTAGTTTCTCTCTCTCTCTCTCTCTCTCTCTCTCTCTCTCTCTCTCTCTCTCTCTCTCTCTCTCTCTCTCTCTCTCTCTCTCTCTCTCTCTCTCACTCACTCACTCACACACACACACACACACACACACACACACACACACACACACACACACACACACACACACACACACACACACACACACACACACACACACACACACACACACACACACTATCTCCTATCACAGCTTCGACAGCTTAACACCCTCACCCTCAGTCGTTAATCATAGCATGCAATTATCAAAATACTGCAAATGTCATACACTATCACAGCTTAAATGATAACAGTCTGGAAAATAATTTATCTCCAGCGACAGCTTTTAGACCCTTTAACCACCAAAACATGTTGGTAAAAGACTCAACTAAGGCCAGAAACATTCTGGATGCAAGTACCTGGATGCTTGGCCAACACATTGAAAGTGTGTATTGAACATACTCACATGCTCTCTTGCATTGCTGTGGTGATAATGTCTGTGACAATGTTTTTTTTTTTTATTCAGGCAGCTGTAATATGTTGACGGTTTAACTTTAACCTACTTGTTTAGTAAGATTCTCTTCAGACTGTTGCTCTGCTATGACAGTAGTTGGCCTGAAAGAAAAAACTAACTGAAGATGAACACAGTTTATGTTAGTACCAAGGTTGCATTATGAATAGCGGTATGACATATTTCATAGTAGAGCTTTCATTCGCATACTTGCCTTAAAGGGATAGTTCACCAGATCAAACGTGCTTCGTAACACACAAAGAATGAACCTCATTAGTTCTTGCTGAAGCACAAACGTGCAGCATACCAGGAGAATTAACCTCATTGGTTCTCGAGGAAGCCCAAACGTGCTGCGTAACACGAGAATGAACCTCATTGGTTCTTGATGAAGCTCAAACTTGCTACGTAACACAAGAATGAACCTCATTGGTTCTTGAGGAAGCTCAAACGAGATGCGTAACACGAGAATGAACCTCATTGGTTCTTGATGAAGCTCAAACTTGCTGCGTAACACGAGAATTAACCTCATTGGTTCTTGAGGAAGCTCAAACGTGCTGCGTAACATGAGAATGAACCTCATTGATTCTTTAGGAAGCTCAAACTTGCTGCGTAACACGAGAATTAACCTCATTGGTTCTTGAGGAAGCTCAAACGTGCTGCGTAACACAACAATGAACCTCATTGGTTCTGGAGGATGCTCAAACGTGCAGCGTAACTTGCTTCGACGTCAAGCGAACTTGCTTGAGCTTCAGTTTACCACAACTGATATGTGAGTTGATACATTTGTAAATGTAAAAGCCTAAATTTGATCTGTTAATCTGTTTAATCGGACCAATTCATATGGATTAGTTTTACGATCTCTTTATGAACTTTTTGAAGTGTCAAAGTGGTATTTTCCGACAGGAAAATATGTCATCCTCTGAGACAGCAGAGAGTAGCCAGTTCAGCAATGAGGTTTCTTTACAAGGATAATTTAAGAAATTATGTTTACTTAATTATTATTATTCAGTAAAACTATATGTAATTGAGAATATTATTGTTACTCGTTCATCATTGTGTCAGGGTTTTATTCGCTGAACTAAGCTTGCTTCCTTGCACGAAGAGCAACATAGTAACGAAACACGTGTGTCCATTTTGGGCTACGGTAGACACAATATGTAGACCTCCATAGAAGGGGGTGCCCGCGGTTATGGAGATATAAATGTCTCATTCAAAGGCAATAAAAACATAACGGTTCATTATGCAAGGTCTTCATACACAGCTGAAAACATAGTTATGGATCTTATATTGCATTTCTTTCAATAGATCCTCAGAAATATTACACATTGCATCTTTAAGGAATTTTCCTTATTGATCTTATTTTACTTGCATTTTGAATTTAGTATTGCATTGTTTTGTTTTTTAGGGTTAAATGAAATGTCTGTAAACTTAACGGATAAGGTCCTTGCAGAAAATGAGTGGGGTCAAAATTAGCCAAAACCAATGGGTCAAGGTTTGCCGCCGCTGGTTTATTTTGTAACAACCTGATACAGGAATTAAGCCTTTTTGTCTTACATTTTGCAATGAACTCAGACAAGCTCAGTTATTTTCCGCGAATTGGAATGTGTGCAAAGGATTGTAGGTGATTGAAGGATGTGAAGTATTCACTTGATCCATCCTTCAAAATTAACTGAATGAAGGACGCAAAGCAAAGGCTGCCTTCCAAGGATCCTTTGAATTGAGACGGCCTTTGGCGGTGCTTGATGACATGGCAGCCGAGATATGCAGCCCTCCATTTGTGAAGCACACTTTAATAAAAAGCTGAAGTGATGATATATTTTTGTAGGTCAACCCAGAAAATAGCTTCAACCTGATTCTCTTAAACAAAACCAATAGGATTTTTCCAATGACTTTTGGATTACTTTTATGAATTTTGTATGAATGCATACAATCGCCAGAAGTAAAAAGCTAAAGTTAGGCTATAAATGATCTTCACCAAGGTTGCATGACTTTAAAGTCACCAGCATTAAGCTTTTACAACACAATACAATACATTTACAATACAATACATTTTTTTATTTCTATAGCATTAAAACTGCCATTGACCAAAGCGCTAACCAGCAAAGATAATACAACAAAAGTAATTACATAGAGTCACACAAACAAAATTAAATCCTGTTACTCAGTCAGTTCTAAAAGCCATACTAAAAAGATACGACTTCGAACTAGACTTAAAAGCATCTACAGATGGGGAAGATTTAATGTGCATTGGAAGAGAGTTCCATAAGCGTGGAGCTGCCACAGAGAAAGCCCTATCAGCCTTTGAATTTATTCTAGTTTTAGGAACATGAAGAATTATCTGACTAGAAGATCTCATATTTCTTGTGTTTTGATAAGGTATCAAAAGGTCAACAATAAATTTTGGGGCAATACCATGCAATGATTTAAAAACCATCAACAAAACTGAACTCAATTCTGAATTTTACAAGCAGCCAGTGGAAAGAAACCAAAACTGGGGTAATTCTCTCTTTCCCTTCTTTGTACGAGTAAAAAGTCTGGCTTCAGAATTTTGCACTAATTGTAGACGGGATAATTGACCCTGTCAGAAGCCTATACATAAAGAATTACAGTAATCAGTGCATGATGATACGAATGCAAGAGTAACAGACTCCAGGTCCTTAAAGGAGAGAATTGGTTTCAGCTTAGAAATAATTCTGAGTTCATAAAAACCAGCTTTAACAACAATAGTGACCTGTTTATCCAAAAAAATCTTGACATGATCTGAAACACTTATCGACATAAGTCCAGCCTACTTATTATTTCCATAGAGGCAGAAAAGGGTCCAAAGACAACTCACTCAGTCTTATTGGTATTAAGATGAAGAAAATTGCTTGCCAACCAGGCTTCAATCTCACATAAGCTCTGTACAACTGCATCGAAAGATTGAGAGCCTTTCGGATCTATTGGAATATATAACTGAATGCCGTCTGCATATAAATGATACAGAATATTTAGGAAAAATTGAGCCTATAAAGGGCACATGTACAAAGAAAATAAAATAGGCTCAACTATGGAACCCTGTTGTACACCACAATGTTAACCAGGAGGGTCCCTTAATTCCAATATCTTCCAAACAGCGCAATAAAGTACCATAATCAATGGTATCAAAGGCGGCCGTGAGATCTAGTAGAATAAGGGCAATTACTTCCCAGAATCAACTGCAAATAAAATATCATTACAAATCTTAAAGAAGGCTGATTCTGTACTATGAAGGGACCTAAAACCTGACTGGAACATATATATAGCAGCATTTGCATCTAAGTATGGAACAAGTTTGAAACAACCTTTTCTAAAATGTTCGATAAAAAAGGTAATTTGGATATAGGTCGGTAGTTTCTTAAGACTGTACGATCTAAATTAGGTTTCTTATAAAGTGGCTGCATACTTCATGTTTAAAACAGGAACATTTTCATTGATCAAGCTACTATTAAAAAGAGATAGAAGTACCTAAAATATCGAACAAATTTAACAACAGCCGAGGAAGGAAATAACAAACTGCAAAAATTCACTAACCAATGGTTTAGAAGGACAACACACATGTTTATTAAAATCACCAAGAATAAGAAAATGATCACAGTGAACAGGAACTGTGACAGACACAAACTCTGAAAATGCATTAATAAATTCCTTATTGTACCTTGGAGGCCTATAAATAAGTGCACATAGTAACGAAGAGGCAGAGTCAACCCTAAATAATTGCATTTCAAAGCTGGTATAAGTCCCAGATGGCAGCTGACAACATTGACAAAATGACAAAATGATTTTTGTACACTGTTGCAACTCCTTCACCTCGCCCAGAAGTTCTAGGAGGGTTAATAAACAAAATAATTAAAGGGAGAAAGATCCGATAAAGGACAAATCATCAAACCACGTTTTAATTACAAAAAGGAAAACCAAAATTTTTGATGAACAATAATCATTTAAAATGACAGATTTATTCACGAATACACTGTACAATACAATACAATACACTGTAAGAAAGGACATTTTGTCCCCATAATGTAGGGTTTACCAGGCCACACACACACACACACACACACACACACACACACACACACACACACACACACACACACACACACACACACACACACACACACACACACACACACACACACACACACACACACACACACACACACACACACACACACACACACACACACACACACAAAATATATTTTAAAGAATGTGGGTAACCAAACAGTTGATGGACCTCTTTGACTTCCATTGTAATTTTTTTTCTATACAATGGAAGTCAATGGGGCCCAAGAACTGTTTGGTTACCCACATTCTTAAAAATATCTTATTTTGTGCTCAGCAGAAGAAAGAAACTCATACAGGTTTGAAACAACTTGAGAGTGAGTAAACGATTGACAGAATTTATGGGTGAACTATTCCTTTAATTTCCCTGACAACCTCTGAAGTCCCATTTAGCCAATTTTACAATGTAAAAATATTTTGAGCATGTTTTAACCACAGGCTTATTTTAGGCATTTGTATGAAGTGCAAAAATGCTAATTTCTGGGTTTTAGGACTGGGTTTTAGACAGTAGTCTCTATGAATTGCTCTCAGGGTTTCTGTGTTGTCTCCTTTTGGCTTTTAATTAATCAGACTAAAGTTTGCCTTAGTCTGTTGGATATATTCTCAGAGTTGCTTGATGCACTATATTGAAGGTGTTTTTTTTTTAATCAGCTTGTCAATAATTGCTTTTGATTCTCAGTAGAAAACAGAAAAAGTAAACCTATTTATCAGTTTTTCATCTCCTTTCAAATGTGACCATTCCAGAAGTGGACTGAATAGATAAATGGAGAAGTCATTAGCTGGTTATCAGAAATAATCTCTGAGCAGACACTTTTAGCTTCATACTGTCTGTGTTTGCGCTTTATTCCCCAAACAAAGCAGTTTCTAAAGGATTTAGGGATTCTTTTTTCAAAGCCGCAGCCCGTGTCCACACCAGGGTTAATTCGGAGATGAAAGGTTTCCTGGTTGGAGGGGACAGCAGTAATTCTCTATTAAATTGCTAATGTCGTTGCCATGGTTACAGTTGCCTGCGTCCTTGAGTGAACACTAATTACTGTTCCCAAACAGCATGTCCGCTTAAAGAGCAGACCTCACCAAAGACGTGAAAGGGCTCGTGGACTTAAAGTTCTTCCAGACAAGGCCTCTCAGATTGGATATTTGTTTCATTATTACAGTAGATTTCTTTTCAATAGCGCTAAGGGTCATATAAATGAGACAGGATATCGACTGAAAGGATATCAGGTTGTTCAGTACTGCTTTACATTATTTACTAGCAAAAGTGATGCCAAAACATTGAGTAACAAAAATACAGAGTGAGACATGTCAAGATGAGGAAGAGCTTACAAACAAAAATTTACTGAGTAATGTTACAACTCACATTAATATAGGATTGATGTGTGAATTCATGTGTAAATATGAGCTTTGAACATGGCTCATCCAATTAGAATTTAGAATTGGAAGTATCCATTTAACAATTTAAAATTATAAATAATAGCACTTTATTTTGCAGTCCTGTTCCCCATGCACTGTACATATGTTCTTATTATAGTTATTATTACAATAACTGGGGAATAACTAGGCATTAACCCTGAACCCCTAAACCTAACCTTAACCCATGTAGTTGTAACACTGTAAGTACACGTAAGTGCATTTACTGTAAAATAAAGTGCAACCTTATAAATAAATCAATATTATTTATTAAATCTTCTAATTTGTGCCCATCAAGGTCCAAGTAAAAAAAAAACAACAACTATCAAATGAGACTAAAACTACACACTACTACATTTTTTTAAAGTATAAACAACTTAATCAACATAATAATTTGATATAAAATTACTTACCAGCCTATTTGGTAATATATGGTTAAGCCTTTAACGCATCCTTCGGGTCTTTAGTTCAATTCTCATTCTAATTCACATTTATTTGTATAGCGCTTTTCACAATACACATCGTTTCAAAGCAGCTTTACAGAAAATGCATGAATTCACAATTACAATTTAGAGTGATCTGTTATCAGAGGTAACTGTCTAAGTTATGTATTTCAGAAATGTGCATATACAAATCACACAGTTAGCTTAAAATGTATTAATTTAAACAATGTAATAATTTAAGGCAGAAACGATGAGCTCATTATGAATACATGTTTGTTAACAAATGATTATGATTTAAATAATTGTAGCATGGGTGCACCAGGACGTAATTCACTATCCTCCTCCACATTCATTTTTTTAATTATATTATATTCATTATAAAAAATTGTTGTTGTTTTTTAAAGAATGCCTGTTTCCTCATTTATTTTTGTAAAAATTGTGTAGGGCTGCTAACGAACTGAGGTCTGTAACAGTGTAAGTATTTTTTTTTATTTTTTTGACTGAATAAGTGCAATTCACCTTTATTCTACAAGGTGGCAAAGTCTTATATACAATGATGAAGTGATGTTCCACTCATAGTTACCGCAGGCAGAAAACAAAACAATAGGAGAGGAGAGTTTTATAGTGTCGCGACAGAGATACATCCGTGTTAGATATAGATCCAGGTTGCTAAAGACCCGAATATGTAATAATGATTGGTGAAACATTCATGCATTTACTTTCTGAATTTGATCCATTCTTGGTGTTTATTGAGATTGTTTTAGTTAAAATGGGGGCAATTCATTTGTTTGAAATGGCGCTTTATCATCATAATGACATATCCATTTTTGACTTTGTTGTATATATTATAGGCTGTGATGGTCTTTTGATTAGTTCTTTCATCTTGAACATCTGATTGTTTTTAAATGACCATTGTTGGACTGATATTATATGTACTTGCTAAGTACTATTGATAGTTATTTTGTAATGTAATGTTGTAAATATTGCCTGTACCTGCCCGGGGACTGCAGATGAAAATTAGCTTCGGCTAACTCTGGTACAAAACATCTTTTCGTAAGATTAATGTATTTTAACGCATTCTCATCCTTTGGCGTCATATGTGACGCCATATGACAAAACGGCGAAATACTACGCACATGGCACCCTTTATCGTCAATATAACACGCACTGTGATGGGTACGTTTAGGTGTGGGGTAGGGTCTGCGTCTCATATTCACGCTAAAGGATGCCAGTCAACTTTATGACGCCTTGGGTTCGCGTGTTATATTCATGCTAAAGGGTGCCATGTGCGTAGTATTTCGCCGTTTTGTCATATGGCGTCACATATGCCGCCAAAGGATGAGAACGGGCTCTGTATTTTGTACGTTGTCCCTGATAAATAAATAAAGTAAAAAAAAAAATTTTTAAATCCTCATGCCTCCTCGTGATGATTCGGCGAAGCATCACATATTGAATTTGGGATTCACTGTGATAAATGAGATATGTTCTGAACTGCATTGCAGAACATTAATGGTTTAAACCTCATTTAATTCGAGTACTATATGAACATCTGCAAAACTTTGATGGAGAGAGAGAGAGAGAGAGAGAGAGAGAGAGAGAGAGAGAGAGAGAGAGAGAGAGAGAGAGAGAGAGAGAGAGACTGCAAAGTTTTTGGGCTTAGAGTGACGTTTAAATCCTTTCAGTGTTCCCCCATTTAATTTACATAATGTCACTTAAAATGACCTCAGACAATGTCTGTACATGTTCAGTATTGTTGTCTACAAAAGAACATACTTACCCAGCAGAACTGCAGGACTAATGGAGTGCAACGGTGACCTTTTCAGTACTCCTGGTTTCAGAAGTATTTCCCTGTTCTTTTATTCTCACAGAGATGAAAAAATCTTCAATAAAGCGTTCTGATCCATGAAACCAACACAACCAGCTCTGAGATGAATCACGACATTAAAAAAAAAAAAAAATCTGTAATTTTAGGGTCAGTGTTGCCTCATCATAAAATAACTTTTAATTTTTGAGTTTGATTTATCTCCGTAAAGAACTTTCCTAACTTATATCTGAATTAAATTTAGTATGGAACCCCTAAGAAGCCTTGCATTATTATTATCTTGAGATCATGAGGAAACAAGAATCCCTAAAAAGCTACACCCATCTGAATGCATTTGTTGTATATTTAATGTTTTAAATATGTTTCTGTAAATATATTTAACTACCTCCTTTTGGTGAGCAAAGCGTCCTTAAACAAATGAAGTTTATGCAACATATACTAGAGTCAGTAACCATTACCAGATCCACTTCACAGCCAGTCATAATCAAAGGATGGTAAAAAGACAATCAATGCTTCTAAGAAATGCATTAGCAACAGTACTTATTTCCTTTTTGTGTGCAGACAGTGAAATTGACTTATACAACCCGCAACTAATAGAAAAGGAATCGATTATACTCCTGTCTTCATATCTAGACATAAATGAGAGGAAATAAAATCATTATAAAATTGTACTTGGCATCTTCGCTCAATGATGAATCTGAATTAATGTTTAGTGAGTAATCATCAGTTACATCAGCCATCTGTACTGAACTAAACGTGACTCTAACAAAGGGGACTAATGCGTGTTTTGTGTGCACTCTTATCATGCAAAACATTTTCATCACTATGCATGCACTTCTTTTGAATTACTAATATGGCACTATTATGGCTGAACATCACATTCATAATACCCGTTTAATGATCTCATCTATGATTCATGTTAAACTGCTGAAAAATGCAGCACACTGCATGATTACAAACTATAAATCGCATTATGGTACAACAGCAGATGACAAATAAACATTTACAGTTATTTGTTTAATAGAGAATAGAACATGATGAAAGGAAGAAAAAAACAAGTAGAAAGTAACATGAAAAGTGATGCAAAGCAAAGAGAATAGTCTTTAGATGTGTGCATAATGCAGTCAAATTTAAAACAGTCAAACTGCTGAAATTATTTGATAAAATACTTATTAAAATAGAGAACAGTTCTGTTAAATTGTAATAATATTTCATACTATTACTGTTTACTGTCTGTTTGATCAAATCATACATACACATTTCCAAGCAATAGCCTATTGACATCATATCCGGGAGATAAGTCAGTAAATTCGAGTAAAATCACAGGCTTCGCTTATCCCGTGCGAATGTGCCACACGAAATTCAGATGTGAAGGGGTCATTTCTAAATCACACGAGGTTCCCAGATAATACTAATCCAGTGAGAATAGGGCTATAGAAAAGGAATTGTTGAGATTTGGGAAAATAGCCAGTGGAATTAAACGGTTCCACTAGGATTTAAAAACGAGTCACTGAAACATGTCACGTCTTTTAGACGTCAAGTGTTTATGTTTTTAGATTCAACGGCTCTTGGCATTTCCCTTTAAGTCCTGTATGAAGGCAAGTCCTACATGCTTTATGCAAGTACTGGGAGTTTAAAATGTTTTGAATGCGGTGAAATAGGACACAAAAAAATGCGTGCCCTCGTAAAAGGAACACTGAAAATAACGAGTTGGACAATTAAATAGCAGGACCGAGTGGGTCAAATGAAATGGCTGGGCCAAGTGGGTCAAAACAGAATGATGGTGAGATTCGTGAGAAGGACAGTGTAGGAAGGAATTTAGATTAAACTTTTTTGCGTGTATATGATAGCCTACGCAGTTTCCACGTGCATATATACGCACTTTATGGCGTGTAAAACGCACAAACTCCCCACCCCCTAATCCTAACCAAGGGGTTTTCAGTGCGTAGCATATGCACGCAAAAAAACAAACATTTTGGGCGTATAAATGGCACGAGAAATAACATCGTGGTATAGATACGCACTTTAATGAGATTGTGTTGATAAATCAGGATGTAACGTTAAGCTGTGAAGAAACAAATGTAAAAATTGTGGTACTGGTGAGAGAGTTGAGGAAACGGAGGTGAATGTTTCTCAATGTGAAGATGAAACTGGATACAGGAATGATCATAAAGGTGCTGTTGAGGTTGCTGATAGGGATGATAAAATGGAGGAGATGGGTGATGATAGTCTTTCAGAAATGTCTGACATTACTTCTCAGCCATGGTCCTGCGCCCTTTGCAAAAGCCTCTGTAGCCTAAGCTGTGCATCGCTGTTTTACTGAGGCGGAAATCCTGTCTCAGCTCAGTCTCGACAACATCGAACCACATGCGCAGTATAGGCATGTTTGGGTTTATCGCACAGTATCTCACTGGACCACCAGTTTGGAAAAGAAAACCATTTCACACCATTAATGGGCTGAGTTGGAAAAAAATTGCCCCTTCAAACTACTTTAAACTGTTTACACTCAAAATAGTAGGCTACCTCACAGTGTAGCCTATGTCATTTCAGTGTCTGCAGTTAAGTATGTGTGGGTTCTCAGACATAAACACATTGTTTTGCTTAACCTATTTGTGTACAATTAATTCTAAAAAGAATTGTACTAATGTCATACAAAAAAATGTCACATTACACACAAACCATCGTTCAAAAGAACAGCATTTATCTGAAATAGAAAGCTTTTGTAACATTATACATTACTGTTCAAAAGTTTGGGGTCAGTAAGAATTTTTTTTTTGAAAGAAATTAAGAAAAGTAATAGCCTACTGGACTTTTTATTCAGCAAGGATGCATTCAATTGATCAAAAGTGACAGTATATATATATGTTATAAAAGCTTCCCGTTTTAGAAAACTCTAAAACTTTCTAATCATCAAAGAATCCTGGAGAATCCATGTTTTCTACATTGATAATAATCAGTAAAGTTTATTGAGCAGCAAAATCAGCATATTATTTCCTCAGGTAGGTTGCATGTTTTCTTGTGTGGCTGGATGTTGGATTCAATAATCAATAATCCCGCTTGAAGCGTTTTTTGAAGCTGCAGTTTGCAAATCAAACAATGATTTGTCCCAAAAGAGAGATTTATATTATTATTGATGATAATAGGTGTCGTTGATCATTCTAAAGTGTTGTGATCAGCACTGCTGATGTATCAGTCAGTGGTTAGATCAGCGTAGCACTCAATAAACGGGACAAGGGAGATCACGTACGGGACAAAAAAAACATATAGCCAACAGTCATTACAAAATATTACTTGTACACATAGATCTTTACTGGGTTCATATTACAATATAATACAAGTCCATGAAATTTACGCGTGTCCAGCTCAGCTACTGTGTTGGTTAGTTCGGTTAATGTTAAATGCAACACGTTGTTTGCAACCAATCCACACATACCATAAGCTGATCCACCAGCATTTGTAGGCGTCGTAGACCTCTTCTTCTCCCTTGATTTCTGCGTTTTGTTGCAGACAATTGCAAAAACATCTCTAAAACCCACTCAATCGACATACACTTGCAGACAGATCAACACTTGTCGCCTCTGGTGACGTAGCAGCCAGCTAGTGACGATGTATGATTACGTAACCGTAACCAAGTGGTGTCTCATTTCATAGGGGTATGTTTTTACCCATAGCGCTTACCACTCGGTTTCGAGGGACAAGGGCTAGGGGTAAGACGAAGGGGTAGGGGAAGGGGAAGGGGTAAGACAGAGAAATGGGATTCACCCTTCGACTGAAAAAAATTGTGACAAAATTACGAAAAAGGAAAGAATGGGTTATGGTTACAATATACGTCATGGTTAAGTCACGAAGGGTTTTTTTTTTCTTTCTGTTCTCTTCTGATTGTTTGTCTTTCTCTTTTTTCTCTTTTTATGGAGAGCATAGAAATAGGGACACTAAATATTAATGGGGTTTCCGTTTCTTTTCATGAATGTTTACTCACCAAATAATGGAGCAGACAGGGTAGAATTTTTTTTTACAAAATTATCTAGTGAGTAAAATTTTTTTGATAATGCATATATGGTTCTTGCTATTGGTATTGGACTGGTATTGTACCTTAGATTTTACACTAGACTGAAATGGTGAAGAACCGTATCCCCAGTCTGCTAATTAAGTAAGCAGTATTATGAGGAAATACGACTTATCTGATGTATGGAGGGAGAAACACCCAACAGTGAAACAATATACATGGGTTAAAGCCTCTCATGATCATATTAGTGCTGCGAGGTTGGATAGGTTTTATGCAAGTAAAAATAATTCTAATAGAGTTTTAAAAGCTAATATTTTTTCCAAATGGTTTCACTGATCATCATTTGTGCATGATTGAAAAGAGTTTTAAAAAGTCACAGGGTTCTAGTTATTATTGGCATTTTAATTTGAATCTATTACATGACTATATTTTGTGAAAAGTTTGGGTAATTTTGGTCTAAGTGGCAAGAACAAAAAGGTGACTATGAAGATTTAGTGCAATGGTGGGAGATTGGAAAAGCACAAATAAGAATGTTTTACCAGAACTGTACAGCCCACACAAATAGACTTGTAAAGAACAGTATTTAAATACTTGAGAGAGAAATAATTGATATTGAAGAAGGAATTACCGAAGAAGTGGAACTGTTTTGGCGTCTCTGTTCAATGAAAGAACAAAAGGAGCCCGTTTTCCTTCAATACGAGAAATAGATGCTCCAAGCTCATATTTGTTTTAACTTGGAGCGAAAAGGAGGAGAAAGAAAACTTATGTTACATTTGAAACTACCAGATGGGACTTTAACAACTAATACAAAAGAAATGAGAAACCATGCAAAGAACTTCTATGCTGATTTATTCAAAGCAAGAGACTGTGAAATTACTTGCATGGACAACCTACTAAGAGATTTGCCAAAGCTCACCAATGATCAGAGACAATGGCTTGATGCCGATATTCAATTGGACGAAATATCAGAGGCAGTAAGGAAACTTTCTAATGGTCGGTCTTCCTGGCATTGATGGACTTCCTTCTGAATTCTATTAGTGAATAAAACATTCCGACTTCAAGCAGCATAGAGATTATTGTATGCGGAACCGTGCTAGGGTGATACAGCACATGCTGTGTTTAGGAAAATTATTGTTTTCAAGTATGATGTGCAATTGTTTTTGATCAAATTGGACTTGAGGGATGTTTCCCCATTCTACAAAGCGGTTTTGAGAGCATGGACTTCAGTTTGTAAGGTTAAGATGGTTCTCTCAAATTTTGGACTTTGGACAGAGAATGAACCTCTCTTTAATAACCCGCTGATACCAGCACAGGCACTGGAGCCCAGGAGCATTCAGAATGTAATGGCAAGAGCGGGGTGTACAAGAATTGCTGACTTAATTAAAGACTGGAGAAAACTGGAAAAGTCCAGAGGAAATCTGAAACAAGACAGGCATCAAGTCTACAAGGATTAAAAGAGAACAATGGATGGAATTGTTTCAGCATTACCTGTCTTCAGACAAAGCTCAGAGGAAAATGAAGTTCCTGAACAGAACAGAGGGAGTCATTTTCCCCAAGTGGAAATTTCAGCAGCGGTGGATGAAGAGCCAGAGGAAGGTTCTCTTCTAAATTTCAGGACTCCTGTGCTGGAAGGTTTTGACACTGTCTCTAAAAAGGCAATAAGATTTGTGTGAAAGTGTCTCACTACAACATACTCAAAGATTGCAAAGAGACAAAGTGGTCAGATTTGTTCGGGCCAGACTCGTCCCCTAGGGGCCCTGTACACACCTTCTATAGAGAAACTCACTGCGGATCTCCAATGGAGGGTTGCTCACTGGGCGGTAGCTACAAACAGACGTGGCAAACATTGACCCCACTGTAGGGAAAGAATGTCATTTTTGTGGCACTGAAGAGTCAATAGATCATTTGTTTTTAAATTGTTTAAGGTTAAGAGGATTGTTTCAGATCTGAGATGGGTGGGTTAGAGATTTGGGGGTAGGTTTTTAATTTTTGGACCAAAATATTCAGACAGGAGAAAAAAATGTGTGGTTGGAGGAGCAAAGATGGCCAACACCGAAATGGACATTGAAAGGAGAGGGGGAAGTAGGCCCTGCGGTTGCTCTTATAGCAACTAGAATCAAGGCAGAGTTTTCAGATTTTAAACTAATAAATACTATGGACAGATTTATTGAAATTTGGGCTTTGAATTATTTTTTGTGCACAGTGGATTATGAAAATGCAACGCATTCTCATCCTTTGGCGTCATATGTGACGCCATATGACAAAACGGCGAAATACTACGCACATGGCACCCTTTATCGTCAATATAACACGCACTGTGATGGGTAGGTTTAGGTGTGGGGTAGGGTCTGCGTCTCATATTCACGCTAAAGGATGCCAGTCAACTTTATGACGCCTTGGGTTCGCGTGTTATATTCACGCTAAAGGGTGCCATGTGCGTAGTATTTCGCCGTTTTGTCATATGGCGTCACATATGCCGCCAAAGGATGAGAACGGGCTCGAAAATGAGCTGGTATTAAATGTATGAGTTTTTGTGATTTTTGTGAATTGTGAATTTTCTGTTTTTGTGAATTGTTTAAATGAGGATTTGTAAATTTTATTCAATAATTTGCTACGTTTTTGAGAATGTATGAGTTTTTGATTGGGTATATATGTGTATTTATGTACATTTTTTGAGAAAATAGATGTTTATGAGGAATGTCTATACAGTGTAATTATAAATAAAGTTGTGTTTAAGGTCTCTCTCTCTCTCTCTCTCTCTCTCTCTATATATATATATATATATATATATACATACACTATCCATATATCCATGTGTATAATTAGCCCTCATGTTCTCATTGTCTTGGTCTAGCTTTGTTCGTGTATCACTGGTGAGTGTTATGTCATGTCATGTCAAGTCAAGTCAAGTTATGCTTAGTCAAGTCTTTGTTTATTTTGTACACGTGTATGTTAAATAAATACTGAATTTAGGGTTCATCAAGCTCGCTTTCAGTGGACTTTATTACAGAAAACTAGACTGCTAACTGAATTTTGTGGACTCTGTTATATGGTGGACTTTAATGATGTGGCACTCAGAAATTTTTGAGTGGGTTTGAGCAAACCCATTTGTTCCCTGATGCCTGGAGGGAAAATCCATTTTTCTTTAGCTGAATTCCATCTTTGCTTCCACTATGCTTTGCTGTTCAGTGGTTCATCGCCCTGCAATCCCACAGTGCCCACCACACCAGAGTCCCATCACGCCATGGATGCCACGCCAGAGCCTCGCCATGGGCACCACACAAGGGTCCTAAAAGCCAACTTGGCCGCCATGCCTGAGCCTCGTCACATCATGGCCGCCATGGGGGGGGGGGGGGGGGGGGGGGATGTACATATAGGGGGGCTATATGTACCAAAGTCCATAGACAAGGCTGGCCACTGCTCCACGACCCCGGCCTGCCTCTGCTCCACGTTAGGTTTTGTTCATTCTTGCTTGCATGTCTTTAATTTTGAAGTTTAGTCATAGTTATGGTTCCTGTTTGTCATGTGATTACTTTTTCTGTCATGTGCTTCCCTTGGTTCATGTGTTGTGTTGTTCTCATTGGTTGGTTTAGTCATGCGGTTCTTCAGTTCTGTTTCATTGTATTGGTTCATTGTGTTCAGGTGTTCCTTGTTTAGTGATTAGCCCATGTGTATAATTAGCCCTCATGTTCCCATTGTCTTTGTCTAGCTTGGACAAAGCTAACTGTTCTCTATTTTAATAAATATTTTATAAAGTCATTTATTAGTTGAATTTTAACCATCATTACTTATCATTCTAATATGCTGATTTGCTGCTCAAGAAACATTTCTTATTATTATCGGTGTTATTATTATCAACGGTTGTGCCTCTTAGTAACACTGTAAATGTGTTTACATTTAGTGCATTGTGCTTAATATAAGTATTAATGTAAAAAAAAATCCCCAGACTTTTGATTTCTAAACAGTATAATTATAAGGTATAATTTATATAATGCAATTTAATATATATAAACAATACAATTTAATAATATTTAATACAATGTACACAAATAAGCTCTAACCTGCTCTATCCATTGACAAGACTGATGGACATTTTTTGGAAATTACTGTTAATGTGCCAAAAAGGCAAACTTATCCCCTGGTACCTAAAATCCTTTATGCAGATTGGTTAAACCAGCTCATTTTATTGGAAGTTCTGGCAGGCAGAGATTTACTTGTCTCTCAATCTTCCCACCCTCAGATAAGTGATCAGGATGGTAGCAGAGGCCTGGACTGATGAGGACAGACCAAAGCGATGGAGGAGACAACACCAGACCCTGCTTTTGTGGATGTGGACCAGGGTCTGACCCTGGCATGCATCGCCTTCCTCTGTCTACTGCTGGTGGCAATGATCATCCGCTGTGCCAAAGTCATCATGGACCCCTACAGCGCCATTCCCACGTCCACCTGGGAGGAGCAGCACTTGGACGATTAACAGATACGAGTCTGGACCAACACCATGTTTTCAACCAGTACAAGATTACTATTGGATAATTAAGCTGCTAGTCATCTTCTGCTTTAAGGATCACAAAGTTTCCTAAGCTGAAGTCATCTTTATGGAAACTGAATTTAATTCTTTGCAAGTAACTCTTATCAAACAAGGCATGAATCCTGAAATGACACCCAATGAAACCACTCAAAACCGAAAGCGCACAAGGCCAGAGAACCAGACCAAACAAACCAAAATCAGACAATTCTATACCACACTAACCTGATGCTCTGTTCTCACAACCAATGCATCCTGAATTTATAATAAGAAACATGGGAGCAAATTTGTATTTTTATATTACATAATGATATACACACCTGAACACACTTCTAGCTACGCAAGCTAAATTTTGTATGCAAACAAAGCTGCATTCTTAGCATTGCCACGAGGGGTGCAATAGCAGACATGAACTTTCTTCTACTGTCAATCTTTTCTTACTTATGGTGGAGCAAAGTTAGTAAACAGTAAACATGTTTATTTAGACATTCACATTTGCAGTTAACTCTATCGCCCCCTTGAGTAGTTTGTAATCACCCCTACAAGTACAGTTTGTACAATGGAACTGCATACTTGCAATTCATTGATGAAGCATTCACATTTACATTGTTTTTGGTCTTAAATGTGATTATATTTCTGCAAGACGACAAAACCTTGACTGAATGCCTTGGGGCAAAATACTTAAGATGAAAAACACCACAAACTGTTTCATTCATCTTAATGTTGTTTTTACAAGAGCATCTGTCTGATTCCCTGATATGGTTTGATTTTGTTGTCTTTGATGAAGTGTACGCATTTGCAGAGAGCTATAGTCTGCACTGCATGATGTCAAGTGCCTCAGCTGAAGTCATAAAAATGAAGTAATGAATGTATCTTTCATTAATGGGCACAAAAAAAAAAATGCCAATGTGTCCTGTCTGATGAGAAAATGCAATTGTGCTACATGTCTGTTCTGAACCACAATAAAGATTATATTGATTCCAATATTTCTGGTAAATCATCAGCAATCATTGGTGAATACACTGCAAATTTTCTCACTGGAAATCTTAAAGGGGTTACATGTAAGCAGATTCATGAAGCTTATTCATTGCTTTTTTTTGTAATGCCAATGAACAGCCAATGAACTTAAACGAAGCCTTCCTCGACTTCCTAGGTTGTCTATGAAAGCCTGTAAACTGATTTTTATGTGAAGGACTTGTGACGTTTTTTACCGGGATAATCCAAAGGATGTGACATTAATGTGCACTCCCGAGAACCTTCAATGACACATGGAATGAATGCGTACCCTATACAACATTTAGAATAATACCGAAAGAGCCATTCTGTAATGTCAATGTGTCATACAAAGAAAAGTGATTAATTCAAAATAGTCTCATATAGCCAGATCTATATAGTCTATAGTCTCAATGAATATAGGTCTATTGAATAAATATGATTATACCATGGTCTGGGTGAATACTCGATTCTGATTGGCTGCAGGGTGTCCGTTAAAAAGTGATAGAGGACACCTATTAAAGTAGTTCTGGTGAAACTGCCTGTTTACCATTCGAAATTAATAAATAAATGCGCCGCCTACAACAGCTGTGAGTAACCATAGCAACATGCAGTCAAAGTATCCGTTAACAATTTGCTCTATCAAAACAAACATCTAACGTTAGTTAGATATTACATAGCCTACTAATACAACAATGAGCGACTTCGTTATTCCTTTTAACATTTATGGAGAATATGACAACTTTGACGACTGGGATGCTGCTGAAGAAAGAAAAAATGTAAATAAAACGGAGAAACGACACAAAGAGATAACACCGGGAGAATTGAATCAAACAGAAGACGAAAAAGATGAGATCAACAGGAAAATAAATATGAAATGGGCAGTAAATACACTCAGAGACTTTATTGTTCAAAAAGAAATGGACCCCAGCTTTGAAAATTACACCGCTGCTGCTCTGAATGAGACCCTGCGGGAGTTTTACTCAGCTGTCCAGACAACCAAGGCAGGAGGAGAGTAAGTTACAGCGTGAAGGGTTCTACAAGCTGAGCGGACTATAAATATCTCCGGTTGCTAAATAAACCGTCAGGCTAGTTATTATTTGTAAAAAATAGATTTAGCCTAATTAAAATATAAATGCCCTCCGAGGTGTCCATTGTCAGGTTTTAATGGACTTCGGCGGAGGCAACCGTCCTCCGGTGCGCGTCGGCCGGTTCACACCTCGCCGTCGTCCATTAAAACCTGATGTCTATGATGGACACCTCGTCGGGCATTAACCCTTACATAGATTAGCCTACTCACATGATATGATGTCAGTCGATGCCATAGTTAGTCTGAGAACTTTTACCTTTCTAACATGTTATCTTCCTTCATAGCGTGCTCGCTCCAACGTTTACCAACAGTGCACCTATCTTTTATTTAGTTATCTGAATAAATATTTTTCTGAATTCGTAACTCTCCGGGTAACATTTCAGTCACTCATAATGAATCAGTGTAAGACGAGCACAACTCCTAAAACCGAGAACGTTACTTGAACCAAGCATACTCGACTCCAGGGACGTGCACAGGGGGGTTCCTCAGGTTGCCCGGGCAACTGCCCATATGCCCTTCTCGACTCAAGTTGCCCTTCCGAGAAAAAAAAAAAAAAATCGTACAATGGCTGCAGAATTTCACATAGGCCTAGATACATTTTTTATTTATTTTTTTTTAAATCGCAAAGCCTCATTCACTTCCATTCGTGCACCGAACGTGAAAGTCAGTAAGGGAAGGGCAAACTGTTTACGTGGCTGCAGCGCTGCACGCGACCGGTGCGTAAGACCCCACAAATTACTTAAGGCCCCGCCTCCATCTCGTGTCATAGCGTGTCAGTTAATGTGTACAACATCCATGACAAAATGAAGCGAAACTATCCTTCTGGTCACGAAAAGAGGAAGAAGAAAAAACCCATGAGAGTGAATTGCGGGAACAACAATCAGGTAAACTTGTGTTCTCTCCTCTCTAAGTTTGATGTCAGCAAAGTTTGATGTTTTTCGGTCTTGCTAACCTAGCTGGGCAGGTAGTGCATCTCTTGCATCACTTTGTGCCTGACAAAAGTGAGAGTAAAATAAAAAAAATTATTACGTTTGTTTTTGATAAACGACAAAGTGCAACGGTGTTTGTTTACTGCAGCTCGGAAAACATAACCGCGTCGCGTGTGTTATCGTGAGTTCATATGCGCGTGCACGAAATGAAACTCGCATTTTTCAAGCAGAAATATGTGGAGACCAGACATACTGTACAATACATGCACGTGAATGATGGCACTCCCAATCAAAGTCACATTTATAAAACAAGAAACTGATTATCTAGTCTCAGTGTAGTTAAAAACTCTAAACAACTGCACTAATTATGCAAGATAGAAAGCAATGTATTGACAATTTGACATTGATTGACTATTGATTTATAGGCTATATTGAATTTAAAATGTTGATTAGCTGGACATACTGGTCAATATGGATGCACATCCCTCGGTAAATAATAACCATAAATCAAGAATTGCTTCAACATGCATAATAATAAATAAAAAAAATCATACTGGTGCCGAAAATACCCAGGCTGTAGAGAGAACCAAAGTTAATCCCAAAAGCCAAAGCTCAGGGTTATAATTTATTATTTTCTTCTTATTTATGTTTACGTTAATATTCACTTGTTATGTTAACATTCTATAGAAAATACTCTATTCAATAAATATTGTTTGTTTGAACCTCATTCTGTTCTATATTGTTGTACTTATTCTTTGACTGTTTTGTTTAAAGGAGGGAGGATTGTATTGGGAGCACTGAAGTGTCAGGTGTGATTGTGTGGCAATGGCAAATGGTTTACATAGCTCACGGCGTCACAGGTCAGGTAGAGGGCCCCTTTTGCTTAGGGCCCCAGGGGGAGTTCAGGATCGGCCCTGGGTTTAGCAGTCGATTCTGTTCCCTACCGGAATTCCTGTTCCCTTTACGCAATCATACCTCAAATCATGCGTAGTTGCCCGTAGCCTACCATCAGAACTGAATACGAGCAAGAAGCAAAACTGAATGTAGGGGAAGCCCTTTTTTCAGGTCAGAGCAACTGCCCCTCATAATTCCTGTGCACGTCCCTGCTCGACTCGATAAGTAGATAGGCTACTCGATAAGCAGAATGAACAATTCACTTACTCACCGATACATTTTTCTGTCAAATATGCATACGACCTCAGTGTTGTGTTAAAGGGAAATTACTTTCTTCTGCTGAACACAAAAGAAGATAGTTTGAATGAACCAAACAGTTGCGGGGCACCGTTTATTTCCATAGTTTGGAAATAAAATAGAAGTCAATAGTGCCCCACAACTGTTTGGTTACTGACATTCTTCAAAATATCTTCTTTTGTGTTCAGCAAAAGAAAGAAATTCATAAAGGTTTAGAACAACTTAGGGGTGATTAAATGGTGACAGAATCTTCATTTTTGGGTGAACTAAATACGAAGCAGAGTTACTGAAAAAATCCATTTTGAAACTGATTGGTTTGACTATATGTCATCCACTGATAGAAGCCTCACTGACACAACGAATCAAAGTGCGTCGGCAGAGCGCCTCAAGACATTTATCTGTGAAGGTTTTATCTGGACAACCAGAAGTTTTGGTTGTTGATTTTTTACTTTTCTCATGTTGAGTTTATAACAAAATAAAGCATTACAGTAACAGATTGTATATGCTGTAAATACACATACAGCAGCATTGAGGAGCGTGACATCAATTCTGTTTTTGTGCTGCGTTATGATCTCTGTCATTAAAAACTGATTTATGTTTTTCCCTCGCATAACTCCTTATCTCGTAGCCTACAAAATGACCCGATGATTCAGCACAGTGACAGTGAGAGCATTTGTTGTCCATAAGAACCACAAGTTTCTTTCCTCTCAACGTATTTATTTAGCCATATGGGCGATCGATCAAGCGAATACCTCAGCTTTTTAATTGCGGTTCAATTCATTTAAATGCTAAAAATAAATTTCATGGCAGTGTGGCCAACATGTTACTTAACTCTTATCAACGTTAGAATTGCATTTTATGTTTTTCTCTTTTTTGGTTTGGTGGGGGGCGATTCATGACAGTTTTAAAACTGGAGTCCAGATTTGAAATACAACAAGACATTATTACTGCCCTAGAACAGGTGGTTAATGATGCAAAAAAAAACACGTTTTTGAAATGATCAAGCAGCACTTTCAAGGGTTCAATTACATTCAATACAATTATTTCATTAAGAGTATATTCGCCTAATAGAAATATTCATCAATAGCCCAATCTTTGGTCACCTTTTTTTTCACAATAATGTCCAACTTCCAGTATGAAACTAAATGGAGCATTTAGTAATCAAATGAGAAGATAATTGTTGTTTTGAGGTCTTGTATCAGAATCAGAATCAGAAAGAGCTTTATTGCCACACACACAAGGAATTTGTTTTGGTACTGAGGCTTCCAGTGGACTATACAAATACAACATGAAACATGAAACATAATACTACAAATTATAAGAAAAAAAAAAAAAAAAAAAAAAAGAAAAAAACTGTACACTGTACACTGTACTTCAACATAGGCAATGTGTCTAATGCATTAGACCTGGTTTTCATATAGCCTAAAATTGTCAACATAGTTGCAGGGTTTTTTTAACACACTGATGGATTTTGCATAATAAGACCAGGAGGATCTATTTAAAAAGTTAAATAATAAATAAATAAATAAAAAAAAAATAAAAAATATGACAAATGTGATTTTCAGAGAGGCAGTTCCAGTTGTGTTTTCCATTTTTGTATTTTTATAACCATTTTCATACATATTTTTTTTTATAATTTAACAGATTGAATATTTCAAAGTTACACAATATAACTACAAAACACATCATAGAATTCAGCAAATCCATTGTTAATAATTATAATATATAATATTAATCTGTTTTTTAATCTGGAATTTTTATAATTTAGTATACATACATGTAAATATGGGGGAATATTTTGAAGAAATTCTGAAAGATTTCAAGTTCAACAATACCTAAAAAAATATTAAGTCTGAGTTTATTTAACTTTTTTTTTTCTGTTTATCCTATGAACCCCTGGTATTTGAAAATATTTACCAACCAACCAATAAATTAACAAAAAGGGATTTACATAATGGTAAATTGATTTTTCATTAAAACATAATTCCTAAGAAAACATGTTGCTTGAAGAAAGGACAGAAATATATAAAAATATTAAACTGGTATTGTGATAAAAGAACATCTTTAAAAAGTGAAATTAAATATATGATAAGAACATAAAAATGTACTGCATAGTAGGAATGATCATCTTACCAAAACATGCACAGTGTGCAGTATGTCACCATTTATTCTATAAATACTTGAATTATTTGATTTCCAATCAGTGTAAATGTGTTTACATCAGTGTTCAGGCAATTGTTTGAAAGCTTTGAGATTAGCTGTGCGCTACTAACTGAACTTTCAGCCAAACAAACAAACACACACACACCACAACAGCACTGCTCCACTTGCCACAGAACACACACAAATCAATATTTCTATTAACTTTAGAGGCACAGTAACTATGGGGACATGATTCATGTGGGGCAGCAGCTGAGTAAAAGCTCTCAGCAGAGCTAACTGAATTATGCTAACAGTAATCATATGCTGCTGTTGAGGCCGATGTACACTATTATTCAAAAGATTAGGATAGGTACCATTTTTCGAAAGAAATCTCTTATGCACACCATATTTTTAAATAACCATTTTATGTGAATATTTTTTAAATATGTAATTTATTCCTGTGATGTCAGGAATACATTTTCAGCATCATTACTCGCCTCTTCAGTGTCACATGACCCTTCATAAATAATTATAATATGCAGATTATCTGCTTGATTCGCTGATGAAAAGTTCAACAGAAAATCATTTGAAATATAATAATAAATAAATACTACTACTACTAATAATAATAATAATAATGATGCTGATAACAATGATAATAATAATAAAGGTAATTTCTTAAAATTTTAATGGAACAAAGTCTCAAAAGTATCTGCGTAGCTATGCTGTTAGCACCTGTTATATCCCTTTGTATATCTTTAAACGTAGGCCTACTTGTGTGCTTGGAATCTGATGTTATTATGTTTTGAAGTGCAGTGTGAAATGAAAATGATTCATGTTCTGTACATTTGCATTTATAATGTACTTCTGCATTGATTAAATACGCCTCTCGTGGATTTCATTTATAACACTCTGATCCAGGGGGCCCAATTGATTGGTGGCATTTCAAAGCATTTCACACACACACACGCACGCACACACGCACACACGCAGGCATGCACACACACGCACACACGCACACACGCACACACACACACACACACACACACACACACACACACACACACACACACACACACACACACACACACACACACACACACACACACACACACACACACACACACACACATACACACAGAGAGCATAATAATCAACCCCACTATGAAAGTATTACAAGTTTTGGTAACACTTTCTTTGAAGGCTGTGTAATATACCGCAAAAGAGTATTAAACCATACGAGATCGTTTCCCGTGTTCATTTTACTTTAAGTTTGAGTAATTTTGTATGTGCTTTTGATGTTTTGGTTTTGTTCTATTTAGCTTTAATATTTATTTTATTTTTGGTACTTAATATATTTAAACTAATATATTTCAGTAACCGATATATTTCAGTTAGTTGCCCAAGGCAAAGTCTTTTGTTTTTTTTTCATATAAGTTTTTTATTTTAAAGGTGCACATATAACTTTTGGTCCTCTAGTGGTTAAAAAACAAAACTGCATTTTTTTATGGAAGGACATTATTTTGGTTGCGCTTTGTCTGCGTGACTTTGCAGATGAATATGATTCTTTCTCATAACTAAAAAAAAAGAGCGAGCGAGGTTATCCTACTGATCATAAAACATGCACTATAGGGTTAAGAGATATAACCAGTTTAGATGGAAAGGATCTCAAACTGACTAGCTGAAGACGTTACTGTAGCTATACCCATTAATAGACAAGGTACTTCCTTCAAAAATAAATTTCAGCACAGCGCAACAACAACCATAATCACAATAGAAAATGCTTTACGATGAACTCATTCAATAAAATACCTTACTCACCTGCTGTTGAGTAATAAAAACGCCATCTCACAGCACCAGTCTTATTGGTAGTATACAGGACACACTGTTTTCAGAGATTTATCACCTGCCTCTCCTTCAGTAAGTGAAAGGTCAAAGCACTAAAGTGCATCTGTGAGGCTGACAAGACACATCGGTAAAAGTTTGATCACAGAGGGTTAGAGACACACAGTAAGAGTGAAACGAAGATCCCTCCATCTCTGTTTCCAAACCAACACACATTCACACATACGCTGAAAGAGTCGTGGATGCCAGCACAGAATCACAGACCATCTGACCTCTGATGTCTCAATGACTCACAGGCGGGCCCTCGTGATCTCCAGCAGCATGGCTCTAAACGCTCAGCACCATCTGTTAACAGGACTTGAGAACACAACAGAAATTATTCACTGAAGAGGAAGTCCTAAATGAAAAGTTCTAGGTCTGTAACAACAATTTATTTATAGTAAGCATTTTTCACATCGTATGATTAATTTTTCAGTTTGAGTTGTCAGTTTAAATGTGGTTCAGAGCAGCGCTGCCATCTGTCCTTACTGTGGTGATACCATGGCATCAGATACTATACCATAAATACTTAAAATATCAAAGATAATTCATTGAATAGCTTGTGAAAAAACAAACAAACAAACAAAAAAACACATCCGAAATACATGGTTGTACTATGGTACATGTGTCAAAAAAGTAGTACCATGGTACAAGTACATGTCCAGAAAAATGGGGAATAAAATGGTACATGTGCAAAATAAATAAAAACATGGTACTGTCATGGTAAACATTGTAGCACCACAGTACATGTGTGTAAAAAAAAGTAAAACGATGGTGCAGGTACATTTCCAGAAAGAACTGTGTTGTAAAATGGTAAATATGGTAAATAAATAAAAAGTCTAAAAGATATGGTAACAACATAGTGCATATGTCAAAAATATAAGAGAGAAAATAAAGTACGGTGGTGCAGGTACATCCAGGAGGAAAAAACATGGCAGTAAATGGTATTTAGATATTGTCAGCACTTGCATGCCTACCTGCTGGGCATCGCTGCCTGACGCTGCCTCCTCTGCCAGATCTCTGAGTGCCTCTTTTGTTCAAGGCCAGTGGTACCCAAAGACTTCAGGAGCCGCTGGGTAGATGCTCCTATGTACCCTCTACAGCTGATTTCAACCGGGAAGGTAAGAGCCCTCCACCCAGCTTGAGAGCTTGCAGCTGCCAGCTCTGTGTACCTCTCCTTCTTCCTCTCAAAGGCAGCCTCCAGCCCCTCCTCCCATGGGACAGTCAGTTCAACCATGATGACTGTCTTAACAGGGGTTGAACAGAGGACGATGTCAGGCTGTAATGGGGTTTCGGTGATCTCTACTTTCCTTTGCCTGACTAAGTGAATCAGCTGCTGGGATGTTGCTGTAGGGGCCCCGTTTGCCTCCAGTCTGCGCATCTCCAGGACTTCTGCAAACTTGCTCAGGACTTGGTCATGGCACCATCTGTAGCGGCCCTGGATCAATGCTGCCTTGCACCCAGAGAGGATGTGCTGGCGGCTCGGATTCTGGGAGGAGCAGAGATGACAGTTCTCCTACGATCCGTACCACAAGTGTAGGTTCTGGGGGCTGGGAAGGACGACATACGTGGCCCTTATGAGGAAGCTAACCTTGCTTGGGGCATCTTCCACATACCAGCCCAATTGATGTTGCTGTTGATAACGTCCCAGGTGGTCCATCTGCCTTAATGGTGTAGACACATGTAGCACTCCTCCTCCATCTTTGACACTTCAGTGATGACCAGGTCTTTGCTTTCCTTTGTGGATGCTTTGGACCACATTTTGGGTGCAGATCCCCATCCAAGACCTGTCCTTCCTGGCTGTGAAAACCCAACAATTTCCAGATGCTTTAGCCGGTTGGTGGCCTGTTCCACTGTCTGGGTCACACTAGGCTTGCATGCTGTGCGGATTTGGGCTTTGTTGTTTCTCACAAGCGGATCTCTTAGCTCGAATAGTAGCCTCACATTCTCCTGTTTGAAGCCCAGGCTGATGGATTTCAGTGGAAGTTCCAAGATGTTCCTCCCAGAGATCAAGCCATTTCTCAATATAGCTGTTTGTCTTCATGTCCATTTTCAGGACTGTTGTTGAGGTAATGTCGCACAGTTTCAGAGGCCACATCAGATGCTTATACAGAGTAAACTGGTAACACCATACCTTGAACTTCCTTGGAAGGCAGCTTTGGTCGATTCTGTTCAGCCCATCTATGTCGGTCAGAAATGTCAGCCGTGTAGGGCCTTTCCTAGGCTTCGGACAGGCTGGCGCACAAGGAGGAGAATTTTCTCACTGCTCACTAGTAAATGATAAATATATATACAGTAGTTAACATTTGAAGTGGATCAAAACCTTTCATCAAACTTATACATGAATTTTGAACAATACCCATTCTTGTCTTAGGACAACTTTGATGAACTTTTTTGATCCACTTCAGATGTTGACTACTATACAGTATCTCACAAAAGTGAGTACACCCCTCACATTTCAGCAAACATTTTAGTATAACTTCTCAAGGGACAATACTATAGAAATGAAACTTGGATAGATTTTAGAGGAGTCAATGTGTTGCTTGTAAAGCTGTACATATTTACTGTCCTCTGAAAATAAATCAACATACAGTTGTAAGGAACTCAGCTTTTTGGAAATATTAATAATCAATAATATCTTGTTATTATTAATTATAAATATTTGGGTCAGTTAATTGGATTAACTTGATGTGGCTGAATTAATATTACAATCAATTAATCAGTTCTTCCAACGAACTCTTTTGATTATTAATTTATTCTAAGAAAAGGGTATCTTCCATGGCCACAGAAGAATAATTATTTCTTCGCCTGTACAGTACTTTGAGCCAGTAGCAAAAACCGTGATCGTAAAGTGACTTGTATTGCAAACAAAACAGAACCAAATACATATTATGTACAAGTTTTATTAACTAAATATAGATATTTATATGAATATAAATAAACTAAACAACATACACACATGAATACATAAATAGGTTAGTGATAGGATGAAATTGGAAACCGGAAGAGGGTCTATGAGAAGAACCATCAGAATTTCATTTTCACATTTCATTGAATTGAATACTTGCATTTGTAATGGGAACAATTCTTGAAGTTGTTGAAAATTGAAGTTGTTGATGGTTCCGGCAGTGTC
Source organism: Siphateles boraxobius (assembly GCF_051911475.1). Lineage (NCBI taxonomy): Eukaryota > Metazoa > Chordata > Actinopteri > Cypriniformes > Leuciscidae > Siphateles > Siphateles boraxobius. Next base: position 14,272,361 of record NW_027508734.1, read on the forward strand.
AAGTGGAAGTTGGTTGAGCGTTCTCTTTCTCCAGGAACGCATGGCTGGTTTGGGCAAGGCCTGGGACTCTGTTGAGGCCACGCCGAGCACCCAGGAGAAGTGAGGAAGTCGGAAGGATGGGTGATTGGAGTCGTTGTTGGTTGGAGTCTTTGTTCCAAAACTCTTGAAATTGTCCTTGGTTCTTTGTGAGAGAGTCATCTCTCTCCTGCCTGAGCCCATATCTGGTTGGAATCGAGGCCTGCTCGGCCCTGGGGCCCCCGTGGAGGGGGAGGGGGCTCCCCAGTATCACCAGAACAGTGTTGCGGCTGGATGAAAGAACTAAGAGAGGGAGGTCACATGTGGACTGTCTCTAATAAGGCCTGGAAAAGATCCTCCCCTAAGGGTTGAACTCGACCAATCAGAAAGGTGACATGTCTGAGAGGGAAAGTGGCTCTTAGTTAATTTACGGATCTTTGTCCCTAGCATGATTATACCTTCATTAATGTTCAGATAGCTATAACACATCCACACTGCATTCTAGAAGAAGGTGATGTACATCAAAGTGTGAGTCATTAAATGAGGATTAATTAGGTAGGAGGCATGATACAGGTGAGGTTACATTGATCGTTAGTTGGTTGTATACCAGGATACATACCATAATATATACCTAATAGTACACGAGACAGTAAACCATTTACACTGTTTCTTTCACAGTTTTATGCATGTTCATTTATAGATCAGTTAGTCTATGATTAATGCAGCAAAGTCTGTTTTAAAGAGGTTTCTGTTTCATAGTCTCTCTCTTGAGTATGTGGCCACATTCCTCGGAGGTCGTAAAATCTCCTTATCATGCCCTGTAACATGACACTGTTTCTGCCCTTGTGTTTGTTCATTTGGGCTGTGTGAGGAGTTTCATAAACCTTTGTATATAATGAATAATTAGTATGTGTCTGATTGGTCCATACCCTACACAGTCATTATTGCCAAAATAGCTGGCAACAAAAGTGAGTACACCATAAGTGAACATGTCAAAACTGTATCCAAAGTGTCGATATTTTGTGTGAGCACCATTGTTACCTAGCAATGCCTTAATCCTCCTGGCCATGGAATTCACTAGAGCTGCACAGGTTGTTGCTAAGACCCTCTTCCACTCCTCCATAATCACATCACAGATGGATGTTAGACACATGGTGCTTCTCCACCTTCTGCTTGAAGCTGCCCCACAGGTGCTCAAATAGGGTTCAGGTCTGGAGACGTACTTGGCCACTCCATCACCTTCACCTTCAGCTTCCTCAGCAAGGCAGTTGTCATCTTGGCGGTGTGTTTGGCCTTCAGAATGTCGCAGTACATGTTGGAATCCATGTTTCCCTCAATGAAGCTCAGCTCCCCAGTACCAGCAGCACTGATGCAGCCCCAGACCATGATGCTACCACCACCATGCTTGACTGTAGGCTAGACACAATTTTGTTGGTACTCCTTACCAGGGCGTTGCCACACATGCTGGACACCATCTGAGCCAAATAAGTTTATCTTAGTCTCATCAGGCCACTGGACATGGTTCCAGTAATTCATGCTCTTGGGCAAGTTGCTTTCAGCAAACTGTTTGCGGGCTTTCTTGTGAACCAGCTTCAGAAGAGGCTTCCTTCTGGACGACGGCCATGGAAACCAACTTGTTGCAGTGTGGGGTGTATGGTCTGAGCACTAACAAGCTGGCCATCTGCTTCTGCAACCTCTAAAGCAATGCTGGCAGCACTCATGTGTCTGTTTTTTAAAGCCAGCTTCTGCACCTGACGCACAGCACGAGGACTCAACTTCTTTGATTGACCCTTGCAAGGCCTTTTCCAAGTGGAACCCGTCTTGGAAAACCTCTGTATGACCATTGGCTACTGTACTGTAACTTAGTTTCAGGGTGTTACCAATCTTCTTATAGCCTATAGGTCAACTTTGTAGAGAGCAACAATTCTAATCCTCAAATCCTTAAAGAGTTCTTTGACATGAGGTGCCATGTTGAACATCCAGTGGTCACTATGAGAGAATTGTACTCAAAGCTGAAATTGTAACTGCTCTAATACAAGAACAATTTGTATGGTCCTGTCAAACTGACAAAAACATGAAAATTAGGAATGGGATGTGGCTTTGCATGGTTCAACGACATACAGCTATTATCACTTAGGGTGTACTCACTTTTGTTGCCAGATATTTTGACAATGATGGCTGTATGTGAAGTTATTGCACATTGACTACTCTAAAATATATCCAAGTTTAATTTGTATAGTATTGTCCCACTAAAATGTTTGCCGAAATGTGAGGGGTGTACTCACTTTCGTATATATATATATATATATATATATATATATATATATATATATATATATATATATATATATATATATATGTGTGTGTGTTATTGGCATGGTCAGTGGCGGATTTAGCAAATTGGGGCCCCAAAGCGAAGGTAGGTATGGGGCCCCCCCATCCCATCTTTAAAACAGAATGAAAAAAGAAATGTACAGACTGAAAGCTAATCTACGGGGAAGTAAAGATTGGAGAGGAGAAAAAAAACCTTGCCCTTTAAACCCTGCATACATTTCTTTACTCCAAAATGAAGATGGAAAGCAGAGAACACACAAAGTGTAGCACTTCACAAACTAATAGTCATGATGGAACCCAACAGAGAATACGGTTTCAGATAACACCTGTCTTTGCCAAAATGCCAGGAAAACCAGCACTGTTTATTCTTTTTTTTAAGATCAAATCAATATCAATATAACCAGCAAGACAAGTAGTTAGGGTAAACCCCCACAAACAGTCATATAGCCTACCTAGCAAAACATCCCAAACAGCAACACATAGCAAATATTGCCAAGATGAATAATTGACATTGTATGAGTGAGTGAGGGAGGTTCCAATTGGCATTGCACTTGATATTGACATTTCAAACATTCTACAAACAAACATTTTTATATGTTTATATTAGTTTATATATTTTATAATGTAATAATTTCACAGCTAATCTACAAATGAATGCAGAGACAACATAAAGACAGTATATTTTAATTACTTGTTTAATGGCATCTCTTTATGAATGAACTGATACTAATACAGCTATTGATGTCTGGATAAAAATTACCCCCAAATTTAATTTTAAACATTAATTATGGCCATCCAACATGACAGTGTAATTGAAAGCCGAAAAATTAACATTTATTAGGCTTCAAAAAATATATAACAACTTTTAATTTACGTGAACTTAAAACATTCATCACATAAACCCATAATAAATGTCATATTTACTTTTGGCCTTTCTGTAGGATGTAACGTTATACACGTTATCCTCACCTAGCGTCACTTCACTACAGTAACTGCAGCTGCTGTAGCGGCATGTATCCCTAACAGAAGGCGTAAAAAGTTTGTCATTTTTTGGCAGCGTTGCCAAATACATATCGGCGTCTTTTTTCTTTTATTTGAGCCTCTTGGGTAACTTCGTTTCATTTTCGCGTTTAGACTCGTCGTTGTGTACTTCTCAGTCCTCCTGTCATTGTGTGTTTATCTTTCGCCGTTTCGCGCCTCGGCGCGCAACGTTACGGACTAGTCCATTTCATTGTGAAAGTAAGGGGTGTTATGTGTAGGGACAGATAACCATGAACTGGACATTTTAACTACTACTTCAACATTTCAATGTATTTCTTAAGAATATTAATAACATTTACTATGCTTTTGACGCGTTTTAAGAGGCTTTTTCATGTTTTTTCTTTTCTATATATATATATTTTTTAGGTTGGTTTGGGGCCCCCCTACTACGACCGCTGTTAGGGGGCCCCAAGCAGCCGCCTACTTATGCCTCTATGTTAAGACCGCCACTGGGCATGGTACATGTCCAAAGAAACAAAACAAACAAACAAAAACAAGGTAGTACCATGGAATAGATCATAGTACAAAAATATATTACTGTCAAAAAAGATGTTTAACCTGAAATATGAGCAATAGCAAATAACAGTGAATGCCTACTTTAACTAGAACCACTATTTACTGTAAAATATTCCAGGTAATATTTGACAGTGTGAGTTCTAGAGAGCATTGTTCATCGATACATACATCAGGTCTGCTCCGTCTGTAATTACAGAAACATTCACTTCAGTCAAAAGCTTGAGAAGGCTCATTAATGCTGTGCTGATCCTATTCAAAACCACAATCAAAGACAAAGGGCTCAAGCAGTGACCTGTCAGTCAGTCTCTCCGTTTGGGAGCATTTTTCACTGTACCTGTTTGAGAGTCTCTGACAGCCAGGCCCTGTAGCTCCAACAAGAATAATGCTGGTTGAATCCTAGACTTTAAGGTTGCATTTAATGTGTCATGGCGTTCGCAACAACAATAACATTTTGTTATAATAGATTATATACAATATATTTATTCAACCAATACAAAGAAACAAAATTTCTTTTTGTATTTTACCCAGTATTTGTGGTGAGATGCATTTTATTGCATTGAGTCATTAGCTCAGCAACATGCATGTGTTTTATGGACATTATGTTACAAAATAAAAGCATGACTTAAGACAGTTTAAATGGAATCAGTAACTTTATTGAATTATTTTTCAATAACACAGGATAACAAACAATTTCATGTGTCATTTCTGCAGTAACAAGCTGAATTGCTTTAAAGCCCATGAAGACTGATTTTCCATAATTTTCTCAAGATCACAAAAGTTATCTAAAGAAAACGTTTGACAATCACTTGTACATTTCAACTCCTCCATTGTGATATTTAACACCCACTTTTCACTTCTGATGGACAAAATCAAGTCCCGTCCTGCATTTTTTCTTAATGAATCCTGTTTCACCCAGAAATTCACCAGATTACAGGTGTAAAAGAGTTTTATGTAATTTTTAAAAGTCCTAAAGACCTTTAAATAGGTTTTAAAAAGGTTATGAATACTAGAGGATGAATAATACTGTAGATGCCATGGCTTACAGTAGGGAGGGAGAGCAAGAGAGGTGCTTCACTGTTGCAGGGCAGGAAGGATCTTCCCCTCACACAGACCGAATCCCACTCTATAGCCACTGCCCTCACAATAACCTGCACAGAGAGAGAGAGAGTTCATATTAATAGGGATCACATTTCTATCCATTTATAGCTCTCCAACTCAACAACAGGTAAAATTGATGTGACAGAAACCCTTAAACATGCACACAGACTCTAAAAGCCCACCTGAGAGAGTGACCTCGTCTCCATCCTTCAAAAAGGTCCTTGTCTCTCCATTGCCGAGGTCAATAGTCTTGGATCCCCTCCAGGAGAGCTCCAGCATGGAGCCAAAACTCTCTGGATCCTTTGTGCACACAAACACAGCGTCAGTACTGTATAATACAGCTCTGTGCAGAAATATGCTAGTTAGTTTTTTTTGTTTTTGTTTTTCCAGAAAACAAACAAGCTTGGCATATTATTATTATTATAAACAATTATAGTTAAAATGAATAATTTAAGTTATATAAGTTAAGTTATATTATTTACTAAATTTAAAAGATTGCAATAATATAAAAAATATAAATGTCTTACAGCTTATTTACTTAAATTAGTTGTTATTAATTATAGAAAAAAACTATAATTAGTTAATTATTATATTATTAACTGAATTTAACAGATTGAAATTATATTTATTATTAATAAATATAATTACATTTAATAATTATAGTTAATTATTATATTATTTTACTGAATATAACAGATTAAAATAAAGAAAATATAACTGTTGTCTGTTATAACTGTTGTCTGCTGTTGTAGTTACTTAAATTAACAATTTTTAAATTATTATTAATAATTATAGTTAAAGTTATTATTATACAATTTACTAATATAACAGATTTAAATAAAACTAAATATGAATGTGGCATCCAGTGCAGTTATTGAAATTATTAAATGGTTGTATATTTAAAATTATTATTAATAATTATAGTTACATTTAATAATTTAAGGTAATTGTGATACAATCGACTAATTTAACAGGTTGAAATAAAAAAAAATATATATAAATGTGGTTTCAAGTGTGTCTACTTGAATTAATTAATTAAAAAACATTTTTTTAAGGTCATAACATAACAAATTTGTCTCTTTAGGCCCATCATGAGACAGCAGACTTTTCTTTTTCGAGTGAACTATTCTTTAATATACTCTACATCAATGACATGCTCGCACACACACGCGTACCGGTCCACTGATGGTGCCAGATGCCAGCAGGTCGCCCGCTCTGACGTTGCAGCCGTTAACTGTGTGGTGTGCCAGCTGCTGTTTCATGGACCAGTACATGTACTGTGAAGACACAAAACCCATTACAAGCAGCTGGTGTCTATTACAAATAAAGAAATGGTTTTTCTCTGCATGTGAAAGAATGGCGTAATCTCTTCTGTCTGCTACAACGGAATGGGTTTTTTCCCAGAACTGATAGCACAAGGAGCCCAACACGGAGCAGGCGCTGAGAGATAGAGGCGGGGTTCACTAAGAATGAATTGCTTTGTTTATTTGCACTGCCTGCACAGCCTGTGTTGTTTTAATCCCTGATTCACTAATGGAGTTATGCAAATCAGGAAATGGTGTAAAGTTGCAAATCTTGCACAGGGCAATTTATGGCGAGGCAAACAGATGCAAAATCACACATACACAGATGTATTTATGGAAAGACAAAGACACCAGAAACAATCCCAGTTGGGATAAAAATAATCTCTAATGGGTTGAAAGGGTGATCAAATAAAATGCTAAAATATTTTCTGACCCACGTTTTCAGTACTTTGCTGTTTCTTGCCCCAGCATGACAACATGCTTACAATACGTTTGCCAACCAGTCTGAATATTTGTGTAGAATAATTGTCATCATTGCCTTATGCAATTCCTCAAAATTATGTAAAAACTCGCTGTCTTGGCGTGTTTCCTAGCCAGTAGAAACAAATCGTTAGCATTGAACCCTGCTGAAGCAGCTCTTAATACGTGCTGTGCTATTAAATGAAAGGTAAAATACAATAGAGCAATAGAATGAACAGTGAAAGTAACAAATGCCTTTTACCAGGCATAATTAAGCATGCAAATAACGTTGTTATTTGCTAAAAATGTTAAACCAATGAAATTGATTCATATTATTTTGCTTTCTCTACCTAATATAATTAAAAGTTGTACAGGTATGGGTATAGGCAAGTACTAAATTAAAAGTATCCGTATCGGCCTAGTTCAGGCAAAAAAGTGGTATTGGTGCATCCGTACTTGTCAGTATGAGTTTGTTACTCTTGAAACATCAACGTATAAATGCAAAACAAATGCAAAACATCTCTTACCTTAAAATTAGACTTGCAAATGGTGGCGGCCTCTTGCATCTCCTCTCCTGGCCAGATGAGAAATTCATGAGGAAGAAAACGAGACTGAGCACTTAAAGGTAAAAAGTGTCACATGTGCAAAAGAAACACAATGACAGAAAGATGATACAGATGCTGACACACACCTTTCACAGTGACAAAGAGGTTGATATTGAACATGTAGGGGTCATCGTGACATAAGTATGGAAGAGGCACAGGGTCCTAAAATTATAGACATATATAAAAAATAAAATAAAAAACAACATTAGAAAAATCCCACCAAACATTAAGTGCACATCTTGGCTAGTATATGGAGACTCATCCGAATTCAATGTTTGCATCAAGAGGTCAAGGTTTTGTCTGGTTTGCTTGGTCCAGGTAGCCCTGCTTGTAGATGCTGATACTACATCCTTATGCAGGAAAAATGTCTTTGTAAGAAATATTTGCTGTTAAAAAGTCCATGTTGAACTCCTAAAAAGAACGGCATTAGAAAATAAGCATCAGAACAGACCTGCAAGCCATTTTTGGGTGGCGACCCATCGACTAAGAATCACTGATCAAAGAGAATAAAGATGTGTTTAGCCTCATTCGCTTATAGTGGTTTGTTTTTTTACAGAAAGAAGAAAGTCGTTAACTCAAAGAATGGCCTTTAGCACGTCTTATTTCCCGCTTATATGCAATGTACTCAATGTATATGTACTCTGACGTCTGTGATGATGACCTGTCCGTTCCTCAGAGCTGTAACAAGTCATAGTTTGAATTTTTTCAACTTTACAGTCCTATCATTTTTAAGGATAATGGGTTTGCAATGGCCCTTCTTGAGGTGCTAATCGGGTACTTCGGCAGCATTTCAAAGGCAACACAAGCATGATCGCAAAGGCCTGCTACCAAGGGTAAGTATAATTATGCTGCCTTTTAAAGACACCCATCCATTTTGCATGAAGAAGGGCAGTTTGCGTGACACAGAGCTGTTGCATATGTAGAGAGATCCAAATCAGTCACTTGTAAGGTTTTTTGAAAAGGTTTTCATTTTTGAAAGAAGTCTCTTATGCTCGCCAAGATTGTATTTATTTATAAAAAATACAGTAAAAACAGAAATATTGTGAAATATTAAGTACAATTTAAAATAACTGTTTTCTATTCAAATATATTTTAAAATATTAACTTAAATCTGAATTTTCAACATCATTACTCTAGTTATTAGGGGCAGATGATCAAGAAATCATTCTAATATGATTTGCTAAACAAGAAACAATTCTTTTTATCATCAAAGTTGAAAACGGTTGTGCTGCTTAATATATTTTGATACATTCTTTTCAGGATTCTTCGTTGAATAGAAGGTTTAAAAAAGCATTTATATGAAAATTATGTTGATGGTATGGCCCTTATCTATACTCAAATCTTTGCAAAAATAAAAAAATGCATGATCTGAGTTATTTTTTGACTCATTTTAACAAATAACTGTCTGAATTTACAGTGTCATTTCATTATCAGAAAATTTTACAATTAACCCCATTTACCTGGACAGGATTGGGTTCAACAAAGGGCATCAGTGCTTCCATGGGAACAACCCAGGGAGAGATGGTGGTCCCAAAATTCTTACCCAGGAATGGACCTAATGGAACGTATTCCCAAGCCTGGATATCCCGAGCTGCAACAACAGAGAGAAACAGACACTACAGCAAGAAATCAATACAAATCATGCACTGGCATTGTGGAAGTGAGGTTTACAGGGAAAAACACCACTCAAACTTTCTTTAAAAACTGCAAAAATATTATTTGGCCCCTTTATCCTTTATTTTTTTGTAAGAGAACATCTTAAATGTATGGTTCCTGAACAACTAGATGCATTACATATGAAACTTGTATGGCATTTCTATAGTGAAATGATCATGCACACAGCCTTCTCACTGCTTGTCTTGTAACTTTATCTCTTCTGTGGTTTGCCTAAATACGGGTATGGATGGATCATTACTTGTGGCATTTCCTCTTCCTCGACTAAATTCAATTAGTTTCTTCAAATAAAATGTACAATTATTCACTGTACATATCCCTACAAAGGCACAAACAAGCTGTGTTCCAAACCTAGTGAACTGCCTTGCCGTCTACAGCCTACATAGGCATATGTGTGCATATATGATCGCTTAAAGCTCCAGTAGGTAACTTTTGTAAACAAATATTTGTTAAAACTGTCATTATGTCCTGACAGTAGAATATGAGACAGATAATCTGTGAAAAAATCAAGCTCCTCTGGCTCCTCTGTGGTCCTATTGCCATTTGCAGAAATAAATCGCTCCCGGTCAGAAACAACCAATCAGAGCCAGGAGGAATGTCTTAGCAGTGTCAATCACGCTCGTGTACGCGCTGATCACCCCTCTCTTGCACAGCGCGAGCGCGTACCGTCGTTCATGACTCTCCTGTTCGAACTCGTTCATCCAAATGAACAAATCTTTTTTCGAGTCATTTCGTTCATTCAGCAAACGAAATGACTCGAAAAAAGATTTGTTCATTTTGATGAACGAGTTCGAACAGGAGAGTCACGAACGTGCATCACAGAACAGAGCAAGGCGAGCATTTGTGCTCATAAAACTTAAAGTTTTTTATTTATTTTTGAAATGACCGATAGTTTCGCTAGATAAGACCCTTATTCATCGTCTGGTATCGTTAAAAGCCATTTGAAGCTGCACTGAAACTGTCATTTGGTCCTTGAACCGTTTGTAACCCATTGAAGTCCATTATATGGAGAAAAATCCTGGAATGTTTTCATCAAAAACCTTCATTTTTTTTCGACTGAAGAAAGAAAGACATGGACATCTTGGTTGACATTGGGGTGAGTAAATTATCAGCAAAAGTTTTTTTTATAAGTGAAATAATCTATTAACGTTATCTTACTAACTATTTTTAACTTATAGAAAGAGTGCAACGTTATAAAGTTACATGTATTGCAAAATTTACATTTAGCTGACGCTTTTATCCAAAGCGACTTACAATTGCTAGATATGTCAGAGGTCGCACGCCTCTGGAGCAACTAGGTTGCCATGGTTAAGTGTCTTGCTCAGGGACACATTGGTGTCTCACAGTGGATTCGAACCTGGGACTCTCACACCAAAGGCATGTGTCTTATCCATTGTGACATCACCACCACACGAAATACATAATGATTTGAGGACCAAGTTTGTAGTCAAAGTATGGGCAGGCCATAGTCAATGTAAAGCATATTGTTGATGTTTCGTCCCTATTAGTGAATGTTCCATAACTGTTTATAATCCGCCGTCATTGGTGGTCCTGTTTACTAGCCTGCGCGTTCACGGCAGGCTCCGCTGTGGGTGAGTAGCTGTGGAGGGAGGGCTGTAGTGCAGCAGAGAGCAAGGGGGTTGGACCTGTAAGTTGTGCTTGTTCAAATTTTCAGGCTAAGTCAACATTTTCTCAAAACTCCCTACTGCAGTTTTAAAATGCTGCACATGTAGTTCACCAATTTTTGCAGCAGAGCATAAGAGCCTTATCTTAGTGATAAATTCTCCAAAACTACATTTGATTTGTTTAAGGAATAATTTGCTGCAGCATTATTTCTCGCATTTCACCATAATGCATTATAGTGCAATATAATTTAATTATACAACCCAAATTTTTTTGGCAAAGTAACTAAGTCTTATAAAGCTTTTTTCCAGACAAATAAATTTGATCGCATTGAGCAATATTATTGAATTTATAACCCGCAAGCTTTCATAAAGTCTGCTGCCTCACGACACTGATATTCTTTACCGTGTCAGTTCTTTATTTATTCATTGTGTTTCAAATCCATTCATATATCTGAAATTGATACAGCCCAGAAATCTCATCCAGATTGATGCATCAGAGTACTTTTCATGGCCTTAAGCAGAACAGATGCCAAAGAGACACAGAGAAGAAAGAAAGACTACACGCCTGCACACATATATATTCAAATGTGCATACCTATAGACTAAACACGTAATACGCATGTGCATGGTGTCAGCGTTTTCACAGGTTTGTGTTTTTAAAGCTTGCGCAGAGAAAATAAATAAATAAATAATATATATCTATATACTTTTTTTTCTTCCTTCAAGGCTTGTACCTTGGAACCTATTTCAAGTTTTGTAATTTCGAACTACCAGGCACTGTTGGGTTTTTCTGTTAGAACGGTGTCGTGTAAGCGGCCCCTAAGTTAAAAACTAATGATCTTTGCAACGGAAGTGAATCGATCAAAACTAACTTTAGCTCGACAATAACTTTATTCTAGAGCTGCTGTAAAGCCAAAGCAATCTCTGTTACTTTAATTTCCTATTATCACTGTAAAGCTGCTTTGAAACAGTCCATATTGTTAAAAGCGCTGTATAAATGAAGGTGACAGTTTCTAGTATCTGTTCCGAACAGGACAAAATATTCTGAGCTGTACTCATATAAAATACAGATATCTACCCTCTGCATAATTCTGACAGAATCTCACTAGAAGACAGGTAGCATTTCTAAGGAATGCTTTCTGCTGGTGAGGAAGTAACTTTGGAGATGAAAGAGGTTTTCTAAAAACAAAATGCAAGGAAAAAAACACTGAATGTAAAGTAAAATCTGGAATGAAGCAGTATAAAAAGTCTTCAGCATTCCTGAGACTGTCATTAAAAGTGCACTTATACTTTTTTAAACTGCAATTAAAACGCACAACTTATATGATGCATTTTAATATGAATTTTTTTAAATATATTACAGTATTTCTGTCCTCTACAGTCTACATCCACCAGTTGGAGTGCCCATGATATCCACCAGAGGGCACTCCTCCTGACTCCTTGGCTTTCCCATCATGAACTTTATTTCCCATAAACCATTGCCTGTATTCATTATGGTGTGATTACGTTCAGCTGAGTGTCATTACCTTGTAAATGCTTGCCTATTTAAGCCCTGTGTGTTGACTCTCACTTAGAAAAGTCTTGTTGGTCTGATTGCATTTCTGAGCTCTTGTACTTTGGATTCATGTCCTTTGGTTTTGAGCTTTTGCCTGTCTCCTGTACTGCCCTGTTTGCCTGTTTCTTGGAATGCCCTGTTTGCCGGTTCTTGACTACTCTTATGGATTATCCTGAAATAAAGCTTGGATCTTTCCCCAAGTCTCAGAGCAGTTTTGTAACAGAGCAGATACATTCAGTAATGCATGTGCAAAATTATAGCAAATATTTAAAAGTAAATAAAAATATCCTGAAAATTGACAAATTTGATTTCCAAACATCTTGTGATTTTAATGCTTTCATACTGATGTCAGCCAATAATATTCCCTGCTAAAAAATACAATTGGTACAAATTCCACAAAGTCAAAAGGCTTATGTTTTACTCACTCTGCTACAAAACACAGTATTCTGTGAATGGAAACTTAACAGGTAAGCAGCTGCTGTGTAAATGGACGCCTGCGTGCTTCACCAAGCATCACCCAGGGCCTTCTCGACCTAAAAGTGTTTCTCATTTTCGAAATCTGCTCAACGACTCAGAAACATGCCATGTGTTTAGTGTTCTCAAAAAGGAACCATTGTAGGTTTGGGAAGAGATAGGGGTTGTCAGATAGTTAAGTAGTACCAATATGGTTTTATGACAGAAACTTCTCTACAAGTCCATCATACTAGTACAGTGCATGATAATACTGTTGTATGAAATTTTATCCTGTTTTTCAGTCACTCTCAAATCTCCTTTGCTATTTTTCATACAAAGCTGTCGTATGACATCAGAAGATTCGGAATATAGGTGCATTTACGCTATGTTGTAATACCAAAATTACGAGATTTAAACTTGTAAAAAGCGTTCACGACCTCGCTTGTAAGATGCGAAATTTCTGAGAGCTCCTCCTTGCACCACCTGACCGCTGAAGATTAATTTAGGTGCTGATAGTTTTGCCATAGAAAACCATAACATGAGAAAAGCTCAGAATAGAGCATCACGTGTTGTAATCTTGAGACTGCGGTAATTACATACTGTAATCTCATACTGATTCTTCCTTTATGATATTTTAAGGTTCTTTTTTTTTCCTTAAATCATTATCTGGTTCTGTTTACAACTCAGACATTCTGCCTTCCATTTCACTTTGATATTATTATATCATTTCAAACCGGTATTAAATGATTATTGGGAAAACGAAGTAAATGATGGCAAAACTTTCATTTTTGAGGGGAAAACCTTTCCTTTAAAGTGGCCCTACTATACTATTTTAAAGTCTTCAACATGCATCTAAGGTCAAAAAACACTTTGGTTTCACTTTTTCTTTTGATGTTCCCTTTAACACTTTCTGTTGACTTTAAGTAACATTGCTCCTACATGTCTACTAACTCTCATTAAAGTGTTAGTAGTGTATTAGAAGAATGGTAGGGTTAGGGTTAGAATAAGTTGACATGTAGTTGCAATGTTATTTATAGTTAGTAGAATGCCTGTTGGAGTACCATCATAAAAATTAACAAAAAGAGTTAGCAGATATTACATTCAAAAGGGACCCTCAAAATGATGTATCGATATTTTTCTTTTTTCATTTTCTCAAAATATACATTGCAGGATCACCTCTTGTCTCAGTGTCTGATGCAGTTTGGCCAAGAATCCATTCTCTCTAAACCCCTTCTTTCCACAAGCCTACCCTACTCTGATTGGTCAGACGGCCCTGTCTGTTGTGATTGGTCTACCGCTTACAGGGCTTGTTGGAAATGAAACGGCCATTACCATATCTTAATTTCAGCTGATGCACAGTGATAACATGAGTAACGATGGCGTCTGTTTTACCATATATATTCCAGTGCGAGTAATTATCCTTTGGAAGTGCATGCAAAGTGCATTTCTCCTTGCAGAACAGAAACCAGCGTCTTCTTGACATGTTGACAACACAAACCAAACTCTTCCAAGCCTCAGCTACAACTAGTGTTTGAGGGCAGGTCAAAGTAGATGTTATTCGAGGGCATCCAATGAAAACCATAGGCTGGCATTAAAGAGAATGTTCACCCAAAAGTGAAAATTCAGTGATCAATTACTCGACTCCTTTCAGGTAGTTCAGAATCAGTTCATTCTTTTGGGAGAATCTAACTCCATTTATTGTGCACTGTGATATTTGAAACTTTGCAGACCTTTTGTATTCCACGCTCCATCAAAGTTAATAACAGAAAAAGCATAAATAGAGCAGTTCAAGCTTATATAAAATCATTTAAGATGATGTGGGAGAATATGTATTGAAGAAGACAACATATTGCTGGTTCTCACCACTCCAGTCGTTCATAAGCACCATGCCGAAGATGTGCTCGTGAGCCTTCTCCACTGGGATGGGCTCTCCCAGATTGTTCCCTTTTCCCACAAAGAACGCCTGAAAAACAAACACAAAAACATCCTTCATTCGTCTTTCATAAAACTTGCATAAGATATTGCACCACATGCACAAAAATATCGCAAAGCCACTGTAGACTATATTTAAGAGGGGGAAAAGTGACAGGAAAAACACCAAACCTGGTGCAATGTGTATAAAAGCACAATTTTCAAATGTTTCATTGTTGCATAGAAAATCAGTTACAGCAATTTCAGAGGAAATACATTATAGTGCATATCGAACATCAGCTGCAAAACTTTGAGACCTGCAATGAGAAATCAATCAATTGAGTGCCATTTAGGGAAAATTTTCACTGAAAGTACATTCATTGTAAAGACATTTCTCCTGAGATTATGTGCCTTGTTTATATGAACAATGGGGAAGGAATGAGATCTATATAAGTATTTTCTGCACAGGACTGAATCAGCAAGAACTTATGATAACATGCTCAACTAATAAACTATATCGCATGAAACATTTACTCACCATCTCTAACTCTATATCCAGCTGTTTGCTAGGTCCAAAGATGGGCGGCTGAGCTGAAAGAGAAAGACAGAGAAATATAGTTATAAAAAAAAACAGATTTACAGCTGTTTTATCGGATAAATCAGCACAGTTCATTATAGAGTGAATTTACCTCAAATTTATAGTTCTCACTTAAAGATGTCAGCTCAGTTCTCAAGTGAGGTTGTAATAATGAATGGCACGGGTTTGATGACCAATGAAAGCAATCATTTAACGTAAGTGAAAATATCAAAACAGCCCAATCATCTACATGGAGGTTCTTCATAAAACATGATGCCATTAATCATTGCTATGATGTCTATGAAGCAAATAATAAAATGCACATATTGAGTTTTGTTAATGTGCTGACTGTGCTGTATGTTAATACACAACACATTATTCAAACAGAGAATATTTCAATTTGCATTTAACTGCAAAAATAAACAAACTATTTTGCAAAGAAAACGTCTCGTTACGTATGTAACCCTCGTTCCCTGAGTAGGGAACAGAGACGTTACATCGGATGACGACGAATGGGGTTTCGCTTAGAAAGCCTATCAACTTCGAGTATTACAAAACGAGCCAATGGCAAAGAAATGCCATGGGTCTGCGGAATTTGATTAGCGTATCTCCGCCCTAACTCGTGGGTATAAAAGGAAGATATGTTTCTTCGCTGAGGAGCCAAGACTGAGCTTCAGGCGATCCCCGCAGTACAGCGGAAAGTGGCAGGAAGACGTAACGTCTCCGTTCCCTTCTCAGGAGGGAGGGTAACCGAGGCATTCCCTTTCGTTGTCACTCCGAGTTACGTCGGATGACGACGAATGGGGTTACCAGTCTAATCACGCCACCTTCTCGGCTGCTTCCAGTGCCCTGCGTAAATCTGAGATCCCTGTTGTGAGACTGGCACCGACGAAGGACTCCTATTTAGCACAGGAATACCAAGGTACACTGGGGAGCATATCCCAAGGTTTAGGGGAAATGTAATTATTGCCAACCCAGAGGGGGGGACTTAGAAAATACATATATGACCCGAAGGATGCATATGGAAAACACTGGGGTGTCCAGCCGCAGGTGGAATATTTAAACCCCGGGGGTGTCAAGGTGGCTTGCCAAGGGAAAGACACATGCTCAGAGTGGCTTACAGTGGAAATACACATGCACACGGGAGGCACCTAGCCGACGGGCAGGCAATAGACACTGGCGCCGACGTCAGGAGTGCTGGAGGAACTCAGGGTTTTCGGGGTAGCTCAACTGAGGAGAATATCACACGTATCCAGTCCGTGGAGTGGAATGGCGAGCAAGCGAAGACACCTGAGCGGGTCCAGTACTAGCTGGTTGAAGCGAGTATATGAGAGGACACTGGCTCCACTCGGAGATTGTAGAATCTGGCGAATGTGTTCGGTGTCGCCCAGCCTGCAGCTCTGCAGATGTCTGTCAGCGAGGCGCCATGCGCTAGAGCCCAAGAGGACGCCACACTCCGGGTGGAGTGGGCAGTCACACCAAGGTGGCACGGTCGACCTTGCTACTGGTAAGCCAAAGCAATGGCGTCCACTATCCAGTGAGACAACCTCTGCTTTGAGAGAGCCTTTCCCTTCAGCTTCCCACCATAACAGACAAAGAGCTGGTCTGAGGTCCTGAAACACTGCGTTCTGTCTACATAGGCGCGGAGGGCGCATACTGGACAGAGCAGTGCCAAGGCTGGGTCTGCCTCCTCCAGGGGCAGCGCTTGCAGGTTCACCACCTGGTCTCGGAAGGGTGTGGTAGGAACCTTGGGCACATGAGAGTAAGACGGCCCGAATTCCAGGCACGCTTCCTCAACGGAGAATGCGTGCAGGTCCCCTACCCACTTGATGGAGGCCAGTGCAACCAAGAGCGCTGTCTTCATTGACAGGAACTTAAGCTCCACTGATTGCAGAGGCTCAAAGGGAGCACTCTGCAGGGCAGTTAACACCACTGAGAGGTCCCAAGAGGGAACGAGAGGAGGGCGAGGAGGATTCAGTCTCCAGCACCAGTTGACAAAGAGGTTCCACTTCAACGCATAGAGATGTCTTGTGGACGAAGCTCTAGCGGAAGTGATGGTACTAGCCACCTACCGCTGGTGGTAGGGTACTCAAACCTGCCTCGTTCCATCCAGGAGCCAAACGTGGAGGTTCCAAAGATCGGGACGAGGGTGCCATAGGGTGCCCTGTCCCTGAGAAAGGAGGTCCTTCCTCAGAGGGATCGGCCAGGGAGGTGCTGTCTCGAGGAGAACTAGTTCGGAGAACCAGGTCCGGTTGGGCCAGTAAGGCGCAACCAGAATGACCTGCTCCTCGTCCTCCCTGACCTTGTGCAAGGTCTGCGCAAGAAGGCTCACTGGGGGAAACGCATACTCGAGGCCCTGCGGCCAGCTGTGCGCTAGAGCATCCGTCGCGAGGAGAACTAGTTCGGAGAACCAGGTCCGGTTGGGCCAGTAAGGCGCAACCAGAATGACCTGCTCCTCATCCTCCCTGACCTTGTGCAAGGTCTGCGCAAGAAGGCTCACTTGGGGAAACGCATACTCGCGGCCCTGCGGCCAGCTGTGCGCCAGAGCATCCGTGCCGAGCCTGCCCTCGGTCAGGGAATAAAACTGGGCGCAATGGGTCGAGTCATGAGAGGCAAACAGATCTATCTGTGCATCCCCGAACTGGTCCCGAATCAGCTGAACCGCCCGGGGATGGAGCCGCCATTCCCCCGGGAGGAGCTGAAACCGTGAGAGCTCGTCGGCTACACACTTCAGAGCTCCGGGGATATAAATGGCACGAAGCGACCTCAGATGCTTCTAACTCCATAAGAGGAGGTGGCGGGCGAGGTGCGACATACGGCGGGAGCGCAGACCACCTTGGCGGTTGATACGTGTTGGCCCTTGAGCACGGCCCGGAAGCGGCGCAGAGCAAAACGTACAGCCAGCAACTCGAGGCAATTGATGTGCCATAGGCGGAAGGGTTCTGTCCAGGAGCCTGCAGCAGCACGTCCATTGCACATGGTGCCCCAGCCCGTGGAGGAGGCATCTGTCGTTACAACAAGATGCTGCAAAGCTCGTTCCACGGGCACTCCGGCCCGTAGAAAACTGAGGTTCGCCCACGGGGTGAAGGTCTGACAGCAGGTCGGAGTAACTGGTACTCGGAGGGTGCCGTGTTGCCATGCCCGACTCGGGACTCGGTCGCGAAGCCAAAGCTGAAGCGGTCTCATATGAAGCAATCCGAGCGGCGTTGCCGCGGCTGCAGATGCCATTTGCCCCAGGAGTCTCTGAAATAATTCCAGTGGAACCGCACTCTTGCCCTCGAACTGTCTCAGGCAAGTCAGCAGTGACTGCGCGCGCTCGCTCGTAAGCTGCGCGGACATGGCGACCGAGTCCACTTCCATACCGAGAAAAGAGATCCTCTGCACGGGGCAGAGTGTGCTCTTCTCCCAGTTGACCCGAAGGCCCAGACGGGCTAGGTGCCGGAGCACTAGATCCCAATCGCAAACTTGATCTCGAGAGTGAGCTAGGATCAGCCAGTCGTCGAGATAGTTCAGGATGCGAACCCCGTGTTCCCGAAGGGGAACAAGGGCTGCCTCGACGACCTTCGTGAAGACGCGAGGAGACAGGGCTAACCCGAATGGGAGAACCGCGTACTGATATGCCTGCCCCTCGAAAGCAAACCGCAGGAACGGTCTGTGTCCAGGGAGAATGGAGACATGAAAGTAGGCGTCCTTCAGGTCGATCGCTGCAAACCAATCCTGGGGCTGTACACATTCGAAAATGCGCTTGGCAGTGAGCATCTTGAACGGCAGCCTGTGAAGGGAGCGGTTCAGCACGCGCAGGTCGAGGATTGGCCGTAACCCACCGGTTTTCTTCGGGACAATGAAGTACGGACTGTAGAAGCCGGACCTCATTTTGGCTGGACGGACAGTCTCGATCGCACCCTTTGCCAGCAGGGTAGCAACCTCCGCTCTCATGATAGGGGCACTGCCACCGACCAAAGTGGAGCGGACTCCTCTGAAGCGTGGAGGAGACCGCGCGTTCGTGCGACCCAGCGGGACAGGTTGGGAAGCTCTAGCCAGGCTCCCAAGAACTGTACCAGCGGGGTCATGCGAACCACAGACTTCCCGTCGGTGGGGCAGCGAGGCGGAATGACTGTCCCAGACGTGGATGGCATAGCGGCCCAGTGTCGGGGCATAGTCATTGACCGCGTCCTGACAGAGGAGACCAGGGAAGGACAAACGTTCCACGGGGTCTGCTCTGCCAGGGGGCTGGCGACAGAGGGGGATGAGAGCTGAACAGTCCAGGGACGGCTCGTGCTGTCATCCAGCTCTGGGACAGAGGTGGACGAGGGGTGCACGGCTCGGAGGCGGCGCACCGTGTCGTCCGAAGACTCTGTGTGCTCAGGGATGAACATGTCACTTCTTTCTTTAACCACATTAGGGTGCTGCCCACCCGGGGGTGAGCAGCGGGGAGTGGAGAACAAAAGATTCTCCCCCGGCCCTCCACCGGGGGAAGGAGGGGTCCTCCTACCATCTCCTGAGAAGTGAAAGTCATCCTGAGCAGCCCGTCTCAGGAGCACCGCTTGGCCCGGCGTTTAGCGGGGGGCAGGAGAGGGCTGGGGCGCCTTCTTACAGCTTCCTCCGCGACCAGGCCCGGGTGGTGGCTGCTGCTTGGGCCGGGAGGGAGGGAACCGCAGGAGGGCACCCTCGGCGGCGAACAGATTGAGTATTCTGCCCGGTCGGCTGGGTGGAGGCAGCAGCGGGCTGTCGGGGCAAAATGTGCTTGATAGCCTCAGTCGGGGAGTGGAGAACAAAAGATTCTCCCCCGGCCCTCCACCGGGGGAAGGAGTGGTCCTGCTACCATCTCCTGAGAAGTGAAAATCATCCCTGAGCAACCCGTCTCAGGAGCGCCGCTTGGCCCGGCGTTTAGCGGGGGGCGGGCCAGGAGAGGGCTGGGGTGCCTTATTACGGATTCCTCTGCGACCAGGCCCGGGTGGAGGCTGCTGCTTGGGCCGGCCGGGAGGGGGGGCAGCCGCAGGAGGGCGCCCTCGGTGGCGAACAGACTGAGTATTCTGCCCGGTTGGCTGGGTGGAGGGAGCAGCGGGCCGTCGGGGCAAAATGTGCTTGATAGCCTCAGTCCGTTTCTGCGCAGTCGAGAACTGTTGGGCAAAGTCCTCGACTGCACCGCCGAAAAAGCCGGCCTGTGATATGGGGGTGTCGAGCAGGCGGGACCGCTCGGCCTCCCGCATATCAGCGAGGTTCAGCCAGAGATGTCTCTCCTGGATCACGGCTGTGGACGTCACCAAACCGGGAGCGTGCGGTCACCTTCGTCGCTCGGAGAGCAAGGTCGGTGGCGGCGCGCAGCTCATTGAAGAGCCCTGGGTCTGTCCTACCCTCGCGCATGTCCCTGAGCATCTGGGCCTGGTAGACCTGCAGAATGGCCATGGCATGCAAAGAGGTAGCTGCCTGTCCCGCCGCTCTGTAAGACTTCGCCACTAGCGTAGACGAATATCTACAGGCTTTGGATGGGTGCTTAGGCTCACCATGAGAAGAAGCGCTCTGAGGGCACAGTTGCAACGCAACAGAGCGTTTGACCGGGGGGAGCCCAGTGTACCAATCACCAATGTATCATCCAACCGCGAGCGCTCGGGACAGGGTGGAGGGGTCCACTCTAAACTGATGCTCGCGGCGGCCCGGGAAAGCATGGCCTTCATTTCCGGATCGGACTCGAGCACAGCCGTATGCACACCGGAAGGTGGCAGCTGTGACGGGTCTTCACTTCCAGAAGAATCTGACCCACCTTGTGATGCTGCGATAGACATAGTGTCCTCCTCTGGAGTGCCAAAGGAAATCCGCAGGGCATCAGAAGATCGTCCCGCGGAAATCCCCTGAACACTCGCAGGTTGCAACATTGGAGAGGGCGCGGCTGGGCACGGACGGATAGTCGGCGCTTTGTTCCAAACCGTCACCCTCAGATCACCCTGGCCACCAGCCGAAGTAGAACCTCTCGTGGAGGCGCTAGATCGGGTTGTGGATGAGGTCTTCCTTTTATACCCACGAGGTAGGGCGGAGATATGCTATTCAAATTCCGCAGACCCATGGCATTTCTTTGCCATTGGCTCGTTTTGTAATACTCGAAGTTGATAAGCTTTCTAAGCGAAACCCCATTCGTCGTCATCCAACGTAACTCGGAGTGACAACGAAAGGGAACTGTTTTTGTGCTAATGTTCTGAGAGCATTATTAATGACCAGATCATTTTAAATGAAAATTCTATTAACATTACTGGAAAAATGTTTTTCAGAACTTTGATTGAATCTTGCAAGAACGTTAGCCAAAAGTTCTGAGGATGTTCCCTGTTAGCTGGGTAAGTTAGGACCAATAAAAAAAATGTCATTGTGTAGATTTTTAATGCCATTTTAATGTGCAATCAAACAGAAACCATACATTTTATTTTCAACTATATCAATTTTAAGCTACTTTACAGCTGAATAACTTCTGTTAACAAGTCCACAGCTTGTCCAAAGTCTTTTGTTTACCTGCATCTGGTCTCATCTGTCCTTGAGGTCTTCTGATTGGTGTTCCAGAGACAACCACAGAGGAAGCTCTCCCATGATACCCCACTGGCAGTCTCAGCCTACAGGACAGGATAATATGTCATTCCCTTTAACATCAACACATCTTTCTTTTGTTCCAATACAAAACTGTATGACTTTCTTCATACAAAGAAAATATTATGTAGAAATTTGACTTTCAGTGAATGAAAAAAAAAATATTTTTGGGTGAACTATATAACCATTCTTCTCTTAATCATGTAACTATCTAATCTCAACATTTGACCAGCAACACCTCTCTCATCTATAGGTCATGAAAGTAAAGTAAAATAATCTGTTTAATGTAAAAGAGCTAAGGGTTATCTAGAAAAACTGCCCAGTGTTGTGTAGTTTTTAACGTTTTATTATTTGATGCATTTGTGGTTTCATAAAAATTGCAAGTTGTGTGTTTTATTTTTATTACACGAAAAATGTTATATAAAAGTCCTCTTTAAATTTCAGAGTAAAGGCACATCACTTACCTAAACATTATGTAGTTAGGCTTTCAGATAAAAATCTTATAAAAATAAAATTGTAAGCATTTAAAAAAAGCATTCTCTAAATATTCAATGTCATGTCATTTTTTTCTTACAAATAAAAATGGTCAGATATACTTTCAATGCAGGCGAATTCAAATCATTCCTGTTTTTGGTTTTTAAAATAATGTATATACCTTTCCAGTAAGGATAATACTTGAATTTAATAAGGTTTTTTTATGTATGATGATCACCCCAAATTATTGTATTGTATGGTTTCATCTGTAATTTAATGTCAAGTGTAAACAACCATTTCACTGTATTAGACCCACAAGAAACAACAAAAGCAACATAAATGCATAATATCTGTCTCCTCTTCTAAAAAAAGGACACCTTTGAGTTTAGTCATGGTTTGTTGTACGGAAAAGAGCAAAATAATAATAATATATAAAAAAAAAAAAAAAAAAAAAAAAATCTGTTCTGTTCCGCAGAAAAAAATTATCAGCAGACGGGTTTGGAGTGACTTGAGGGTGAGAAAATATTGACAGAATTTACACTTCTGGGTGACCTTGTACATTTCATCCTACTCCAAAAATCACCCAGAAAACAAAACCCCAGCTCAGGCCCACGTTTCTAAACTAATTCTCATTTTTTTCCTGAAGAAGTGTCTCGCGTTTGAAAAGTCCCAGTGACAGATTGACTGAGCCGAGGGGAACTTGAGGTAGGTGACTGAAAATTAAATTACAAAAAAAACCTTCCCTTTCCATTTCCACATGCTGTCTCCAGGCGAATAACCCCCTCTCTGGGCCTTGTAAGTGAAAATGTGACAAGAAATACAGTTCTGTTTTGGAGGGAAAAGTTATTGCTAAAAGACGTTTTTCACAGCGAGCTGGAAAATACGCAGGTGCATTATTTAGCCTGACAGGCGTATGCTGGAAAAGAATAAAGAGACTGTTTATGGGAATAACTTACAGGAACTTTGCTGGGTCTTTAAAACTTGAACGCTATCTCAAAAGATGAGTGAAATATATGAAGTCAGCAGGAGTTGGTGATGATGTGATTGTGTTTCCGGCAACACGATTGCTTCGGATGTTAGTATTTAAGAGGGTGAGGAATATTAATGGCCTGTCACGTACCAGTTGGGCATCAAGGCATTTTCTTTTCCACGGAACATTATTCCAACGTTGGTGGCATGATCTTTTGATGAATAAAAGTCTGTGTAGTCGCCTGTTGGAGAGAAGGGAGAATGAAAGATGATGGAAAATGAGTCAGGGGGTTAATGAGGAATAAACACATGTAGTGACAGGAGTGAAAAATCATAATTTGTCCCCCCATGTATCTGTTAGAATTCAGTTCTGTTTTCGGTGCACTACACTGAAAAATGTTATTTAGTTATTATTAATAAATAATCCATTTTTTCACAGATGTACGATCACTTTGTGTGAGAAAATGATTTAATAGTTAAGTCTGAAAGTTCCATTTATTTTAGTTGTTCACTTATAATCGTCACCTCGCGCGCGGTCTTAAATCTCATTCACAATTTTAGGTTTATAATTGGTCACGTGACAATTGATAACTAATGACATGTGGTATAAATTACGCAAATTCTGATGCAACGTTCCTAAAAGTGATTTGAGAGCTCCGTTGCAGGGGAGGAAAGTATCATGAAAGAAACAAAATAATTCAGGGTCGGAATGACAGGACAAAATTTACAAAAAGTAAATTAATTACACTGAATTAAATATATGAGTAACTTTTAATGTTTGTCTGAACCATCCCGGCAACTCCTTTATCAAGCCATTATGAAACCACCTTTCACAAAAGGTTCGAAATTTCCCATATCCAGAAGCTTCTGATCTCTCTTCAAGAAACACAAGATCTTTGACTTGTATGGGACTCAATTTGGCTATGTATCTGCAGCTATTGGTCCTTATTTATTAATGAAATATGCTCTCAAAACAATTATATGTGTAAATAGTGCAAGAAAGAAAAGACCATTCAAGAATTCAGTATTCAAATAATATGACGACCTCGTTATTGATAACATTTTGAATCTGACTAACATTCTGTCAATGTAAAGGCCCATTCACACCAAGAACGGAAACTATAAAAACTGTAATAACTATATTAGTGTCCACACCAGCAGACGATATTGTTCTGTTTATTGTAAGTGTGCGCTGCTGTTCTATTGTTCTGTTTATTGTAAGTGTGCGCTGCTGTTCTATCGTCTGCCGCTTTAATGAATGATGAATTCTGATCTTTAATCTTACATTTCTTACAGGAGTATTAAGTATAAAGTTTACAAAAAACTAAAATAAATAACAGTACATATTTTACACATAAAAGTTAAAGCTGAGGTAACTACATAAGTTAATACTTAAGGTTAGAGTTATTAGAACAAACCCTAACCATAATGTTTGATGAAAATTATATGATTATTAAACACACATAGAAAACATATACCAAAATAATACAGAAATAACAAGGCTGTAATCTTCTATGGCATGAGAAAGGGTTTAAAAGGTTTCTGAATGGCTCTAAAAGCTATACTGTAGTTAGTGAACAGTGTACTCTAGTGGTCATTATGGAACATAACCATAAATTACACTAGTTTTGACGCATCCTAAACGATCCAATTCATGAAGTAGTCAAAGACTGTTTCAGACTGTTTTAACTTCAGAGTCAGCATACAAGTGTTGATTATGTATTATTCACGAGTGTATGTTCTTCCAAAGTAAAAATAATTGTCTTCAATAATTTGCTCTGCCTCTAAAACAACTTTAGTTTTTGGCTGACATGACAAATCCCTTTTGTTTTAATTCTTTACCACCATGCTTAATTCTGGTATGTCATGATGATCTATCAATTACTTATGGATAAAATAAAGTCCCACCCATCATTGTTTTTTTTTTTAGATGATTATTTTGTTTTATTCTGAAATGCAAATGATAATTGAAGTAAAACAGTTGCAAAAGGCATTTCATGTCGACTTTAAATCTAAATTGAGGAGCAGAGTTGATATAAAACAGGAGTAATAGATGAAATATGGTTCTATGATATGAAAATATGAAGTCTGAGTAGACAGGCCATGACACTCACCTATCTCAGCCGGGATATGCATCACTGTTGAACTCTGATGAACAAACGCCCTGAAGATCACAAAACACAAGGGACATTCCTTAGAAATAATGATTTTAAAACTGTACAAACTGTATATTCTATCCCTTCACTATAACTCTAACCCTAAATTTACGCATCACAGAAAACTCTCTGCATTTTTTACATTTTCAAAAAACATAATGTATGATTTATGAGTTTTTTTTCCTCATGGGGACCAGAAAAAAAGTCCCCATAAGGACAGGGATTTCAAATATTGGCATCTTTATTAACGTAGGGTTTACCAGGACCACACACACACACACACACACACACACACACACACACACACACACACACACACACACACACACACACACACACACACACACACACAAAATAATAAATGCAATAAATGTTAAACAAAATAAAAGTAAATAATGATAAAAATAAATCAAATAAAATGCATACTATTTAAAATGTTTAATGTTGCTGCATAATGTGTACTGTTTTTTAATTTATAGGCAGTATACAGTGCATACTTAGAAATAATATGCAATAAAAAGTATACAAACTAATGGACTCCATAATGTGGGAGGGACATTTACCTGCTTCTTAAACTGACGTCATCACGCAGCGTGGACTCATTTGCAGCCAGAAGCATCTGGAGGCACTTTCTCGCTTCTCTCCAAGCGTCATAACCCAGAGCCATAAATGCATTGAGTGTGGGCTTTTATGTGGGGAACAAACAAGTGTAAGCATGCAGAATAACACATAATATTTAATACAAAGCTAAACTGATGAAGCTCACCTGTTCAAAAACATCCTGGTGGGCCACAAGAACCGGTCCATTGAAAAGATGCTTGATAACACAAAGATCCAAAATTTGGTCTCCAATGGCTACGCCGATTCTGCGCCTGGGCTGTTATAACCAAATATGTTATACATGGTAGAAAGGATCTTGTGACTAGAACATTTCTGCATGAATTTCAGAATGTATTTGGTTTTCTTTGGCTTTAATGACAGCAGCACAAAAAACAATCATAATGTTCTTCTACATGTTCCGAGCATCTAGTGCTTCTGTGGAAGCAATGTGTACAAAGGAGATTACATGGTCACAAATGTTATTATCATTTTGCACTGTCTACTTTAATACTTTAAATGCTATGCTTAGGCAATATAAATGCTGACAATCATGCCAAATAAAGCCTTGTTGACAGAGAGGGTTTACTTTAGATTCTGAATCCTGATTATCGATGTTTTCCGACCCTTGAAACCAACTGTGTCAACAGACAGAATTGCGGTGCAAGTAATAATATTCTAAGTATAATCATTTAGTTTTCTCTCATCGCAAAACAAGACTTTAGTAATTCGGTTCGACCAAACATACTGACATTTTTAGGATTGAATAAACTCTGTACTTACATTATCTGGCGTGGAAAAAACTCCATAAGGCAAATTGTGAAATGAAAAGTCACTTTTCTCCTCAACTTTTACGAAAGACATTTTGAAGGTACAATGGTACTCTGAAATACTTCTCAGAGTAAACAAAAGCGCAAGTAACTTCTTCCAGATGCCAAGTTGAGACATATGAAAGTTACCGCCTCACGTGTCGAAGCGGCGAGCCAATCAGAGACGCCCCCTTCTATCCTCCCAACGTCAAGACCTCTTCGTTCATTCGACGTGACTCAGCAGAAAAATAATACCAACCACAGAACAGTATCCAGGGAACTACACTAACATTTTCCACTGGTGGCACTTGCGCTACTAACTTTTTCAGTTACTAGCGCAAAACATGATTTGGTCGCACAAATTATTTATATAGTAAGCCGCTCTGGATAATAATGACCAATAGTGAAACTGTATTGCATACAGATGTGCTTTTTATTTTACTCTCCATCTTTTAAAACACATGCCTTCTTGTTTTCTTTAAAAATGGTTGGGATAGATTTACTGCAATAGAAAATACAGTAGCCTACACAATAAAGTGCTAAATTCATTTCTTTTGGATTTCACCATGCTATGGTTGGCACAGATGGGCAGACTTCTGAACTCTTAAGGAAAAGTGAAATAAATATAATATGTCATTGTGAAGCTTCAATGATTCGTGTTTGAATTGTTTTGACGCAGTTACAAATTTGGACAGTCCTGCAATTGAAGGCCCACAGAATTTACAGTAGGGCTGCACGATATTGGTAAAAAAATGACATTGCGATATTTGATTTTTCTGCGATATATATTGCGATATAAAAACAATTTCACCAGATGACTTGAATAGCTCTACTTGGAAAGAATGAATCATTCTAGAATGACTCTTGAGTTCAGTGTTGGACAGATCAGTTGTTATTTTAACCATTCATTAAAGTGAATCGGTTCAAAGGAGTCAGTTCGCGAATCGGACGTGTCATTAACGGACCACGGCACACGTTGTGTGATTATCCAGGCAGTTTAGGACATCGCACAAGATTTGTCTCAACACAGAAAACATTTCATCACCAGATAGATTTTTTGTTTTGTTTATTGAAAGAGTGGTTTATGCCATCTGAATGTGTGGAAAGCTTTTCAGAGAAGATGAGGCAACGTTATTTTAGCACAATTCACAACCAGTGGTAGTTCAGAAAAAAAAAAACTTCGGTCTTCCGACCTTTTACCATCGTGTATTCTCAAAGATATTCAGTCAACTCAATTCATTATTATGAGCGAGGGAGGGAGGGAGAGCGCGCGACTGGGGCTTTCACTCTCTCTGCTCGTTCTCTCAGTTAAACAAGCGCGAATCCGCGAAGCCAACTTGATGTGTTGAATGCTCAGAGCGCGTTATAAAACGTATTCTTAAAATACACATTTCTGTTTTAATAAATGCTCATAGTAAATCATAGCATATTGCCTAAAACATTAGGTAGGTACAAAAATAATCAAACGGTGATACATTTGCGACCCATTAAAAATTAGGGTCGCAATGGCATTTCAAAAGGTCGCATATGCGACCATTTTGGTCGCAGTGTAGTTCCCTGGTATCCTAACGTTAGTGAATGGTTCTCATTATTTTTTAGGCAATTACTAATGTTGTAGGAACGTTTATTTTAGCAATCATAAGCGGGTCAATATCACTGTAGGGTGCCTTTTGGTGTCCTGAACATAAATAACTAATTTTCCATTATAACTTAACATACAAATGACTAAAGGGTGTGTTATATAAGGCTAAGCTGTTTTATTCATAGCAGAAGCATTATTTGGCTCTTTAGATACATTTTCAAGATTTTATATAGTTTTGTATAAGAGGATGTATGTTATTTTGCTATGTCACAGGCACTGCTCATCAAATTTGAATGCGAGTAAAATAGTCAACTCATATTTATTTTTTATTTATTTCTTCCTATTAATATTGTGT
This sequence comes from Siphateles boraxobius, assembly GCF_051911475.1. NCBI lineage: Eukaryota > Metazoa > Chordata > Actinopteri > Cypriniformes > Leuciscidae > Siphateles > Siphateles boraxobius. Next base: position 14,301,040 of record NW_027508734.1, read on the forward strand.
TTAATAAGATATTACTCAAATTGAGTGTATTGATCAGTTTATAATAAAAACAATATTTTTATTTAATAAAAAAGAAGAGTTTGTCCATGTCCCTTAAATGGTTGTCCACCCTATCGTATTGTGGAATCTGCCCCTTTATGAATTGGCCACCCCCATTAGCAACATCAGGACAACCGATTTTTGTATCTCTATAGTGGTGGGAAATTCAACTGCTGAGGTGAGTAGCTGCTTATTTTTACAACTAACAAATTTTCTTCATATGAGTTTGCTTACTTGTTTTGCCAAAGCTTAACATGTCCACCCTGTCGGCATAAAATATACTGGAAGTGATTCAAATACAATAATTTCCAAATATGTAGGCTACATTTTAATATACCAAATTCTCTTCAACAACCAGACTAATATTTACCTAGTCACAGTTTGTTGTAAGCTAATATGCTAATTGAAGCTCAAAATGTCCACCCTGTCGTTGTTCCAAAATGTCCACCCTGTCTGCCACTTAGACTCGATAGGGTGGACATAGCATTCATTAGTAGTTAAAATTGCAATTTATAGAAATGTTATATTACATTTTATGGGAACATATAATATAATATAATATAACAAGATAATATTTTGTTATATAAAAAAAACATAAAATCATTGCTGTTCTCAGGACATGCCTCTGAGTGCGGCAGAAATCGCGGCAGAAAGTGCCTGTCAATACCAGTTTGGGGCAAGTTGTTCCACGTGTTGTAAATGTTACAAATTGACAGAATTTATTTACTACAATATTTATTTGCCAGAAATAAAAAAACTAATTGTTACATTTAATGTACTTGCCTTGTCATGTTTTGTTATTATAATTTTCCTTATGTTTACATTTTGCTGAAAAGACGGGCAGGTTTTTGAACTCCCTGCCTTTTTCATCTCAACCAGAGAGGCCATTCTAAATTCTCAGTTACATCAATGTGATTGAGAATGTAATTATATATTTCTTTTTTTAAGTTGAATAAATGTTTCATTGTCATATTTTGTCATGCTTTTTGTGTTCTGCTTTATGTGTCCACGCCGTCGTGTGCTTGTCCACCCTGTCGTGGGCTCCTCCACCCTTTCATCTTGGTATTTTTAAATAATATTTAAAATAATAATTTAATCATACCTATATAATCCATTGTGCTAGGTGTTGGGGCAATAACATGCAAACAAAAAACAGCATCCAAATAATCAAATATTTCTCCAAATAAGAAAAATGCATGTGTGAATTGTATGAGTTTCTTTAAAAACACATGATTTACATAAAATCTTTTATGTATTTATAATTTTAACGCAATCAAATAACCCTGTTTAGGCAAGGGACATCATACCTTTCAGAAAGTATCATTTGTATCTTAATAATGCAATGAAAACATATTTAACAGTAATTTATATGTCCACGACAGGGTGGACATATCTATGCTTTATGCTCTAAAAAATGGCCCATAATTAAAAAAAAAATGTGTGGGAGCTCAGATAATATATTTATTATAGTATTTGAGTGTCTACTATTATGACATGACATAAAGCGAATGGTAAATTAAAATCAAAATGTGTGAATATTGTGAGGGTTGAAAGGGACTCTATGGTGATATTGACCCAAGCGGTTTTCATGTGGCGACCTAATGGCGAGCTAATGTTCCAAGTAGGGTTGTAACGGTATGAGATTTTCACGGTATGATAATAGTCTCAGAAAATATCACGGTTTCACGGTTTACGGTATTAAACAATGATTATTATTATCAGCTGCAATGAACCTTAAATTAATGAAAACTGATAGGGTTTTTTGGTTGAACATATGGTTTATTAAAACAAACTTTTTTAATCTACCTTTTGAAAAAATAAGAAAGAAAAAATAAAGCTGCAGATCTCCCATTTGAACAAACATGTTTGATCAATTGAATTAATACAATTCTTAATTTATTAATTATTATTTAAGATAATTTTTATTTTGACAGGTTGTACTAAACTCCTATGAGTTTCAGTCGGAGTGTATTTGACAATGATTATTTTCAACAAAATTATGAAATGCTCATTTAGTTCTCTCAGAGCAGCTCTGGATATGTTCATGTGTTCACGTCCTTATATAGTGAGTGAGATGGCAGACGCTTTAAACACCATGAGCGTCCCACATACTTCAGTATATACTAGGTGAAACGGTGCTGCTCATTCACACAGACACGCTGAACAAGCAGAATATAGATTTACAGTTTTTTGCGCTGTTTAATAGACACACTCATATAGCGATTTTATTTATTGCACAGCTATATTTTAGATTTATTCATCCATCTATCAAATCGCGCATTTTACGTGACATCTGCGTTATATTGTAAATTCCCTCAGCAACACGTAAATAATATGGACTTAAGTTATAAATGGAACTTTATCTGCAGGGAGGGAAGGTGTTCGCGAATATGGGAGAACATATTTGACATATTTCCTCATTTTGCAGCCACTCTTCGTCCATATTTCTGGACACAACTGGATATCAATCTTCAAGGAAAAACCCACGTTCGTTTTTCGGATACCCAAAGTATTCCCACACTGCAGATTTTAACTTTTTTTTTCGAAGAATTCGCAGCCTCAGTCTCAGACATTTTCTCCAGTGCACATGTATAGGTGGAGTAGTCAAGTGGAAATAAGTTGCATATGCGCATTTGAGATCTGCTTTAATTTTTTTTCCAAAACCGTGGATAAGCAAATGTTCACGATATGATAATCGTACAAGTCAATATCGCGATAAACCGCCATCCAGGTATACCGTTACAACCCTAGTTCCAAGAAAGTTTTATTTTATTTTATTGACTGAATTGGCTAAACACCCATCCAACAGTGAATGTACATTCTTGTTATTTATTTATCTATTTAATTTCCTAACATTCTAAATATGTTGGTTTTAGTTTAATTTAAAAGCCAGGGTTAATCAAATCATACTTTTAGGCTATTATGTAGGTTAAATAATAATTTACAACAACTGCAAAGCAAATATTTAATTACAATTTGGCATAATTATTTCACAATTTTCTGCAATTAATTAAGCTCTAGTCAATTATTCCCAAATTCCTAATGTTCTAGTAACATACTTTTTGGTAAACTGTTTTTATGAAAAACTAAAAACAATAGCTATACGCAGTGGGAAAACTCCTTTTCTTGAGAATATTGAAGCCATTATTTTAAAACGCAGTGCAGCTCCATAACGAGCACAGAGCAGAGTGTCTAGCTCGCTCATTGGCTGTGCTGCAGCAACTGCAGAACCTATGGCGAGGCGGCCGAGATGCGCGAACCAATTGGGTCACTTCGCGCCCAGGGCGCGTCAGAACCCGCCAGAATGGGCGTGGCTTATGCCTTTATAAGCAGACCATTTCACCATAGAATCAGATTTAATCTCCTTCAGCGAATACCTTCTTTGCTGATCTCCGATCCTTCGCCATCGCCAAGCCCCTGCAGCGGAACGAGCGTCCTGAATCAGCGGACGCGGCACCTTTAACTCGGTGCCGCCTTCCCCTGAATCGCCGTTAACCTGCAGCTATCCGGTGAGATAAGCCTTATATCCTTTTTGCTACCTCTGTAAGGGTAGCAAAGGTAGCTACCCGCACTGCAAGAGCCTGCCCATCTCCATCCTGTGCTTGCGTCTAGGTAGGGGTGGGCGATATAGCCTCAAAATTATATCACGATATTTCAAGAATATTTGCGATAATGATATTTATGACGATATAGATTTTTTTTTTGTTGAAAATTTTCTTATTAGGTTTATCTCGCCTAAATGTTTGCTCACTCATTGCATTTTTACAATGTGGTAATTTTGTTGTTAAGAGTTTAAACAACACAAGGAAGCTTGATTTCAATCTTTGAATTAAATGTTAAATGTGTGTAGGTCTAACACCAGTATTCAGAAATACTACAGAAACATAATAAAGTAATCAAATTTAAAATAACACATAGTCTTTTAGTTCTGTTTCCTGGTTAAATTAAATACATAGGCTAATAATTCTCATTCATTACAATTAAAGCTATCTTTTGTTGTTTTGAAGACAACATTAATGACAGACCCATAGCCTATGGCTGCGGTCACTTTTACAGCTAGTGCACGGATCCATTGCTGTTTTCATTATACTGTCTGTCACACTGTCACATGCGTTTTATACATAACCGACTGTGTTTATGAGAATACTTACCAAGACCGGAAGTTTTACACAATTTTGCGTTTTTCCCCCCATTAAAGCGATATAATCCACGAAAAATAACTTTAGTTTCTCGCGAGCTGTAGGCTACTCTATGTATGCACGCAGTGCAACTCTCTCAGAGAGTGCGCGAGTAGCTTACTGGATAGTTTAAAACCGCTTGAATGTTTAAACTGATAAGAATTAAGAAGACTTGAAAATTATAAACTTTAGTTACGATGCACTGATGGCCCGATTGTGCAAGAGACCATTCAGTCATGTCCCGACTCCTAAACGCGCGCGAAAGACGACGCGCGTCGGCAGCCCCGCTGAACACTATAGCTGTTTGTGAAATTGCTAAATCGTCACCGGAGGCTGACAGGCTGCTCTCGCGCTCAGACAGGTGGTGTTGTTGTGCGTGCTAGGGAACGTAAATGCGCCATGCGTCATTGCGTCGCTATATCATTGATATCGCGATATCACACTTTTTTATCATGTAAAAATGTATACCGGTATTATCGTGGACGGTATGATATGGCACACCCCTACGTCTAGGTCTCCTTTTGGACGGTGACCCTGCCCCTCGCGCCCCTGCGCTTCCCTCCCTCCTCTATGCCCCTCCTCTCAAGCGTCAGGACTCGTTTCGTTTGGCACATCTGAGGAAGATGGCGACAACAGCCTGTCCCTGGCTGCATCTGAGGGAGAAGACTGGTCAGGCTCGACAGTTGAGCCCGCCCCTTAATCCCAAGCCAGCGGAGACAACGTTAGAGCAAGCGGGGACGCTGAACTAATTTGCGTCCTCACTAAAGCTGTCAAAGGCCTCGAGATCGAGTGGTCTCCGCCTCAGAAGCCCACCAGAAGCCGTCTCGATGGGTGGTTTCTGCCGGGGCGTCAGCAGACCCCTCGTCAAAGACCAGCACCCTGCTTCACCGAGGTACACGACGAGCTAACTAAATCATGGCGTGCCCCTTACTTGGTTTGCATAAAGATATCAAATACCGCAATGCTCTCCACTATTGACGACGCTGAGGAGAAGAGTTGCAACACGTTGCCCGCCCCAGAAGAAGCTGTGGCCGTGCATCTCTGCCCGCCCACCTCTGCCCGCCCATCTCTAGCAGATTGAGAACCAAGGCGGTCCACCCATCCAAGCCCTGCAGATGACATCAGCCCTCGCCGGTCGCGCCAGGCTGCATCGGCTTTGCACACCATGGCAATCCTCCAAGTGTTTCAGGCCAAGCTCCTCCGCTCTATGGCTGAGACTGGCCTTTGGGGACTTGCGCAGTGCCACTGACTTAGCCCTTAGGGGACCCCCGTTTGAGCCGCTCCAGGCGGCTGACCTTAAACCGTTTTTTTACTTAAAACTGCACTCCTGCTAGCGCTGACATCAGTCAAAAGAGTAAGCGACCTGCAAGCGCTTTCCATAAGTGCTGCATGCCTTGAGTTTGGGCCTGGCGACTCCAGAGTCGTGCTCAGACCGAGGCACGGCTATGTTTCTTAGGTGCTCTCAACACCGTTCAGAGCCCAGGTGATATCGCTATCAGCTCTTCCCCCGTCAGAAGATGATAATAATTTGAATCTGGTCTGCCTTGTCATGGCTCTCAGAATCTATCTGGAGCGCCCCACCGCATTCGGACAGTCGGAACAGCTCTTTGTGTGTTTCGGTGGCCGCACTAAAGATCTGCTGATCACAAAACAGAGACTTTCTAGATGGTATCTCTCTAGCCTACACCTCCATGGGCCTTCATTGCCCCATAGGTGTTAGATCTCATTCAACTAGAGGTATGGCCTCCTCATGGGCTTGGTCCAGTGGTGTACCAACCGAAGACATCTGTGCGGCGGCAGGCTGGTCCTCACTGTCCACATTTGTGAGATTCTATAACCTAGAGGTCCCTGCTCTGCAGGCACGGGTACTTTCTACCTAAAGGCCTCGGCCCCGAGTCTCTGCAACATTATACCTTAATAAAGAGCTTGACCTTTGTCTGGTCCTGGGGAGAATTGTAACTTTCAAACTTTACTGTTGACCTCGGGCCACTTAGCCCCAGGTAAGGGTTCAGGGCACTAGCTAATAGCGCGGCATTTTAAAATGGGTTCCCACTGCGTAAAGTGAACGTTCTCGAAAGGGAACGTACTCGGTTACTAACGTAACCTCGGTTCCCTGAGAGTAGGGAACGAGTATTGCATAGCATGCCGTGCTACTACGCTTGGCTCAGGTGCTGTCGCTTCAGTCGATTTAACCTGATTCTATGGCAAAATGGTCTGCTTATATAGGCATCAGCCACGCTAGTGATGCGCGGCTCGGCTTTTTTTCCAAACCGTGGGTCCCACTTTTATGAAATTATTTGGCCTGGCCCAGCCCGCCCCGCACCACTGTATCTATTTTTACAACCCACCCTGCCCCGCACCCGCGACCGTTAAATAGACATAGACATTGTAATGTAAATGAAAACAGCCTTTATTTCAGCCTGAAAGTGCTTGGAAACATCACCCTGTAAACTGGCAACAACATTGAACCATAAATTATTATGAATATGAACCATAAATCAGGTCATATTAATAAGATACATTTTCAACATTTACAAAGCAGCGTTTGTATTCATCTAATAGGCTAAACCATTTTTATTTCTTAGACCCCCCACAAATATGTCTTGACATGCTGGAAGTGCCCGTTTTGTGGCTCTCCTGTTTGTATATTTTTCACACGAGTTGCACTTCACGTAGCCGATACTGCTATTGTCTCCTGCTGCAACCATTTCTGAGAACCGGTCCCAAACATTAGATTTAGAGGCCTGACCTTTTTTTTCTTTTAATTATGTAAATTCCCGACCTCAATTTCTCCTGCACCTCGTCTTCCATCTCCACCTTTATTTCTCCGTTCTTGTTGTCGTGGCTGGCGGTGGGAGCTGCTTGGTGCGCCGCTTTCGTGACGTGTCACGTGATGCCAAAGGTTTTGGGACATCACGCAAGTTACGTTGCTACGGCATTCGTATTGTAACCTTATCAAAGAACCTAATAAAATATGCAAATAAATATTCCCAAATATTTGATATAGGCTGGAAATTGCAAAGTAACATACATGGATTTTTTTAAAATTTTGTTTTTAATGACCCGCCCCGCAAATAAAGTCAAGTCAAGTCAAGTCACCTTTATTTATATAGCACTTTTTACAATACAGATTGTATCAAAGCAGCTTCACAGTGATAACATGAAAATAATATAACAGAGTTTGTTTCTAAAAGAAAATTGAGTCAACGTCCACCTTAAGTAAGGCAGATCAATAATATTATTGAATATTAAATGTCCCCAACTAAGCAAGCCAAAAGCCAAGGCAACAGTGGCAAGGAACCAAAACTCCATCAGGTGACAGAATGGAGAAAAAAACCTTGGGAGAAACCAGACTCAGTTGGAGGGCCAGTTCTCCTCTGGCCAACAAAGGAACAGTGCATGATTTATGATTCGGGCAGCATTACAAGGCAGATTGGATCGGAACATTTAGAATATTTATCCATTTCCATCTTTTAGTAGTCCAAGTAATCACTCCGGTGTCGAGACGAGTTGTTGAGGATCAGTGCCGTCCACCATAGAGGGTCCATATCGCCGGTGTTGGGTCATCTCTTCACAGGCTTTGTGATTGGGGTATCTGAAGTCTCCATGAAAGGCTGAATACAAACTGGAGCTGACGAACGCCGTTTTTCTAGGGACTCGCGTCCCGAGATAACAGCAGAAAAGCAAAAAGGGAAAATAATTAGCGTAGCTGCTGTTCATAATGATTTCCATAACACGGGCGTAAATGATTAAAAACATGAAGACAGTGATTCTTGCGTCCCAGAGTCACCCCCCTCCGTCCCCCACTCAACTCAGCCCTGCTTACTGACCTCTACATCCCTCCTGCTGCTGAGACCCAACCACAATCTCACAATCTCTCCGCAGCCCAACCATACGCGCCGACCCGTTTGACTAAGGCTGTCGAGCCCCACTGTCGTCGTTAAAGCAGGTTCAGTGGCAACGGTTCCGTATGGCATACCACCTACCGCAAAACACAATATCTACCCAACCACCCGTCATTCACGCAATATACACAGGAACGTAATGACTGTAAATACTATGCAACCTATACAAATAACCTACAGACTCTTCAAGTTTTATGATATTAAATGCATTTGATCTGATTCAGCAGTGGTATAAAAGGTAAGCATTATGTAAATGCTTGGCTAAAGAGATGCGTCTTTAATCTAGTGACAAATAAAGTGACAATTTCTTTCCTTTTCCTTTCAATTTCTTACGAGTCGTTACGAGTCGTCAGCGGGTTACGAGTCGACCCGCGCATCACTAAGCCACGCCCATTCGGGCGGGTTCTGGTTTCCAATTTCTAATGTTAGGAATGTTTTTTTTTAACCATAAACAGTTTTTGTGTTACTTACAACCTAATAACAACGTTTTCTAACGTTTTCTGCTGATTTGTTTTATAACCATGAATTAGCTAACATTCCCATTGATAGATAACATTGAATAAACACCAGTGTTGGGTGTAATGCATTACTTAGTAAATTACTGTAATTTAATTACATTTCCCTTAAAAAAAGTATTCTTATTTTTTTTCTGTAATTTAATTAGTTACTTCTGTTATTGCATTAAATACTATATAGACTATAGAGCAATTCTATATAAAACAATATGGATTTTACATAAACATTTAATGTTTTTTATGTATCCTTCCTTTAAAAAGTTGGTCAGTTAAAAAAAAATGTATGCAATTTTATAATATTTATTTGAAGGAATTAAGAGTAGTTTAATTTCTATCCTTGTATTGTTCAACTGGTTGCGGTTGATATCAGATTTAGAAAGTAATTAAGGCACTACTTTTTAGAGAGATTATTTAGTACTGTTGAAAATGTAAATAGTAGCTAGCAATTAATTGCTTTTTTGGAGTAACTTACCCAACACTGAAAAACACCCATCCAACACAGAATGTACGTTCTCATTACTTTTTTCATTTCTAATGTCCTAGGAATGGTGGGTTTCATGGTTCATAAATACAAGCCAGAGTTACGCATAGTGTGAAAATCATACAGACGCATGCACTATGTAAATGATCATTTACAGCATTCGCAAGGCAAGTACTACATTACAATTTGTCATGTTTCACACTTTTCTTCTCATCATTCAGACTAAAACATTTTTTGGCAGGTGATTTCAGCCTTTCCGTATGCTGGGTTTGTTTTTCATTTATCTTTAAAAAGTTTGATAATCTACAACTGACAAATGGTACCATTGCTAGTAATTATATCACAGATGTAGTAATGATTGCACTCAACGTACTGTCAGAAACCAAACGGCAATATTACACAATGTGCAAACCACTGCAGCGTAAAATCAAAAGCAAGATTTTTCAGAAGTTTAAGCAACAGTCTTACAATAACTTTTAATACTAACAGTATACACAGATGTATGTAATTAAAACAGGGCATGTATACTAAGCTAAATTGATTCACTAGAGCCCTTACTACAGTGTGACGTGTAAAACTTTATTCAACATGAACACAGTGTATTCACAAACATAAATAATATCACTCGCACCTTTCACTCACTCGAATAAATGAACTATAGGAAAAATGTAAACCACAGTCTGTAATGAAGTGCAAAAAATCTGTTAAACCAGAGATCGCAGTCACGCACATAACTTGTAAAACATGTATTCTTTTATATTAAGTAATTTGTCTAATTTTCTTGCTAACAATCCTTGAGAAAAATGAAAATAAAAATTAAAGACACATTCTGGCAATGGTTTTAACATGCAAGCTTTGTTCATCACCAGAAATACACAGCCACCCCGAAAAGTAGTCCTAACATGAGAACTTAAACCCATTTAGTAATGCAAATTAAATTACTGCAATTATATAAATATTTTGCGGTTTACATACCAACATATTTTGTAAGTAAATAAATTTGAAGTGTAAAATGAAACAAAGGGACAAAACTTTGCGTAAATGTTTCATTGTAGCATGCACAATTCAAGATCTTGTACAGGGTGTTTGTAGGGGAAAAAGAGGGTAAAAAAAACATCTCTGCAATCTTCAGCTCAAATCTTCTTGATTTTCTCCCCAACGACAAGCGGGTTTTCTTGCCTTATTTTCTCAGCTGCATCAGCCTTATAATCAAAGCTACAGTTGTGAACATCTGAGTATCGGTGCATGCTGCAAAACAACTGTCCACACCGGCAGTCAAAGCCTGTTAGATAGAAACAAAAGTTAGATTAACTCAAGAGACCTTCATACAGGAAAAAAAAAGGAAAATCTCAGCAAACCATTTAGGTATCTCACAATGTTTTGTAACAAAGCCTGCGTGTATATGTAAGGAATAATCCACGGCCAGTTGTGCATTAAACGATTTTAATGCACAATGTGGAGGCAAAGAACCACCCGACGCCAAGCGGAGTGCATTCAAATCAGTTAATGCACAGCTAGCTATGAATTATTTCTCTTATACCATGGTCATTTGCCAGCATTGACAGGTTAAAGCTGTTATTGATGCTTGCAGTGCAATTTGGCCAAAAGGGTAAAAATGACAGTTATTTTCATCAGTTACGGCTTGTTAGATCTAGCATCCTGCCAGCTCTGAATCAGACACAGAGATAGAGCAGTAAGATTACCTTTATTTAAATGAATGAATTATAGCATTTATTTAAATTATTATTAGAGAGAGAGAGAGAGAGAGAGAGAGAGAGAGAGAGAGAGAGAGAGACTTGTGTGTGTGTTCACTTCAATTAAAGAAGTGCATTAATATAGAACACTGATTAAACTGACTGGAACTACCTGTGCATCAAACGGTTTTAATGCACACCTTCCAGCCAGTCAGTATAGAGTATTCAGACAGAGCATGGTATCAATTTAAATGTATAAATATAAAAATAATGTATAGTATATCATTTTGCATACCCGTGAGCCCCACTTTCTTGCGGCAGGTGAAGCAGCGGTTCTTCTTGGGTTTGGATTGCTCTGGCACATCCGAGGTCTGCTCTGAGACTTCTAATTCTGAAGCTGTTAAGAGTTTAATAAAGGTGGCAAAGATTTAGAAATGCTGCTAACAAGAAGAACATCTCAATGAGATTCTAAACATCAACAATTCTTGGTTGGCACCCGGTTAGAGTCTGAAACTTTTCCTCAGATATTACTGATTAAAATGTGCTGAAGGAGCGCATGTTCTCATAACTATGAAGTTATGGCAAGCATGAATCAAACCGATAACTATGAACTCTGTACTCACCTGACACTGCTTCTGTGGGTTCAGAAGTTTCATCTAACTTTCTCTTTCCTCTCGATGTGCCATCCTCCAGTGAGAAGCTACCTGCCGTAAGCAGCTTTTCTGTGGTGGATTCCTGAAGGTTTCTCGCCAGTTTACTGCATGATACTTCTATACAATCAAACACACAGGTCATTTTCCCTAAAGAATCTGCATGAAGGGTCCATAAACTCAAAGACTCTTAACACTAGTATACACCGATGTAACCCTGGGTTATAAAGCCCTGGTTTAAATAATGTTTTACATAATATTTATTCATGAAGTACTAAACTTGATGACTACTATGTTCTGATTCATATATATATATATATATATATATATATATATATATATATATATAAATAAATAAAGAAATGTTAGTCAAGTCCATTTCAGCTGTAAAGCAGCTCTACAATAGAGAATGGTGTCATTATTCAGTTCAATTTAGTAATATTGTTTCAATTCAGTTCAATAACTGTTAATGTTGCAAAGTTCATCTATTATGAAACAAGTTTAATTGAGCTAAAGTCATGTGAAAAATAAAGTACACCCTTTTGAAATCTATGGTTTTACGCATCAGGACATAATAATAAAAAAACATCTGGTCCTTGGCAGGTCTTAAAATTAGATAAATATAGGTTCAGATGAACAACACCACATGACATATTACACCGTGTCATGGTTTATTTAACAAAAACTAGGCCAAAATGGAAAAGCCATGTGTGAAAAACGAAGTACACCCTTACTGCTTCCATAGGAATTAAGAGGCTATATAGCAGTCAGGCACTGCTAATCAAATGCCTTTGAATAATTGATCATCAGCAAGCGTGGCCAACTCTATAAAAGCAGAAGTTTTGGCAGTTTGCTGGTCTGGAGCATGCAGGTGTGTGTTAACACAATGCCAAGGAGGAAAGACATCAGAAATGACCCGATGATTTTTCATTATGTCCCGATACGTAGAATTCAAACGGGTGTACTTTCTTTTTTTCACAATGGTGCCATTATTCAGCTCAAGACAGTTCAATGTTGATTCAATTCAGATCAATAACAGTGTCAGTGTTGCAAACAGTGCAGCAGAGGGATTAGACCCGATGAACAATTTCAAATGTGGACAGCCCATATGTAAAATAAACTACTCAACTAGCATTAGTTTGCTGGCAAAAGTTAAGTTTGGTAAACCAGTGTGCTCTGTTATTTAGTGACTTTCACTATTAATCTCTCTAATAAACAACTCTACCTAAGTAACAAGTAACAAACAAGAGTCTTTTGATCATTAGACAAAGACATTTACACTTGTTTAACACTGAAAAAAAAAGACAACAATGTAATCAAATGTAAAAAGGGAACTTTGAACAGTTTCTAGCCTGGTCTCAAAGCAAACAATCAGATGCATTTGAAATATGAGTTCTGGCTGTTTCTATGGAATTTGAGAGCTTTTGTCTCTTTCTGTTTCATGGTAATCTGTTCAATGTCTGGTTTTGGAGAGGTGGATGACATAATAAACAGGTCAAAGTGAAAAAGGGATGGTACCTTGCATTTTCAGGCCTGATTGAGCTGCTACTGAAGCACCATCTTTATGTGTAACTGCTGCTACTGCTGCTGTTGTTGAGAAACACTGACTGGAGAGGATGATGATGAGAAAAGATTATGTTATATAACTGAAAATACATCATGTCAGTGTAAAACATGTGGGAGTGGGTGCTATGACCAAAACCTTATATCACAGGATGAATAATTTTATATCGCAGCTGGAAATTAAATGAGAAAATATTTTAATAACCATGCTGTAATGCCTATTTGTGGATAATCATTTTAATCGAATACATTACAAATAAATGGTACTCATTTGATTGGCATATTTTGTAAATTTAATTGGAACTTGATGGACAGAAAATGAAAAAAAATAAGATTTATAAATGAGCAAGTCTGGCATCAGGGCAAAAACAGCTTCACGTTATGCAATATGTAATACCAGAGTTTAACAAAAGAATCAAAACCTTAGAACTGCCCACTGATAACCATACAAATATATCTATTGTTATATACAGGGTTCCAAATTTCCTACACATTTTCCATTTCAAAATTCCATACTTTTCCACACTCAAATTTCAAAACCTGTAGGTTTTTGAGCCCATATTTGTTGGTTCATACAGCATTATTTTCAGCATTAAATTTAGTATATAGGACAGTCATCTGTAAATATTCTTATTTTCCCCGGGGTTTTTTGTCATTGATATTCTCGAACTGATAACATGCGCTTACATGATGAGAAGAAACCTAGGTAACATTTTAATTTACAGTGTCATTGTTACAAGTTATATATAGTCACTGTAGTAATAACTATAAATTATGCATAATTACATGCTATTAACCCTAAACCAACCCCCATTCCTTACCCTAACCCGATAGTAAGTGCATGTAGTTAATTATTATTACTCAGTACTTAAATGATACCTTAAAATAAAGTGTAACCAAAACATAAAACACTTTATAAACTGCATATATTCACCTCACATGGGTTTGATACTGTAATCATGGTTTGATGTTGAATGATCACCAAACAGCAAAGTACAGTCTGATTTAGATGATTGTTCGTTCCTTTATCTGCTTCTGGTTTGAGTGGCACACGCACATTCATTTAGTGAAGTTCAAAAGAGACTCGCTTATGGTACAAGACAAAGAGCTTTGCATAATAAAAGTGTGCCTTGAATTTATTCAATTGTGTTCGACAGTCACAAAAGGATCACTAAATTTTTGCCATGAAAACACTGGTTGTATGATACATTTTTTTTTTTTAGAAATTCTTAATTTTATATTTTAGTAAACTGAATAGGGTTGATTGTCTGTAAACAAATATTTTCCATACTTATTCACCTGGAAAATAATCAAATTCCACATTTTCCATACTTTTCCAAACTGCCTAGGAACCAATATGAAATGGTAGAGCAGAATGATACATAGGGCTGAAAACAAGCTTTTGATATAATAGCCCTTCTGATATAAAAGTTGCACAAATAAACTAGATCCTATGCAATTGCAACAACTTTCAAAACTGCTATGAGACATTTTGGAGGGGTGGTAAAGAGGAAGATGTTGTACCTGTTTTGTTCATGCTGTGACGTCGATTGTACAGTCATAGATTCTCCTTTACTGCTTATGCTGGAAGACGCTGCAGGAAATAAAAGAGCAGGAATTCCAAAATGTCAACACTTCCATTTTAACTTCTCCTTATGTGAGGGTTTGTTTTTTGAGACACGTTTCCGTATGACACTGTGTCCCAACCAGGCATGACGGAACAACTTACAAGTTTCCAGTGGCATTGCATTCCTGAATGAAGGTTAAATGCTGTAGAGAATAATGAAATTACAGAATAAGCAGATGAAATGTAGATAAGCAGGATTTTGGTCCAATGATATTTCATTGTGGGAGGTGTTGCACAACACACACACCTAAGACCATAATGAGACTAAATATTAGAAACTAATTTAGAACAAAATCTCAGCGTTAGCGATAGACACACTGCAGTTCAAAAGTTCAGGAAAAGTCAAAAAAAATTAACCCGTTTATTCATCAAGGATGCATTAAACTGATCAAAAGTAAGAGAAGGCTTTTACTATATATTGTTACTGCAAAAAAAAAACTATTCATCACTTGTCGTATTTTAATGTTGATGTTCTCGTCAACAGCATTTTGGTTGTTTTTCTCTCCGCTATAGCTATACCTTTGCAAGAATTTAAATTTCATGCATTTCAATTTGTCAAATGGCTTCAATATTTGTAGATGTACTTGTTGTTGTGATATTTTAGGATGGCTGCTGCAGAAGCATGTATAGGGTCAGGAATGAAAGAAAATATGTGGGACTGTCATGTAGAGGGAGTAAGAGTTGATGATTATCAGCATTTTCCATACCTTAGCTTTTGGTGAACTGATGCCACTGCCTGACATGATCAAATACCATTGTATTTTTACACAGGGTAAAAGTAAAACAGTGCTTGGTAACAAAGAACAGTTGGAAAGGAGTCTATTTTTGTGTGACTTCTGACTCACCTGGATCACTGGATCTGCCACTGTTGTTCTGCCGCTGTAAGGAGTCTTTGTAGCAGACCGAGCACATGCTGTTATTACGTGGGTTCCCATAAAACCCGCAACCATTAGAACAAAGCACTTGGGTCTGATTGGTCTCCTGAGCCATATCCCTTTCCTGTGGAAAACAAAACAAGAGATTACTATTAAAAAGTCACAATTGTATGTGGTACAATTTCAGAAATCTTTTCACCTATAAATTGGTCACATTGGAGTAACAGTTACTTTGATGACAAAATCCATAATTCATGAATTTATCCTTTTTGGGGGCAAACAACAGACAATTGCATGCATGAGAAACGAATGGTCCGTTTCACCTTAAAAGAGCTCTGAGTCTACGATCTGTGCTTTGAATACTGAGTGCATGGCTGAATTACACTTTGTGCAGATGTTTGAGTGAATAAGACACTTATCTGATTGTCCTCTGACATGTTCTAACTGTCTCCCTGCACCTGCCTGTAAGGGTCTGGTTCTAAGACTACCTCTACAGCTGTCTCACACTCATACTGTACAGAAAATATCCTCGCTGTGTTGGGAGAAAGGAGGCATTAATAGATGGATAGATACAGATAGACATAGACCTAGAGAGACAGACAGATAGACCAAGACAGACCGAGAGAAACAGACCGATAGGACAAGTGTTGCAAATTAGCAGTTTTGCTATAATGTATCTGGCTAGTCCAATGCTATTGTTATGTCCATATCAAATAAACAAATAAATAAATAAATAAAAAATAGATCCAGACCGAGACAAACAAACCGATAGAAAGATGCATACAGAAAGATAGATAGACAGACCGAGACGGACCGACAGATAGACCGAGACAGACAGACCGAGGCAGTCAGACAGACCAACCGACAGATAGACCGAAACAGTTAGACTGAGACAGACAGACAGACAGATAGACCGAGACGGACCAACAGACAGACCGATAGACCGGGACAGACAGACATAGACGGACCGACAGACAGATAGACCGAGACAGACGGACCAACAGATAGACCGAGACAGATAGACATAGACCGAGACAGTCAGACAGATAGACAGAGACAGACAGACAGATAGACAGAGACAGACAGACAGACAGACAGATAGACTGAG
Organism: Siphateles boraxobius; assembly: GCF_051911475.1. Taxonomy (NCBI): domain Eukaryota; kingdom Metazoa; phylum Chordata; class Actinopteri; order Cypriniformes; family Leuciscidae; genus Siphateles; species Siphateles boraxobius. The sequence continues at coordinate 14,317,675 of NW_027508734.1, forward strand.
ACAGACAGATAGACTTACCGACTGTTAGACTGAGACAGACAGACAGATAGACCGAGTCGGACCGACAGACAGATAGACCGAGACGGACCGACAGATAGACCGAGACGGACCGACAGACAGCTGGACCGAGACGGACCGACAGACAGACAGATAGACCGGGACCGACAGACAGACAGATAGACCGGGACCGACAGACAGATAGACCGGGACCGACAGACAGATAGACCGGGACCGACAGACAGACAGATAGACCGGGACCGACAGACAGACAGATCGAGACAGTCAGACAGACAGATAGACCGAGACAGTCAGACAGACCAACTGACAGTTAGACTGAGACAAACAGACAGATAGACCGAGACAGACCGACAGATAGGCAGAGACAGACAGATAGACCGAGACAGACAGATAGACCGAGACAGACAGATAGACCGAGACAGACAGATAGACCGAGACAGACAGATAGACCGAGACAGACAGATAGACCGAGACAGACAGATAGACCGAGACAGACAGACAGACAGACAGATAGACCGAGACAGACAGATAGACCGAGACAGACAGACAGATAGACCGAGACACACAGACAGACAGACAGATAGACCGAGACAGACAGACAGATAGACCGAGACAGACAGACAGATAGACCGAGACACACAGACAGACAGACAGATAGACCGAGACAGACAGACAGATAGACCCAGACAGACAGACAATCATAGCTAGACCAGGAGAAACAGACAGATAGACAGATAAACATATAGACATAGATAGATAGACAGAGCGAGAGACAGACAGATAGATCCAGACAGACAGGTAGACAGACCAAGACAGACAGAAAAAGAAAAATAGACAGATATATAAAGACAGACAATATGCATTTTAATAAAAGTATTATTAAATAAAATAAACAAACAAACCAGGTATAAACACTGATCTGTCTTGCCTGCCCACTTGAGATCGGGTCACACTAGGTAGATGCTTTTGGTTTAACACAGGTACAACTCCATTTAGATGCAAAATAACTGGAAAACAAAAAAATTAAATAGTCACTACTGCTTCCATGTTTACTTTAGCATTACACAAACACTCAATAGATTTCAGTAGCACTAGAGTGAAACCAAACACAATGATTCAACATATCAGTGTTCAGTCAATGTTTAAGCCAAACAGCAGCTTTAAATCAACTTTCAAAAAGGTTTAAGTTGGACCTAGTGCTGACACGAGGCATGAAAAATAGCTTAATTCTGTTGTAAAGGTTAAAAACTGAAGCCACCAAGCAATTGAAGTTGCTTCAGAACAATTATATTACTCAAATCATACTCATCAAAAACAACATGCAGACAAACCTACACTGTCTGGCTAGTGTACAGTAAGCCGGTGTGCTCACATGTGTTGCCCTGTGAGAAGGTTATTAAGCGACATGCCCTGGCACTAGATCAAAAGGTCAGATAAAGACAGTTTCACTCCAGCCCCATGCAACAGGAAGTCAAGAACACTAACCAAGACCATCATAATTATCACTGCTCGAGTTCAGTATGAACTACTAACACTGAATATTAAACTTTGGGGTGTAACTTGTCACACACTTTAAATAATTTACTTGTACTGTACATCGGGAACAGGGAAGCTGAGCGCATTTCATTTCCTAAGGTCAGAAACTCAATCTCATTTACAATTAGAATAGACAAGGTGATCCAATAACAAATGCGATAAAGCCAGGTCTAAACATTGTCCAAATTATGTGTAACTGGATTTTTCAATCAAATGTAACTTAACAACATTGTAATAGGTTTGCGGTGACGATTGTGTGCATGTAAATACTCACTGTTTAGTACAAAGCCTATAGTCTTCATAAATCACAATGAGTTTGTTTCATTATCAATTAACGTTAGACTGACTACAAATAAAACTTGTAACAGTCGGATCTGAGCAACTGGGGTAATCAGGTTTCCACGGTAACTCTTGCACTATTTACACTGTCCTTTGTTTAAAAAATCATATACTATAAATGACAACACCACAAGACGTAGATTTCAACGTAATATCTCGCTCATATGTCGATACGTTTGCCTTCCTTACCTGGTAAATGGTTTATAGTGAGCACCTCTGTTTATCTACTAAGTAACGTCGCTAGCTGTTTAAATGAAAGCTGGACATCGTAAAACACATTGAGTAATAATAGAAAGGGTTACGTACACGCCCACTGAAACGCTATTGGCTGCGTGCTGTAAGCCACGCCCACGTGCATCACGATAGTCTTCCAGTCATGGTAAGTCCGATTCATTTTAGAGAATCGGTTCATTTGAAAAGTATATTTAAAGGTCAATTCGGTCTGATTTGTAAATGAAACGTTCAGACCGTTTTGTGAACTGGTTTAAACAATTCATTGATTGGAATCGACTCTGCAGAACGATTCGTCACGAATCAGTCATCGCTATTTTCTTTAACTTACGCGTAAAGTTAAAGAAAGGTGCATGTTGAGTGATGTCGTGGACGATTTTTGGGATCATTACGGATTAGCAGCAACAACTATGGGGAATATGAATACTATATGGGAAATGTTAAAAAATGTATTGACATCACAGCTACTTCCCTAAAGATATAAACAGAAGTTTAAACATCTGGCATGCAAATTTGTTTGTTTGCACAGACCTTGTAAACTAAAAGGCAGCAAATGGACAACGTACTAGTTACCATTGCACCAATGTTTGTTTACTTTTCCAACTAAGTTAATTATCTCGCTGTTAGCTTGTTAGTGACAAATGTACAAAGCTTTTCTAAACTAACAACTATTTCCTCTCTTACGAATAAATAAGTAATTATTAAGTAGCTTTCGCCACGCGACCTTATATAACAACAGGTTTTGCTCTTGTCAAGTTGGTTAGCAATCACAAAACGCCGCAGCTGTTTCACTGAATCAATTGACTAACATTCGCATTTACACTCACCTCCCGACTCCTGACGATTACTATATCAATATCGCTGGGTTAAAAGAGTTTGGTTTATTGTCTTGCACTATTAAAATGTTTGCGAAGTGTTTTCGACGTTCACCAGCTTCCCTTCCCCCACCGAGAAACAGCCTGTTTGTTAGTTTTGACACTCCAGCCCCCACTTTAACCTACCCAGTGACGTCATGATGCGACTCGTTTGTGAAACACCACCAAATAAAAACATATTTTGGACTCTTTTTGTTTTTTATATATTTAGTCCAGAATGTTGTTGTATTGCTATTCTTTTAAAGTTACTTTTAGAACAAAACCAAGTATGATATCCAAACATGCATGTAACCTCCATGTGATTAAAAAAAATAAAAAAAAAATAAATATATATATATATATATATATATATATATATATATATATATATATATATATATATATATATATATATTACCAGGAAAAATGACTTATAAAACATAACCCTCACATTGCTTTGTATTATGATTATGATGAATCATACCATTGGTCTGTATAAAATAATAATAAAATCCTCTCATCATGTACTCACTGTCACCCTCATGATGTTACAAACACATATACTTTATTATTTGAATGTGTATTTTGTGTTGTGTGTTTATGTGAAACTTATGGTACAGTCATCTTGGCCAGGACTTCCTAGAAGAAGAGATTTGTATCCCAACGGGACCTTCCTGGTAGAATAAAGGATAAATAAATAAATACCACAGGCCACCAAAGGTTAGGCAAATGGTCTGTGATCATGCACTTTCATTGTAGGCCTATGCCAATAAAAGACGAAGTAAAAGAGAAGGGCAACTCAGGCTGTCAGTCCTTAAAAGTCTGTCAAAAATCCTATTTTGTGTCCCACGGAATATATTAAAGTAAATCGAGTTTGTAAAAACACGAGGGTGGGTTTTCAAAAGACTTTTAATTTGGGGGTGAGGCTTTTCCTGGGTTTTTCCTTGAATGTTCATGTTTCCTCGAAAGGCATGAGCTGTAAACTAACTCCGCCCACTCAGGATGGCTAATCCATTTTTACACTGGCCACGCCAACTCAGGACGACTAATCTATCCCGTATGAATAGATTACACGCACATGTGCAGACTCCACTGATGTTATCACTTTCTCACGAGTTAATAATTAATTGAGCTGCTGCAATGATTACAACGATCTGTATTTTAGTGTGTCTGTTTGCAGTCTGAGTGGATTTGAGCAGTGCAGATTCATTATGGCAGCTTTGCGTGCAGCAAAACAAGCTTTAAGAAGAGAAATCAAGAGTCGAGTGGCTGCAGTGAGTGATCAGGAGAAACTCAGACAGTCTCGAGTTGTCTCTCAAAAGGTAAATGTCATCGATGTGTCAGTTGAGCGACACGAGCTTTCAGGGGTCTTGTAATATACGGGACAGTAGTTAGATTGTACTTTGCACATAGGATCTCTACATATACGCGAGTACTTAGAAACTTTACCTGATATCCACCATAAAAAAATATTTTTTTTTGCAAATATTTGAGAGCATAGCAAATATGCACAATCACACTAACTTTTTCTTATTTATAATTTTGAATATGTAATCTCACACCTTTTTTTACGTTATTGACAACTTTTTTGCTACCACAAATTTCCTTTTGAGATTTTGGATATAAAATAAGCAGTGTTTCTCATAGACAGTAAAATGTATTTCTGCACATGACTCAGGAGTTTCTTTGCCCCCTGGTCTTTTTTCTTTTTTCTTTTCTTTTTTTCAATGGCTGTACCTTTCTTGCACAATGTCCCTGTATGGACAGTTTTAGCACATGGGTTTTCAAACTTTGGTCCAGGGGGCCACAAGGGAGTGCTGGGGTGTTGGTGGAAATGTTACAAACAACATTTTTGTTTTTTAAACAAAAAATAAATGCATTTAAAAATAAGATTTGAATAAATAAATGCAGGTAGGTTTCTTCAAGCGACTTCGAGACGTTGCCACAGTTCTTCTGGATTTAGCCTTAGTTTTTTCTGTTTCTTCATGTAATGCCAGATGGACTCGATAATGGTGAGATCAGATCTCTGTGTGGATCATACCAGCTGTTGTCAGACTCCTTGTGCATACAAAAATCTCACTGGATTCTAATGGCTGGAAATGTAAACGTAAATGGATTATGTTTAGAAATCTAAACTGATATTTCCTACTGACACACTACAGCAGAAGATATAAATAACTGGCTTTAAAACCATTTTGTGTGTGAGAATACTAACGTGCCTAAGACTTTTGCACAGTACTGTGTGTGTGTGTGTGTGTGTGTGTATTTTATATATATATATATATATATATATATATATATATACTTATACACGCATACATGGTCAGAATTATTGGAGCCCTTGGTCAATATAATCAATGAATGCTGTGAAAATATATCAGCATTGTTTATCCTTTTGATCTTTCATACATTTTTTTTTTTTAAATCACAAAAATCTAACCTTTCATTCAAGTAAAACTAATAAATGTGGCGAGAAAATCACATTATGAAATAAATCTTTTTCTTTAATACACGTTGGCAACAATTATAGGTACCCCTAGAAATGCGTATGAGTAAAGTCTCATATGAGTAAAAGTATATTTCCTCTTCATATTTACAGTTTTTAGCCCACCAGGGTGACTAGGAACATTAAATTGTCGTTTCACAGGAGTATAAATATGAGGAAACACAAAGGGCAAATTCCTTTAATCATCCATCACAGTAAAACTAAAGAATGTAGTTCTGATGTGCATCAAAAGATTGTTGAGCATCACAAAACAGAAAGTAACTGTAAGAAAATAACTAAAGCATTGAAAATTCCAAATTTCTACCATCGGGGCTATAATTAAGAAGTTCCAAACAACAGGAAATGTCACGAATCTGCCAGGAAGAGGACGTGTGTCTATATTGTCTTAATGCACGGTGAGGAGGAAAGTTTGACAGGCCAAAGACTCTTTAGGGATCACAGATGAAGAATTGCAGAAAATAGTTGAGTCATGGGCTCAGAAAGCATTAAAAAATATCAAACAGCACCTACATCACAAGCTTGCGATGGTTTCAAGAAAAATCCTCTGTTCTCATTAAAATCTCATAATGGGCTGTGGTTGGATCTTCCATCAGGACCATGATCCAAAACAAACATCAAAATCATCACAAAAATGGGTCGTTAAGTACAACATGAATCTTCTGCCAGGACCATCCCAGTCCCTTGAGCTGAACCCTACAGAAAACTGAAGAGGAGAGTCTCTGATCTCTTCAGGAATTATAGGAGAAAACTCAGAGCTGTTACCTTGGCAAATAGTTGCAAGAAGTATTAATTGTTTCCATTAATTGTGGCCAATGTGTATTGGAGAAAAACATTATTTCATAAAGAGATTTTCCCCACATTTTCAATTATTTTACTTCAATGAAAGAATTGTTGTTGTTGTTTTGAAAAAAAAGGTCAAAAGGATTAACAATGAAGATTTTTTTTTTGCAGAGACTTATTTTATTTACCAAGTGTGCTAATAATTCTGACCATGACTTGTATATGTGTTAGACACACTCTTGAACCTAATCAGATTTGCGAAACTACTCCCTTATTGAGGCATTTTGAACCTATTTTCATACTGAGACATTATTACATACAGTATCCTATATGGAGCAAAATACAACTAAGAAACATGGCCTATGTTACTGTAATCATATATTGCAGTAAAACATTTATGTTAAGCATGTTACAAAATAAATAAATGATTGTAAATATGGTTTGTGTTTATTAACTACTATCCAAATGTATGTATGTAGTTGTTCAGGCATCCCAAATACCTGTCCAGCCAGCGTGTCGCTGTCTTCCTGAACATGTATGATGAGGTGCGCACAGAGGACATCATCAAGGACATCTTCAAGAGGGGCAAAGTGTGCTTCATTCCCAGATACTTCACCAAGAGCAGTCATATGGACATGTTACGACTTCAAGACATGGAGGACATGAACACGCTGCCCCTCACGTCCTGGGACATCCGGCAGCCAGCAGACGAGGACACTGAGAGAGAGGAAGCCCTAGATACAGGTGGGTTAGAACAGAAGATTTAGACTATGTACCTGCCCTAAAGAAGCTTGTGTCTGCCACGGGAAAAAAGGGTTTTTAACTCAGAAAAAAGTCAGAATTACGAGTTATAAACTTCCAATTGTGAGAAATAAAGTTGGAATTGTGAGATATAAAGTCTGAATTGCGTGAAAAAAGTTAGATTGTGAGATATAAACTCACAATGGTGAGAAAAGTCCGAATTGGAAGATTAAAATACGCAGTTACCTTTTCTAATTGCAAGTTTATTGCAAAATGTTCGAATTGCGAACTATAAACTTGTAATTGTGATAAAATAAGAATTGCGAGTTATAAAGTCAGAATTGCAAGATATAAACTCACAATTGTCTGTGTATGAAATCCAAATTGTGAGATATAAACTCTCAGTTGCAAGAAAAAAATTCAGAACTGTGAGATAGAAAGCAGAACTTACCTTTTATATATTTTTTTATTCTGTGGCAGAAACAAGTTTCCATACTACCCTCTTACAATATTTTTTAAAATTATGGGTAAAATAAAATGCATGTTTAAAAAACAGCCGAATGCTGCACATTTTTCCAGATATTGTGTTGTTGACTAGTTATATTCTCAACCTAATTCATCATAATTTAGTTGGAACTATTAGCTGATTTATTGCATTTCATTTATTCTAAAACACAGTTTGTAACATGTATTAAGACGAGGGGAAATTATCCCATCAGACTGAATTTATTTGTTATTTAATTTACTTAAAAACAGCAAAAACAGCCGTTGAAGGTCTGTGTCAAATACTGAAAAAATTGGTATATATATGACTTTGCTTAAGCTCAAAAAACACATCAAAGTTCAACAAGGCGAGGAGCTCACACACATAATACACAAACGCTTTGTCATTGCATTTGGCCTCTAAATAAAGTATTGTTTGTAAGAAATCTTCTATTATTATGTGTGCAAGCTCTTCTCCCTGTTGAACTGATTTAATTTACTTGTAATAAAATGTACAAAAATAAATTAAAAATACAGCACATATTTGCAAAGCTATTATAATTGATAATTATATAATATACTATTATAATGTGAGGAAAGTGTTGTACAGGTATGTAGTGTTGAAAGGAAATATATTGTACCATTAGATGGTGCTCTCACCCCACAGGTTAATTTGGCGTCATATTCACTTACACTATAATCAGATTTTGATGTTTTGTACCATAGAACACAAGATTTTGCATCTAAACATTAACATTAGGATATTTATTTTAGTTTGATACTTTAATATTGCATTTTGTGGTTGAGCATTTGCACTTTCCAAGATAGAAAAGGTGGGTTACTGCATTGCAGTATTTAGGAATTGTAGGCTACAAATGCTGACTAGTAGTAGTTACACCAAACTGCTCAAATCATGTTTTTTAAAGTCCCTTATGAGTTTACAGCTTAGAAATAGACTAAAAGACCACAGTGACACCTAATTTTACTGTAATCTCAATATATTATCTCTGAATGTTTGATTTGGAGTCATTTATCAAACATGAAATGCACTTAGAAACAAAATTCACTTCCATAATTTTTGCATATTTCAATTAATGCAGAAATTGCTTCATAAATTGATGGTGAAAAGTGGGTAATACCAGAAGGGAATCAGGTGGTTAGAGATGGTGTATTTGTTTCTTTTCAATAATATGCCCCAATGAATCATGCACAATAAGGCCAGATATGTGTATTAAGAAAATGAATGTTGAAATTAAAGCATTAGCAGGAGGTTTAATTAGTGTATCATTTCTTCATTAATGTGTAATTTAGTAGGCTAATTGACACGCTGTTTATATTCAGACTTGTGTTGTATATTATGTTATAGTGCCTGAGTCAGGAACCTACCATCATATTTAATTTATTCCCCACATTTACTTGCTGTAAGTGAATTATGATTCATAAATCATGCTGTTTCCTGCACACAGCTAGTATTTATGGGGTTTGTGACTGAGGACTGTTTATGTTTACCAAAGACGTGCTTTTTTCTAATCGTCCTAATTTTTCATCTATACAACTGTACTGTTTACTTTATCTCTGTAATTTATCATCAGGCTAATTATAGCTTACGTTAATCTTACGTTTAGCAGAAATGCTTGTTTTATAAAGAAAATAGGAAAGAAATCACCCCATCAATGTGGTGGAGAATATAAACTAGGCAGAACTGAGCAGGTGTTACAGGACGACAGAGGCAGGCCAAAGCCTCTCGCCCCTGTTGAGTAAGTAATGACTCTGAGATTAAAGTCTGTGTGTTTTAGACACACATTTGATGGGGTGTTTGTGTATATGTGAATTAAAGAGAGAGAGGAGCGGATGAAAAATACAGCCATTCAGGAGAAAGCGATAGAAATGGGGGTTGATATGTGAAATGCACATGAGGAGGGGTGTAATCGTACTGAAGTATGCCAGTGTGAGATGAAGGTGGGTGTTTTTTTGCATTTTGTACCCGCAGAGTGAAACCGTGACTTTGAGCTCGGGACATCCTTTGGACTTTACTGGTACTCTCCTTTGAAGTCAACATGAAATAAAAAATGACCTTATTTGTTTTCCTAGGCCCGTTCAAGCACAATAGCAATAAAGATATATTTTTAAAAAATGTTCTAAATATAAAAGAATGGCAGAGTCCACACCACAACAATTATAGGCCTATATAATGATAACGACACATTATCGATAACAATATTGTTGGAATCAAGTTTGAGAAAAAAAATTTCCCAGTTGATAAACGATAAAAACATTGACAGCCAATCAGAATTCAACCTGCTTTAAGAGCTTAAGCATAAAGTGGCAAACGACAAAACCGCAGTGAGTGTTTATAATAAACAGAATAATATTGTCCACTGGTGTGGGCGCGAATATAGTTCTCGTAAATGTTATCATTATATTTATTGTTGTTGGTGTGATTCAACGGAGCTTTATTGTGGAGTCATCAGTGCACGTTATTCCTAAGAAAATTTTTCTATTTTAATCAAACCTTTACCTTAACCACTTTCCTTTATATTGTAATAACTATATAATAGCCATTTAGATATTATTTTAGGTAAAGGGTTCCTACACGGCTTGGAAAAGTATGGAATTTGATTTGAGTAATTTCCTGGTCTGGATAAGTTTCTCAGGTCTGTATAAGTGTGGAAAAAATATTGTGTTGCAAGACTATTCAGTATTCTAAAATATAAAATTAAGAATTAGCCTACTAAAAATAAATTTGTCTTGCATGCAGGTTATATATAATTATGCAGGTTGTAAATCGTTTTAGGTTTCGTCTCATCATGTTAAGCGCATGTTATCACTTCGTGAAAACCAATGGGGGAAAAAGAGAAAATAAAAATATTACAGATCACCGTACTATATACCAAATATAATGCTATATGAACCATGTTAAATATGGTCTGAAAAATCTACAGATAGGTTTGGATATTTGATTCTGGAAAAGTATGGAATTCTGAAAAGAAAATGGAATTCCCTGAGGTTAATGTTATGATTAAATTGACATTGACTTTAAATGTTGCCAACAAAAAGAAATGAAAGAGAGCTGAGACTAGATAAAAATGTCAGGTGTGTGTGTTTGAAGGAGGGACAAGCATTGAATCTGTGTGTGTAAACTGACCAATCTTTGCACGCTTGTATTGGTAGTACATCACTGTGACACTAAGTGCTAACAAGACTGAATGGTTTGAATCCACCGAAGTGCACTTCATTGCCTATCTGTTGGTGTGTCTGATTGAGGTGCTCCGAAAGCATTTAATCCCGCAATAACACTCCATACCTCACTGTCTTCCCTTAAGGTCAAACCGTGCCGCTTGTAAATCAACAAGTTTTTATGAGATTCCAACAAAGATTTGGACTTAATGAACTGTGCTGTCTGGTTAAAATGACTCTCACATTTCCGTTTCCAGTTGTAAAACCATCTCATAGATGCAATTGTGAGATATAAACTCGCAATTGTGAGTTATAAAGTCCAATTCTGTGGGGGGAAAAAATACTTTTTTCCTCTCAGAATAGTTATCTTACGAGAGGTTCTCTCGTATTGCGTAAGTTTAGCTTACGCTACGGGAAAGATTCATCTTCTCGAGATACTGAAGCCAAAAAATTATCCTTAATTTTGTATTCCTTGTCAAGGCAGTGCAGCAGCTAGCAGACCTAGAGCAGGCCATCTCGCGTGCTCATTGGCTGCCCTGAGGTGCAGAAGACCACGCAGGCCATGAACCTCTTCCTGCCGCGACGCTCGAGTTCCGCCACAGGCCGCTCTCGCGAGAGACGGAGCCAGCCGCCCGTGCGAACCAGCACCCAGCGTCCACCACAGCCTCAGCCTTCGCAGCGACGCCAGGGCGGCCGCCCTAGATTGCGCTCAGACAGCCGTCACAGACCGCCGCCCCCCAGAGGGCCTCGGCAAAGAATTACGCTGAAGTCTGAGCACGCGAAGCCTTCCTAACAGCGAGAGAGAAAAGACGCGCGTGTCCCGCTGCGGCCTGACCGCCGTCAAGGTTCATTTCCCTGTCAGTCCCCTTCAAACAGGCTACTGCAGTGGTTCAATTAGCAGCCAACGAGCCGGTTTATTCACCCTTTCGCCTGCACACAAACGCCGTTTTCACGGCGACCCAGAGAAATCTCAAAAAGAGTATAATGTCTGGTCCGGCTCACGCCGTCAGTGTTTTAAGTGTAGTGAAAGTGCCCACACCCCAGTGTTCACCCCTACACATAAGCACTCCGAATCCCGTGTCACTCACAGAGCACACTCTCATAAAACACTCATCGAGTGTTGAATGTAAGAAATGTGTCCACAGGTCTGTGCCCACTATCTGCCCGCTCTGTTACACGATCAAAAAAGCAGGTTATGAATGTAAGTCTCGTGCCCGCCAGAGAGCACTCATGCTTGCTAACACAAACCTCCCCCCGGGCCCCGCCCGCGCGTCTAAGTGTTATCACAAAACGCAGGGCGTTAATAAAACGCTCCCCATCCAGTATGATCGGGACTTACAGTTGTAAGTCTCGTGCCCGCGTACACGCTCACGCTTACAGAAAGCTTTTCCGCCCGGTGCGCTGCTCGCGCGTCAAAGTGTCGTAAAAGTATGTTCCCCATCCCTTATGATTGGGACATCTCACATAAGTCAGCCGGTTTCGGCTGTCAGCGAGCAGCCATTGCCCAGAACCGAGAGCGCGCGCGCCGCGCTTTCGGCTCCGGTTCAGTTTCACAAGCCTGCAAATGGCGGCGGTCTGAACCCGGAGGCCATACGCCTCCTAGCGGCTCACATAGCTGCGTGGGAAACTATTCCAGGGATTTCAGAATGGTTATTGAACACAATAAAGCAGGGCTATACACTTCAATTCATTCGCCGTTCCCCGCGCTTTCAAGCCCGGACCGCGACGATAGTGAATGCGGAAGTAGCACACCTACTTCACGCAGAAATAGCAAAGCTGCTGTGCAAAGGGGCTATAGAAAAGGTACCGCCTTCTCTGAGCGAGTCAGGCTTTTACAGCCGATATTTTCTCGTACCCAAGAAGGACGGAGCCTTCAGACCTATCCTAGATCTGAGACATTTGAACAAAGTACTTGCGAAAAGACCTTTCAAAATGCTTACGACCAGAAAAATCCTCACGCACGTTCGCCCGAGGGATTGGTTTATTTATCTAGATCTGAAGGATGCCTATTTTCAGATTCAGATAGTACCCCGTCACAGGCGATTTTTGAGATTCGCCTTCGACGGTCAGGTATATCAATACACCGTCCTGCCGTTCGGCCTGTCCCTAGCACCACGTACATTTACGAAGTGCATGGACGCGGCGCTCGCCCCCCTGAGAAGTCAGGGGCTGCGAATAATGAACTATCTGGACGATTGGCTGATACTGGCACAGTCAGAGACAGAACTGCTATCTCACAGAACAGTGCTTCTCAGTCATCTGGAAAGCTTGGGTCTCACGGTCAACTTGACCAAGAGCTCATTACTGCCCAGCCAGTCAATTTCCTTTTTAGGAATTGAACTGGACTCGGTGACCATGACGGCTCGTTTATCGACACAGAGCGCGCCGTGTTCGCCACCTAGCCGCGTCTTTCCAGAAGGGCAGCTTTCTCCCTTTGAAAACTTTTCAGAGGATATTGGGCTGTATGGCATCAGCTGCAGCGGTGCTTCAGCTGAGCCTACTGCGCATGCGCCCGCTCCAACGCTGGTTGAGTGCTCGCGTGTCCCGCCGAGCCTGGGTGTCTGGCGGCCAGAAAATCAGAGTGACTCAGACCTGCATAGCGGCTCTGCAGCCCTGGTTAGTGGCCGACTGGTACCAGCAGGGAGTAATGATGGGAACCATCTCTTATCGGAAAGTCATCTCGACAGACGCGTCCAACTCAGGTCTTTGGCCAGTGGTCAGACCAGGAGAAGGGTTTTCACATAAACTGTCTGGAGATGATAGCGGTCGAGAACGCGCTGAAGTGCTTCCTCCCGTTCATACAGGACCAGCATGTTCTTGTCCGCTCGGACAACATGTCTGTGGTATCCTATGTAAACCGTCAGGGCGGTGTCAGATCCAGAAATCTCTGCAATCTGACGGAACGCCTCCTTATTTGGTCTCAGATGCACCTGCGCTCGCTGAGTGCGGCGCATGTGCCTGGCCACTTGAACGACGGCCCAGACAAACTGTCCAGGGACAATGTTCCCCCTGGGGAATGGTCCCTGCACCCCCAAACGGTCCAGAAACTGTGGCGCCTATTCAGCAGAGCGGAAGTCGACCTATTTGCGTCAAAAGACAACGCTCAATGCCCGACGTTCTTCTCGAAGGACAAGGAAGCGCTGGCCCAGGTTTGGCCCAGCCTCCCGCTATATGCTTTCCCTCCGGTCTCTCTGTTCCCACAGGTGATCAAGAGAATCAGGGAAACGCGCCACTCGGTGCTCCTCATAGCCCCGCGTTGGGAGAATCAGATTTGGTTCCCGGAACTAGCACGGCTGTCACATACAGCTCCGTGGCCGATTCCGGTGAGGGCAGATCTCCTCTCTCAGGCTCGCGGCACGATCTGGCATCCCCATCCAGAGCGCTGGTCTCTGCATGCATGGTTGATCAACGGACACTCGTTGCCCTGCCTGAAGGAGTGATGAACACGATCACGCAGTCTAGAGCCCCTTCCACGAGAAGGCTCTACGCGTCTAAATGGTCGGTGTTCTCTGGATGGTGCACCGACAGAGGTCTGGACCCGCGAACATGCGGGGTGGCGCATCTGCTCACCTTCCTACAAGAGCTGCTGGATAAGGGAAGATCCCCATCCACGCTCAAAGTATACGTGGCGGCCGTGGCAGCGTTCGCAGAATCGACGCATGGCCAGTCACTGGGAAGACACGAGTTGGTCATCCGCTTCCTTAGAGGAGCTAGAAGGATGAATCCGCCGCGCCCCCCGTCGGTTCCCATGTGGGATCTTTCGTTGGTCCTCGAGGCCCTGAAAGCTTTTCCATTTGAACCACTAGACTCCATGGGGTTGAAACATCTATCACTGAAAACCGTCTTTCTGACTGCACTGTCGTCAGTAAAACGTGTGGGGGACTTGCATGCGCTGTCTATCAGCGCGTCGTGCCTTGAGTTCGGGCCGAATGACTCTAAGGTCATCCTCAGACCTAGACATGGCTATGTCCCTAAAGTGATGGGCACTCCATTCAGTGCGCAAGTTATTTAATTGTCAGCTCTCCCAGCATCTGACAGCGAAAGTGATGTAAATCTCCTCTGCCCCGTCAGAGCGCTGAGGGTTTACATTACGCGCTCCGCCTCCTTCAGGCGTTCGGAACAGCTTTTTGTTTCGTTTGGTGGGCGCACCAAGGGTCTCGCCTCCTCGAAACAGAGCCTGTCCAGATGGATAGTAGACACTATAGCAGCCGCTTATGCTTCGAAAGGTCTGCAATGCCCTCTGGGCATCAGGGCTCATTCCACGAGAGGCGTGGCCTCTTCGTGGGCATGGTCCAGTGGAATTTCAATCCATGACATATGTGTAGCGGCGGGCTGGAGCTCCCCGTCTACCTTTGTCAGGTTTTATAACCTAGAAATTCCTGCCTTGCAGGCTAAACTGGTGTCAGTTTGAAGGAGAGGTGTATTCTGCCCAGATCTCCTGCTCAGATCACTCTCACATGACTCAGCTCTCCTGGTTGAGCTGCACTAAGTAGCATGTGCCTATACAGACCGGCGCGCTGCTCTGTATTTCCTACGTGTGCTTATGTACAAGTGATGGCTCGGGTGGCTGGCCACCTTATTTTTCACTTATGGGGTTCCCCTGAAAGTTCGGGGTCTTATGGTGAATGCTTGGCGCGCACGGCGTTGACAAAGTGTTCCCGTAGCGTAAGCTAAACTTACGCAATACGAGAGAACCTCTCGTAAGAGAACGATACTCGGTTACTAACGTAACCTCGGTTCTCTCTAGAGAGGGAACGAGTATTGCGTTTTCGACCGTGCTCGCACCACGAGCGACTTCGCTTCAGTCGACGAAAAACCAGAGAATTCAGCCTACAGCCCCTACTTTTATACGCTAAGCCACGCCCATTCTGGCGGGCTGTGACGCTATGAAGGCGCGGGCGCCCTTCATTGGGCGTGACGTCACGCTGGGCTCACTGGTAGGCTGCAGCAGTTGCCGCAGGGCAGCCAATGAGCACGCGAGATGGCCTGCTCTAGGTCTGCTAGCTGCTGCACTGCGTTGACAAGGAATACAAAATTAAGGATAATTTTTTGGCTTTAGTATCTTGAGAAGATGAATCTTTCCCGTAGCGTAAGCTAAACTTACGCAATACTCGTTCCCTCTCTAGAGAGAACTGAGGTTACGTTAGTAACCGAGTATCGTTTATATCACGCAATTCTGACTTTATTACACGCAATTGCGACTTTATATCTCACAATTCTGACTTTATAACCCGCAATTGCGACTTTATATCACGCAATTCTGACTTCATAACACGCAATTCTGACTTTATATCACGCAATTGTGACTTTATATCACGCAATTGTGACTTTCTATCACGCAATTCTGACTTTATAACACGCAATTGCGACTTTATATCTCGCAATTCTGACGTTATAACACGCAATTGCGACTATTTCACGCAATTCTGACTTTATAACACAATTGCGACTTTATATCTCACAATTCTGACTTTATAACACGCAAGTGCGACTTTATATCACGCAATTCGACTTTATAACACGCAATTGCGACTTTACATCACGCAATTTTGAATTTATATCTTGCAATTCTGACGTTATAACACGCAATTGTGACTTTATTTCACGCAATTCTGACTTTATATCTCGCAATTCTGAGAAATAAAGTCAGAATTGTGAGATAAAAAAGTCGCAATTACCTTTTTTATTTTTCATTCTGTGGTGGGAACAAGCTTCCATACAGTTTCAACAAAAAATTATAAAGCAAATGTTTTCAATATTGATAATAAGAAGAACCATTATTCATTTTACTGTTCACTCTTTTTTTTTATCAAATATATGCAGCCTTGGTGAGTCTGAGATCGTAATTGTTCCAATTATCTTAAACTTTTGATCGGTAGTGTATATATATAATTATATAGTATATAGTTTATAAAAATGCATTTAAATGTACTAATTTTAATTTTAAAATACATTTATATATATATATATATATATATATATATATATATTTAATGTATACGTATTTATAGCAAAAAGAGCAGCAGGATATTCTCAATTTATCTCTTTTCTTTTTTTAGCAGCACAATATGACTAAAGGTTTATCATTGAAAAAAGAAATGAAAGCAATCATAAAAGTGTGCTCTTCATCTAATGTAAAAAAAAAAAAAAAAAACTGTGGAATCCCCATCGGCAAACTCCTGTGTTTCTTCAGATCCTTTCTACTTCACCTTTTACACCAGAGGATCGTGAACTGGGATAGGCAGATAAATAGATGAGATGAAGAGATAAAAAGACAGAACAATTTTTGAAATCCTGCAAAGAACTGATGAACTTTCAGATTGAAACCTTGAGCAACTTGGCGACAAATCAGGGATTGATTTGGAGGTACCGGACAGTCCTAGGTGTTGCTCTGAGTTGAAGCCTGCAGGCCTGAGAAACATGTTTTGCAGAACTGATAAAAGAATAGGATCTGTGATGGCTTGTACATTAAATACCTTGTCTTGTTTATATTGGAGATGGTCTAATTGGTTCAGGCTCATTAATAACACTTTTTTTTATTTAAATCGACTGTTTACGATTTGTCAGCATAATCATATTAAGTTGAATAATGTGTATGTAATAATTCCGCGTAGATACATTATTAATGAATGTTGAAGACAGG
This sequence comes from Siphateles boraxobius, assembly GCF_051911475.1. Lineage (NCBI taxonomy): Eukaryota > Metazoa > Chordata > Actinopteri > Cypriniformes > Leuciscidae > Siphateles > Siphateles boraxobius. The sequence goes on from NW_027508734.1 coordinate 14,334,983, forward strand.
CTTATTAGAACAGAGCCGAGAGTGAAATATGGAACGAGGTGCAGGAACAGGCTGTAATTGTGAGATCATTGATATTAATATTTAATGGTTTTGCTTGTGTTTGAAATTCAGACTCGTAACATATTTCATGTAAACCATAAATCAGACTCTCTGGCCACTGTCATTTGTTTTATTTTCAAAATGGACAAATTTGTAAAGCCTTTATATCCAATGAGCCTTATTCATGAATGTAGACACAACGTAAATCCTTTTGTACTTAAGTACAATTTACATACAGAAGCATTTACAAAAATGCAGAAAATCATTGATTATTCATGAATGAGGCCCATTGTGCTCATTAGAAATGTAGAGTTCTTGTGGCTATAGTAGCAGAACACAAATATATTTGTATTGAACTGAATGTAACATTTATGCTACATTTATGCAACACTTCTGCACATGTGAGTTCATGAACAGTTAATGCAGGAATTCGCTCTGCTCTTTTAGGAGCAGAGTGTTTTAGTCTGAATTTAATATGTATTGTTTGTTTGCTTCTCTACACAAGCAGAAAGTAAATTCATTTGTACATAATTTGGTGAATGCAGTTCAAAGACAGTTTACATACTGATGGATGTATGTATGATATGCATAGAAACTGGTTCCACTTGCGTTTCATTTGCAACAAATTGGTTTACAAACAGTTTACCTACACATTTGTTCTACTCATGGTTCTTGTGGCCAAAATTGTGAAATTAAACTGTATAGTGTTTTTGGGTACATGATCAGTGCTTGAATCCATTTGTAAATACATACTTTGCGTACATATGGATTTACGCATGATTTGAACTACAATTTGTTTGGTTTGTTTCTTGATCGAGGCCCAAGGAGTGATTTTGAAATGTATAATGTTAAATCTATACACAAGCAAACCTTTGCACTGAGCTTTTTACATATGAACAGTTAACAGAAATTTGCTCACATTTCATGAGGCTCATTTTGTGAGCTTGAAAGTAGAATGTTTTTTGGCAATGCATAGACTGCAAAACAAGCTACTTTTTTCCTGGAGAGGTTCAAATCAAGAGGTCAGAATAACGTCAGAATAAATTTAATTCTTTTTCAGAATTAAATTTTAGTTTAAATCAAAGTTTATACATATTTTGCAGTGTCTTCATTGCTACATTTTTGTATGATACCATAATTATCCACTAATTAGCTGTCATTGCATCTGCAACTATCAAGTAGCTTAGTCAGAAATAGACATGCATTGGTTATTATATCTGTCAATTAGGAAAAATGCATGAAGAATATGTTTGCATAGTTTTTGTCACCATTTGTGAACAAGCTTACAATTAGGCAATATACATATCAAGCTTACTATATATCTTAAGGTTTTCTTTTAGTTGAAAACATTAAACAATATGTTAAAACAAAAAATATAAAGAACAAAAGCATTTAAGCTCAAGCAGCTTGAACGGGGTGAAAAACGCAAATAAAGCAGACTGCGCAGTTATCGTACAGAACGTACATGCACTCGAGTCAGCTTATGGTTATCGTGTTTTTATTGTTTCACGTTCATTTTGAGAAAAACAATAATATCCACATGCTCGTGGAAACAATGAACTGGACCAGTCGGTCATTAAAAGATCATTTTCATCTCAATAATTCCAAACTTCGCGAGCCAGACGACCACGTTAAGTGATCAAATAGGCCTACCATCCACTTAAACACGCTCCACCGCGTCATCCAGTGCATTTAATTATAACTGTGAGTTAGTGCTTGCGTTTTATCATAGATTCACTGCATTAACGGCCAGCAAAGCAACGTAGTAAAATTCGAATAGTATTATATTTTTCGAATAATAATTACAGATCGAAAATTCAAAAATTCCTGCACATCCCTTGTGGATGAAAATAAGTTATTCTATAAAACACATGTATCTTTCAAACACCTGTCTGTAAGCACAGAGATGTTAGTCTGTACTGTAAATTTCTACTTGGTGAATGTTTGGCTTCCCTGCATGAAATTCACTGTATTGTGCTGTAATGTTGTAATTTGAGCTCCAAAAACAAATCTGCATAATCCACATAATCTTATTTAATTAGTCTTTTCATTTTTTAATTTTGTTACAGGAGGACTAGATCTTATCCTCATGCCTGGTTTGGGATTTGATAAGAATGGGAATCGGCTTGGCAGAGGAAAGGGTTTCTATGACACGTATCTGGAGCGCTGTACGAAGCACCCTAAGGGAAAGCCGTACACCATTGCCTTGGCTTTCAAAGAGCAGCTGTGTGCCGAAGTCCCAGTGGGAGAACATGATATTCTTATTGATGAAGTCCTCTATGAAGACGAGTAAGGAACTGGACCAGTCGGACCATGATTTCAGTGCTGTTGATTTGAATTCAAAGGATTCCTAACAATATGGATCCTGTTGCTGAATTAAATCCATTAAATCTCTTTGAACGCAATCTATTTATATCATAATGTTTCAACGCAAACTCTTTTCAGAAAAGATTCGAAATATCTATCTTTATCAATAGAAGATTTACCAAACTCTGACGTTCTTAAAAATAGTGGTTCTTTTTTGTCATTAGGTTCCATAAAGAACCTTTTAACATCCATGGGACTTTTCAATTCCAATTCTTTATAGAGGAAAAATTTTGCATTAATTTTATTTAAAAAAGTCTTTAAAGGTTCTTGGGGAACCAAAATTGGTGGTTCTATGGTGTCACTACAAAAACACTTGTTCGAAAGCTTTTTAAGAGTATACCAAAAGGCTAAATATGCAGTCTGTCCTTACATTAACTCTTTCCCCACCATTGATGACATTTTTCATCATTTATGAGACAATGCTTCCCTGCCATTGACAGCATTTTCCGGTTTTCTTTGTTTTAGAGTAGAGTACGCTATTATGCATTTATTCTGAAAGACTACCAAATCTCCAAATCAAAACACAAGAAAAAAGCTGCAGAAACAAGCAATAAAAGCATTGCTTATACACGGTGTAGTCGCTTTTTTATGAAACACGATTTTCTCAACTTTTTGTTAAATTTTTTGCTTTTTTTTAATAAAAATTATCCATATTCAACCCTCATGAAGCTGGAATTAATATATATAAGCAGAGGCTCTGTTCTTTTTTTTTGATATGTTGTATGTGGTTCGCTATTTGTAGATCTCATGTGAGTGACGGGTCTCACACCAGTAAATGTGTCAGAGAAGGAGAGGGAGAAGTTGTTTTGATATAGATCATGACACATGATTTTTCAATTAAAAAATGTTGTGTCTGGATAAATCATTCATAATAAACACTGCAATATTCCATAAAAAAGTCCATTTTGACTTTAATCTTGCAACTCTAAATAAATTTCAGAATTTTGACGGTATAAACAGTTATCAGTAATAAGTTGAATTTCTTTCCGTCCTTACACAAACTTATTACATGGACTTCTTGTATGGTACATTTATGGTGTTTTTATTGTCCTTTTTGGTGTTTTGAAATCTGTGTTCCACAGAAATACTACAGCATGAGGTATGGGATGAGGGTGAGTAAATAATGACAGAAGTTGCCATTTGGGTGAACATTTGCTTATCTTCTGTGCCTGATCCATTCTTGATTTCATTTGTATCATGTTCCTGAAATGCTGTAGCTCCGGAGTGTCCAAACTCGGTCCTGTAGAATTTATCTCCAGGTTGCCTCAACACAAATACCTGAAAGTTTCTAGCATAAGACCTTGATTAGCTGGTTCAGGTGTGTATAATTGGGGTTGGAGCCGAACTCTGCAGGACAGTGGCCCTCCAGGACTGAGTTTAGACACCCCTGCTATAGCTGTATATCTTCTAGTCTTTTATATGGGATCTTCCCATCATGGAGGACTAATCAATCTTGCTTCATTAGCTCATGTGGTCAAACTTCAAATAGAATATCCATAATATCCTCCAATTTAAACTGCTTGAACACTTGTGATATACTGGCCAAAATATGTCTGATTTTGGCTAAAAGAAGTCTTTGCTCTACTCTAATTTGCATCTGAATTAAATTTGTTAGAAACAGCTTTTGACATCGTAAGCCGCAGAAGCATTGAGACTTGCCCTGGTGCTCTTTGTTGACAAACAGCATGTGAATTAAGACATGCATAATGAGCAGTCTTTCATATGGTCTGTCAATGACTCACTATAGTCCCTGTGACACTTTCTCCTGCTCTCCCTCCCCTTTATTCTCCATATGTCTCTGCTTTGACTTAATTGCAGGGAACATGTCTGGGACAGACTTGTCCTGAAATTCTAAATTTCATTGCTTATTTCTTTGTTGATTATGGCAAGAAAGTGCATCCTCCCAAAAATATGTTCAAGACATATAGCTTACACGATCTTATGTATTTGTTTAAAACCAATTATAGATGATAATGTATTCTTATAAAAAAAAATTAAAAAGACAATACAAGCAGAGTGTTTAAGTATTTGGTCTTTTTGTTTGGAAGTTGTTTTTGTTGATTATTATATGGGAATGAGAAATTATTGGTTGTTGAAATTCAGCTTTGCCATCCCAGGAATACATTTATATTATAATAATAGAAAACTGTAATCTTAAAATTATTATAATATTTCACAAAATTACAGTTTCTATTGTATTTTTCTTCACTTTTAAAAGAATAGTTCCCCCAAAATAAATTCCCCCATTATTTATTCAGCTTCAGTCATTCCAAACTTGAATTATATTCTGTTTCCCATGTAACACAAAAGGAGAATTTCTTTGGTAAAACTTTATAACTAAAAATGTACTAACAGTAAGCAGTATATTCTAACTGTTGTTAATGTTATTAATAAAAAATGTTCATATTAGCTAGTTCACAATGCATTAACTAATGTTAACAGATACAACTTTTGATCTTAAAATGTATTGACATTAACATTAACTAAGATTAATAAATGCCATATTCATGTTAACTTAAGGTTAACTAATATTAACAATTGAAACCTTAATGAAAAGTGTTACCGACACTTTATGGCACTTTTATGGTGTGTTTTTTTTGTGTGTGATGATTCTTCAAAATATCTTTCTGTTCTATGGAAATAAAAATGAAAGTAAACAAGTAAATAATGAGAGATTTTAATTTCGGAGAACTGTTTCTTATAAGTTTAGCTGAACACAATTTTGGCTTGTGGCATTTCAGTCACTAGAAATGAATCCGCCACTATATACATTTTGATTGTGCTTCTATAAAATATATTCAGAATACTCATGCCTCTAAGCTCTGAGATGGAGAAGAAGGTGGAAAGCAAACACTCCCACACCTGAACTGAGGGAAAATGAGAGGTTATAATTGCTATGAGAACGTAATGCAGATGAGTCCTTCTGTGTGTAATCAATACACTGAGATCAGATGCAGCAATAAACAAAAACAAGATGTACACAGTTGCGCAGAGCAGTTTACAACGACTAAAGGAACAAGTATTATTGTGCTTTATTTTGTCCTTTTCAGATGATGAAAGAGGTAGAAATTGGAGAAAATCATGGAGTGCACTTACACAAATGACTCATTCTGTTCTCAGTGAATTCATAAAGCAGTGTTCAGTAAGTGCATGCTGACTTCATGTAGAACATTATTATTAAATCATAGGTACATTGATTGTTTTGTATTTCAAAAACAGACTCAAATTTCTGTGCTTCTTTGTCCATTGGGTCCTGCGGTGACTTGCGGGTATCTAACAAAAACATGGGCCGTGTTCATTTATTTTTAACAAACAGGCTAGATTAAAAGTGAATGTAAATGCATTTATAATGTTACAAAAAAATCTATTTAAAGGCACACTATGCAGGAATTCCCTTTTTGTCTCCCCTAGAGTCGCTGTGGAATACGTGTATTTAACGTTACTGCTGTAAATACCACTCATGCAGAGCGTCTCTGCACTCACAGTATGATATCCCCCCTCCTCCGAAGATGCCCATTGACCAGGTAATATTTCACGATTTCATACAAATATTAGGCTACTGCATGATTGTATATATTGTGCTATCGAAGATGAACTACTGATGATGGTAAAAGGATAATAATAAGTTTGCCAAGCGTTAGCCTACTTATAGTAATAACGTTAAAGTATAGCCAACCTCGTTTGATGGCTTATAACGTTTTTACATGGTTGCAGCTGAATAAATAAGTAAATAGCCTAGGTCTTGTAGGCGTTTGGTTAAGTGATTATGCAGTTTGTTTATTACAAGCCACCGTAGGTTGTTGTCTCATCCAATCAGAACGCCCGGTGGCCGGGTTTAACTTGTATATCTGTTCTGTATCGTTCTGGCAGTTACCTCTGATGTTTGGATTAAATGCAGTCATATACATTCGGTGTGATCATTGACTCATACTAACAAATGAGAACGTTCTACATGGTGTCAGAAGTGAGTACGGACCTCTCGCCAGTGAGTGTTTTTTTTTTTCTCTCTGTCGCCGTTGAACATCCTGTTGCATTGGACTGTGCTAGCATAGCTATCGCCACTTGACATAGTTATCCTCTACCCAACATGATGGCGGATGGACTCCGCAGACCCGACCCTCTCGTTTTTGATGAAAATATCGCCGGGAATTGGCGTATTTTTGAGAGGGAGTACGATATTTTTATTGCAAGTCCACAAAAAACCCAAGCTTATATCCTTCTCAACATTGCCGGCCCAGACGCCATCGAACGAGAGTGTTCTTTTACTTACACTGCTGAAGTGCGTGCGCCAGGAGACGATGGAAGGATCATTACCCCTGCTGAATGTCGAGAGGACCCCGAATGTTTGAAAAAAAAGTTTCGGGAAATCTGCAATCCTCAAAACAACAGGACTATGGAAAGACACAAATTTCACACCAGAGGTCAGAAACAAGGTGAGAGCATCGAATCATTCATTAGTGATTTAAGGATTAAGGCTAAATGTTGCCACTTTGGAGACCTAACAGAGGAGCTAATCTGTGACCGCATTGTGTGTGGCGTGTGACACGTTGAGAAGAGCTCTGTTAAGAGATAGCGAGCTAACACTTGCCAAAGCCATTTCAATCTGTCGGATACACGAGATGACCGAGGAAAGTAGCAAGACGTTAGCATCACAAAGTAACTCTGCATGGAGTGTGGATGCAGTTAAGCTAGTTTAAAATAGAATGCAATAGCACAAAGTCGCATCAGCGGAAAGAGCCCCTCCAGCTCCACCCTGTTCCAGATCTGCCATGGTCCACAGTGGCCGCAGACATTCTTGAGTGGCATGGCAAACATTATCAAGTTCTCGTGGATTCATATTCCGGTTGGTTTGAAGTCAACCTCCTTCGAGCCTTAACCTCATCAGCCGTCATATCCAAATTAAAAAGACACTTTTCGGTACATGGTACACCTCACATACTCATCACTGACAATGCTAGACAATACACCAGCCGGCACTTCATGGATTTTGCTGAGCAATGGGATTTTACTCATACCACAAGCAGCCCAGAGTTTCCCCAATCAAACGGACTCGCGGAAAGAGCAGTCCACAGTGCCAAGCAACTCATGGAGAAATCGCACAGGGATGGGTCT